>NC_030682.2:2085344-2760344 GCF_000004195.4 Xenopus tropicalis
AAGCACTCCATTTATTTCAGAAGCAGACAGATATCAGGACAGTCTGTAGTTGCTCCTTTCAGGGCGGGGGATACTGTCCCTTTAAAGGAGACATATAGGATAAAGTGAAAAACCCCTAGTATGAATAGTACATGGTGCTGGTTTCAAATGAGGGGTGGGTGTGGCCTAACGGTCCCTGCCAGAAGCACAGTAGGAGGGGGAGAGCCAATCACAGCCCTGCAGTCACACAAGCACAGACAGGCTTCAGTTCCCTATCAGGTCAGCCTAGCTGCTGATTGGTTCCTATCCTACAGTGCCGCCGCCCCCCCTGCACAGCCTGGGAAAGGAGGCAGCAGGAAGTGGAACAGATGGGCGGGGCTAGTCGACTAGTTTTCCACTTGACTCTGAGATCTGTGCTGTGAGTAACCCTGGGGGGGCTCAATAAACTCTTTCTGTTTAGCTGTTTGCAAGAAGCTCTGGTGCCCTCTGTCTTTATTTTTCTGTACAGCAGCAAGAGAGGTGTAGTTGCACAACATCCTCATCTTCCTCTTCCACTTAGCGAAGGCCCATTCTGGGTGAGAGAGTCCAGTGTGACCCATGTTCTACTGGTACCAGTCCGGGAAGGCAGTTATTGAGTAGAGAAATGGCTACAGGGATTGGGGGTTATTATTGCTAATAAATACCCTGGGACAGGTGGCACAGTCTCTGCAGGGGCTGGGGGTATATAGCAGAACCCCTATTTTATGTTTTTAGGGGACCATTAAAAATATTGTAATATCCGTAAAACTGTAAAATCATTTTTACATTTTATAAAAGCATTTTATATTGGTGGGACCATAAACACAGTGTAAAATGGGGGAAAACTGAAAATCAGGGAAAGTAAAATTGAGGTTTGACTGTAAATCTTATTCTGCTTCTTCATAAATAAATTGTGCAACAGGGGCACCTACCTAAATCTGTGGGGTTGTTTCTATTCCATCAGCAAATATGGTGTCAATTCTCATGTGTTTGTAACTCCCCCTGTAGGTGCCAAGTGGAACTGCTGAATGAGGAGCCTGGGGAGGAGGGAGAAAAGCAGAGAAATGTTCTGTACTGACCCGTCCCAGAGTCACAGAGGGAATGGGCCACAGAGGAGTAAAGGCCCCCCTAACCCCCCACTTTGTAATACTGGGACACACCCACACATAGGCCCAATCCCCACCCACTTCTAGGTAACTCCACCTCTATTTGACCAAGGACTTTGACTTTCCCACCTAAACTATAGGGAGTTATACAGGGGGGAGTGGGGCCAGAAACTGATCCAGAAGCAGAACCGACCCAAACACAGAGACTGAGGAGCTGCACCTGAAAGGGAAGATGGACAGAGAAGCCCAGAGGGAGAAGGAGGGAAGGAGAGAAGATCCACAAGATCAGATCCAGCAAATGAGAGACAGGATTCACCAACTGGATCTGAGGGTCAATATCACTGAGGAGCTGTGCAACTTGGCTGGTTCATTGGGTTCCTTACTGGCACAGGGATCAGATGGAGCTGCACTGTGTGGGGCTGAGGGGGCAGATAATGAGGGCAGAGAGGCAGATGGGATAATGGCCCCTGGATTGGCTGATACTGTGCTGGGTATAAGGAGACTGATCTATGGGCAGGAGGCTACAGACCTGGTACTGGATATAAACACGGCTCATAATCATGTATCTGTATCAGGGGACAGGAAATCTGCTTCCTACTCACCAACAGAACTACATTACCCACAATCCCCAGAGAGATTTCAGTATGAGCCTCAGACTTTAAGCAGCAGGAGTTTCCCCTCAGGGCGACATTACTGGGAAGTGGAGGGCAGTGAATCAGGGAACTGGGGGGTAGGGGCGGCCTATCCCAGTATAGAGAGGGGAGGGAGACAGTCTCGCATTGGGAATAATAACAAGTCCTGGGGTTTGTACAGATGGAATAATAACAGATATTCAGTGAGACATGACAGTAAATGGACAGAGTTACCCCACGTCCCTTCCTGCAGGAGAATCAGGATCTCATTGGACTACGAGGCCGGACGCCTGTCCTTTTATGAGCTGAGTGAGCCAATCAGGCGCTTACACACCTTCACTGCCTCCTTCACTGAGCCCCTTCATGCTGCATTCTGGGTAGGGTGGGGCTGGGTTAGAATCAGTAGAAAGTAACGTATCTGGGGGGGAAATAAAGAGAAATGTCCTTTGTATCTGACATATTTTTGTTATTTTGGTGAATGAGCCCCTATAAGTGGAAATAAATAATAAAAGAACAAACATGACACAGTGGGGACCATTTATAAACGTAGCACAGTGCGTATTTATTCACATATGGTTGGTGTTTATATGTTTCCCCAAACCCCTAGATATTATGTTACTGGGCCCCCCTTCTGTGAGTGGCACTGAGGGGCATTTACTAAACAATTTGGAGATAATTTTGTATTTTTTCTAACATTTTTTTACTTATAGAACATTTTGGAATGTATGTGAAAAGGTTGTTGAAATTCTGCGAGTTTTTTGTGGCTTTTGTTAAAAAAATCGTACTTTGCACAAATAATAGGAACATTTGGGAATTGGTTAACTCTTTGGTTACACTTCCCTCGGGAATATCTTTTCAGCAGCTCCAGCGAGTCCCATTGAGGCCTATGGAGGCATCAAAGCCTGAAAGGTTTTTCAGCGCGAGAATATTGTGACTTTCGGAACGCAATTGCAATATTTTCATACAAACATTAAAAAGATTTCCATGACATTTTAGAACATCAGAAATTATTGTGGTTACTCTGAATTTTTACCATATCGTGTTTAAAGCCCCCAAAAATCCAATTTTTGTAACTGTGCCCCTAACTGTCAGTAAGTTACAGCTTTTCCTCTTCTTAGCACCTTTCAGTTGGTCTTGCTTTTTATTTGTTATAGGTTTTGAATTATTTGTTATTATCACTTTTTATTATGTTGGTTTGACCCCCCCCTTGTTCTTCCACTTTAGCTGATTCTTCCGATTGAGCTAAAGCTTGTTTGTATTGAAATTATGTAATAAAATGCATATAATAGGGCAGCGCTAGTTTATATGTACCTGTACCCATGATGCACCTGTGTCTCTGTGCCAATGGGATATTTCTTTGGTTCCACCTAGTTCTCTATGGAGGTTCAAGAAAAACTTATATACACACGAGTATTGACCAATGAGAATGCTAATTAGGTTCCCAGCACTATATCAGCCATTTTGATATTATCTTACATATAGAGATAATGATGGCATTTTCCCGTCATTATATGGCACAGGAATCAGACATGGGGATAAAGGGACAGACTTGTTCAGTGCTGGGAAACTGTGCTTATTGCTCCCAACTCCAATTGCAGGAACAGAGAACAGGGAGGCGGATTTACTCACATCAGCTGGGATTCTCATTGGAGGATGCTTTTGCATATTAATGCAGCCACTGGCTCTGGAGAGCTGGGAAAAGTTTCATTAAACAAAAACACTAAACCCCACATTACATTACAGGGCAACACAGGAACCAGTGCAGGCTGCATATTATGATTCGTATTATTAATCAGCTTCTATGGCAGATATTACCTGATGTGCTGTTTTGATAATTTACTATGTTCCCTAAGCTCCGCCTCCCAACAGCAGCCCAGAGCTCACTGAGCATGTGCAAGCCCTAAATCTTAAAAAGATGGTCTAACAAAGTAACAAGATGGCGGCCCCCTGTGGGCAACTTTGAAAGCATAAATCATTACTTTAATTAGGCTTCTCAATCCCTGGGCTTGTGCAGTAAGTTCATAATGTTTATATTTATGTTCAGTATCAAAATACAGCATTTCTAATGATTTTCAATTTAAGACTTTAGTTCTCCTTTAATTAATTCAATACACAATAAGGGACTGTGGAAGGTGACACCTTCATCAAACTCATCAGACAATGTGGGGGCAGGAAGCTGGGGGCCTTTGGTTTCTTTGATCTGTTGATAAAGAGAGGCAATTGTGGCCCTAAGAACAGCAGGGGGCGCAGCTATGAGAAAATATGGATTATAGAAAGGGATCCATATCTCCTTTGCTTTAGGGGTCACATCCCCATAAATCACATATTGGTTATGGGGGGCCCCATGCTTCCCAATGGTACCAAACAGGGACTGCCTATACCCACCAGTTAGGGGGATAGTTTCTGGGGGGCTGGGACAGGAGACCCCCCTCATTTTTTGTATCATTCTGATCCCCCACATATGGGTTAAAACAAGCCCCTATTCTCTTAATAATATTGGGTACCGGCAAGTGCCAGTATTATATGGCAGAAACTGGCCTGAGAATTGCAGCCTCTACAGGGGGTCCCAAGGGGCAAGTTCCTGGCCACTCCCCCCTCATGCATATGGTACTGAGGGAGGGGCCCAGCGGGGGATAAAAGGGCACAGGCCCAGGTATTAGTTAGCTCATATTTTGAGGTTCCAAGTTCTGTTGGATTGTGAGTTCAATTTTCCAAACTCCGGCCTCAGGAGGGCACAAAAGATAACTGGGTAACGTACATAGAGTTTTCTCTATGTTTTTATTCCTTTTATTTTATTTACTGTTTGTATGTGTGTGTCTCATTTTGTAAGATCTTTTTTAAATTCACTGTTTACCTTTGTAATATTAAATATAAAATTTAATAAGTTCTGTCCTTTGGCTCTATAACGATCCCCATATACCTTGTTTATATGTGAATATATTAACTGCTTGGCTGTATGTGTTCATAGGGGGAGGGGCCAGTGGGGGTGTGGGAGGAGGGGGCCCCAAAATATGTTGTTGTAAGTGGCCCCGTTATTTCTGATGGTGGCCCTCTGTGTATGAATGTATATATATATATATGTATAATATATTAAAACAACAGCTTGCAATACTATCTCACAGAACTTGAACAGGATGATGCTCCAGAGGCCCCAGACCAGCCAGAGGCCGACAACTGGGGGAACTGGGTGGTGGATCCTCCTGAGGATGCGGATGAGGGACCCTCACATGAGACTGAAGATGTGGGGACCCAAACACCACCTGGGGGGACTGACCCCACACTTGGGTCGATGCAGGAGGATCTGGACACCATAAAGGCCCAGTTGGCCCAGCTGCAGCAGGACATTGCTGAGATCAAGGCCAGCAGGGCCTTACTTGTACATAGTTATTTTATCCATCTTTTTAGCTTTTATGGCATAAATAAAAGTTTCTATTTTTGTAGTTTTCAACTGGGTAATGTATAATTATTTTGCGTTCATTGATGGTATTCTATACTTTCATGTAGTTTCCCCTACACCCTTACATTTATCAGTAACGCATCAATATGCCTTATTTATCAGCTCAGCACATATTTTGCACTTATCAGTACATCAGTACTATATACAGTGGGGTTAAATGTTTGCAAATATTCTGCCAACAATTGTGCCTTTAGCCCATTTTGCTGAATAGTAAAACTTGCGCTAATTAGTACGTAGCGTATTTTCTGGCGGGTGGGATAACTGCCAATCCAATGTTTTGTTGCCAGAATAATTGCAATATTATATTTGTCCCCGTTTAATAAAGTGCCCATAACATATTTGCCATTTATTCTGTGTCTAAAATCTCCCACTTAATTTAAGCCTCTTTAGCAAACAGACCCCTAAGTATTTGGCTAAATATTCTTAAATGCCCCCCCTATTACTGGCCTAATGTGATGTTGTACTACACAGCTTTGAGGCCATAAGTTGCACATAATAATAGGCGTGCCATACATACATTACATACAAATGAGGGGGTGGGAAGCTCCTCGCTCTCCCCACTGGCTCCCTCTGGCCTATAATCCTTATCTGTGCCCTCCCCATCAGAATTATCAGGGCTCCCCAGGCAGACAGGACTCTCTGTATCACTGCCAGAGCTGGGTGACACGGCAGCTGGAACACTCTTTTTGGCCACCTTTTTCCCTCCCACACTGATCTCCATAATGTTTTGGTGTTTCTTTCTCTCTCACAATAGCACTTCCACCCTCTGTGCTCTCCCAGCACAAATGCGCAAAATGGCGCTAGTTTTATGTGCTACCGCGTGCGTATATTCGCTTGCGAGCGGTAATTAGTGCGCACGTGAAAAGTACCGCTCGTGCGTTAATTAGCGCGCACATTAGTTACCGCGCGTTGCGTCTAATATCGCACAAAAATAGTCTTTGAGACTAAAATAACGCATGCAGCATCGCGCGTAAATTAGCGCAAGTATGCTTATAGTGAATCGTGCGTTAAGTCGCGAAAATTTAGACGCGATAAAAATTTTACTGCATGCTATAAATAGCGCTCGTTTTAACGCACTTTAGTGAATCAGCCCTTATACATGTTAAGAATGTTTCCTTAATATACAATTATGTTGGGACCAGGGAAATAGTTATTACTTACAGCATTTTAAAAGGTTAAAGTAATGAATGGACAATAATGATTTTTAAGTCTATGCCTTAAACATGTTTTAAGTCCTGGGAAGAAGGCATCATTTTTACATGTTTTAATTTTTCCACAGTCTGAAGGGAAATAATGGCTGAAGAGTAACTGAAGCAGTTGATCCGAAGTGCAGGATCCTTTCCTCTCTCTCTGAAGACTCACTCCCAAGCTCTCTTTGGGGCTCTCTTTATGTCCCTGTGGGACCATCTGCCCAGCAAGCCCCTATTGTTTCTACGCAGGGGTGGGGAGGTTCCTAATTAGGCCCCGCCTCCCAGCAAGCCCCTTTTGTTTCTATGCAGGGGTGGGGAGGTTCCTAATTAGACCCCGCCTCCCAGCAAGCCCCTATTGTTTCTATGCAGGGGTGGGGAGGTTCCTAATTAGGCCCCGCCTCCCAGCAAGCCCCTATTGTTTCTATGCAGGGGTGGGGAGGTTCCTAATTAGGCCCTGCCTCCCAGCAAGCCCCTATTGTTTCTATGCAGGGGTGGGGAGGTTCCTAATTAGGCCCCGCCTCCCAGCAAGCCCCTATTGTTTCTATGCAGGGGTGGGGAGGTTCCTAATTAGACCCCGCCTCCCAGCAAGCCCCTATTGTTTCTATGCAGGGGTGGGGAGGTTCCTAATTAGGCCCCACCTCCCAGCAAGCCCCTATTGTTTCTATGCAGGGGTGGGGAGGTTCCTAATTAGGCCCTGCCTCCCAGCAAGCCCCTATTGTTTCTATGCAGGGGTGGGGAGGTTCCTAATTAGGCCCCGCCTCCCAGCAAGCCCCTATTGTTTCTATGCAGGGGTGGGGAGGTTCCTAATTAGGCCCCGCCTCCCAGCAAGCCCCTATTGTTTCTATGCAGGGGTGGGGAGGTTCCTAATTAGGCCCCACCTCCCAGCAAGCCCCTATTGTTTCTATGCAGGGGTGGCGAGGTTCCTAATTAGGCCCCGCCTCCCAGCAAGCCCTTATTGTTTCTATGCAGGGGTGGGGAGGTTCCTAATTAGACCCCGCCTCCCAGCAAGCCCTTATTGTTTCTATGCAGGGGTGGGGAGACGTATAGGTGCCAGGGTAACTGGATTATCTACCTATTGTTTCCAATCAGACATTCTGGAGCCTTTGGGTATCAGTCCCTAATCTCATCAGAGAGAATTTAAATCAATTCCGCCATTGTTTATCATAAACCCGTCACACCTGCACTACACTGATGAGCCCCAGGAAAGGTGAAACCGGTCTGTAGTTGGGAATCTGATCAGCTATTATCCCGGCTTCAGCTTTAAGCCCAGAGGGTGAGCTTTAGCCTATAGGGTAAACCCATGTAAATGGGATTTTTTTTAGGAGTTTGGAATTCATTCCTAGAATTCCTTTTGTTTATTTCAAACTGAAACCAGAAAGGGGAGTTTGAGAACAAACTTCGTATTGGTTTGAAAAACATGTGACGTCACCCAGTTTTAGCCTTGGGCCCCAGTCATACAGGAAAGAAAAGACTGCGCAACGTTTGGGGACCCTGGTTTTAATAGTGTCAGAATGGCAGCAACTTAAATTTCCCACTGAAAGTCAATGATTGGTTGTTGGTGACTCCACCCACTGTTTCTAACCTTTAACCTTAGCCCCTCAGACACAGTGTTGGACTGGGATGCCAGGGGCCTGGGGGGCCAGTCCCACACTGACCAGCGATCAATTGTGAAAAGTTTGGAGAAACTGGTGTTAAACGTATGAAAATGGCAGCAGTTTAAATTTCCTCACTAAAATGAATTGGATAAATCTCATTGGCTACTGGTAGCTCCACCCAATTTACTGGCATAAATATGAGAATGGCAGCATTTTAAATGTAAACTAATAAAATTCAGTAGGTGAAATCTGATTGGCTGTTGGTGGCTACGCCCACTTTTACTAACCTTGACCTGCAGTCCCCCAGTGACCAACTGTGAAGAGTTTGGGGACCCCGGGGTTAACACTGTGAGACTGGCAGCAGCTTAAATCCCCCCATTAAGAGATAATGAGTGAAATCTGATTCTGACATCTGACATTTGGGCACCCAACAAATATCATCTTTTTATTCAGGCTGAGCCCATGACTGTGTCATTCAAGGTTGGGGGGTGTAGCCTCAAAGCTGTAAGATTGGCAGCAGTTTGAATAAATGTGGGTGTTGTACCCCTAAAACTGTAGGAGGAGAAATGTTTAGAAAATGGGGGGCACTAAGAATAAGCAAACAAAAAATAAGAAGCCGAAGTGGAAGAACAATATGTTGGTTTCACACTAATATAATAATAATACTCACAGACAGACAGACTGACAGACAGAGAGAGAGACAGACAGACAGAGAGACAGACAGAGAGACAGACAGACACACAGACAGACAGACAGACAGAGAGACAGACAGACTGACAGACAGACTGACAGACAGACAGAGAGACAGACAGACAGACAGAGAGACAGACAGACACACAGACAGACAGACAGAGAGACAGACAGAGAGACTGACAAACAGACAGACAGAGACACAGACAGAGAGACAGACAGACACACAGACAGACAGACAGAGAGACAGACAGACAGACAGACTGACTGACAGAGAGACAGACAGAGAGACAGACAGACAATATCAGCAGAATAAGGAGCTACAGAGGAAAACAAGGGTCACATGTGAGGGTCATGTGATTGTTCTACACTCAGAGTAACGGAAAGTGAAAGGGGAGGAGCCTGAGAGTTTGGGAATGTGAATAAGTTTGGAAACAGCAGCGGAACAAACGGCTTTGAGCAACGGGACAGGCGTACGGGAATGAGAATAAGCAGGTAGGGAGCTGGGCCCCGGGGTTGGAGAGACTGCAGCCAGTAACAGTAGGAGAGACATCCCCTGCAGCCAGTAACAGTAGAAGAGACATCCCCTGCAGCCAGTGACAGTAGGAGAGACACCCCCTGCAGCCAGTAACAGTAGGAGAGACATCCCCTGCAGCCAGTAACAGTAGGAGAGACATCCCCTGCAGCCAGTAACAGTAGGAGAGACACCCCCTGCAGCCAGTAACAGTAGGAGAGACATCCCCTGCAGCCAGTAACAGTAGGAGAGACATCCCCTGCAGCCAGCAACAGTAGGAGAGACACCCCCTGCAGCCAGCAACAGTAGGAGAGACATCCCCTGCAACCAGCTACAGTAGGAGAGACATCCCGTGCAGCCAGCAATAGTAGGAGAGACATCCCCTGCAGCCAGTAATAGTAGGAGAGACATCCCCTGCAGCCAGCAATATTGGAGAGACATCCCCTGCAGCCAGTAACAGTAGGAGAGACACCCCCTGCAGCCAGCAACAGTAGGAGAGACATCCCCTGCAACCAGCAACAGTAGGAGAGACACCCCCTGCAGCCAGCAACAGTAGGAGAGACATCCCCTGCAGCCAGTAACAGTAGGAGAGACATCCCCTGCAGCCAGTAACAGTAGGAGAGACATCCCCTGCAGCCAGTAACAGTAGGAGAGACACCCCCTGCAGCCAGCAACAGTAGGAGAGACATCCCCTGCAGCCAGTAACAGTAGGAGAGACATCCCCTGCAGCCAGTAACAGTAGGAGAGACATCCCCTGCAGCCAGTAACAGTAGGAGAGACATCCCCTGCAGCCAGTAACAGTAAGAGAGACACCCCCTGCAGCCAGTAACAGTAGGAGAGACATCCCCTGCAGCCAGTAACAGTAGGAAAGACACCCCTGCAGCCAGTAACAGCAGGAGAGACATCCCCTGCAGCCAGTAACAGTAGGAAAGACACCCCTGCAGCCAGTAACAGTAGGAGAGACATCCCCTGCAGCCACGGACAGTAGGAGAGACATCCCCTGCAGCCAGTAACAGTAGGAGAGACATCACCTGCAGCCAGTAATAGTAGGAGAGACATCCCCTGCAGCCAGTAACAGTAGGAGAGAAATCCCCTGCAGCCAGTAACAGTAGGAGAGACACCCCTGCAGCCAGTAACAGTAGGAGAGATATCCCCTGCAGCCAGTAACAGTAGGAAAGACACCCCTGCAGCCAGTAACAGTAGGAGAGACATCCCCTGCAGCCACGGACAGTAGGAGAGACATCCCCTGCAGCCAGTAACAGTAGGAGAGACATCCCCTGCAGCCACTGACAGTAGGAGAGACATCCCCTGCAGCCAGTAACAGTAGGAGAGACACCCCCTGCAGCCAGTAATAGTAGGAGAGACATCCCCTGCAGCCAGCAACAGTAGGAGAGACGTCCCTTGCAGCCAGCGACAGTAGGAGAGACACCCCTGCAGCCAGTAACAGTAGGAGAGACGTCCCCTGCAGCCAGTAACAGTAGGAAAGACATCCCCTGCAGCCAATAACAGTAGGAGAGACATCCCCTGCAGCCAGTAACAGTAGGAGAGACATCCCCTGCAGCCAGTGACAGTAGGAGAGACAATCCCTGCAGCCGTTAACAGTAGGAGAGACTCCCCCTGCAGCCAGTAACAGTAGGAGAGACATCCCCTGCAGCCAGTAACAGTAGGAGAGACATCCCCTGCAGCCAGCAACAGTAGGAGAGACATCCCCTGCAGCCAGCAACAGTAGGAGAGACACCCCCTGCAGCCAGTAATAGTAGGAGAGACGTCCCCTGCAGCCAGTGACAGTAGGAGAGACATCCCCAGCAGCCAGTAACAGTAGGAGAGACACCCCCTGCAGCCAGTGACAGTAGGAGAGACACCCCTGCAGCCAGTAACAGTAGGAAAGACATCCCCTGCAGCCAGTAACAGTAGGAGAGACATCCCCTGCAGCCACTGACAGTAGGAGAGACACCCCCTGCAGCCTGTAACAGTAGGAGAGACACCCCCTGCAGCCAGTAACAGTAGGAGAGACACCCCCTGCAGCCAGTAATAGTAGGAGAGACATCCCCTGCAGCCAGCAACAGTAGGAGAGACGTCCCCTGCAGCCAGTGACAGTAGGAGAGACACCCCTGCAGCCAGTAACAGTAGGAGAGACGTCCCCTGCAGCCAGTAACAGTAGGAGAGACATCCCCTGCAGCCAGTAACAGTAGGAGAGACATCCCCTGCAGCCAGTAACAGTAGGAGAGACATCCCCTGCAGCCAGTGACAGTAGGAGAGACACCCCCTGCAGCCGGTAACAGTAGGAGAGACACCCCCTGCAGCCAGTAACAGTAGGAGAGACACCCCCTGCAGCCAGTAATAGTTGGAGAGACATCCCCTGCAGCCAGCAACAGTAGGAGAGACATCCCCTGCAGCCAGTAACAGTAGGAGAGACATCCCCTGCAGCCAGTAACAGTAGGAGAGACATCCCCTGCAGCCAGCAACAGTAGGAGAGACACCCCCTGCAGCCAGTAACAGTAGGAGAGACATCCCCTGCAGCCAGTAACAGTAGGAGAGACATCCCCTGCAGCCAGTAACAGTAGGAGAGACATCCCCTGCAGCCAGTAAAAGTAGGAGAGACATCCCCTGCAGCCAGCAACAGTAGGAGAGACACCCCCTGCAGCCAGTAACAGTAGGAGAGACATCCCCTGCAGCCAGTAACAGTAGGAGAGACATCCCCTGCAGCCAGTAACAGTAGGAGAGACATCCCCTGCAGCCAGTAACAGTAGGGGAGACATCCCCTGCAGCCACTAACAGTAGGAGAGACATCCCCTGCAGCCAGTAACAGTAGGAGAGACACCCCCTGCAGCCAGTAACAGTAGGAGAGACACCCCCTGCAGCCAGTAACAGTAGGAGAGACATCCCCTGCAGCCAGTGACAGTAGGAGAGACACCCCTGCAGCCAGTAACAGTAGGAAAGACATCCCCTGCAGCCAGTAACAGTAGGAGAGACATCCCCAGCAGCCAGTAACAGTAGGAGAGACACCCCCTGCAGCCAGTGACAGTAGGAGAGACACCCCTGCAGCCAGTAACAGTAGGAAAGACATCCCCTGCAGCCAGTAACAGTAGGAGAGACATCCCCTGCAGCCACTGACAGTAGGAGAGACACCCCCTGCAGCCGGTAACAGTAGGAGAGACACCCCCTGCAGCCAGTAACAGTAGGAGAGACACCCCCTGCAGCCAGTAATAGTAGGAGAGACATCCCCTGCAGCCAGCAACAGTAGGAGAGACGTCCCCTGCAGCCAGTGACAGTAGGAGAGACACCCCTGCAGCCAGTAACAGTAGGAGAGACGTCCCCTGCAGCCAGTAACAGTAGGAGAGACATCCCCTGCAGCCAGTAACAGTAGGAGAGACATCTCCTGCAGCCAGTAACAGTAGGAGAGACATCCCCTGCAGCCAGTGACAGTAGGAGAGACACCCCCTGCAGCCGGTAACAGTAGGAGAGACACCCCCTGCAGCCAGTAACAGTAGGAGAGACACCCCCTGCAGCCAGTAATAGTTGGAGAGACATCCCCTGCAGCCAGCAACAGTAGGAGAGACATCCCCTGCAGCCAGTAACAGTAGGAGAGACATCCCCTGCAGCCAGTAACAGTAGGAGAGACATCCCCTGCAGCCAGCAACAGTAGTAGTGACACCCCCTGCAGCCAGTAACAGTAGGAGAGACATCCCCTGCAGCCAGTAACAGTAGGAGAGACATCCCCTGCAGCCAGTAACAGTAGGAGAGACATCCCCTGCAGCCAGTAACAGTAGGAGAGACATCCCCTGCAGCCACTAACAGTAGGAGAGACATCCCCTGCAGCCAGTAACAGTAGGAGAGACATCCCCTGCAGCCAGTAACAGTAGGAGAGACACCCCCTGCAGCCAGTAACAGTAGGAGAGACATCCCCTGCAGCCAGTAACAGTAGGAGAGACACCCCCTGCAGCCAGTAACAGTAGGAGAGACATCCCCTGCAGCCAGTAACAGTAGGGAAAAAGACTGAGGAAATGTGGGGAAGAGGGTTTGAACAGTTTGAAAGTATATGGGGGTAACTGGGGGATAAAGGTGTTGTGTAGTGTATAATAGAAGGAGTATGGGGATGGGAGGGGGTAGTTACACGGTGTATAAGGGCAGGAGTATGGGGATGGGAAGGGGTAGTTACACAGTGTATAAGGGCAGGAGTATGGGGATGGGAGGGAGTAGTTACACAGTGTATAAGAGCAGGAGTATGGGGATGGGAGGGAATAGTTACACAGTGTATAAGAGCAGGAGTATGGGGATGGGAAGGGTTAGTTACATGGTGTATAAGGGCAGGAGTATGGGGATGGGAGGGAGTAGTTACACAGTGTATAAGAGCAGGAGTATGGGGATGGGAGGGAATAGTTACACAGTGTATAAGAGCAGGAGGATGGGGATGGGAGGGGGTAGTTACACAGTGTATAAGGGCAGGAGTATGGTGATGGGAGGGAGTAGTTACATAGTGTATAAGAGCAGGAGTATGGGGATGGGAGGGGGTAGTAACACAGTGTATAAGAGCAGGAGTATGGGGATGGGAGGGAGTAGTTACACAGTGTATAAGAGCAGGAGTATGGGGATGGGAGGGGGTAGTAACACAGTGTATAAGAGCAGGAGTATGGGGATGGGAGGGGATAGTAACACAGTGTATAAGAGCAGGAGTATGGGGATGGGAGGGGGTAGTTACACAGTGTATAAGGGCAGGAGTATGGGGATGGGAGGGGGTAGTTACACAGTGTATAAGAGCAGGAGTATGGGGATGGGAGTGAGTAGTTACACAGTGTATAAGGGCAGGAGTATGGGGATGGGAGGGAGTAGTTACACAGTGTATAAGAGCAGGAGTATGGGGATGGGAGGGAGGGAGTAGTTACACAGTGTATAAGAGCAGGAGTATGGGGATGGGAGGGGGTAGTAACACAGTGTATAAGAGCAGGAGTATGGGGATGGGAGGGGATAGTAACACAGTGTATAAGAGCAGGAGTATGGGGATGGGAGGGGGTAGTTACACAGTGTATAAGGGCAGGAGTATGGGGATGGGAGGGGGTAGTTACACAGTGTATAAGAGCAGGAGTATGGGGATGGGAGTGAGTAGTTACACAGTGTATAAGGGCAGGAGTATGGGGATGGGAGGGAGTAGTTACACAGTGTATAAGGGCAGGAGTATGGGGATGGGAGGGGGTAGTTACACAGTGTATAAGAGCAGGAGTATGGGGATGGGAGGGAGTAGTTACACAGTGTATAAGGGCAGGAGTATGGGGGTGGGAGCGGGTAGTTACACGGTGTATAAGAGCAGGAGTATGGGGATGGGAAGGGGTAGTTACACAGTGTATAAGAGTAGGAGTATGGGGATGGGAGGGAGTAGTTACACAGTGTATAAGAGCAGGGGTATGGGGATGGGAGGGGGTAGTTACACAGTGTATAAGGGCAGGAGTATGGGGATGGGAGGGGGTAGTTACACAGTGTATAAGAGCAGGAGTATGGGGATGGGAAGGGGTAGTTAAACAGTGTATAAGAGTAGGAGTATGGGGATGGGAGGGAGTAGTTACACAGTGTATAAGAGCAGGAGTATGGGGATGGGAGGGGGTAGTTACACAGTGTATAAGGGCAGGAGTATGGGGATGGGAGGGGGTAGTTACACAGTGTATAAGAGCAGGAGTATGGGGATGGGAGGGAGTAGTTACACAGTGTATAAGAGCAGGAGTATGGGAAGGGGTAGTTACATGGTGTATAAGAGCAGGAGTATGGGGATGGGAGTGAGTAATTACACAGTGTATAAGGGCAGGAGTATGGGGATGGGAGGGGGTAGTTACACAGTGTATAAGGGCTGGAGTATGGGGATGGGAGGGAGTAGTTACACGGTGTATAAGAGCAGGAGTATGGGGATGGGAGGGGGTAGTTACACAGTGTATAAGAGCAGGAGTATGGGGATGGGAGGGGGTAGTTATACAGTGTATAAGAGCAGGAGTATGGGGATGGGAGGGGGTAGTTACACAGTGTATAAGAGCAGGAGTATGGGGATGGGAGGGGGTAGTTACACGGTGTATAAGAGCAGGAGTATGGGGATGGGAGGGGGTAGTTACACAGTGTATAAGGGCAGGAGTATGGGGATGGGAGGGGGTAGTTACACAGTGTATAAGGGCAGGAGTATGGGGATGGGAGGGGGTAGTTACACAGTGTATAAGAGCAGGAGTATGGGGATGGGAGGGGGTAGTTACACAGTGTATAAGAGTAGGAGTATGGGGATGGGAGGGAGTAGTTACACAGTGTATAAGAGCAGGGGTATGGGGATGGGAGGGGGTAGTTACACAGTGTATAAGGGCAGGAGTATGGGGATGGGAGGGGGTAGTTACACAGTGTATAAGAGCAGGAGTATGGGGATGGGAAGGGGTAGTTAAACAGTGTATAAGAGTAGGAGTATGGGGATGGGAGGGAGTAGTTACACAGTGTATAAGAGCAGGAGTATGGGGATGGGAGGGGGTAGTTACACAGTGTATAAGGGCAGGAGTATGGGGATGGGAGGGGGTAGTTACACAGTGTATAAGAGCAGGAGTATGGGGATGGGAGGGAGTAGTTACACAGTGTATAAGAGCAGGAGTATGGGAAGGGGTAGTTACATGGTGTATAAGAGCAGGAGTATGGGGATGGGAGTGAGTAATTACACAGTGTATAAGGGCAGGAGTATGGGGATGGGAGGGGGTAGTTACACAGTGTATAAGAGCAGGAGTATGGGGATGGGAGGGAGTAGTTACACAGTGTATAAGAGCAGGAGTATGGGAAGGGGTAGTTACATGGTGTATAAGAGCAGGAGTATGGGGATGGGAGTGAGTAATTACACAGTGTATAAGGGCAGGAGTATGGGGATGGGAGGGGGTAGTTACACAGTGTATAAGAGCAGGAGTATGGGGATGGGAGGGAGTAGTTACACAGTGTATAAGAGCAGGAGTATGGGAAGGGGTAGTTACATGGTGTATAAGAGCAGGAGTATGGGAAGGGGTAGTTACATGGTGTATAAGAGCAGGAGTATGGGGATGGGAGTGAGTAATTACACAGTGTATAAGGGCAGGAGTATGGGGATGGGAGGGGGTAGTTACACAGTGTATAAGAGCAGGAGTATGGGGATGGGAGGGAGTAGTTACACAGTGTATAAGAGCAGGAGTATGGGAAGGGGTAGTTACATGGTGTATAAGAGCAGGAGTATGGGGATGGGAGTGAGTAATTACACAGTGTATAAGGGCAGGAGTATGGGGATGGGAGGGGGTAGTTACACAGTGTATAAGGGCAGGAGTATGGGGATGGGAGGGGGTAGTTACACAGTGTATAAGGGCAGGAGTATGGGGATGGGAGGGGGTAGTTACACAGTGTATAAGAGCAGGAGTATGGGGATGGGAGGGGGTAGTTATACAGTGTATAAGAGCAGGAGTATGGGGATGGGAGGGGGTAGTTACACAGTGTATAAGAGCAGGAGTATGGGGATGGGAGGGGGTAGTTATACAGTGTATAAGAGCAGGAGTATGGGGATGGGAGGGGGTAGTTACACAGTGTATAAGAGCAGGAGTATGGGGATGGGAGGGGGTAGTTACACGGTGTATAAGAGCAGGAGTATGGGGATGGGAGGGGGTAGTTACACAGTGTATAAGGGCAGGAGTATGGGGATGGGAGGGGGTAGTTACACAGTGTATAAGGGCAGGAGTATGGGGATGGGAGGGGGTAGTTACACAGTGTATAAGAGCAGGAGTATGGGGATGGGAGGGGGTAGTTACACAGTGTATAAGAGCAGGAGTATGGGGATGGGAGGGGGTAGTTACACAGTGTATAAGTACATCAATAAAGCACCCCACCTGCGCGCACCAAACCTTTTTGTCCCTCTTTTCTTTTTTCAAATGTTGGGAGGTATGACACAAGCACAGACAGGCTTCAGTTCCCTATGAGGTCAGCCTAGCTGCTGATTGGTTCCTGTCCTACAGTGCCGCCGCTCCCCCTGCACAGCCTGGGAAAGGAGGAAGCAGGAAGTGGGACAGATGGGCGGGACTAGTTGACTAGTTTTCCACTTGACTCTGAGATCTGTGCTGTGAGTAACCCTGGGGGGGCTCAATAAACTCTTTCTGTTTAGCTGTTTGCAAGAAGCTCTGGCGCCCTCTGTCTTTATTTTTCTGTACAGCAGCAAGAGAGGTGTAGTTGCACAACATCCTCATCTTCCTCTTCCACTTAGCGAAGGCCCATTCTGGGTGAGAGAGTCCAGTGTGACCCATGTTCTACTGGTACCAGTCCGGGAAGGCAGTTATTGAGTAGAGAAATGGCTACAGGGATTGGGGGTTATTATTGCTAATAAATACCCTGGGACAGGTGGCACAGTCTCTGCAGGGGCTGGGGGTATATAGTAGAACCCCTATTTTATGTTTTTAGGGGACCATTAAAAATATTGTAATATCAGTAAAACTGTAAAATCAGGGAAATGCATTTTATATTGGTGGGACCATAAACACAGTGTAAAATGGGGGAAAACTGAAAATCGGGGAAAGTAAAATTGAGGTTTGACTGTAAATCTTATTCTGCTTCTTCATAAATAAATTGTGCAACAGGGGCACCTACCTAAATCTGTGGGGTTGTTTCTATTCCATCAGCAAATATGGTGTCAATTCTCATGTGTTTGTAACTCCCCCTGTAGGTGCCAAGTGGAACTGCTGAATGAGAAGCCTGGGGAGGAGGGAGAAAAGCAGAGAAATGTTCTGTACTGACCCGTCCCAGAGGCACAGAGGGAATGGGCCACAGAGGAGTAAAGGCCCCCCTAACCCCAAACTTTGTAATACTGGGACACACCCAGTATAGGCCCTATCCCCACCCACTTCTAGGTAACTCCACCCCTGTTTGGCCAAGGACTTGGACTGTCCCACCTAAACTATAGGGAGTTATACAGGGGGGAGTGGGGCCAGAAACTGATCCAGAAGCAGAACCGACCCAAACACAGAGACTGAGGAGCTGCACCTGAAAGGGAAGATGGACAGAGAAGCCCAGAGGGAGAAGGAGGGAAGGGGAGAAGATCCACAAGATCAGATCCAGCAAATGAGAGACAGGATTCACCAACTGGATCTGAGGGTCAATATCACTGAGGAGCTGTGCAACTTGGCTGGTTCATTGGGTTCCTTACTGGCACAGGGATCAGATGGAGCTGCACTGTGTGGGGCTGAGGGGGCAGATAATGAGGGCAGAGAGGCAGATGGGATAATGGCCCCTGGATTGGCTGATACTGTGCTGGGTATAAGGAGACTGATCTATGGGCAGGAGGAGACAGACCTGGTACTGGATATAAACACGGCTCATAATCATGTATCTGTATCAGGGGACAGGAAATCTGCTTCCTACTCACTAACAGAACTACATTACCCACAATCCCCAGAGAGATTTCAGGATTATGCTCAGGCTTTAAGCAGCAGGAGTTTCCCCTCAGGGCGACATTACTGGGAAGTGGAGGGCAGTGAATCAGGGGACTGGAGGGTAGGGGCGGCTTATCCCAGTATAGAGAGGGGAGGGGGGCAGTCTGGTATTGGGAATAATAACAAGTCCTGGTGTTTGTACAGATGGGAGGGTAAGAGATATTCAGTGAGACATGACAGTAATTGGACACAGTTACCCCATGTCCCTTCCTGCAGGAGAATCAGGATCCAGTTGGACTATGAGGCCGGACGCCTGTCCTTTTATGAGCTGAGTGAGCCAATCAGGCGCTTACACACCTTCACTGCCTCCTTCACTGAGCCCCTTCATGCTGCATTCTGGGTAGGGTTGGGTGCCTGGGTGAGAATCATTAGAGAGAGAGAAAAGGGAGCTGAAGTACTGACACTAGAGAGAGAGACAGACAGACAGATAAGACACAGTGAGGATCTGACCCCAGGCAGAGAGAAGTTGGACCCAGAGACCCGGATGCAGGAGGAGGCTGCTGTGTCTCATATAATCCACAAGGGGGAGACAGAGAGGGAAGAGTTGGCCGGGCAGATGGAGGAGCTGTGCAACTTGGCTGGTACATTGGGTTCCTTACTGGCACAGGGATCAGATGGAGCTGCACTGTGTGGGGCTGAGGGGGCAGATAATGAGGGCAGAGAGGCAGATGGGATAATGGCCCCTGGATTGGCTGATACTGTGCTGGGTATAAGGAGACTGATCTATGGGCAGGAGGCTACAGACCTGGTACTGGATATAAACACGGCTCATAATCATGTATCTGTATCAGGGGACAGGAAATCTGCTTCCTACTCACTAACAGAACTACATTACCCACAATCCCCAGAGAGATTTCAGGATTATGCTCAGGCTTTAAGCAGCAGGAGTTTCCCCTCAGGGCGACATTACTGGGAAGTGGAGGGCAGTGAATCAGGGGGCTGGGGGGTAGGGGCGGCCTATCCCAGTATAGAGAGGGGAGGGTGGCAGTCTGACATTGGGAATAATCACAAGTCCTGGGGTTTGTACAGATGGAATAAAAACAGATATTCAGTGAGACATGACAGTAAATGGACAGATTTACCCCACATCTCTTCCTGCAGGAGAATTGGGATCTGGTTGGACTATGAGGCCGGACGCCTGTCCTTTTATGAGCTGAGTGAGCCAATCAGGTGCTTACTCACCTTCACTGCCTCCTTCACTGAGCCCCTTCATGCTGCATTCAGGGTATGGGGGGATGAAGGTGCCTGGGTGAGAATCATGTTCCCCTAAACCCTTAGATATGCTGCGCGTGTGCATAAATATTCCCAATTTGTGATTATTCCATATTTTTATAAACCCCTTAAGGACAATCAAATATAAATTCCCAATTTTATTCCATAAAGTGCCCCCCCAGGAACTGTGCCTGACAGCAAATTGCATGATGGGAGGTGCCCCTTCTATCTGCCCCGTGTGTGTGTGGGCCCCATGGGTGCCAATACATGAACCACAAAGAGGGGCCCCTGTAGCCACAAAGCACATCCGGGGCCCTGTATTTAATGAGCCCTAGAATTCCAATGATTCTCTTTTATATCAGCACCTTTATATTAACTGTAAGTTACAGCTTTTCCTCCTCTTAGCACCTTTCAGTTGGTCTTGCTTTTTATTTGTTATTATTTGTCACTTTTTATTATGTTGGTTTGAACCCCCTGTTCTTCCACTTCAGCTGATTCTTCCAATTCTTTTTCTTATTCTTAGCGTCCCCCATTTTCTAAACGCTACTCCTCCTACAGTTTTAGGGTCCCCCAGACTCCCCACACTTCTTCGCCCTATAGCAGAGCAGGGTGCTTGTGTGTATCTAAGGGATCCCACCCCCCCCGTATTTTTGTGGCGCTGCTCCGAGCCCCCCAATTTTCCCATTGACAGGTAGATTTTCAAACTACTGCCACTCTAACAGCTTTGAGGCTACACCCCTGAAACTTTAATAACATGTGGGTGGAGCTACGAACAGCCAATCAGAGTTTACCTATTGACTTTCAATGGGGAAATCCAACCTGCTGCCAGTCTGACAGTATTAACACCAGGGACCCCAAACGCTTCCCAGTTGGTCACTAGGGGACTGCAGGTTTAGGTTTATATCAGATTATATCTTTTGATTTTTTAATTTAAAATGCTGCCATTCTTATACCATTTACACCAGAGCAAATGTTGCAGAGTTATTCACTGGGTGACAATAATTCAAGGTTTGAAAAAAGTAGGTGGAGCCACAGGCAGCCAATCAGATTTATTTCATTGATTTTCTCACCCTATTTGTTAAATATTGGTTATTGCAAAATAAACTGTATCCCAGGCCTGAATGGGTTAACATGTTTCAAGTGTGCAACTGACTTGCCATACATACAATATACATACCCCATTGTTCCTTAAGTCTGGAATGTGATTGATTGGAAACATATAGTCTTAGGGGTAATACAGTGGGGGGGGATTTTCCAACAGGGATATATATCAGGAACAAAAGGCTGGTCTTATATATATATAAATATATACAGACACACACACCCTTACACACACACACAAGCTCTCACTTACACACATTCACTCTCACACACATACATACATTTTTAATACATACATACTTTGTATTGTATTGGGAAGCTGTCAGTATTGTTTGTGACTGGCTTAATCATTGGTAATTTGTATGTAACTTCTGTAACTCTTTTCCATACATTAAATATACTTTAAATATCCCCTTGGTGAGTGGGGTTTGCTGACCATAGTACTTACACAGATATATTAGAGAAAGGATAGTAATAACAGATGGCGAATCCAACCAAAATATAGCCCTGGGCAATATACATATACACACTCTGTCAGCTTCAAAGGGGGACAGAAGGGTGTAGCTGAACTGAAGCTCCCAGGTGTCTATATGGGTAAAAGAACCTAGAAGTCACTTGTGTAAGTGTTAATAGTGGCGCAGGAGGGATATTCTGCTTTCCGGTGAGTATGGATTTTCTTGATAATTTGGCTAGGAAAAGCAAATTTGAGTTTAAAATCCCCCATAAAATTATGTCTGATGCAGAGATATGGGCAGATATGTACAGTCAGTGTGTGGGGGCAAATGTAAAGTTAGAGGAAGGAATGTCATTTTCTGAGATGAAGCACAAGATTAACAATGTTATGTTAATGGTGAAAACATTTAATATGTTGATGTGCTCAGGTAGGAAGGAAAATGATGTAGGAAAGACTAATTCTCATTCTGATGAGGGAAAAGTGGAATGTGACAGTTAGTACTGACTGTCTGGCTAAGGGGATTGCTGAGTATGAACTGAGATTGGCAGAAGTACAATCAGTTTTGCAAAGGGTTAACCAGGTTTCAGTTATTACAAAAGAGCAGAGATCTATGTTTGTTCCGGATCTCAGTGATCTAGAATTAATGCAAATTTACAGTTAAAAGTTAATAAACAGCTTTTAAAAATTGTGAAAAATATTCCACATTTTAATGCAAATAATGTTTTAATGAACTGTGATCTGTTCGAGTCTCATATAGAGAGATATGATTTAAGTGAAGAACAGAAGAATAAAGCGGTTAAACTGTGGGTGCCAGCACGTATTTCCCAGAGGTATCAATCCCTGTGAGTGCTCCCGGCACTGATACAGATGGGAATCTAATACACGGCACAAGGAGGGACAGACTATTAATGCTTAATTATATAATTAATGGTGAGAATGTGCTTGATATAGAGATGCTTAATAATCTAGAGACCTCTATAGATGATGACCCCTTTACATTTCTGGTTTTGTTTGAGCAGCTTACAGACTGGTTATGGGTATTGGAGAAGATCAAGTTACACAGCAAATGATAAAAGCTTTTGTGAACAAGTTTAAATATCTGGATCCTGTAGCTAATATTTCTGCTTGCAGTCTGGATACTCTTCAGAAAGCAGCATCACATATAGATAAGTACAGGAGACAGCTTATACTGCAGAACTCACACCCCTCAATCATTCACGTGATAAGGGAAATATGCCAATCCCATAAAGCAAAAATAAGAGAATATTTTTGCCATTTTTGCAAACGACCAAATCATTTTTTCAAAAAGTGCTTTAAGAGACGTAAATTAATCAAAAAGCAAATTAAAAATGATAAAGATTCTGAAATGAGGCAAGAGCAAGCTCAGGTCTGTCATGTTACACAGGCAAGGGAACCTGATGCACAGAATGGCCGCTCCCAGGGTCCCATGAACAGACCAGTCTGTCGGTATAAAAGACCCAGGGCTGAAGAGAAAAGGAGTTACTCATTGTTACTGAGAAAAGAAATATGCACATTATAGGGTTAGTGATAAAGAAATGTTAGTACTTATTTCCTAAAGGTTTGTAAACATTGTGTAAATGAATATAATTGGGTATACCTATTGAGAAAAACTTGTGATATTGTGATTGTAATGTATTTCATTGAACTGCAGAAGCAGGAAAGTTTAATGTGTGTTAAAAGTTTTATACTGTAGAATTGCTGCAAATGATAACCCCCTATTTAGCCAAATGCCAAGTTAGGGTTGTTAAAAAGCTATTTTGCCAGTGGGATCATAAACATCAGAATTGTATCTTGTTTTATTTGTAGCATAAAGTGTCTCTGTATGCATTATGGGTTCTGTAGCCATATACTGTCTGTAGCCTGAATGTCAGGGAATTATTCTTGAGATTATGCAGCCCAGATATTATAATGGGTATAAGGGAGACAGGGAATATTTAAGAGAATAGAATGAACTCACCCAAAAGTTATGGAGCAGAATTTATTAATCTATTGCTCAAAGGCATCTGAGTTTGCTTGTGATGCTCAAATAAAGGAGGTTTGGGTGTTGATTGTTTCGGGTTTCTAAGGCTGGGTGAATGACTAGGTTGGGAATTATTTTTTGTAGATTTTTAAGATTCAGAGTAGTCAGAAAGGTATCGGCACTATTTTCCTGTTTAAACAAGGCTGTTAGGAACATTATACAAAAATCTACCCACCCCCATCCCAGGGTGCCATGTTTTTCTAGTCTGTTTTACTGGAACCAGGAGAATGTTGTGTTTCCACTGGCCACTGACTTTTCATGATCAAAATCAAGTTCACAAAGATTTAGATCTTGATTTGGTTTCCCCTATAAACTAGAGATCAGTACAATAAATGATTGTAATTTAAAGACTTTGGTTCCAAGGGGCACACTGGTAATACTCAGGTTACACCAGGGAGGGATGTGTAGAACTGCTCAGCCGTAGGTATTGGGTTCATATAATGAGCATACTTCTACTGTATAAACGTTGGGACAGATAAACAAAGCTTATTATCTGAAGATTGCATTGTATTTCCATGTAAATTGTTTCATAAACTGAGGGAAATTAGTATTATAGGAAATTTTGGCATATTTGCCAATAAGGGAATTATTTTACTAACCTTTACCAAATAAGTACAGAAACAAGAGAGTAAATACATTCTAATCTATAATTGCATTAGTACAACCCAATGTTTGTTTTTTATTTAGATAAAGGGTAACAGGGAAAGATGGGAAATTTGATGTGTGAGCTGGAAAGCTGGAATACAGTAACATCTGTTAGGGGGAGTCACAGAGAGTAAAGGGGAGGCTCAGGCCCTGAGGGATATATAAGGGATATGTAAAAGTTAAACAGATGAAATTCCTGAAGGTTTAATCTGTTGGGATCTTGTAAAATTAGTAAAATGAAAGTATCCAAGTTGTATCTTGTTTACTAACTGTGAAAGTTTTTGTGATTTTTTCAGATGGGTTTCTCCCTCTGCTGAACAGACCAAGGATAATAAAGGGAATGTGTCTCCTTGCAGCCCAGGGACAGACAGTGCATCAGTGTAGGTTTATGTGATGTTTGTTTTAGGAATTTCAAGGACTGTCTGTTACTCCTTTGTCTCATTAGTTTGTTATATGTTTGTTTGTAGTGAGTAACAGGAGCATGATTGCATGGTTCCAATACAGGGAAATCCTAATTAACATTGATTAATCTGCTGTTTAAAGTTGAAATTTAAAGGAACAGTAACACTAAAAAATAAAAGAGCTTTAAAGTAATAAATATATAATGCACTGTTGCCCTGCACAGGTAAAACTGGTGTGTTTGCTACAGAAACACTACTATAATTTATATAAATACCCCGCTGTGTAGCCCCGGGGGCAGCCATTCCTGCACTGGTACAGCTGGGGTGTTTGCTACAGAAACCCTACTATAGTTTATATAAATACCCCGCTGTGTAGCCCCGGGGGCAGCCATTCCTGCACCGGTACAGCTGGGGTGTTTGCTACAGAAACCCTACTATAGTTTATATAAATACCCCGCTGTGTAGCCCCAGGGGCAGCCATTCCTGCACCGGTACAGCTGGGGTGTTTGCTACAGAAACCCTACTATAGTTTATATAAATACCCCGCTGTGTAGCCCCGGGGGCAGCCATTCCTGCACTGGTACAGCTGGGGTGTTTGCTACAGAAACCCTACTATAGTTTATATAAATACCCCGCTGTGTAGCCCTGGGGGCAGCCATTCCTGCACTGGTACAGCTGGGGTGTTTGCAACAGAAACCCTACTATAGTTTATATAAATACCCCGCTGTGTAGCCCCGGGGGCAGCCATTCCTGCACCGGTACAGCTGGGGTGTTTGCTACAGAAACCCTACTATAGTTTATATAAATACCCCGCTGTGTAGCGCCGGGGGCAGCCGTTCAAGCTGGAAAAAAGGAGAAAAGGCAAAGGTTACATAGCAGATAACAGATAAGTTCTGTAGAATACAATAGTGTTTTATCTGTTATCTGCTATGTGCCTGTGCCTTTTCTCCTTTGAATGGCTGCCCCCGGGGCTACACAGCGGGGTATTTATATAAACTATAGTAGGGTTTCTGTAGCAAACACCCCAGCTGTACCGGTGCAGGAATGGCTGCCCCCGGGGCTACAGAGCGGGGTATTTATATAAACTATAGTAGGGTTTCTGTAGCAAACACCCCAGCTGTACCGGTGCAGGAATGGCTGCCCCCGGGGCTACACAGCGGGGTATTTATATAAACTATAGAAGGGTTTCTGTAGCAAACACCCCAGCTGTACCAGTGCAGGAATGGCTGTCCCCGGGGATACAAAGCGGGGTATTTATATAAACTATAGTAGGGTTTCTGTAGCAAACACCCCAGCTGTACCAGTGCAGGAATGGCTGCCCCCGGGGCTACACAGCGGGGTATTTATATAAACTATAGTAGGGTTTCTGTAGCAAACACCCCAGCTGTACCGGTGCAGGAATGGCTGCCCCCGGGGCTACACAGCGGGGTATTTATATAAACTATAGTAGGGTTTCTGTAGCAAATACCCCAGCTGTACCAGTGCAGGAATGGCTGCCCCCGGGGCTACACAGCGGGGTATTTATATAAACTATAGTAGGGTTTCTGTAGCAAACACCCCAGCTGTACCAGTGCAGGAATGGCTGCCCCCGGGGCTACACAGCGGGGTATTTATATAAACTATAGTAGGGTTTCTGTAGCAAACACCCCAGCTGTACCAGTGCAGGAATGGCTGCCCCCAGGGCTACACAGCGGGGTATTTATATAAACTATAGTAGGGTTTCTGTAGCAAACACCCCAGCTGTACCAGTGCAGGAATGGCTGCCCCCGGGGCTACACAGCGGGGGTATTTATATAAACTATAGTAGGGTTTCTGTAGCAAACACCCCAGCTGTACCGGTGCAGGAATGGCTGCCCCCGGGGCTACACAGCGGGGGTATTTATATAAACTATAGTAGGGTTTCTGTAGCAAACACCCCAGCTGTACCGGTGCAGGAATGGCTGCCCCCGGGGCTACACAGCGGGGTATTTATATAAACTATAGTAGGGTTTCTGTAGCAAACACCCCAGCTGTACCAGTGCAGGAATGGCTGCCCCCCGGGGCTACACAGCGGGGTATTTATATAAACTATAGTAGGGTTTCTGTAGCAAACACCCCAGCTGTACCAGTGCAGGAACGGCTGCCCCCGGGGCTACACAGCGGGGTATTTATATAAACTATAGTAGGGTTTCTGTAGCAAACACCCCAGCTGTACCAGTGCAGGAATGGCTGCCCCCGGGGCTACACAGCGGGGTATTTATATAAACTATAGTAGGGTTTCTGTAGCAAACACCCCAGCTGTACCAGTGCAGGAATGGCTGCCCCCGGGGCTACAAAGTAAAGTGATTTGTAACAGACTGTGACTCAGGGGGAAATTAACATTGAAGGAAAACATTCATAAGGGTTATATGAGAAATTATTTGATTATGAACTGTTCACAAAGTGACTGTCTCATCCCTCCTGATTCTGTCTGTGTCGGGTTCAGTCTCTAACAGACTGTTGTTTCTAAGATCCTGCTAAAGACTGTGTTATTACTGATTATTCAAGTCCCACCTTCCTTTCATTGGGTACGGCCTACGTTATGGCTGTTCTACATCAGGGCAGCTGATACCAAGACCCTCAGAGGGGCATTGGTGATGCCGGTACAGGTACAACTGCCTGATTCTATACAGGTGCTTAGTGGCTGATCTACTATAAGAGCCAAGGCCTAAATCCGTTGGACCCTACAGGACAAAAGGGTGCAGGGTGCCGGGGATTTACCCAAGCTACAGGGAGCCCATCTGGATTCATTCACAGGGGAAATGTTTGATGTTTAATGACAGATTTTAATGCAAGACCATGAAAGGTGAGGTAAGAATTTCTCAGGCAATTGCAGTTACACACAGGGCTATGGGCAAAGACTGTAATGAAAGATTTTTGAAGTCAAACCAGAAGGCTGTGAATGGATGAGCAGAGGATGGAATCACCTATAGATAGAATCACAGCGGGGTATTTATATAAACTATAGTAGGGTTTCTGTAGCAAACACCCCAGCTGTACCAGTGTAGGAACGGCTGCCCCCGGGGCTACACAGCGGGGTATTTATATAAACTATAGTAGGGTTTCTGTAGCAAACACCCCAGCTGTACCAGTGCAGGAATGGCTGCCCCCGGGGCTACACAGCGGGGTATTTATATAAACTATAGTAGGGTTTCTGTAGCAAACACCCCAGCTGTACCAGTGCAGGAATGGCTGCCCCCGGGGCTACACAGCGGGGTATTTATATAAACTATAGTAGGGTTTCTGTAGCAAACACCCCAGCTGTACCAATGCAGGAATGGCTGCCCCCGGGGCTACACAGCGGGGTATTTATATAAACTATAGTAGGGTTTCTGTAGCAAACACCCCAGCTGTACCAGTGCAGGAATGGCTGCCCCCAGGGCTACATAGCAGCTTATTTATATAAATTATAGTAGACTTTCTGTAGCAAACACACAACTTTTACCAATGCAGGGCAGCAGCACATTATATTTTAGTTACTTTTATACACTTTCATTTTTTGGTGTTACTGTTCCTTTAAAGGTGCACATACTGATGTCCTCTCTTCTCTTTTTAACAACATGTATATGTGGTATGATTAGTCGTATAAATAAGAGTAACGTTTTCATGGCTAATGGGCCGGCCCTGCAAACAGTTCATTGTACAAGGAATACATCTTATACATTGATCAGGATGCGAAGAAACATCTGAATAACATCAGCTGCTGAAATATTCCTTTTATATTTTATAGGAAATATTATATGTGCCGGTCATGGGCAACAGTATCACTTGCGTAAAACATCATGCGATAGATACAGATAATACATGTTAGGAATGTTTCCTTAATATGTAATTATGTTGGAACCAGAGAAATAGTTATTACTTACAACATTTTGAGGTTAAAGTAATGTAAGTGGACAATAACAATTTTTATGTCTTTGCCTTAAACACATGTTTGTTAAGTACTGGGCAGAAGGCATCATTTTTACTTTTTAATTTTTTTTTATAATTATTTTCCTATTTTTGTTTTTAATACATTCACATAAGAGATTTATGATTTCAATATGAAGGACATTATTAATCATGAAATGCATCACATCATATTCATGAGAATGACAGGGTAATACAGGGATAGAATATCAGACTAATATAAATGTGCAGTTTAGCAGTAGCTATAGGCCGGGCTGGGCACGACTCTGCCAAACAGCGGGAGGAACAGCAGCCTATGGAGGGAAGTGCAGGTTTGGGAGTAAAGTGATTTGTAACAGACTGTGACTCAGGGGGAAATTAACATTGAAGGAAAACATTCATAAGGGTTATATGAGAAATTATTTGATTATGAACTGTTCACAAAGTGACTGTCTCATCCCTCCTGATTCTGTCTGTGTCGGGTTCAGTCTCTAACAGACTGTTGTTTCTAAGATCCGGCTACAGACTGTGTTATTACTGATTATTCAAGTCCCACCTTCCTTTCATTGGGTACGGCCTACGTTATGGCTGTTCTACATCAGGGCAGCTGATACCAAGAACCCCAGAGGGGCATTGGTGATGCCGGTACTGGTACAACTCCCTGATTCTATACAGGTGCTTAGTGGCTGATCTACTATAAGAGCCAAGGCCTAAATCCGTTGGACCCTACAGGACAAAGGGGTGCAGGGTGCCGGGGATTTACCCAAGCTACAGGGAGCCCATCTGGATTCATTCACAGGGGAAATGTTTGATGTTTAATGACAGACTTTAATGCAAGACCATGAAAGGTGAGGTAAGACATTCACCGGCAATTGCAGTTACACACAGGGCTATGGGCAAAGACTGTAATGAAAGATTTTTGAAGTCAAACCAGAAGGCTGTGAATGGATGAGCAGAGGATGGAATCACCTATAGATAATAGGTTATTTTTAATTCTTCTAATTATCACTGTTACCATCTCATTACATGATATTACATCAGTTGTCATTTGTGCAACGGACATTTGGTGCATTGCAAAGAATTCCTGGAGATTTGTAGGCTGGGTTTCCAAGGAATCTCTCTCTTCTTTTCTAGTTTGCATACAATTATTATGTTCTTATCAAGTCAGTGTGCAAAGGGGGAAATGTTAAATATTGGGTATTGCAAAATAAGTTATATCCCAGGCCTGAATGGGTTAACATGTTTCAAGTGTGCAACTGACATGCCATTCACACTATCCCTCACATACCCCATTGTTCCTTAAAGGACAACTAAAGCCTAAAAAAGAATATGGCTAGAAATGTTTAGCTGTGAGTTCTGAGCCCCTGTACCGGCCCAAAGCCCCCAAAGCTCTATAGAAATAAAGCCCCATGCCCCTGAAGATGCCCCCAGTAGCTCTCCATCTTTTGCCCAACTACTGCACATGCTCAGTCTGCTCTTGGCTGATGTCACTGAGCTTAGGGAGCGACTCACAATATTCTTCTTTCCCCTGCCTGCTTGCTCTAGTCTCTGCCTGTTCCCTACATGCATACAGGCCAACCAATCACAGTCCTGTCTGGCTGCTCCCTAAATAACTGAAGTCCTGCTCTGGCACTTTGAGCTTGGGGCGAGACTTTAGCTGAATCCTTATTGTGGGGCTTTTCTTTCCCCCTTGTAATGACCCCAAATACTGAGCTGTGTAACAAATATAAGTTACAAAGGTTGGAAACAGAGGCAGAAGCTGAGACAAAAGCTTTAGTCACTTTTCTGTTACAAACAGCCCCTCTGGGAATAAACTGCCCCAGTGTAAAGGCTTCTCTGTATGTAACACAGTGACTGTATCTGCCCCTTACACTCCCCCCCCAGGGCTAAGGTACAGAATATTATTCACTTTAGTGCCCATCAGCCCAATAACTTCTCTGTATGTAACACAGTGAGTGTATCTGCCCCTTACACTCCCCCCCCAGGGCTAAGGTACAGAGCATTATTAGCTTTTGTACTAGGGCTGGCTGGCTTTTTTTTTTTTTTTCTTTTTTTGCTTTCATATACAACCACACAACAGACAAATAACCTCACACAAAGTGTTTATGAAGCAGTTGCATGGGGGTGTGTGTGCATTACACACGGGGAGAGGCCAAACTGTGCCAGTAGGTGTATAGGCAGAACAACATGTACAGGGGAACCTCTGCACAAACACTATGTTCCTTCCCAGGATGCAAAGTGACTGACACTGAGCTCAGAGTTTGTGTCTCACTATTATAAACAGGCTGTGTATGGCACCCCCAGTCTGTATGGCACCCCCAGTCTGTATGGCACCCCCAGTCTGAATGGCACCCCCAGGCTGCTCAGCAACCCTTTGCTTTGGTCAGTGTAATGTGAGTGTCAAAGAGAGTTGTTTGTAGAAGGATAGAATTCAGAATGTATTTTTGTTAGAAAAAGCCCCAATTATCTCCTGAGCTGATATTTTGGGGGATGGGGATATGGGAATATTTGGGAGTCTGTTGTAAACAAGTTATGTCTAAATACTGAGCTAAAGCTTGTTTGTATTGATATCCTGTAATATAATGTGTATAATAGGGCAGCGCTAGTTTATATGTACCCGTACCCATGATGCACCTGTGTCTCTGTGCCAATGGGATCATTTGTAGGTTCCACCTAGTTCTCTATGGAGGTTGAAGGAAAAAAATATATATACACAAGAGCATTGACCAATGAGAATGCTGATTAGATTCCCAGCACTATATCAGCCATTTTGATATTATCTTACATATAGAGATAATGATGCCATTTTCCTGTCATTATATGGCACAGGAATCAGACATGGGGATAAAGGGACAGACTTGTTCAGTGCTGGGAAACTGTGCTTATTGCTCCCAACTCCAATTGCAGGAACAGAGAACAGGGAGCCGGATTTACTCACATCAGCTGGGATTCTCATTGGAGGATTCTTTTGCATATTTATGCAGCCACTGGCTTTGTGCTGTTGTTTTGATAATTTACTATGTCCCCTAAGCTCCGCCTCCCAACAGCAGCCCAGAGCAAACTGAGCATGTGCAGGAGCCAGATCTTATATAGAAGATGGTATAACAAAGTAACAAGATGGCAGCCCCCTGTGGACAACTTTGAAAGCATAAATCATTATTTTAATTAGGCTTCTCAGCCTCTCGGCTTGTGCAGTAAGTTCCTAATGTTTATGTTTATGTTCAGTATCAAAATACAGCATTTCTACTGATTTTCAATTTTAGACTTTAGTTCTCCTCTGATGATTCACTATAAGCATACTTGCGTTAATTTACACGCGATGCTGCATGCGTTATTTTAGTCTCAAGACTATTTCCGTGCGATATTAGACACAACGCGCGGTAACTAATGTGCGCGCTAACTAATGCACGAGCGGTACTTTTCACGTGTGCACTAATTACCGCTCGCAAGCGAATATACGCACGCGGTAGCACATAAAACTAGCGCCATTTTGCGCATTTGCGCTGGGAGAGCACAGAGGGTGGAAGTGCTATTGTGAGAGAGAGAGAAACACCAAAACATTATGGAGATCAGTGTGGGAGGGAAAAAGGGGGCCAAAAAGAGTGTTCCAGCTGCCGTGTCACCCAGCTCTGGCAGTGATACAGAGAGGCCTGTCTGCCTGGGGAGCCCTGATAATTCTGATGGGGAGGGCACAGATAAGGATTATAGGCCAGAGGGAGCCAGTGGGGAGAGCGAGGAGCTTCCCCCCCCCTCATTTGTATGTAATGTATGTATGGCACGCCTATTATTATGTGCAACTTATGGCCTCAAAGCTGTGTAGTACAACATCACATTAGGCCAGTAATAGGGGGGGGGGGGCATTTAAGAATATTTAGCCAAATACTTAGGGGTCCGTTTGCTAAAGAGGCTTAAATTAAGTGGGAGATTTTAGACACAGAATAAATGGCAAATATGTTATGGGCACTTTATTAAACGGGGACAAATATAATATTGCGATTATTCTGGCAACAAAACATTGGATTGGCAGTTATCCCACTCGCCAGAAAATACGCTACGTACTAATTAGCGCAAGTTTTACTATTCAGCAAAATGGGCTAAAGGCACAATTGTTGGCAGAATATTTGCAAACATTTAACCCCACTGTATATAGTACTGATGTACTGATAAGTGCAAAATATGTGCTGAGCTGATAAATAAGGCATATTGATGCGTTACTGATAAATGTAAGGGTGTAGGGGAAACTACATGAAAGTATAGAATACCATCAATGAACGCAAAATAATTATACATTACCCAGTTGAAAACTACAAAAATAGAAACTTTTATTTATGCCATAAAAGCTAAAAAGATGGATAAAATAACTATGTACAAGTTAGGCCCTGCTGGCCTTGATCTCAGCCATGTCCTGCTGCAGCTGGGCCAACTGGGCCTTTATGGTGTCCAGATCCTCCTGCATCGACCCAAGTGTGGGGTCAGTCCGCCCAGGTGGTGTTTGGGTCCCCACATCTTCAGTCTCATGTGAGGGTCCCTCATCCGCATCCTCAGGAGGATCCACCACCCAGTTCTCCCAGTTGTCGGCCTCTGGCTGGTCTGGGGCCTCTGGAGCATCATCCTGTTCAAGTTCTGTGAGATAGTATTGCAAGATGTTTTAATATATATTATACATATATATATATATATATACATTCATACACAGAGGGCCACCATCAGAAATAACGGGGCCACTTTCAACAACATATTTTTGGGCTCCCCTCCTCCCACACCCCCACTGGCCCCTCCCCCTATGAACACATACAGCCAAGCAGTTAATATATTCACATGTAAACAAGGTATATGGGGATCGTTATAGAGCCAAAGGACAGAACTTATTAAATTTTATATTTAATATTACAAAGGTAAACAGTGAATTTAAAAAAGATCTTACAAAAAGAGACACACACATACAAACAGTAAATAAAATAAAAGGAATAAAAACACAGAGAAAATCCTATGTACGTTACCCAGTTATCTTTTGTGCCCTCCTGAGGCCGGAGTTTGGAAAATTGAACTCACAATCCAACAGAACTTGGAACCTCAAAATATGAGCTAACTAATACCTGGGTCTGTGGGCTTTTATCCCCCGCTGGGCCCCTCCCTCAGTACCATATGCATGAGGGGGGAGTGGCCAGGAACTTGCCCCTTGGGACCCCCTGTAGAGGCTGCAATTCTCAGGCCAGTTTCTGCCATATAATACTGGCACTTGCCGGTACCCAATATTATTATGAGAATAGGGGCTTGTTTTAACCCATATGTGGGGGATCAGAATGATACCAAACATGAGGGGGGTCTCCTGTCCCAGCCCCCCAGAAACTATCCCCCTAACTGGTGGGTATAGGCAGTCCCTGTTTGGTACCATTGGGAAGCCTGGGGCCCCCCCATAACCAATATGTGATTTATGGGGATGTGACCCCTAAAGCAAAGGAGATATGGATCCCTTTCTATAATCCATATTTTCTCATAGCTGCGCCCCCTGCTGTTCTTAGGGCCACAATTGCCTCTCTTTATCAACAGATCAAAGACCCCCAGCTTCCTGCCCCCACATTGTCTGATGAGTTTGATGAAGTTGTCACCTTTCACAGTTAATTAAAGGAGAACTAAAGTCTAAAATAGAAAATCATTAGAAATGCTGTATTTTGATACTGAACATAAATATAAACATTATGAACTTACTGCACAAGCCCAGAGGTTGAGAAGCCTAATTACAGTAATGATTTATACTTTCAAAGTTGTCCACAGGGGGCCGCCATCTTGTTACTTTGTTAGACCATCTTTTATAAGATTTGGCTCTTGCACATGCTCAGTGGGCTCTGGGCTGCTGTTGGGAGGCGGAGCTTAGGGAACATAGTAAATTATCAAAACAGCACGTCAGGTAATATCTGCCATAGAAGCTGATTAATAATAAGAATCATAATATGCAGCCTGCACTGGTTCCTGTGTTGCCCTGTAATGTAATGTGGGGTTTAGAGTTTTTGTTTAATGAAACATTTCCCAGCTCCCCAGAGCCAGTGGCTGCATTAATATGCAAAAGAATCCCCCAATGAGAATCCCAGCTGATGTGAGTAAATCCGGCTCCCTGTTCTCTGTTCCTGCAATTGGAGTTGGGAGCAATAAGCACAGTTTCCCAGCACTGAACAAGTCTGTCCCTTTATCCCCATGTCTGATTCCTGTGCCATATAATGACGGGAAAATGCCATCATTATCTCTATATGTAAGGTACCAGCAAGGGGCCTGACACAGGGAATCAGCATTCTCATTGGTCACTTCTCTTGCATCTATAATGACGGGAAAATGACATAATTATCTCTATATGTAAGATAATATCAAAATGGCTGACACAGTGCTGGGAACCTAATTAGCATTCTCATTGGTCAATACTCTTGTGTATATAAGTTTTTCTTGAACCTCCATAAAGAACTAGGTGGAACCAAAGAAATATCCCATTGGCACAGAGACACAGGTGCATCATGGGTACAGGTACATATAAACTAGCGCTGCCCTATTACATGCATTTTATTACATAATTTCAATAAAAACAAGCTTTAGCTTAGTGTTTTTATGTAACTTGTTTAAAACAGACTCCCAAATATTCCCATATCCCCATCCCCCAAAATATCAACTCAGGACACAATTGTGGCAAATCACATTCTGAATTCTATCCTTCTACAAACAACTCTCTCTGACACTCACATTACACTGACCAAAGCAAAGGGCAGCTGAGCAGCCTGGGGGTGCCATGCAGCCTGGGGGTGCCATGCAGCCTGGGGGTGCCATACAGACTGGGGGTTCCATACACAGCCTGTTTATAATAGTGAGACACAAACTCTGAGCTCAGTGTCAGTCACTTTGCATCCTGGGAAGGAACATAGTGTTTGTGCAGAGGTTCCCCTGTACATGTTGTTCTGCCTATACACCTACTGGCACAGTTTGGCCTCTCCCCGTGTGTAATGCACACACACCCCCCATGCAACTGCTTCATAAACACTTTATGTGAGGTTATTGGGCTGATGGGCACTAAAGTGAATAATATTCTGTTTTCAACCTTTGCAACTTTTATTTGTTATACAGCTCAGTATTTGGGATCATTTCAAGGGGGAAAGAAAAACCATACTAAGAATTCAGCTAAAAGTGGCTTTCGGCTGGTGCAGGAGCTCAGAACTCACGGATAAACATTTCTAGCCATATTCTTTTTTTAGACTTTAGTTGTCCTTTAAAGGACAACTAAAGCCTAAAAAAGAATATGGCTAGAAATGTTTAGCTATGTGTTTTGGGCCCCTGTACCAGCCCAAAGCCCCCAAAGCTCTATAGAAATAAAGCCCCATGCCCCTGAAGATGCCCCCAGTAGCTCTCCATCTTTTGCCCAACTACTGCACATGCTCAGTCTGCTCTTGGCTGATGTCACTGAGCTTAGGGAGCGACTCACAATATTCTTCTTTCCCCTGCCTGCTTGCTCTAGTCTCTGCCTGTTCCCTACATGCATACAGGCCAACCAATCACAGTCCTGTCTGGCACTTTGAGCTTGGGGAGAGACTTTAGCTGAATCCTTATTGGGTGACTTTCCCCCTTGTAATGATCCCAAATACTGAGCTGTGTAACAAATATAAGTTACAAAGGTTGGAAACAGAGGCAGAAGCTGAGACAAAAGCTTTAGTCACTTTGCTGTTACAAACAGCCCCTCTGGGAATAAACTGCCCCAGTGTAAAGGCTTCTCTGTATGTAACACAGTGACTGTATCTGCCCCTTACACCCCCCCCCCCAGAGCTAAGGTACAGAATATTATTCACTTTAGTGCCCATCAGCCCAATAACTTCTCTGTATGTAACACAGTGACTGTATCTGCCCCTTACACTCCCCCCCCCCAGGGCTAAGGTACAGAATATTATTCACTTTAGTGCCCATCAGCCCAATAACTTCTCTGTATGTAACACAGTGACTGTATCTGCCCCTTACACTCCCCCCCAGGGCTAAGGTACAGAATATTATTCACTTTAGTGCCCATCAGCCCAATAACTTCTCTGTATATAACACAGTGACTGTATCTGCCCCTTACACTCCCCCCCAGGGCTAAGGTACAGAATATTACTCACTTTAGTGCCCATCAGCCCAATAACTTCTCTGTATGTAACACAGTGACTGTATCTGCCCCTTACTGCACCCCCAGTCTGTATGGCGCCCCCAGTCTGTATGGCACCCCCAGGCTGCTCAACAACCCTTTGCTTTGGTCAGTGTAATGTGAGTGTCAGAGAGAGTTGTTTGTAAAAGAATAGAATTCAGAATGTATATTTCTTAGAAAAAGCCCCAATTATCTCCTGAGCTGATATTTTGGGGGATGGGGATATGGGAATATTTGGGGGTCTGTTGTAACAAGTTATGTCTAAATACTGAGCTAAAGCTTGTTTGTATTGATATCCTGTAATATAATGTGTATAATAGGGCAGCGCTAGTTTATATGTACCTGTACCCATGATGCACCTGTGTCTCTGTGCCAATGGGATTATTTTTAGGTTCCACCTAGTTCTCTATGGAGGTTGAAGGAAAAAAAATATATACACACGAGTATTGACCAATGAGAATGCTAATTAGATTCCCAGCACTATATCAGCCATTTTGCTATTATCTTACATATAGAGATAATGAGGCCATTTTCCCGTCATTATATGGCACAGGAATCAGACATGGGGATAAAGGGACAGACTTGTTCAGTGCTGGGAAACTGTGCTTATTGCTCCCAACTCCAATTGCAGGAACAGAGAACAGGGAGCCGGATTTACTCACATCAGCTGGGATTCTCATTGGGGGATTCTTTTGCATAATTATGCAGCCACTGGCTTTGTGCTGTTGTTTTGATAATTTACTATGTTCCCTAAGCTCCGCCTCCCAACAGCAGCCCAGAGCAAACTGAGCATGTGCAGGAGCCAGATCTTATAGAAGATGGTCTAACAAAGTAACAAGATGGCAGCCCCCTGTGGACAACTTTGAAAGCATAAATCATTATTTTAATTAGGCTTCTCAACCTCTGGGCTTGTGCAGTAAGTTCATAATGTTTATGTTTATGTTCAGTATCAAAATACAGCATTTCTACTGATTTTCTATTTTAGACTTTAGTTCTCCTTTAAGTCTGGAATGTGATTAATTGGAAACATATGGTCTTAAGGTCCCCATACACGGGCCGATAGTAGCTGCCGATATGGGTCCCTTAGACCGATTCAGCAGCTAATCGGCCCGTGTATGGGCAGAACCGAGCAGCCTGGCCGACCGATATCTGGTCTGAAATTGGCCAGATGTCAATCGGCCAGGTTAGAAAATCCAGTCAGATCGGGGACCGCATCGGCTCATTGATGCAGTCCCCGAACCAATTGCCCCATGGGCGCAAATGTAATTCAATCATTTGGCCCCAGGGCCAAACGATCGGATAATTTTTTTTTTAGCTACTTTCTACCCGATAGCTCCCACCTGTAGGCGACATCAACAAGCGAGTGAATCTTATAGTGTATGGGGATCTTTAGGGGAATACAGTGGGGGAGGATTTCCAACAAAGATATATATCAGCAACAAAAGGCTGGTCTTATATATACCATTATACACTTACCCTTATACACTTACCCTTACACACTCACACACGCTCTCACTTACACACATTCACTCTCACACACACACATACATTGTTACTACTTTATATGAATACATACATACTTTGTATTGTATTGGGAAGCTGTCAGTATTGTTTGTGACTGGCTTAATCATTGGTAATTTGTATGTAACTTCTGTAACTCTTTTCCTCACATTAAATATACTTAAAATATCACCTTGGTGAGTGGGGTTTGTTGACCATAGTACTTACACAAATATATTAGAGAAAGGATAGTTATAACATTTGGTGGTTGGGGCAATAATTGGTGTATCTCTAACTGTCATGGAGATGTAGAACTGCAGAGAGAAATGTGGGTATTGGTTCTTCATGTTGAGACACTCACTTATGACGGGTAAGTTCTGTATAAAGGGACACATAAAATCCCCCAGTGTCCCCTATAAAGACAACCCAAGGCAGGTGAGGTAGGAGATAAAGGTATAAAAATACTATATATGCAAGGTATAAAAAAGAATATAAAAGCCTAGTATACCATCTTATAAAATCACAAGGGCCAGACATGAGAGTGCTGATTGGCTAAGCCCCTACATGCACTTTGCTATTTGCACAGCTGGAACCACAGAGCCCACAGACAGTTGTACAAGGGGCACCATATACTATTTAGATAAGGTATGTATCCTCTATAAAGGCTGAGACTTTCAGGGTCTCATTGGAAGCTGTTAGTGACATTATTTGGTGACCCTGACGTGATGGTAAGCCGATTGCTGGACAATCAAAGGAATGGAAGTAAGTGACCCTGCAGAAGACTCTTGGTGAGTATATATGTTATATGTCATTTTAATCAACTCTGTTAACTAACCCTAACATTCTGTCTTTCTGTGTCTGTCTGATTCTGATAGTAATATCCTTTAAATTTTGTATTGGTTAAATTTAAATACAATCCAATACTACAACAAAGCTAGAATTTAACACAATGAGTGTATGTTGAAAAGAGTCCCTGACTGTTGTGTATACTGTGTGACTGGCGCTGCCCCAAGCTGGGACTCAAGCCCGGAGCCATAACCTGGGGGAACCTGGTGCTCCAGTACTGTGTGTGTAATCCCAGTATAAACCCCCAGTATGAACTGTCCATAAGGGAACTGGTAACTCCTTCACGGAGAGTGTTTGTGTTCAGGGGTAACTCTGCGGTTTCTGTTTATCGGGCGACCGAGCAGGCCAGAGTTTGGGGGACCAGGTCCTCTGAAGGGAATCACTTTAGTGTATGGTGTATGGCTGTTTTCCTATCCAAGAGTCTGTTTAAATTCATATATGTTCAATAAATATTATTAGTATTGACATCTGTGAATTTAACAGAACTTCATACATAGTAACATAGTAACATAGTAAGTTGGGTTGAAAAAAGACATACGTCCATCAAGTTCAACCATAATGCCTATATATAACCTGCCTAACTACTAGTTGATCCAGAGGAAGGCAAAAAACCCCATCTGAAGCCTCTCTAATTTGCCACAGAGGGGAAAAAATTCCTTCCTGACTCCAAGATGGCAATCGGACCAGTCCCTGGATCAACTAGTACTAAGAGCTATCCCCCCTACCCCTGTATTCCCTCACTTGTACTGAGAGCTATCTCCCCTACCCCTGTATTCCCTCACTTGTACTGAGAGCTATCCCCCCTACCCCTGTATTCCCTCACTTGTACTGAGAGCTATCCCCCCTACCCCTGTATTCCCTCACTTGCTAAGAATCCATCCAGCCCCTTCTTAAAGTTATATAATGTATCAGCCAGCACGACTGATTCGGGGAGGGAATTCCAGAACCTCACAGCTCTCACTGTAAAAAATCCTTTCCGAATGTTTAAATGGAACCTCCCTTCTTCTAAATGGAGTGGGTGCCCTCGTGTCCATTGAAGGACCTACTGGTAAATAAAACATTAGAAAGGTTATTATATGATCCCTTTATATATTTATACATAGTTATCATGTCACCTCTTAAGCGCCTCTTCTCCAGTGTAAACAGACCCAACTGGGCCAGTCTTTCCCCATAACTGAGACTTTCCATACCCTTTACCAGCTTAGTTGCCCTTCTCTGGACCCTCTCTAACTCAATAATGTCCCGTTTGAGCACTGGAGACCAGAACTGAACAGCATATTCTAGATGGGGCCTTACCAGCGCTCTGTAAAGGGGAAGAATAACCCCCTCCTCCCGTGAATCTATACCCCTTTTAATACAGCTCAAAACCTTGTTTGCCCTTGCAGCTGCTGCCTGGCATTGCTTGCTACAGCCAAGTTTATTATCTACAAGGACTCCAAGGTCCTTCTCCATTATGGATTTGCCTAGTGCAGTCCCATTAAGGGTATACGGGGCTTGCATATTTTTACATCCCAGGTGCATGACCTTACATTTATCCACATTAAATCCCATCTGCCACTTAGCTGCCCAGATTGCCAGTTGGCCAAGATCCTGCTGCAGGGATGTCACATCCTGGATAGAATTGACTGGTCTGCAGAGTTTTGTGTCATCTGCAAACACTGATACATTACTCATAATACCCTCCCCTAAGTCATTTATGAACAAATTAAACAAAAGTGGACCCAGTACAGAACCCTGAGGGACCCCACTGAGGACCTTATTCCAAGTAGAGAATGTGCCATTAACAACCACCCTCTGTACCCGATCCTGTAGCCAGTTTTCTATCCATGTGCAAACGGCTTCACTAAGACCAATAGACCTTAGCTTAGAAAGCAGTCGTTTGTGGGGAACGGTATCAAATGCTTTCGCAAAATCCAAATAGATTAAATCTACTGCCCCCCCACTGTCCAGCTTCTTACTTACCTCATCATAAAAAGCAATTAAATTGGTCTGACATGACCTGTCCTTCATAAAGCCATGCTGATTACTGCTCATAATGGCATTCTCCACTACATAATTTTGAATGTGATCCCTTAACAAGCCTTCAAATAACTTGCCCACCACGGATGTCAAACTTACAGGCCTATAATTGCCAGGCTGAGATCTTACTCCCTGTATAAATATGGGAATGACATTCGCCTTCTTCCAATCCCTAGGTACCATACCTGATGAGAGCGAGTCTGAGAATATCAGAAACAGGGGCCACTGCAATTCTGCCCCTAGCTCTCTCAGTACCCGAGGGTGTATTCCATCTGGCCCAGGTGCCTTGTTTACATTTATCGTGTGTAACCCTTTAAGCACCATATCCTGTGCCAACCACTGTGTAGTTGGAGCTGAGGCAACAGTGCAGCTATTGGGTGGGACTTGGCCCACTGGCTCCCCCTACTGTATACACAGAAGAAAAGAACTGGTTAAGCACATCTGCCTTTTCTGTATCCGCTGTAACCATATTGTTATTATAACTCAATGGGGCCACACCCTCAACCTGCATCTTTTTACTATCAATATACTTAAAAAACTTTTTGGGGTTAGTCTTGGCCTCGGCCGCGATGCGCTCCTCATTTTCTATCTTTGCCTTCCGGATTGCTGTTTTACACACTTGTTATAGTGTTTATATTCATTAAACGCAGCTACTGTCCTTACAAACTTCCTTACAAAGTTTAGAAAGCCTCACACTGCCGGTCCTATCCCCAGTAAAAACACTGCCCCACACTGACACTTCACATAGATAAAGGATATTATCACATGTCAGTCTCTATATTTTTCTTGTATCCAAACATACTCTTTTTTTGGCATTTGTCTAACAGGACTAATTCTCATTCTTCTTCTGTATATTTGGGATTGCTGTCTATGTAGACAACATGTTCCATAGGTTTAGACCCAAACCTTTACCAGCTATGCTGGAAGAAATATGTAATCAAAACCTCCTTAAATGATAAAGGTCTCATTAAATATCATGAGAAATGGGTAAAATGGGGTAAAGAGAAAGATGCTGCCTTTTCCTGGCCAGAAAATGGTAGCATGGATTCTAGAGACCTTAGTCTCTATAGTCACTATCCTGCTTTCCTGCTTCTATTTCAGTTTATCTACTCTCCCCCCTGGGCTGTGTCTGCAGGAACAGTCTATCTGCACTGTTGGTTTGTGGCTTTGATAGGGAAACCCCAGACTACTTATCTTTCTGCTAAAACTCCTGTTACTCTCTCTGACTCTAAAAACTGAAGTTTTACTCTCCTATATGTCGGACATATTGCACACTCCACCTCTTCATCTCCCTAACAAATGTGTATCTATTGAATTATATGTCTTTTCAAATGAATACTGTTGGGCTGCAGTTGCAACCCAACAAGAGGGGTGTATAGTGGGACATTTCTCTAGCACCTTTTCACCTATTGAACAAGCCTTCACTCCATGTGAACACAACATTTGTGCCTGTGCTACAGACATTGAAAAATTATATGCTCATGTTACTGTCCCCTAGTGTCATCATAAAGACTTCGCATAACGTCCCGGCACTATGGAAAAGCAACGCATTACACTTTGTGTCTGCATGTGTAGGGCAATACACGGCTGTGCTAATATGAAGTCACATTTTTTCAAAGGTATGATACCTACTAATCCCTTTGACATTCTAAAAGATTTACTATTGTTCTTAACAGAGAACCATGGCTGTTACTAAATGAGCCGCTAGAATAACAGCCCTTCAAGGGAAAAGTTCCTGTTACTGATTTACCCTATGTAACAATCTTTATGGTTCCTAAACAGAAATACATTCTGGTTTTGCTGTTTGACTAGTACACAAAAGATTTAGGTAGCCCACCAACTAATGAAGATTAATCTCTTTAGGGCACCTGTTGGGAGCACTCGCCCAGCACCTGATCTGGGAACTGGCACTTATATTGTAATGTCACCCACTGTGACCTACAGCACTTATATTTTCCTATTTGTATCTGTAAGTTACCCTCCCATATAGATTGTAAGCTCTACGGGGCAGGGACCTCCATCCTCTTGTGTCCTCGACTCTTAACTTATTGCAGCTGTATTTATCTTGTATTTACTGTTATACTTTGTATTTATCTATTATCTTATTAACCCCCTGTTTGTATTAATGTATTCTACTGTACAGCGCTGAGTACATAAGTAGCACTTTATAAATAAAGATATACATACATACATACATACATACATACATACTGTTTTTATCACTTCTTTTCTTTGTATTAGGGCTCTAGCACACGAGGGGATTTTTAAAAGAGCGATTTGGAGACAAGACGAGCGACAAGACGCCAATGTTAAATCAATGGAAATTGCCAGCGTCAAAACATACGAGGCTACTTCAAATCGCCTGCTGTTTCAAATCGCACACAGACCCTTTGGGCTCTGGCACACGGGGAGATTAGTCGCCCGCGACAAAACTCCCTGTTTGCGGTCAACTAATCTCCCCAAGTTGCCTTCACCTGCCATCCCACCGGCGAAAATGTAAGTCGCCGGTGGGATGGCACACGCGGTGGCGCGATTTTGCGCAAATCGCCGAAAAAGCCTCCCCTTTGGGGAGATAAGTCACCCACGGTAGCTGAGATTAACTGCAGGCGACTAATCTCCCTGTGCGCCAGTGGGAATGTATATCCATTGCTTCTTATACCAAAGTCACCCAAAGTTTTCTGCTCAGCAAATCTTAGGAACAGCAAGTGCCACATATGCCTTCCTACCAACAATTGACTTTATTGCCAGTGGGAAGGCATTTTGTGGGTTATATCTCAGCCCATGGTGGCTGCCCTACATCCTTTATGTACATTATTAGATCACAAAGTGATACTTACCTATGGTAGCCATCATCCCTGGGATGTGTCTTCAAATTCATTAGTAATCGTAACTATTTATGGGTGAACTATTTGCCAGGCATGGATTTGCGGCAAATTTTCACGGTTTGCTATTGGTGGATTTTTTTTACAAAACGGGAGACAAAATTTACAGTGCACCAAAAAAATGGTGTAAAAAAAAATTTGTGCACGTCAATTTTTTTTGATGTGCAACATTTTCGGCATTTCTGCAATTTTTCACCCTTACACAGATATTTTAAAAGATTTGCCAATTTTTCGGCAATGTGAAATGGGACAGATTTGCTCATCACTAATGTTAATATAAAATAAAGGCCTCTGTGAGACGGCGCTCAGTAAAGGTTGGATTCCCTACAATACAGTTACTCGCTGGATCCATTAAGCTCCAACACTGGGCATAAGGATGCAATTCTCACATTTGCAGCCGTGAAGACTCTGAAGCCTTGGGTGAGCTTCTTCAGCAGAACTGTCAGTGTGTGATGTTTGTCCCCTGATTAAAGAATGAAATAGATTTTACAGTTACTTTTAATGAAATAGTATTTTGTAATAATCATTTTTTTAAATAAAATCACCAGTTCATACTTAGTTAGCCTTTTCCATGCTTCAGAGTCTTTATTAAAGTCTGGTTGAGAGCTTGCTGTGCTTTTCTCAAACAGGTCCCACTGAAATCTTTTACTGTTTTCTAGAATGACATATGTTAGATAAGGAAACTATTATATAATTAAACAAATTGTAGACAATGATTATTCAATTTAATTTCAAAATAACCCACTTTAAGCAATAACTTTATAATGAGGCCTATGAAGCCGGCACAAGGGTCAGTATACAAAGTGCTGGGGTCTGGGCCCAGTTCAAGGGGGGGCACTCTCACTAGGGAGGTTTAATCATATTTAAAGCACAGCCCCCCCATCAGTGGCACTGCTGTTGTACAGAGTAGCCTTACTTATGGGTGTGTAATAGGGAAACAAACCAAAACACTACACTGCAAGCTGAGATGTTGGGGAGATTGTAGAGATTGTAGAGAGGCTGGTAAGCAAAGAGTTAATATTGCTTTAGCTCAAGTTCTCTGTGAGTAAGGGGGGGGGGGCAGAAATGAGAAGAAACAGCAAACTGAAACCAGAAAGGGAAGTTTGGGAAGAAACTTCATATTGATTTAAAAAACATGTGACGTCACCCAGTTTTAGCTTTGGGCCCCAGTCATACAGGAAAGAAAAGACTGAGCAAAGTTTGGGGCCCCTGGTGGTTGGTGACTCCACCCACTTTTTCTAACCTTTAACCTTAGCCCCTCAGACACAGTGTTGGACTGGGATGCCAGGGGCCACCACAAGACCCCAAACCATGGGCCGGCTCTCCAAATGATTTTTCTCCCTTGTCTCATTCAGCCCATTAGTTCTACCAGTCTATTTACTTTACATGCTATAATCTATTCCTCAGTATTTTTGTTTCCAAGCAATAAAAAGGGAATGGCCATGAAATAGGCGGAATGGTTAGAGGCAGGAGGGCCCACTGACACCTGGGCCCACTGGGAGTTTTCCTGGCATCCTGGGGGGCCAGTCCCACACTCAGGGCCACCATCAGGGGGGCACAGGGGGGGCAGTCCTTCTGGGCCCTGTGTATTTCAAGTTTAAAGGGGGGCCCAGCCGCGATACACTTCCCCAAGCCACAAGGAAATCCACTGTCAAAGGGATCCAAAGCCGAGTGCCGCCGAAGGGATCAATAGGAAGAAATACTGACTTGTCCCAGTTGATTCTGAGGCCAGAGTAGTTGGTGTGAGTGTTAATTACCTGTAGTACCAACCCCAAAGCCTGGTCTGGGTAAGTAAATTAGGGTGTCATCCGCATACATTGAGATAAATTGGGTGTTGTACCCCTAAAACTGTAGGAGGAGTAGCATTTAGAAAATGGGGGGCGCTAAGAATAAGCAAAACAAAAAGAAGAAAAAGCGGAAGAATCAGCTGAAGGGGAAGAACAGTCTGTGGGGTTTCAGCCCAACACAAATAAGGAGCTACAGAGGGAAATAGGGGTCACATGTGAGGGTCATGTGATTGTTCTACACTCAGAGTAACAGAAAATGAAAGGGGAGGAGCCTGCAGTTTGTGACATCAGTGAGTTCCACTTGTGCAGCGACAGTCGGGCTGCCAGGCACTCGGGTCCAGGATCTGATACAGGATTTACTGAGAGAAACAGAACCGCCAGGAAACACAGAACCTACAGGTGGGCTTGGGTACAGCTTCATATACTGATAAGGGCATTTTATACTGTCGCTATCACTTTAAGGGGCAGGAACGGAATGTAGGGAGTGTGGGAATGGGAATAATGTCGGAAACAGCAGAGAAACGAAAGGCTTTCAGCAACGGGACAGGCGTACGGGAATGAGAATAAGCAGGTAGGGAGCTGGGCCCCGGGGTTGGAGAGACTGCAGCCAGTAACAGTAGGAGAGACATCCCCTGCAGCCAGTAACAGTAGGAGAGACACCCCCTGCAGCCAGTAACAGTAGGAGAGACACCCCCTGCAGCCAGTAACAGTAGGAGAGACATCCCCTGCAGCCAGCAACAGTAGGAGAGACATCCCCTGCAGCCAGTAACAGTAGGAGAGACACCCCCTGCAGCCAGTAACAGTAGGAGAGACATCCCCTGCAGCCAGTAACAGTAGGAGAGACATCCCCTGCAGCCAGTAACAGTAGGAGAGACATCCCCTGCAGCCAGTAACAGTAGGAGAGACACCCCCTGCAGCCAGTAACAGTAGGAGAGACATCCCCTGCAGCCAGTAACAGTAGGAGAGACACCCCCTGCAGCCAGTAACAGTAGGAGAGACACCCCCTGCAGCCAGTAACAGTAGGAGAGACATCCCCTGCAGCCAGTGACAGTAGGAGAGACATCCCCTGCAGCCAGTGACAGTAGGAGAGACATCCCCTGCAGCCAGTATCAGTAGGAGAGACATCCCCTGCAGCCAGTAACAGTAGGAGAGACATCCCCTGCAGCCAGTAACAGTAGGAGAGACATCCCCTGCAGCCAGCAACAGTAGGAGAGACACCCCCTGCAGCCAGTAACAGTAGGAGAGACATCCCCTGCAGCCAGTAACAGTAGGATAGACATCCCCTGCAGCCAGTAAGAGTAGGAGAGACACCCCCTGCAGCCAGTAACAGTAGGAGAGACATCCCCTGCAGCCAGTAACAGTAGGAAAGATGCCCCCTGCAGCCAGTGACAGTAGGAGAGACATCCCCTGCAGCCAGTAACAGTAAAGGAGACATCCCCTGCAGCCAGTAACAGTAGGAGAGACATCCCCTGCAGCCAGTAACAGTAGGAGAGACACCCCCTGCAGCCAGTAACAGTAGGAGAGACATCCCCTGCAGCCAGTAACAGTAGGAGAGACATCCCCTGCAGCCAGTAACAGTAGGAGAGACGCCCCCTGCAGCCAGTGACAGTAGGAGAGACATCCCCTGCAGCCAGTAACAGTAGGAGAGACATCCCCTGCAGCCAGTAACAGTAGGGAAAAAGACTGAGGAAATGTGGGGAAGAGGGTTTGAACACTTTGAAAGTGTATGGGGGTAATTGGGGGATAAAGGTGTTGTATAGTGTATAAGGGCAGGAGTATGGGGATGGGAGGGGGTAGTTACACAGTGTATAAGAGCAGGAGTATGGGGATGGGAGGGAGTAGTTACACGGTGTATAAGAGCAGGAGTATGGGGATGGGAGGGGATAGTTACACAGTGTATAAGGGCAGGAGTATGGGGATGGGAGGGGGTAGTTACACAGTGTATAAGAGCAGGAGTATGGGGATGGGAGGGAGTAGTTACACGGTGTATAAGAGCAGGAGTATGGGGATGGGAGGGGGTAGTTACACAGGGTATAAGGGCAGGAGTATGGGGATGGGAGGGGGTAGTTACACAGTGTATATGAGCAGGAGTATGGGGATGGGAGGGAGTAGTTACACAGTGTATAAGAGCAGGAGTATGGGGATGGGAGGGAGTAGTTACACAGTGTATAGGAGCAGGAGTATGGGGATGGGAGGGAGTAGTTACACAGTGTATAAGAGCAGGAGTATGGGGATGGGAGGGAGTAGTTACACAGTGTATAGGAGCAGGAGTATGGGGATGGGAGGGAGTAGTTACACAGTGTATAAGAGCAGGAGTATGGGGATGGGAGGGGGTAGTTACACAGGGTATAAGGGCAGGAGTATGGGGATGGGAGGGGGTAGTTACACAGGGTATAAGGGCAGGAGTATGGGGATGGGAGGGGGTAGTTACACAGTGTATATGAGCAGGAGTATGGGGATGGGAGGGAGTAGTTACACAGTGTATAAGAGCAGGAGTATGGGGATGGGAGGGAGTAGTTACACGGTGTATAAGAGCAGGAGTATGGGGATGGGAGGGGATAGTTACACAGTGTATAAGGGCAGGAGTATGGGGATGGGAGGGGGTAGTTACACAGTGTATAAGAGCAGGAGTATGGGGATGGGAGGGAGTAGTTACACGGTGTATAAGGGCAGGAGTATGGGGATGGGAGGGGGTAGTTACACAGGGTATAAGGGCAGGAGTATGGGGATGGGAGGGGGTAGTTACACAGTGTATATGAGCAGGAGTATGGGGATGGGAGGGAGTAGTTACACAGTGTATAAGGGCAGGAGTATGGGGATGGAAGGGAGTAGTTACACAGTGTATAAGAGCAGGAGTATGGGGATGGGAGGGGGTAGTTACACAGTGTATATGAGCAGGAGTATGGGGATGGGAGGGAGTAGTTACACAGTGTATAAGAGCAGGAGTATGGGGATGGGAGGGAGTAGTTACACAGTGTATAGGAGCAGGAGTATGGGGATGGGAGGGAGTAGTTACACAGTGTATAAGAGCAGGAGTATGGGGATGGGAGGGGGTAGTTACACAGTGTATAAGAGCAGGAGTATGGGGATGGGAGGGGGTAGTTACACAGTGTATAAGAGCAGGAGTATGGGGATGGGAGGGGGTAGTTGCACAGTGTATAAGGGCAGGAGTATGGGGATGGGAGGGGGTAGTTGCACAGTGTATAAGGGCAGGAGTATGGGGATGGGAGGGGGTAGTTGCACAGTGTATAAGGCAGGAGTATGGGGATGGGAGGGGGTAGTTGCACAGTGTATAAGAGCAGGAGTATGGGGATGGGAGGGGTAGTTACACAGTGTATAAGAGCAGGAGTATGGGGATGGGAGGGAGTAGTTACACAGTGTATAATGGCAGGAGTATGGGGATGGGGAGGGGGTAGTTACACAGTGTATAAGGGCAGGAGTATGGGGATGGGAGGGGGTAGTTACACGGTGTATAAGAGCAGGAGTATGGGGATGGGAGGGAGTAGTTACACAGTGTATAAGGGCAGGAGTATGGGGATGGGAGGGAGTAGTTACACGGTGTATAAGGGCAGGAGTATGGGGATGGGAGGGAGTAGTTACACAGTGTATAAGGGCAGGAGTATGGGGATGGGAGGGGGTAGTTACACAGTGTATAAGGGCAGGAGTATGGGGATGGGAGGGAGTAGTTACACAGTGTATAAGGGCAGGAGTATGGGGATGGGAGGGAGTAGTTACACGGTGTATAAGGGCAGGAGTATGGGGATGGGAGGGAGTAGTTATACAGTGTATAAGAGCAGGAGTATGGGGATGTGAGGGGGTAGTTACACAGTGTATAAGAGCAGGAGTATGGGGATGGGAGGGGTAGTTACACAGTGTATAAGAGCAGGAGTATGGGGATGGGAGGGAGTAGTTACACAGTGTATAAGGGCAGGAGTATGGGGATGGGAGGGGGTAGTTACACAGTGTATAAGGGCAGGAGTATGGGGATGGGAGGGGGTAGTTGCACAGTGTATAAGGGCAGGAGTATGGGGATGGGAGGGGGTAGTTGCACAGTGTATAAGGGCAGGAGTATGGGGATGGGAGGGGGTAGTTGCACAGTGTATAAGGGCAGGAGTATGGGGATGGGAGGGGGTAGTTACACAGTGTATAGGAGCAGGAGTATGGGGATGGGAGGGAGTAGTTACACAGTGTATAAGAGCAGGAGTATGGGGATGGGAGGGGGTAGTTACACAGTGTATAGGAGCAGGAGTATTGGGATGGGAGGGAGTAGTTACACAGTGTATAAGAGCAGGAGTATGGGGATGGGAGGGGGTAGTTACACAGTGTATAAGAGCAGGAGTATGGGGATGGGAGGGAGTAGTTACACAGTGTATAAGGGCAGGAGTATGGGGATGGGAGGGGGTAGTAACACAGTGTATAAGAGCAGGAGTATGGGGATGGGAGGGGGTAGTTGCACAGTGTATAAGAGCAGGAGTATGGGGATGGGAGGGAGTAGTTACACAGTGTATAAGAGCAGGAGTATGGGGATGGGAGGGGGTAGTTACACAGTGTATAAGAGCAGGAGTATGGGGATGGGAGGGGTAGTTACACCAGTGTATAAGGGCAGGAGTATGGGGATGGGAGGGAGTAGTTACACAGTGTATAAGAGCAGGAGTATGGGGATGTGAGGGGGTAGTTACACAGTGTATAAGAGCAGGAGTATGGGGATGGGAGGGGTAGTTACACAGTGTATAAGAGCAGGAGTATGGGGATGGGAGGGAGTAGTTTACACAGTGTATAAGGGCAGGAGTATGGGGATGGGAGGGGGTAGTTACACAGTGTATAAGAGCAGGAGTATGGGGATGGGAGGGGGTAGTTACACAGTGTATAAGAGCAGGAGTATGGGGATGGGAGGGAGTAGTTACACAGTGTATAAGGGCAGGAGTATGGGGATGGGAGGGAGTAGTTACACGGTGTATATGAGCAGGAGTATGGGGATGGGAGGGAGTAGTTATACAGTGTATAAGAGCAGGAGTATGGGGATGTGAGGGGGTAGTTACACAGTGTATAAGAGCAGGAGTATGGGGATGGGAGGGGTAGTTACACAGTGTATAAGAGCAGGAGTATGGGGATGGGAGGGAGTAGTTACACAGTGTATAAGGGCAGGAGTATGGGGATGGGAGGGGGTAGTTACACAGTGTATAAGAGCAGGAGTATGGGGATGGGAGGGGGTAGTTACACAGTGTATAAGAGCAGGAGTATGGGGATGGGAGGGAGTAGTTACACAGTGTATAAGGGCAGGAGTATGGGGATGGGAGGGAGTAGTTACACGGTGTATAAGAGCAGGAGTATGGGGATGGGAGGGAGTAGTTACACGGTGTATAAGAGCAGGAGTATGGGGATGGGAGGGAGTAGTTACACGGTGTATAAGAGCAGGAGTTGGGGATGGGAGGGGGTAGTTACACAGTGTATAAGAGCAGGAGTATGGGGATGGGAGGGAGTAGTTACACAGTGTATAAGGGCAGGAGTATGGGGATGGGAGGGGGTAGTTACACGGTGTATAAGAGCAGGAGTATGGGGATGGGAGGGGGTAGTTACACAGTGTATAAGAGCAGGAGTATGGGGATGGGAGGGGGTAGTTACACAGTGTATAAGAGCAGGAGTATGGGGATGGGGAGGGAGTAGTTACACAGTGTATAAGGGCAGGAGTATGGGGATGGGAGGGAGTAGTTACACAGTGTATAAGAGCAGGAGTATGGGGATGGGAGGGAGTAGTTACACAGTGTATAAGAGCAGGAGTATGGGGATGGGAGGGAGTAGTTACACAGTGTATAAGAGCAGGAGTATGGGGATGGGAGGGAGTAGTTATACAGTGTATAAGAGCAGGAGTATGGGGATGGGAGGGAGTAGTTACACAGTGTATAAGGGCAGGAGTATGGGGATGGGAGGGGGTAGTTACACAGTGTATAAGAGCAGGAGTATGGGGATGGGAGGGAGTAGTTACACAGTGTATAGAGCAGGAGTATGGGGATGGGAGGGAGTAGTTATACAGTGTATAAGAGCAGGAGTATGGGGATGGGAGGGAGTAGTTACACAGTGTATAAGGGCAGGAGTATGGGGATGGGAGGGGGTAGTTACACAGTGTATAAGAGCAGGAGTATGGGGATGGGAGGGGGTAGTTACACAGTGTATAAGAGCAGGAGTATGGGGATGGGAGGGAGTAGTTACACAGTGTATAAGAGCAGGAGTATGGGGATGGGAGGGAGTAGTTATACAGTGTATAAGAGCAGGAGTATGGGGATGGGAGGGAGTAGTTACACAGTGTATAAGGGCAGGAGTATGGGGATGGGAGGGGGTAGTTACACAGTGTATAAGAGCAGGAGTATGGGGATGGGAGGGAGTAGTTACACAGTGTATAAGGGCAGGAGTATGGGGATGGGAGGATGTAGTTACACGGTGTATAAGAGCAGGAGTATGGGGATGGGAGGGGGTAGTTACACAGTGTATAAGAGCAGGAGTATGGGGATGGGAGGGAGTAGTTACACAGTGTATAAGAGCAGGAGTATGGGGATAGGAGGGGGTAGTTACACAGTGTATAAGAGCAGGAGTATGGGGATGGGAGGGAGTAGTTACACAGTGTATAAGAGCAGGAGTATGGGGATGGGAGGGAGTAGTTATACAGTGTATAAGAGCAGGAGTATGGGGATGGGAGGGAGTAGTTACACAGTGTATAAGGGCAGGAGTATGGGGATGGGAGGGGGTAGTTACACGGTGTATAAGAGCAGGAGTATGGGGATGGGAGGGAGTAGTTACACGGTGTATAAGAGCAGGAGTATGGGGATGGGAGGGAGTAGTTACACGGTGTATAAGAGCAGGAGTATGGGGATGGGAGGGGGTAGTAACACAGTGTATAAGAGCAGGAGTATGGGGATGGGAGGGAGTAGTTACACAGTGTATAAGGGCAGGAGTATGGGGATGGGAGGGGGTAGTTACACGGTGTATAAGAGCAGGAGTATGGGGATGGGAGGGGGTAGTTACACAGTGTATAAGAGCAGGAGTATGGGGATGGGAGGGAGTAGTTACACGGTGTATAAGAGCAGGAGTATGGGGATGGGAGGGGGTAGTTACACAGTGTATAAGAGCAGGAGTATGGGGATGGGAGGGAGTAGTTACACAGTGTATAAGGGCAGGAGTATGGGGATGGGAGGGAGTAGTTACACGGTGTATAAGAGCAGGAGTATGGGGATGGGAGGGAGTAGTTATACAGTGTATAAGAGCAGGAGTATGGGGATGGGAGGGAGTAGTTACACAGTGTATAAGGGCAGGAGTATGGGGATGGGAGGGAGTAGTTACACGGTGTATAAGAGCAGGAGTATGGGGATGGGAGGGAGTAGTTATACAGTGTATAAGAGCAGGATTATGGGGATGGGAGGGAGTAGTTACACAGTGTATAAGGGCAGGAGTATGGGGATGGGAGGGAGTAGTTACACAGTGTATAAGGGCAGGAGTATGGGGATGGGAGGGAGTAGTTACACAGTGTATAAGAGCAGGAGTATGGGGATGGGAGGGGGTAGTTGCACAGTGTATAAGAGCAGGAGTATGGGGATGGGAGGGAGTAGTTACACAGTGTTTAAGTACATCAATAAAGCACTATATTGATTTCAGAAGCAGACAGATATCAGGACAGTCTGTAGTTGCTCCTTTCAGGGCAAAGACACACGGGGCAATTAGTTGCAGCGACTTCTATCCAACCTTATAGGAGAAAAGTCACCACAATTAGTCGCCATGACTGATTTAATTAAAAGTTGCAGCTAATCGCCCCATGTGTCTTCGCCCTTAGGTATCCTTGTTTACCTGCTTGTTATGTAGACGCCAATCACTTGTAAATTAATCATTTAGAACTGCTCCCCCCAAAGGCAATGCTCCCCCAAAGGCAAAGCTCCCCCAAAGGCAATGCTCCCCCAAAGGCAATGCTCCCCCAAAGGCAATGCTTTCCCAAAGGCAAAACTCCCCCAAAGGCAATGATCCCCCAAAGGCAATGCTCCCCCAAAAGCAATGATCCCCCAAAGGCAATGATCCCCCAAAGGCAATGCTCCCCCAAAGGCAATGCTCCCCCAAAGGCAATGCTCCCCCAAAAGCAATGATCCCCCAAAGGCAATGATCCCCCAAAGGCAATGCTCCCCCAAAGGCAATGCTCCCCCAAAGGCAATGCTCCCCAAAGGCAATGCTCCCCCAAAGGCAATGCTCCCCCAAAGGCAATGCTCCCCCAAAGGCAATGCTCCCCCAAAGGCAATGCTCCCCCCTAGGAATATATTAATAAATAGTCAGAGAAACGCTGGGGCTGTTGCACACAGGGCTTGGGAATCATAACTGAATCTAATTGATCCAGCAGCAAACTGATCCCCCGACTGTGACGGAGGAGGGACCAGAGCGACAATGGAGATAAACAATAGGGGTGATACTGTCCCTTTAAAGGAGACACATTGGATAAACAAACCCCTAACCCTGTAGGCAATTATGAATAATATCCGGTGCTGGTTTCCCTTTGGGCTAAACATTAACCCTATCTGTAACAATGGCCCCTTTATTGGAGCTCCCTATAGATCCTCTCAGGTCCCTGTCTGGGTTTCACATGAGGGGTGGGCGTGTCCTAACGGTCCCTGCCAGAAGCACAGTAGGAGGGGGAGAGCCAATCACAGCCCTGCAGTCTCACAAACACAGACAGGCTTTAGTTCCCTATCAGGTCAGCCTAGCTGCTGATTGGTTCCTATCCTACAGTGCCGCCGCCCCCCTGCACAGCCTGGGAAAGGAAGCAGCAGGAAGTGGAACAGATGGGCGGGGCTAGTGGGGTTTTTGAAGACATTTTCTCCATTTGTCTTCCATTTATAAGGCAGTTGGGATTGAGCTAGAAAGAGCAGCCCTGATCTCCAATGTAGGAGGGGCAGATTGGGGGTATCTCTCCCAGGCCATATTGTCTGTAGTGTAGGGATCCCAGTGGGTTGGGAATCAGGATAGAAAATTCCTGAATGATATCAATGAATTGTGCAAACGGGGCACCTACCTAAATCTGTGGGGTTGTTTCTATTCCATCAGCAAATATGGTGTCAATTCTCATGTGTTTGTATCTCCCCCTGTAGGTGCCAAGTGGAACTGCTGAATGAGGAGCCTGGGGAGGAGGGAGACCCTACATTTTGTAAAACTGTTTTAGGACACACCCACACACTGTCCCAATCCCCACCCACTTTCTAGGTAACTCCACCCCTTGTTTGGCCAAGGAATTTGGACTGTCCCACCTACTCAGGGACTAAAGGGAGTTATACAGGGGGGAGTGGAGCAGAAGCAGAACTGACCCAAACACAGAGACTGAGGAGCTGCACCTGAAATGGAAGATGGACAGAGAAGCCCAGAGGGAGAAGGAGGGAAGGAGAGAAGTTCCACAAGATCAGATCCAGCAGCTGTGGGAAAGGGTCCAACTGGGTCTGAGGATCCCTGACATGGAGGAGCTGTGCAACTTGGCTGGTACATTGGGTTCCTTACTGACACAGGGATCAGATGGAGCTGCACTGTGTGGGGCTGAGGGGGCAGATAATGAGGGCAGAGAGGCAGATGGGATAATGGCCCCTGGATTGGCTGATACTGTGCTGGGTATAAGGAGACTGATCTATGGGCAGGAGGCTACAGACCTGGTACTGGATATAAACACGGCTCATAAATATGTATCTGTATCAGGGGACAGGAAATCTGCTTCCTACTCACTAACAGAACTACATTACCCACAATCCCCAGAGAGATTTCAGCTTTGTGCTCAGGCTTTAAGCAGCAGGAGTTTCCCCTCAGGGCGACATTACTGGGAAGTGGAGGGCAGTGAATCAGGGGAGTGGGGGGTAGGGGCGGCCTATCCCAGTATAGAGAGGAGAGGGAAACAGCCCAGGATTGGGGAGAATAACAAGTCCTGGGGTTTGTACAGATGGTATGATGATTATTTTTATTCCAATGATGGTTATAACAGATATTCAGTGAGACATGACAGTAAATGGACACAGTTACCCCACGTCCCTTCCTGCAGGAGAATCAGGATCTCATTGGACTATGAGGCCGGACGCCTGTCCTTTTATGAGCTGAGTGAGCCAATCAGGCACTTACACACCTTCACTGCCTCCTTCACTGAGCCCCTTCATGCTGCATTCTGGGTAGGGTGGGAGGGTGCCTGGGTGAGAATCATCAGAGAGAGAGAAAAGGGAGCTGAAGTTCTGACACTAGAGAGAGAGACAGACAGACAGATAAGAGACAGTGAGGATCTGACCCCAGGCAGAGAGAAGTTGGACCCAGAGACCCGGATGCAGGAGGAGGCTGCTGTGTCTCATATAATCCACAAGGGGGAGACAGAGAGGGAAGAGTTGGCCGGGCAGATCCCTGACATGGAGGAGCTGTGCAACTTGGCTGGTACATTGGGTTCCTTACTGGCACAGGGATCAGATGGAGCTGCACTGTGTGGGGCTGAGGGGGCAGATAATGAGGGCAGAGAGGCAGATGGGATAATGGCCCCTGGATTGGCTGATACTGTGCTGGGTATAAGGAGACTGATCTATGGGCAGGAGGCTACAGACCTGGTACTGGATATAAACACGGCTGGGAATCGTTTATCTCTATCAGGGGACAGGAAATCTGCTTCCTACTCACTAACAGAACTACATTACCCACAATCCCCAGAGAGATTTCAGCTTTGTGCTCAGGCTTTAAGCAGCAGGAGTTTCCCCTCAGGGCGACATTACTGGGAAGTGGAGGGCAGTGAATCAGGGGAGTGGGGGGTAGGGGCGGCCTATCCCAGTATAGAGAGGAGAGGGAAACAGCCCAGGATTGGGGAGAATAACAAGTCCTGGGGTTTGTACAGATGGTATGATGATTATTTTGATTCCAATGATGGTTATAACAGATATTCAGTGAGACATGACAGTGAATTATCAGATTTACCCCATGATCCTTCCTGCAGGAGAATCGGGATCTGGTTGGACTATGAGGCCGGACACCTGTCCTTTTATGAGCTGAGTGAGCCAATCAGGCACTTACACACCTTCACTGCCTCCTTCACTGAGCCCCTTCATGCTGCATTCTGGGTAGGGTGGGAGGGTGCCTGGGTGAGAATCATCAGAGAGAGAGAAAAGGGAGCTGAAGTTCTGACACTAGAGAGAGAGACAGACAGACAGATAAGAGACAGTGAGGATCTGACCCCAGGCAGAGAGAAGTTGGACCCAGAGACCCGGATGCAGGAGGAGGCTGCTGTGTCTCATATAATCCACAAGGGGGAGACAGACAGACAGATAAGAGACAGTGAGGATCTGACCCCAGGCAGAGAGAAGTTGGACCCAGAGACCCGGATGCAGGAGGAGGCTGCTGTGTCTCATATAATGGAGGAGCTGTGCAACTTGGCCGATACATTGGCTACTTTACTGGCACAGGGATCAGATGGAGCTGCACTGTGTGGGGCTGAGGGGGCAGATAATGAGGGCAGAGAGGCAGATGGGATAATGGCCCCTGGATTGGCTGATACTGTGCTGGGTATAAGGAGACTGATCTATGGGCAGGAGGCTACAGACCTGGTACTGGATATAAACACGGCTCATAATCGTGTATCTGTATCAGGGGACAGGAAATCTGCTTCCCGCTCTCTAACAAAACTACATTACCCACAATCCCCAGACAGATTTCGGAATTATGCTCAGGCTTTAAGCAGCAGGAGTTTCCCCTCAGGGCGACATTACTGGGAAGTGGAGGGCAGTGAATCAGGGGGCTGGGGGGTAGGGGCGGCCTATCCCAGTATAGAGAGGGGAGGGGGTCAGTCCTGGATTGGGAATAGTAACAAATCCTGGTGTTTGTACAGATGGAATAATAACAGATATGCAGTGAGACATGACAGTAAATGGACACAGTTACCCCACGTCCCTCCCTGCAGGAGAATCAGGATCCGGTTGGACTATGAGGCCGGACGCCTGTCCTTTTATGAGCTGAGTGAGCCAATCAGGCGCTTACATAGTTACATAGTTACATAGTTACATAGTTACATAGGGTTGAAAAAAGACCTGTGTCCATCAAGTTCAACCCATCCAAGTAAACCCAGCACACCTAACCCACACCTACCAATCTATACACACACATACATAAACTATAAATACAACCACTAGTACTAACTGTAGATATTAGTATCACAATAGCCTTGGATATTCTGATTGATCAAGAACTCATCCAGGCCCCTCTTATAGGTATTAACAGAATCTGCCATTACCACATCACTAGGAAGGGCATTCCATAACCTCACTGCCCTCACCGTGAAAAACCACCTACGCTGCTTCAAATGGAAACTCCTTTCCTCTAATCTAAAGGGGTGACCTCTGGTGCGTTGATTGTTTTTATGGGAAAAAAGAACATCCCCCAACTGCCTATAATCCCCTCTAATGTACTTGTACAGAGTAATCATGCTTACACACCTTCACTGCCTCCTTCACTGAGCCCCTTCATGCTGTGTTCAGGGTATGGGGGAATGAAGGTGCCTGGGTGAGAATCATGTTCCCCTAAACCCTTAGATATGCTGCGCGTGTGCATAAATATTCCCAATTTGTGATTATTCCGTATTTTAATAAACCCCTTAAGGACAATCACAGAGCAAATATAAATTCCCAATTTTATTCCATAAAGTGCCCCCCCAGGAACTGTGCCTGAGAGCAAATTGCATGATGGGAGGTGCCCCTTCTATCTGCCCCGTGTGTGTGTGGGCCCCATGGGTGCCAATACTCTGCCCTTATTGCCCATCATACATGAACCACAAAGAGGGGCCCCTGCAGCCGCAAAGCACATCCGGGGCCCTGTATTTAATGAGCCCTAGAATTCCAATGATTCCCTTTTATATCAGCCCCTTTATATTAACTGTCAGTAAGTTACAGCTTTTCCTCTTCTTAGCACCTTTCAGTTGGTCTTGCTTTTTATTTGTTATTATTTGTCACTTTTTATTATGTTGGTTTGACCCCCTGTTCTTCCACTTCAGCTGATTCTTCCGATTCTTCTTCTTTTTCTTATTCTTAGCGCCCCCCATTTTCTAAACGGTACTCCTCCTACAGTTTTAGGGGCACCCATTCTCCTCACACTTCTTTGCCCTACAGCAGAGCAGGGTGCTTGTGTGTATCTAAGGGATCCCACCCCCCATATTTTTGTGGCGCTGCTCCGAACCCCCCAATTTTGCCATTGACTTTGACAGGGAAGATTTTCAAACTGCTGCCACTCTAACAGCTTTGAGGCCACACCCCTGAAACTTGAATAACATGTGGGTGGAGCTACGAACAGCCAATCAGATTTTACCTGTTGACTTTCAATGGGGAAATCCAACCTGCTGCCAGTCTCACAGCATTAACACCAGGGACCCCAAACGCTTCCCAGTTGGTCACTAGGGGACTGCAGGTTAAGGTTTATATCAGATTATATCTTTTGATTTTTTTTATTTAAAATGCTGCCATTCTTATACCATTTACACCAGAGCAAATGTTGCAGAGTTATTCACTGGGTATACAATAATTCAAGGTTAGAAAAAAGTGGGTGGAGCCACAGGGAGCCAATCAGATTTATTTCATTGATTTTCTCACCCTATTTGTTAAATATTGGGTATTGCAAAATTAACTGTATCCCAGGCCTGAATGGGTTAACATGTTTCAAGTGTGCAACTGACTTGCCATTCACACTATCCCTCACATACCCCATTGTTCCCTAAGTCTGGAATGTGATTGATTGGAAACATATGGTCTTAGGGGTAATACAGTGGGGGGGGGGGATTTCCAACAAGGATATATATCAGCAACAAAAGGCTGGTCTTATATATACCATTACACACTTACCCTTATACACTTACCCTTACACACTTACACTCACACATGCTCTCACTTACACACATTCACTCTCACACACATACATACATTTTTAATACATACAAACTTTGTATTGTATTGGGAAGCTGTCAGTATTGTTTTTGACTGGCTTAATCATTGGTAATTTGTATGTAACTTCTGTAACTCTTTTCCACACATTAAATATACTTTAAATATCACCTTGGTGAGTGGTGTTTGTTGACCATAGTTTGGCTAGGAAAAGCAAATTCGAGTTTAAAATCCCTCATAGCATTATGTCTGATGCAGAGATATGGGCAGATCTGTACAGTCAGTGTGTGGGGCAAATGTAAAGTTAGAAGAAGGAATGTCATTTTCTAAGATGAAGCACAAGATTAACAATGTTATGTTAATGGGGAAAACATTTAATATGTTGATGTGCTCAGGTAGGAAGGGAAATGATGTAGGAAAGACTAATCCTCATTCTGATGAGGGAAAAGTGGAATGTGACACAGTTAGTACTGACTGTCTGGCTAAGGGGATTGCTGAGTATGAACTGAGATTGGCAGAAGTACAATCAGTTTTGCAAAGGGTTAACCAGGTTTCTGTTATTACAAAAGAGCAGAGATCTATGTTTATTACGGATCTCAGTGATCTAGAATTAATGCAAATTTGCAGTTAAAAGTTCATAAACAGCTTTTAAAAATTGTGAAAAATATTCCACATTTTAATGCAAATAATGTTTTAATGAACTGTGATCTGTTCGAGTCTCATATAGAGAGATATGATTTAAGTGAAGAACAGAAGAATAAAGCGGTTAAACTGTGGGTGCCGGCACGTATTTCCCAGAGGTTATCAATCCCTGTGAGTGCTCCCGGCACTGATACAGATGGGAATCTAATACACGGCACAAGGAGGGACAGACTATTAATGCTTAATTATATAATTAATGGTGAGAATGTGCTTGATATAGAGGTGCTTAATAATCTCCAGACCTCTATAGATGATGACCCCTTTACATTTCTGGTTTTGTTTGAGCAGCTTACAGACTGGTTATGGGTATTGGAGAAGATCAAGTTACACAGCAAATGATAAAAGCTTTTGTGAACAAGTTTAAATATCTGGATCCTGTAGTTAATATTTGTGCTTGCAGTCTGGATACTCTTCAGAAAGCAGCCTCACATATAGATACGTACAGGAGACAGCTTATACTGCAGAACCCAGGCCCCTCAATCATACACGTCATAAGGGAAATATGTCAATCAAAAAAGCATTGCCATTTCTGTGGCCTAGTGAGGCATTTCTTCAGGAAGTGTTATAAAAGACAGAAATTATTTAAAAAGCAAATTAAAGTTGATAAAGATTCTGAAATGATACACAAGCAAGCTCAGGTCTGTGCTGTTACACAGGCAAGGGAACCTGATGCACAGAATGGCCGCTCCCAGGGTCCCATGAACAGACCAGTCTGTCGGTATAAAAGACCCAGGGCTGAAGAGAAAAGGAGTTACTCATTGTTACTGAGAAAAGGAATAATCACATTATAGGGTGAGTGATAAATAAATGTTAGTACTTATTTCTTAAAGGTTTATAAACATTGTGTAAATGAATATGATTGGGTATGGCTTTTGAGAAAAAACATTTACATGGAAATATGTAGCAGTGTTATTGTGATTGTAATGTATTTTATTGAACTGCAGAAGCAGGAAAGTTTAATGTGTGTTAAAAGTTTTATACTGTAGAATTTCTGCAAATGATAACCCCCTATTTAGCCAAATGCCAAGTTAGGTTTGGTGAAAAGCTATTTTGCCAGTGGAATCATAAACATCAGAATTGTATCTTGTTTTATTTGAACCATAAAGTGTCTCTGTATGCATTATGGGTTCTGTAGCCATATACTGTCTGTAGCCTGAATGTCAGGGAATTATTCTTGGGATTATGCAGCCCAGATATTATAATGGGTATAAGGGAGACAGGGAATATTTAAGGGAATGGCCTCACCCATAAGTTGTGGCGCAGCATTTATTCATCTATTGCTCAAAGGCATCTGAGTTTGCTTGTGATGCTCAAATAAAGGAGGTTTGGGTGTTGATTGTTTCGGGTTTCTAAGGCTGGGTGAATGACTAGGTTGGGAATTATTTTTTGTAGATTTTTAAGATTCAGAGTAGTTAGAAAGGTATCGGCACTGTTTTCCTGTTTAAACAAGGCTGTTAGGAACATTATACAAAAATCCACCCACCCCCCCATCCCAGGGTGCCATGTTATTCTAGTCTGTTTTACTGGAACCAGGAGAATGTTGTGTTTCCACTGGCCACTGACTTTTCATGATCAAAATCAAGTTCACAAAGATTTAGATCTTGATTTGGTTTCCCCTATAAACTAGAGATCAGTACAATAAATGATTGTAATTTAAACACTTTGGTTCCAAGGGGCACGTGGGTAATACTCAGGTTACACCAGGGAGGGATGTGTAGAACTGCTCAGCCGTAGGTATTGGGTTCATATAATGAGCATACTTCTACTGTATAAACGTTGGGACAGATAAACAAAGCTTATTTTCTGAAGATTGCATTGTATTTCCATGTAAATTGTTTCATAAACTGAGGGAAATTATTATTATAGGAAATGTTGGCATATTTGCCAGTAAGGGAATTATTTTACTAACCTTTATCAAATAAGTACAGGAACAAGAGAGTAAATACATTCTAATGTATAATTGCATTAGTACAACCCAATTTTTGGTTTTTATTTAGATAAAGGGTAACAGGGAAAGATGGGAAATTTGATGTGTGAGCTGGAAAGCTGGAATACAGTAACATCTGTTAGGGGGAGTCACAGAGAGTAAAGGGGAGGCTCAGGCCCTGAGGGATATATAAGGGATATGTAAACGTTAAACATGAAACTCCTGAAGGTTTAATCTGTTGGGATCTTGTAAAATTAGTAAATTAAAGTACCCAAGTTGTATCTTGTTTACTAATTGTGAAATTTGCTCCAAGTTTTTGTGATTTTTTCAGATGGGTTTCTCCCTCTGCTGAACAGACCAAGGATAATAAAGGGAATGTGTCTCCTTGCAGCCCAGGGACAGACAGTGCATCAGTGTAGATTTATGTGATGTTTGTTTAAGGAATTTTATAAGGACTGTCTGTTACTCCTTTGTCTCATTAGTTTGTTATATGTTTGTTTGTAGTGAGTAACAGGAGCATGATTACACGGTTCCAATACAGGGAAATCCTAATTAACATTGATTAATCTGCTCTCTGTTACCTACACTGTACTGGATCTGAGAAATTTTTATATGTTTAAAGTTGAAATAAAGGTGCAAATACTGAAAAATTATTTTTTCAACATAAATTATTATTGATAACGTACGTTTTAATCCATTCATATTATGAATATGTTGGAAGAGTACTCCATATACATCTTATAGGCCTTTAATGGTTTGGATTATCATATGACCCGGCCAGTTATGTGATAAAAGGTATAAAACTATCAAAGATGATTATAAGATGTATATGTTTAATAACTATGGAAGTTATGATTATGGATCCGATATTTTGTCTTGTAAGATTATCAACTGTATATACATATGTTTTAGGTTTTTTGGGGGTATAAAATCATAATCAGTGTTAATTTTTTTATACGTGTAATGAAAAATGTAATGTCCATCAAAGTGCATGGGTTAGTTAGTTTAACCTGTATGGTAGTAGTCAAGCCATTGAACTGGCTTCCAGGAGAGATGGTGCTTTGTTGCAAGAGGTTAACTAACTTAATATAAATAAGAAATGTTATCTAGATACTATATCTAAATCTATGATATCTTTGAACTGCATCTTAATATATGATGCAGGAATGATGCCCAACTTTAATGCAGACAGGAATTATTAACGTATGGGGCAACTGCTGGGATGGATAGGATTTTGTTTTCTTAAGGTTTTAAGTAACAGGAATAGTGGCCCTTTTGACTATGTAAGGTTATTTGTTTTTACATGGAGACTGGTTAAATTGGTTGAGAACCTTGGTGTTTAAGGATCTCTCAAACAGACGGGCTTTGGTATCCTATGGCACAGGGGCACATGGTTACCTTTCATTATTAAAGCCCATGGAAAAGTTGAGACATGTGGTTCCATAATATACACACACACTACTGATCTATATATAGTTATACAGGGGATAAAGTGTATGTGGCAGGATTTTGATTCAGTTTTTTCAATAGTTATATTAACAATAATAAAAATGAAAAGACCATAAGGCACCAGTGACAAATACATTTCCCAGCAAAGAACAAAGAACTCATTCTCTTTTTAACAACATGTATATGTGGTATGATAATAAATAAGAGTATAAATAAGAGTAACGTTTTCATGGCTAATGGGCCGGCTCTGCAAACAGTTCATTGTACAAGGAATACATCTTATACATTGATCAGGATGCGAAGAAACATCTGAAAAACATCAGCTGCTGAAATATTCCTTTTATATTTTATAGGAAATATTATATGTGCCGGTCATGGGGAAAAGTATCACTTGGGTAAAACATCATGGGATAGATACAGATTATACATGTTAGGAATGTTTCCTTAGTATGTAATTATGTTGGGACCAGGGAAATAGTTATTACTTACAGCATTTTGAGGTTAAAGTAATGTAAGTGGACAATAACAATTTTATGTCTTTGCCTTAAACACATGTTTGTTAAGTACTGGGCAGAAGGCATCATTTTTACTTTTTAATTTTTCTTTATAATTATTTTCCTATTTTTGTTTTTAATACATTCACATAAGAGATTTATGATTTCAATATGAAGGACATTATTAATCATGAAATGCATCACATCATATTCATGGGAATGACAGGGTAATACAGTGATAGAGTTTCAGACTAATATAAATGTGCAGTTTAGCAGTAGCTATAGGCCGGGCTGGGCACGACTCTGCCAAACAGCGGGAGGAACAGCAGCCTATGGAGGGAAGTGCGGGTTTGGGAGTAAAGTGATTTGTAACAGACTGTGACTCAGGGGGAAATTAACATGGAAAGATAACATTAATATGGGTTACCTGAGAAATGATTTGATTATGAACTGTTCACAAAGTGACTGTCTCATCCCTCCTGATTCTGTCTGTGTCGGGTTCAGTCTCTAACAGACTGTTGTTTCTAAGATCCGGCTACAGACTGTGTTATTACTGATTATTCAAGTCCCACCTTCCTCTCATTGGGTACGGCCTACGTTATGGCTGTTCTACATCAGGGCAGCTGATACCAGGAACCCCAGAGGGGCATTGGTGATGGTACTGGTACAACTCCCTGAGTCTATACAGGTGCTTAGTGGCTGATCTACTATAAGAGCCAAGGCCTAAATCCGTTGGGCCCTACAGGACAAAGGGGTGCAGGATGCCGGGGATTTACCCAAGCTACAGGGAGCCCATCTGGATTCATTCACAGGGGAAATGTTTGATGTTTAATGACAGACTTTAATGCAAGACCATGAAAGGTGAGGTAAGAAATTCACCGGCAATTGCAGTTAAACACAGGGCTATGGGTGAAGACTGTAAAGTCTAAGCTGATCAGAAAACCCTGCGCTACACTGATGAGCTCCGAGAAGGGCGAAACCGGTCTGTTGTTGGGAATCTGATCAGCTATTATCCTGGCTTTTGCATTGAAAACCCAGTGAGTCAGCATTAGTCTATAGGATAAACCCATGTAAATGGGACTTTTCTAAGAGCCTAAAGGAATTTCTTCCCAGAATCCTGTTATGACAAAGTCAAACCAGGAAACTGTGAATGGATGAGCAGTGGATGGAACCGCCTATAGATAATAGACTATTTTAATTCTTCTAATTATCACTGTTACCATCTCATTACATGATATTACATCAGTTGTCATTTGTGCAACGGACATTTGGCGCATTGCAAAGAATTCCTAGAGATTTGTAGGCTGGGTTTCCAAGGACTCTCTCTCCTTTTCTAGTTTGCATACAATTATTATGTTCTTGTCAAGTCAGTGTGCAAAGGGGGAAATGTTAAATATTGGGTATTGCAAAATAAGTTATATCCCAGGCCTGAATGGGTTAACATGTTTCAAGTGTCCAACTGACTTGCCATTCACACTGTCCCTCACATACCCCATTGTTCCTTAACGCACGATTCACTATAAGCATACTTGCGCTAATTAAGCTCGATGCTGCATGCATTATTTTAGCCGCAAAGACTATTTTCGTGCGATATTAGACGCAACGCGCGGTAACTAATGTGCGCGCTAATTAACGCACGAGCGGTACTTTTCACGTGCGCACTAATTACCGCTCGCTAGCGAATATACGCACGCGGTAGCACATAAAACTAGCGCCATTTTGCGCATTTGCGCTGGGAGAGCACAGAGGGTGGAAGTGCTATTGTGAGAGAGAGAGAAACACCAAAACATTATGGAGATCAGTGTGGGAGGGAAAAAGGTGGCCAAAAAGAGTGTTCCAGCTGCCGTGTCACCCAGCTCTGGCAGTGATACAGAGAGGCCTGTCTGCCTGGGGAGCCCTGATAATTCTGATGGGGAGGGCACAGATAAGGATTATAGGCCAGAGGGAGCCAGTGGGGAGAGCGAGGAGCTTCCCCCCCCCTCATTTGTATGTAATGTATGTATGGCACGCCTATTATTATGTGCAACTTATGGCCTCAAAGCTGTGTAGTACAACATCACATTAGGCCAGTAATAGGGGGGCATTTAAGAATATTTAGCCAAATACTTAGGGGTCCGTTTGCTAAAGTGGCTTAAATTAAGTGGGAGATTTTAGACACAGAATAAATGGCAAATATGTTATGGGCACTTTATTAAACGGGGACAAATATAATATTGCAATTATTCTGGCAACAAAACATTGGATTGGCAGTTATCCCACCCGCCAGAAAATACGCTACGTACTAATTAGCGCAAGTTTTACTATTCAGCAAAATGGGCTAAAGACAACATTGTTGGCAGAATATTTGCAAACATGTAACCCATATAGCATATTGATGTGTTACTGATACATGTAAGAGTGTAGGGGAAACTACATGGAAGTATAGAATTCCATATCAAGGAACACAAAATAATTATACATTACCCAGTTGAAAAATACAAAAATAGAAACTTTTATTTATGCCATAAAAGCTAAAAAGATGGATAAAATAACTATGTACAAGTAAGGCCCTGCTGGCCTTGATCTCAGCAATGTCCTGCTGCAGCTGGGCCAACTGGGCCTTTATGGTGTCCAGATCCTCCTGCATCGACCCAAGTGTGGGGTCAGTCCACCCAGGTGGTGTTTGGGTCCCCACATCTTCAGTCTCATGTGAGGGTCCCTCATCAGCATCCTCAGGAGGATCCACCACCCAGTTCTCCCAGTTGTCGGCCTCTGGCTGGTCTGGGGCCTCTGGAGCATCATCCTGTTCAAGGTCTGTGAGACAGTATTGCAAGATGTTGTTTTAATATATTATACATATATATACATATACATTCATACACAGAGGGCCACCATCAGAAATAACGGGGCCACTTACAACAACATATTTTGGGGCCCCCTCCTCCCACACCCCCACTGGCCCCTCCCCCTATGAACACATACAGCCAAGCAGTTAATATATTCACATGTAAACAAGGTATATGGGGATCGTTATAGAGCCAAAGGACAGAACTTATTAAATTTTATATTTAATATTACAAAGGTAAACAGTGAATTTAAAAAAGATCTTACAAAAAGAGACACACATACAAACAGTAAATAAAATAAAAGGAATAAAAACACAGAGAAAACCCTATGTACGTTACCCAGTTATCTTTTGTGCCCTCCTGAGGCCGGAGTTGGGAAAATTGAACTCACAATCCAACAGAACTTGGAACCTCAAAATATGAGCTAACTAATACCTGGGCCTGTGGGCTTTTATCCCCCGCTGGGCCCCTCCCTCAGTACCATATGCATGAGGGGGGAGTGGCCAGGAACTTGCCCCTTGGGACCCCCTGTAGAGGCTGCAATTCTCAGGCCAGTTTCTGCCATATAATACTGGCACTTGCCGGTACCGAATATTATTATAAAAATAGGGGCTTGTTTTAACCCATATGTGGGGGATCAGAATGATACCAAACATGAGGGGGGTCTCCTGTCCCAGCCCCCCAGAAACTATCCCCCTAACTGGTGGGCATAGGCAGTCCCTGTTTGGTACCATTGGGAAGCATGGGGCCCCCCATAACCAATATGTGATTTATGAGGATGTTACCCCTAAAGCAAAGGAGATATGGATCCCTTTCTATAATCCATATTTTCTCATAGCTGCGCCCCCTGCTGTTCTTAGGGCCACAATTGCCTCTCTTTATCAACAGATCAAAGGAACCAAAGGCCCCCAGCTTCCTGCCCCCACATATTCTGATGAGTTTGATGAAGTTGTCACCTTCCACAGTCCCTTATTGTGTATTGAATTAATTAAAGGAGAACTAAAGTCTAAATCATTAGAAATGCTGTATTTTGATACTGAACATAAATATAAACATTATGAACTTACTGCACAAGCCCAGGGATTGAGAAGCCTAATTACAGTAATGATTTATACTTTCAAAGTTGTCCACAGGGGGCCGCCATCTTGTTACTTTGTTAGACCATCTTTTTAAGATTTAGGGCTTGCACATGCTCAGTGGGCTCTGGGCTGCTGTTGGGAGGCGGAGCTTAGGGAACATAGTAAATTATCAAAACGGCACATCAGGTAATATCTGCCATAGAATCTGATTAATAATAAGAATCATAATATGCAGCCTGCACTGGTTCCTGTGTTGCCCTGTAATGTAATGTGGGGTTTAGTGTTTTTGTTTAATGAAACATTTCCCAGCTCCCCAGAGCCAGTGGCTGCATTAATATGCAAAAGAATCCTCCAATGAGAATCCCAGCTGATGTGAGTAAATCCGGCTCCCTGTTCTCTGTTCCTGCAATTGGAGTTGGGAGCAATAAGCACAGTTTCCCAGCACTGAACAAGTCTGTCCCTTTATCCCCATGTCTGATTCCTGTGCCATATAATGAAGCTAAATATGATGTAATTATCTATATGTAAGATAATATAGAAATGGCTGATATAGTGCTGGGAACCTAATTAGCATTCTCATTGGTCAAAACTTGTGTGTATATAAGTTTTTCTTGAACCTCCATAAAGAACTAGGTTGAACCAAAGAAATATCCCATTGGCACAGAGACACAGGTGCATCATGGGTACTGGTACATATAAACTAGTGCTGCCCTATTATATGCATTTTATTAAATAATTTCAATAAAAACAAGCTTTAGCTTAGTGTTTTGATGCAACTTGTTTAAAACAGACTCCCAAATATTCCCATATCCCCATCCCCCAAAATATCAGCTCAGGAGATAATTGGGGCTTTTTCCAACCAAAACACATTCTGAATTCTCTCCTTCTACAAACAACTCTCTCTAACACTCACATTACACTGACCATAGCAAAGGGCAGCTGAGCAGCCTGGGGTGCCATACAGACTGGGGGTGCCATAGAGACTGGGGGTGCCATACACAGCCTGTTTATAATAGTGAGACACAAACTCTGAGCTCAGTGTCAGTCACTTTGCATCCTGGGAAGGAACATAGTGTTTGTGCAGAGGTTCCCCTGTACATGTTGTTCTGCCTATACACCTACTGGCACAGTTTGGCCTCTCCCCGTGTGTAATGCACACACACCCCCATGCAACTGCTTCATAAACACTTTGAGAGAAGTTATTGGGCTGATGGGCACTAAAGTGAATAATATTCTGTACCTTAGCCCTAGGGGGGGGAGTGTAAGGGGCAGATACACTCACTGTGTTACATACAGAGAAGTTATTGGGCTGATGGGCACTAAAGTGAATAATATTCTGTACCTTAGCCCTGGGGGGGAGTGTAAGGGGCAGATACAGTCACTGTGTTACATACAGAGAAGTTATTGGGCTGATGGGCACTAAAGTGAATAATATTCTGTACCTTAGCCCTGGGGGGGGGGGTGTAAGGGGCAGATACAGTCACTGTGTTACATACAGAGAAGTTATTGGGCTGATGGGCACTAAAGTGAATAATATTCTGTACCTTAGCCCTGGGGGGGGGGGTGTAAGGGGCAGATACAGTCACTGTGTTACATACAGAGAAGTTATTGGGCTGATGGGCACTAAAGTGAATAATATTCTGTACCTTAGCCCTGGGGGGGGGGGTGTAAGGGGCAGATACAGTCACTGTGTTACATACAGAGAAGTTATTGGGCTGATGGGCACTAAAGTGAATAATATTCTGTACCTTAGCCCTGGGGGGGGGTGTAAGGGGCAGATACACTCACTGTGTTACATACAGAGAAGTTATTGGGCTGATGGGCACTAAAGTGAATAATATTCTGTACCTTAGCCCTGGGGTGGGGGGTGGGGTGTAAGGGGCAGATACAGTCACTGTGTTACATACAGAGAAGTTATTGGGCTGATGGGCACTAAAGTGAGTAATATTCTGTACCTTAGCCCTGGGGGGGGGGGGGGGGAGTGTAAGGGGCAGATACAGTCACTGTGTTACATACAGAGAAGTTATTGGGCTGATGGGCACTAAAGTGAGTAATATTCTGTACCTTAGCCCTGGGGGGGGGGGGGGGGGGAGTGTAAGGGGCAGATACAGTCACTGTGTTACATACAGAGAAGTTATTGGGCTGATGGGCACTAAAGTGAATAATATTCTGTACCTTAGCCCTGGGGGGGGTGTAAGGGGCAGATACAGTCACTGTGTTACATACAGAGAAGTTATTGGGCTGATGGGCACTAAAGTGAAGAATATTCTGTACCTTAGCCCTGGGGGGGGGAGTGTAAGGGGCAGATACACTCACTGTGTTACATACAGAGAAGCCTTTACACTGGGGCAGTTTATTCCCAGAGGGGCTGTTTGTAACAGCAAAGTGACTAAAGCTTTTGTCTCAGCTTCTGCCTCTGTTTCCAACCTTTGTAACTTATATTTGTTACACAGCTCAGTATTTGGGATCATTACAAGGGGGAAAGAAAAGTCCCACAATAAGGATTCAGCTAAAAGTGGCTTTGGGCTGGTACAGGAGCTCACAGCTAAACATTTCTAGCCATATTCTTTTTTTAGACTTAAGTTGTCCTTTAAAGGACAACTAAAGCCTAGAAAAGAATATGGCTAGAAATGTTTAGCTGTGAGTTCTGAGCCCCTGTACCAGCCCAAAGCCCCCAAAGCTCTATAGAAATAAAGCCCCATGCCCCTGAAGATGCCCACAGTAGCTCTCCATCTTTTGCCCAACTACTGCACATGCTCAGTCTGCTCTTGGCTGATGTCACTGAGCTTAGGGAGCGACTCACAATATTCTTCTTTCCCCTGCCTGCTTGCTCTAGTCTCTGCCTGTTCCCTATTAAACATGCATACTAGCCAACCAATCACAGGCCTGTCTGGCTGCTCTCTAAATAACTGAAGTCCTTTTGAGCTTGGGGCGAGACTTTAGCTGAATCCTTATTGTGGGGCTTTTCTTTCCCCCTTGTAATGACCCCAAATACTGAGCTGTGTAACAAATATAAGTTACAAAGGTTGGAAACAGAGGCAGAAGCTGAGACAAAAGCTTTAGTCACTTTGCTGTTACAAACAGCCCCTCTGGGAATAAACTGCCCCAGTGTAAAGGCTTCTCTGTATGTAACACAGTGACTGTATCTGCCCCTTACACTCCCCCCCCCAGGGCTAAGGTACAGAATATTGTTCACTTTAGTGCCCATCAGCCCAATAACTTCTCTGTATGTAACACAGTGACTGTATCTGCCCCTTACACTCCCCCCCAGGGCTATGGTACAGAATATTATTCACTTTAGTGCCCATCAGCCCAATAACTTCTCTGTATGTAACACAGTGAGTGTATCTGCCCCTTACACCCCCCTCAGGGCTAAGGTACAGAATATTATTCACTTTAGTGCCCATCAGCCCAATAACTTCTCTGTATATAACACAGTGAGTGTATCTGCCCCTTACACTCCCCCCCCAGGGCTAAGATACAGAATATTATTCACTTTAGTGCCCATCAGCCCAATAACTTCTCTGTATGTAACACAGTGACTGTATCTGCCCCTTACACTCCCCCCCCAGGGCTAAGGTACAGAATATTATTCACTTTAGTGCCCATCAGCCCAATAACTTCTCTGTATGTAACACAGTGAGTGTATCTGCCCCTTACACCCCCCCCCCCCCCAGGGCTAAGGTACAGAATATTATTCACTTTAGTGTCCATCAGCCCAATAACTTCTCTGTATGTAACACAGTGACTGTATCTGCCCCTTACACTCCCCCCCCCCCCAGGGCTAAGATACAGAATATTATTCACTTTAGTGCCCATCAGCCCAATAACTTCTCTGTATGTAACACAGTGACTGTATCTGCCCCTTACACTCCCCCCCCAGGGCTAAGGTACAGAATATTATTCACTTTAGTGCCCATCAGCCCAATAACTTCTCTGTATGTAACACAGTGAGTGTATCTGCCCCTTACACTCCCCCCCCAGGGCTAAGGTACAGAATATTACTCACTTTAGTGCCCATCAGCCCAATAACTTCTCTGTATGTAACACAGTGAGTGTATCTGCCCCTTACACTCCCCCCCCCAGGGCTAATGTACAGAATATTATTCACTTTAGTGCCCATCAGCCCAATAACTTCTCTGTATGTAACACAGTGACTTTAAATTTAAATACAATCCAATACTACAACAAAGCTAGAATTTAACACAATGAGTGTATGTTGAAAAGAGTCCCTGACTGTTGTGTATACTGTGTGACTGGTGCTGACCCAAGCTGGGACTCAAGCCCGGAGCCATAACCTGGGGGAACCTGGTGCTCCAGTACTGTGTGTGTAATCCCAGTATAAACCCCCAGTATGAACTGTCCATAAGGGACCTGGTAACTCCTTCACGGAGAGTGTTTGTGTTCAGGGGTAACTCTGCGGTTTCTGTTTATCGGGCGACCGAGCAGGCCAGAGTTTGGGGGACCAGGTCCTTTGATGGGAATCATTTTAGTGTATGGTGTATGGCTGCTTTCCTATCCAAGAGTCTGTTTAAATTCATATATGTTCAATAAATATTATTAGTATTGACATCTGTGAATTTAACAGAACTTCCTTACAAAGTTTAGAAAGCCTCACACTGCCGGTCCTATCCCCAGTAAAAACACTGCCCCACACTGTGCACTTCACATAGATAAAGGATATTATCACATGTCAGTCTCTATATTTTTCTCATATCCAAACATACTCTTTTTTGGCATTTGTCTAACAGGACTAATTCTCATTTTTCTTCTGTATATTTGGGATTGCTGTCTATGTAGACAACATGTTCCATAGGTTTAGACCCAAACCTTTACCAGCTATGCTGGAAGAAATATGTAATCAAAACCTCCTTAAATGATAAAGGTCTCATTAAATATCATGACAAATGGGTCAAATGGGGTAAAGAGAAAGATGCCGCCTTTTCCTGGCCAGAAAATGGTAGCATGGACTCTAGAGACCTTAGTCTCTATAGTCACTATCCTGCTTTCCTGCTTCTATTTCAGTTTATCTACTCTCCCCCCTGGGCTGTGTCTGCAGGAACAGTCTATCTGCACTGTTGGTTTGTGGCTTTGATAGGGAAACCCCAGACTACTTATCTTTCTGCTAAAACTCCTGTTACTCTCTCTGACTCTAAAAACTGAAGTTTTACTCTCCTATATGTCGGACATATTGCACACTCCACCTCTTCATCTCCCTAACAAATATGAATCTATTGAATTATATGTCTTTTCAAATGAATACTGTTGGGCTGCAGTTGCAACCCAACAAGAGGGGGGTATAGTGGGACATTTCTCTAGCACCTTTTCACCTATTGAACAAGCCTTCGCTCCATGTGAACACAACATTTGTGCCTGTGCTACAGACATTGAAAAATTATATGCTCATGTTACTGTCCCCTAGTGTCATCATAAAGACTTTGCATAACGTCCCGGCACTATGGAAAAGCAACACATTACATTTTGTGTCTGCATGTGTAGGGCAATACACAGCTGTGCTAATATGAAGTCACATTTTTTCAAAGGTATGATACCTACTAATCCCTTTGACATTCTAAAAGATTTACTATTGTTCTTAACTGAGAACCATGGCTGTTACTAAATGAGCCGCTAGAAGAACAGCCCTTCAAGGGAAAAGTTCCTGTTACTGATTTACCCTATGTAACAATCTTTATGGTTCCTAAACAGAAATGCATTCTGGCTTTGCTGTTTGCCAAGTAAACACTAACAGCCCCACTAGTACATTGAAAAGATTCAGGTATCCCACCAACTAATGAAGATTAATCTCTTTAGGGCACCTGTTGGGAGCACTCGCCCAGCACCTGATCTGGGAACTGGCACTTATATTGTAGTGTCACCCACTGTGACCTACTGCACTTATATTTGCCTATTTGTGTCTGTAAGTTACCCTCCCATATAGATTGTAAGCTCTACGGGGCAGGGACCTCCATCCTCTTGTGTCCTCGACTCTTAACTTATTGCAACTGTATTTATCTTGTATTTACTGTTATACTTTGTATTTATCTATTATCTTATTAACCCCCTGTTTGTATTAATGTATTCTACTGTACAGCGCTGCGTACATAAGTAGCACTTTATAAATAAAGATATACATACATACATACATACATACTGTTGTTATCACTTCTTTCCTTTGTATTAGGGCTCTAGCACACGAGGGGATTTTTAAAAGAGTGATTTGGAGACAAGACGAGCGACAAGACGCCAATGCTAAATCAATGGAAATCGCCAGCGTCAAAACATACGAGGCTACTTCAAATCGCCTGCTGTTTCAAATCGCACACAGACCCTGTGGGCTCTGGCACACGGGGAGATTAGTCGCCCGCGACAAAACTCCCTGTTCACGGGCAACTAATCTCCCCAAGTTGCCTTCCCCTGCCATCCCACCGGCGAAAATGTAAGTCGCCAGTGGGATGGCACACGTGGCGGCGCGATTTCTCGCAAATCGCCGAAAACGCTAGTCCTTTCCACAAAGGAACAAACTTTCGCCTACTACTACTCTATTGAATGGACATCATATGGATGCAATTGGAGGACTGTTTACAATCTCTACACGTGGCTTCTTTACTTTTTGTCCAATCCCAACAACAGCTTTGTGGGCTAACTACCAACTCTTACACCTACATAAACCTACAGCAATAGCTGAGAGTCAGAGTGACTGTTGGGGATGTTTCTGTATCTCAATTCATAGTCTTTGTACTCTGTATAATCTATTCAGATGGTTGGGAAATGTGGGAAGTGAGGAGTAATTTTCTTGGAAATCCATACTATTGTGTGTTGCTTTTGTTATCGGCATATACCTACCCATAAGAATATTACTATGTACCATAAGATACTGTACCTCCTATGTTTCAGCAATAATTTGAGTTAGTATAACATAGTTAAAGAAGGATTGTAGAACTGTCTAGCCTTGCAATATTGATGAAACTCCCTGTATATCTGCATCCATGTTAAATGTCTCTTTATCACTAATAGGTGCTAATGATAAATTGCTTTTATAATTCAACCTGATAAGAAAGAAAAGTTATGTAATAACTCCTGTGTGTCTCTGTGGATAAGCTGATATAAAGGTATTGGGGCAGAACTTAAGACCCTAGTGTTGCTGCCCCCATCTTGATAAAGCTACTCACCATTGTCAGAATGTCCTTACCCTGACATCTAACTTTGGATTGCTTATGTTTATTGCTATGCCACAAATAATTTCTATATGCTCCTTTGTCTCCGGGGGTTCCCAATCCATATGATAATGTAGGCTGTTTAACAGCTTAAGGGGGGATGTTGAGTATAACATCTTATAAAATCACTAGGGCCAGACATGATAGTGCTGATTGGCTGAGCCCCTACATGCACTTTGCTATTTGTACAGCTGGAACCACAGAGCCCACAGACAGTTGTAAAAGGGGTGTTATATACATTTTAGATAGGTAGGACATATTCTATAAAAGGCTGAGACTTTCAGGGTCTCATTGGAAGCTGTTAGTGACACATTTCAGTTGCTGTTCTGTGTTGCTGAAAGCTTCCACAAGGCTCTGTGTTTGATTAATGAATAAAGCATCAGTTATGCTGAGAACCTTGTCTCAGGGTCTTGTTGTATAGTAAGGTTCTGGTTGGTTAAAATTACCGACATTCATGAAGAAAATGGCTGGTACAACAGGTACAATGCAAGCGGCGCTTTCCCCTGTGTGTTTATTTCAAGCAAAGCAATGTTTCGGGGGCGGCCCCCTTTGTCAGGCATACAGACCAATGTAGTGTGAGATCATATATAGGTACATAAATAGCATATTCATTTGCTGGTACAATGCAAAAAAAATCACAACACCCAATCCTGTGATCCAAACGATAAAGTCCTTATGTACAGATCCAAAAAGTATAAAGTCCAGTAATTGAAACACCTGTAGAGCAAAAACATCCCAGTAAAGTAAATCTTTACATTGTTAAGATTCGAATAATTACAGTGTTTGTAATTCCTTAAGAGAAACAAGGTAAGCACAGTATCTAGTAGAATTAAGTTTAAAAATAACTGGACTTTTCTGAGCTGAGGACACTCTTTTGAGGACAGTAACGTGCATATTTTGGACCAAGAGGACAGATGGCTTGAAAGAGGTGTGAAAGAGCCTGAGACACCGCTTGTCACCAACATACAATGGCGCTTTGACATCCTTACCCCAGCAGTTTCACGACAGTTCACACTTCCAGTCATGTACTTTGAAGGATTAACACCTGCATCAATGAAAATCATAGTGCCATTGTGATTGGTTCCTACCTTCTTACACCTGTCAGTTTCAGCTAACACCTAACTGAACAAGTTCAATGGAACCATTGTGATTGGATGTCTGTGACTGTACTACCATCAAGGGTTTAAATACCGGGGAATTCCCTACCAGTCATTTGAACTAAAGAAGCCACTCGGATGAGTGGTGAAACATTTTCAAGAAAAGCTTCAAAAAGTCCAGTTGTTTTAGGACTTAGTTCTACTAGATACTGTATATCATGGCCTGGATGAATGAGAATCTTCATTGACAAGGTAAGCACAATTGATACACAAACGTGAGACAGTTAGGCCACATAACCACATAATCAACAGGCACAGATGGACAGTGCTCCAAATGCTCTCATGCAAAGTTAACCAAAATTCCCATTAGCAATTCACTGTATTGCTGATGGAAAGGCATTTTGGGGGGATAAGTCGCCCACGGTAGCTGAGATTAACTGCAGGCGACTAATTTCCCTGTGCGCCAGTGGGAATGTATATCCATTGCTTCTTATACCAAAGTCACCCAAAGTTTTCTGCTCAGCAAATCTTAGGAACAGCAAGTGCCGCGTATGCCTTCCTACCAACAATTGACTTTATTGCCAGTGGGAAGGCATTTTGTGGGTTATATCTCAGCCCATGGTGGCTGCCCTACATCCTTTATGTACGTTATTAGATCACAAAGTGATACTTACCTATGGTAGCCATCATCCCTGGGGTGTGTCTTCAAATTCATTAGTAATCGTAACTATTTATGGGTGAACTATTTGCCAGGCATGGATTTGCGGCAAATTTTCACGGTTTGCCATTGGTGGATTTTTTTACAAAACAGGAGACAAAATTCACAGTGCACCAAAGAAATGGTGTAAAAAAAATTGTGCACATCAATTTTTTTTATGCGCAATATTTTTGCCATTTCTGCAATTTTTCACCATTTCACAAATATTTTAAAAGATTTGCCAATTTTTTGGCAAAGTGAAACGGGACAGATTCGCTCATCACTAATGTTAACATAAAACAAAGGCCTCTGTGAGACGGCGCTCAATAAAGCTTGGATTCCCTACAATACAGTTACTCGCTGGACCCATTAAGCTCCAACACTGGACATAAGGATGCAATTCTCACATTTGCAGCCGTGAAGACTCTGAAGCCCTGGGTGAGCTTCTTCAGCAGAACTGTCAGTATGTGATGTTTGTCCCCTGATTAAAGAATGAAATAGATTTTACAGTTACTTTTAATGAAATAGTATTTTGTAATAATCATTTTTTTTAAATAAAATCACCAGTTCATTCTTAGTTAGCCTTTTCCATGCTTCAGAGTCTTTATTAAAGTCTGGTTGAGAGCTTGCTGTGCTTTTCTCAAACAGGTCCCACTGAAATCTTTTACTGTTTTCTAGAATGACATATGTTAGATAAGGAAACTATTATATAATTAAACAAATTGTAGACAATGATTATTCAATTTAATTTCAAAATAACCCACTTTAAGCAATAACTTTATAATGAGGCCTATGAAGCCGGCACAAGGGTCAGTATACAAAGTGCTGGGTCTGGGCTCAGTTCAAGGGGGGGCACTCTCACTAGGGAGGTTTAATCATATTTAAAGCACAGCCCCCCCATCAGTGGCACTGCTGTTGTACAGAGTAGCTTTACTTATGGGTGTGTAATAGGGAAACAAACCAAAAGACTACACTGCAAGCTGAGATGTTGGGGAGATTGTAGAGAGGCTGGTAAGCAAAGAGTTAATATTGCTTTAGCTCAAGTTCTCTGTGAGTAAGGGGGGGGGGGGGCAGAAATGAGAAGAAACAGCAAACTGAAACCAGAAAGGGGAGTTTGGGAAGAAACTTCATATTGATTTAAAACATGTGACGTCACCCAGTTTTAGCCTTGGGCCCCAGTCATACAGGAAAGAAAAGACTGAGCAATGTTTGGGGCCCCTGGTGGTTGGTGACCCCACCCACTGTTTCTAACCTTTAACCTTAGTCCCTCAGACACAGTGTGGGACTGGGATGCCAGGGGCCACCACAAGACCCCAAACCATGGGCCGGCTCTCCAAATGATTTTTCTCCCTTGTCTCATTCAGCCCATTAGTTCTACCAGTCTATTTACTTTACATGCTATAATCTATTCCTCAGTGTTTTTGTTTCCAAGCAAGAAAAAGGGAATGGCCATGAAATAGGCGGAATGGTTAGAGGCAGGAGGGCCCACTGACACCTGGGCCCACTGGGAGTTTTCCTGGCATCCTGGGGGGCCAGTCCGACACTCAGGGCCACCATCAGGGGGGCACAGGGGGGACAGTCCTTCTGGGCCCAAAGCCGAGTGCCGCTGAAGGGATCAATAGGAAGAAGTAATGACTTATCCCAGTTGATTCTGAGGCCAGAGTAGTTGGTGTGAGTGTTAATTACCTGTAGGACCAACCCCAAAGCCTGGTCTGGGTAAGTAAATTAGGGTGTCATCCGCATACATTGAGATAAATTGGGTGTTGTACCCCTAAACTGTAGGAGGAGTAGAGTTTAGAAAATGGGGGGCACTAAAAACAAAAACAAGAATAAGAAGAAAAAGTGGAAGAATCAGCTGAAGGGGAAGAACAGTCTGTGGGGTTTTTTCAGCCCAACACAAATAAGGAGCTACAGAGGGAAATAAGGGTCACATGTGAGGGTCATGTGATTGTTCTACACTCAGAGTAACGGAAAGTGAAAGGGGAGGAGCCTGCCAGTTTGTGACATCAGTGAGTTCCACTTGTGCAGCGACAGTCGGGCTGCCAGGCACTCGGGTCCAGGATCTGATACAGAATTTACTGAGAGAAACAGAACCGCCAGGAAACACAGAACCTACAGGTGGGCTTGGGTACAGCTTCATATACTGATAAGGGCATTTTATACTGTCGCAATCACTTTAAGGGGCAGGAACGGAATGTAGGGAGTGTGGGAATGGGAATAAGCAGGTAGGGAGCTGGGCCCCGGGGTTGGAGAGACTGCAGCCAGTAACAGTAGGAGAGACACCCCCTGCAGCCAAGAATAGTAGGAGAGACATCCCCTGCAGCCAGTAACAGTAGGAGAGACACCCCCTGCAGCCAGTAACAGTAGGAGAGACACCCCCTGCAGCCAGTAACAGTAGGAGAGACACCCCCTGCAGCCAGTAACAATAGGAGAGACACCCCCTGCAGCCAGTAACAGTAGGAGAGACACCCCCTGCAGCCAGTGACAGTAGGAGAGACACCCCCTGCAGCCAGTAACAGTAGGAGAGACATCCCCTGCAGCCAGTGACAGTAGGAGAGACACCCCCTGCAGCCAGTAACAGTAGGAGAGACATCCCCTGCAGCCAGTAACAGTAGGAGAGACACCCCCTGCAGCCAGTAACAGTAGGAGAGACACCCCCTGCAGCCAGTAACAGTAGGAGAGACACCCCCTGCAGCCAGTAACAGTAGGAGAGACATCCCCTGCAGCCAGTAACAGTAGGAGAGACATCCCCTGCAGCCAGTAACAGTAGGAGAGACATCCCCTGCAGCCAGCAACAGTAGGAGAGACATCCCCTGCAGCCAGTAACAGTAGGAGAGACATCCCCTGCAGCCAGTAACAGTAGGAGAGACACCCCCTGCAGCCAGTAACAGTAGGAGAGACACCCCCTGCAGCCAGTAACAGTAGGAGAGACATCCCCTGCAGCCAGTGACAGTAGGAGAGACATCCCCTGCAGCCAGTATCAGTAGGAGAGACATCCCCTGCAGCCAGTAACAGTAGGAGAGACATCCCCTGCAGCCAGTGACAGTAGGAGAGACATCCCCTGCAGCCAGTGACAGTAGGAGAGACATCCCCTGCAGCCAGTGACAGTAGGAGAGACATCCCCTGCAGCCAGTAACAGTAGGAGAGACACTCCTGCAGCCAGTAACAGTAGGAGAGACATCCCCTGCAGCCAGTAACAGTAGGAGAGACATCCCCTGCAGCCAGTAACAGTAGGAGAGACATCCCCTGCAGCCAGTAACAGTAGGAGAGACATCCCCTGCAGCCAGCAACAGTAGGAGAGACATCCCCTGCAGCCAGTAACAGTAGGAGATACATCCCCTGCAGCCAGCAACAGTAGGAGAGACATCCCCTGCAGCCAGTAACAGTAGGAGAGACACCCCCTGCAGCCGGTAACAGTAGGAGAGACATCCCCTGCAGCCAGCAACAGTAGGAGAGACATCCCCTGCAGCCAGTAACAGTAGGAGAGACATCCCCTGCAGCCAGCAACAGTAGGAGAGACATGTGGGGAAGAGGGTTTGAACACTTTGAAAGTGTATGGGGTAACTGGGGGATAAAGGTGTTGTATAGTGTATAAGAGCAGGAGTATGGGGATGGGAGGGGGTAGTTACACGGTGTATAAGAGCAGGAGTATGGGGATGGGAGGGGGTAGTTACACAGTGTATAAGAGCAGGAGTATGGGGATGGGAGGGGGTAGTTACACAGTGTATAAGGGCAGGAGCAGGAGTATGGGGATGGGAGGGAGTAGTTACACAGTGTATAAGGGCAGGAGCAGGAGTATGGGGATGGGAGGGAGTATTTACACAGTGTATAAGAGCAGGAGTATGGGGATGGGAGGGGGTAGTTACACGGTGTATAAGGGCAGGAGTATGGGGATGGGAGGGGGTAGTTACACAGTGTATAAGAGCAGGAGTATGGGGATGGGAGGGAGTAGTTACACAGTGTATAAGGGCAGGAGTATGGGGATGGGAGGGGGTAGTTACACAGTGTATAAGAGCAGGAGTATGGGGATGTGAGGGAGTAGTTACACGGTGTATAAGGGCAGGAGTATGGGGATGGGAGGGAGTAGTTACACGGTGTATAAGAGCAGGAGTATGGGGATGGGAGGGAGTAGTTACACAGTGTATAAGGGCAGGAGTATGGGGATGGGAGGGAGTAGTTACACAGTGTATAAGGGCAGGAGTATGGGGATGGGAGGGAGTAGTTACACAGTGTATAAGGGCAGGAGCAGGAGTATGGGGATGGGAGGGAGTAGTTACACAGTGTATAAGGGCAGGAGCAGGAGTATGGGGATGGGAGGGAGTATTTACACAGTGTATAAGAGCAGGAGTATGGGGATGGGAGGGGGTAGTTACACGGTGTATAAGGGCAGGAGTATGGGGATGGGAGGGGGTAGTTACACAGTGTATAAGAGCAGGAGTATGGGGATGGGAGGGAGTAGTTACACAGTGTATAAGGGCAGGAGTATGGGGATGGGAGGGGGTAGTTACACAGTGTATAAGAGCAGGAGTATGGGGATGTGAGGGAGTAGTTACACGGTGTATAAGGGCAGGAGTATGGGGATGGGAGGGAGTAGTTACACGGTGTATAAGAGCAGGAGTATGGGGATGGGAGGGAGTAGTTACACAGTGTATAAGGGCAGGAGCAGGAGTATGGGGATGGGAGGGAGTAGTTACACAGTGTATAAGAGCAGGAGTATGGGGATGGGAGGGGGTAGTTACACAGTGTATAAGGGCAGGAGTATGGGGATGGGAGGGGGTAGTTACACAGTGTATAAGGGCAGGAGCAGGAGTATGGGGATGGGAGGGAGTAGTTACACAGTGTATAAGGGCAGGAGCAGGAATATGGGGATGGGAGGGAGTATTTACACAGTGTATAAGAGCAGGAGTATGGGGATGGGAGGGGGTAGTTACACGGTGTATAAGAGCAGGAGTATGGGGATGGGAGGGGGTAGTTACACAGTGTATAAGAGCAGGAGTATGGGGATGGGAGGGAGTAGTTACACAGTGTATAAGGGCAGGAGTATGGGGATGGGAGGGGGTAGTTACACAGTGTATAAGGGCAGGAGTATGGGGATGGGAGGGGGTAGTTACACGGTGTATAAGGGCAGGAGTATGGGGATGTGAGGGAGTAGTTACACGGTGTATAAGGGCAGGAGTATGGGGATGGGAGGGGGTAGTTACACAGTGTATAAGAGCAGGAGTATGGGGATGGGAGGGGGTAGTTACACAGTGTATAAGAGCAGGAGTATGGGGATGGGAGGGAGTAGTTACACAGTGTATAAGAGCAGGAGTATGGGGATGGGAGGGAGTAGTTACACGGTGTATAAGAGCAGGAGTATGGGGATGGGAGGGAGTAGTTACACAGTGTATAAGGGCAGGAGCAGGAGTATGGGGATGGGAGGGAGTAGTTACACAGTGTATAAGGGCAGGAGTATGGGGATGGGAGGGGGTAGTAACACAGTGTATAAGGGCAGGAGTATGGGGATGGGAGGGGGTAGTTACACAGTGTATAAGGGCAGGAGCAGGAGTATGGGGATGGGAGGGGGTAGTTACACAGTGTATAAGAGCAGGAGTATGGGGATGGGAGGGGGTAGTTACACAGTGTATAAGAGCAGGAGTATGGGGATGGGAGGGAGTAGTTACACAGTGTATAAGAGCAGGAGTATGGGGATGGGAGGGGGTAGTTACACGGTGTATAAGAGCAGGAGTATGGGGATGGGAGGGAGTAGTTACACAGTGTATAAGGGCAGGAGCAGGAGTATGGGGATGGGAGGGAGTAGTTACACAGTGTATAAGGGCAGGAGTATGGGGATGGGAGGGGGTAGTAACACAGTGTATAAGGGCAGGAGCAGGAGTATGGGGATGGGAGGGGTAGTTACACAGTGTATAAGAGCAGGAGTATGGGGATGGGAGGGGGTAGTTACACAGTGTATAAGGGCAGGAGCAGGAGTATGGGGATGGGAGGGAGTAGTTACACAGTGTATAAGGGCAGGAGTATGGGGGTGGGAGGGGGTAGTTACACAGTGTATAAGAGCAGGAGTATGGGGATGGGAGGGGGTAGTTACACAGTGTATAAGAGCAGGAGTATGGGGATGGGAGGGGGTAGTTACACGGTGTATAAGAGCAGGAGTATGGGGATGGGAGGGAGTAGTTACACAGTGTATAAGGGCAGGAGCAGGAGTATGGGGATGGGAGGGAGTAGTTACACAGTGTATAAGGGCAGGAGTATGGGGGTGGGAGGGGGTAGTTATACAGTGTATAAGGGCAGGAGTATGGGGATGGGAGGGGGTAGTTACACAGTGTATAAGAGCAGGAGTATGGGGATGGGAGGGGGTAGTTACACGGTGTATAAGAGCAGGAGTATGGGGATGGGAGGGAGTAGTTACACAGTGTATAAGGGCAGGAGCAGGAGTATGGGGATGGGAGGGAGTAGTTACACAGTGTATAAGGGCAGGAGTATGGGGATGGGAGGGGGTAGTAACACAGTGTATAAGGGCAGGAGCAGGAGTATGGGGATGGGAGGGGGTAGTTACACAGTGTATAAGAGCAGGAGTATGGGGATGGGAGGGGGTAGTTACACAGTGTATAAGGGCAGGAGCAGGAGTATGGGGATGGGAGGGAGTAGTTACACAGTGTATAAGGGCAGGAGTATGGGGGTGGGAGGGGGTAGTTACACAGTGTATAAGAGCAGGAGTATGGGGATGGGAGGGGGTAGTTACACAGTGTATAAGGGCAGGAGCAGGAGTATGGGGATGGGAGGGAGTAGTTACACAGTGTATAAGGGCAGGAGTATGGGGATGGGAGGGGGTAGTTACACAGTGTATAAGGGCAGGAGTATGGGGATGGGAGGGGGTAGTTACACAGTGTATAAGGGCAGGAGTATGGGGATGTGAGGGAGTAGTTACACGGTGTATAAGGGCAGGAGTATGGGGATGGGAGGGAGTAGTTACACGGTGTATAAGAGCAGGAGTATGGGGATGGGAGGGGGTAGTTACACAGTGTATAAGAGCAGGAGTATGGGGATGGGAGGGGGTAGTTACACAGGGTATAAGGGCAGGAGTATGGGGATGGGAGGGAGTAGTTACACAGTGTATAAGGGCAGGAGCAGGAGTATGGGGATGGGAGGGAGTAGTTACACAGTGTATAAGGGCAGGAGTATGGGGATGGGAGGGGGTAGTAACACAGTGTATAAGGGCAGGAGCAGGAGTATGGGGATGGGAGGGGGTAGTTACACAGTGTATAAGAGCAGGAGTATGGGGATGGGAGGGGGTAGTTACACAGTGTATAAGGGCAGGAGCAGGAGTATGGGGATGGGAGGGAGTAGTTACACAGTGTATAAGGGCAGGAGTATGGGGGTGGGAGGGGGTAGTTACACAGTGTATAAGAGCAGGAGTATGGGGATGGGAGGGGGTAGTTACACAGTGTATAAGAGCAGGAGTATGGGGATGGGAGGGGGTAGTTACACGGTGTATAAGAGCAGGAGTATGGGGATGGGAGGGAGTAGTTACACAGTGTATAAGGGCAGGAGCAGGAGTATGGGGATGGGAGGGAGTAGTTACACAGTGTATAAGGGCAGGAGTATGGGGGTGGGAGGGGGTAGTTATACAGTGTATAAGGGCAGGAGTATGGGGATGGGAGGGGGTAGTTACACAGTGTATAAGAGCAGGAGTATGGGGATGGGAGGGGGTAGTTACACGGTGTATAAGAGCAGGAGTATGGGGATGGGAGGGAGTAGTTACACAGTGTATAAGGGCAGGAGCAGGAGTATGGGGATGGGAGGGAGTAGTTACACAGTGTATAAGGGCAGGAGTATGGGGATGGGAGGGGTAGTAACACAGTGTATAAGGGCAGGAGCAGGAGTATGGGGATGGGAGGGGTAGTTACACAGTGTATAAGAGCAGGAGTATGGGGATGGGAGGGGGTAGTTACACAGTGTATAAGGGCAGGAGCAGGAGTATGGGGATGGGAGGGAGTAGTTACACAGTGTATAAGGGCAGGAGTATGGGGGTGGGAGGGGGTAGTTACACAGTGTATAAGAGCAGGAGTATGGGGATGGGAGGGGGTAGTTACACAGTGTATAAGGGCAGGAGCAGGAGTATGGGGATGGGAGGGAGTAGTTACACAGTGTATAAGGGCAGGAGTATGGGGATGGGAGGGGGTAGTTACACAGTGTATAAGGGCAGGAGTATGGGGATGGGAGGGGGTAGTTACACAGTGTATAAGGGCAGGAGTATGGGGATGTGAGGGAGTAGTTACACGGTGTATAAGGGCAGGAGTATGGGGATGGGAGGGAGTAGTTACACGGTGTATAAGAGCAGGAGTATGGGGATGGGAGGGGGTAGTTACACAGTGTATAAGAGCAGGAGTATGGGGATGGGAGGGGGTAGTTACACAGGGTATAAGGGCAGGAGTATGGGGATGGGAGGGAGTAGTTACACAGTGTATAAGGGCAGGAGCAGGAGTATGGGGATGGGAGGGAGTAGTTACACAGTGTATAAGGGCAGGAGCAGGAGTATGGGGATGGGAGGGAGAATTTACACAGTGTATAAGAGCAGGAGTATGGGGATGGGAGGGGGTAGTTACACGGTGTATAAGAGCAGGAGTATGGGGATGGGAGGGAGTAGTTACACAGTGTATAAGGGCAGGAGTATGGGGATGGGAGGGGGTAGTTACACAGTGTATAAGGGCAGGAGTATGGGGATGGGAGGGGGTAGTTACACAGTGTATAAGGGCAGGAGTATGGGGATGTGAGGGAGTAGTTACACGGTGTATAAGGGCAGGAGTATGGGGATGGGAGGGAGTAGTTACACAGTGTATAAGAGCAGGAGTATGGGGATGGGAGGGAGTAGTTACACAGTGTATAAGGGCAGGAGCAGGAGTATGGGGATGGGAGGGAGTAGTTACACAGTGTATAAGGGCAGGAGCAGGAGTATGGGGATGGGAGGGAGTAGTTACACAGTGTATAAGGGCAGGAGTATGGGGATGGGAGGGGGTAGTAACACAGTGTATAAGGGCAGGAGCAGGAGTATGGGGATGGGAGGGGGTAGTTACACAGTGTATAAGAGCAGGAGTATGGGGATGGGAGGGAGTAGTTACACAGTGTATAAGGGCAGGAGTATGGGGATGGGAGGGAGTAGTTACACAGTGTATAAGGGCAGGAGTATGGGGATGGGAGGGGGTAGTTACACAGTGTATAAGGGCAGGAGTATGGGGATGGGAGGGGGTAGTTACACAGTGTATAAGGGCAGGAGTATGGGGATGGGAGGGAGTAGTTACACAGTGTATAAGAGCAGGAGTATGAGGATGGGAGGGGGTAGTTACACAGTGTATAAGAGCAGGAGTTTGGGGATGGGAGGGGGTAGTTACACCGTGTATAAGGGCAGGAGTATGGGGATGGGAGGGGGTAGTTACACAGTGTATAAGAGCAGGAGTATGGGGATGGGAGGGGGTAGTTACACAGTGTATAAGGGCAGGAGTATGGGGATGGGAGGGGGTAGTTACACAGTGTATAAGAGCAGGAGTATGGGGATGGGAGGGGGTAGTTACACGGTGTATAAGGGCAGGAGTATGGGGATGGGAGGGGTAGTTACACAGTGTATAAGGGCAGGAGTATGGGGATGGGAGGGAGTAGTTACACAGTGTATAAGAGCAGGAGTATGGGGATGGGAGGGAGTAGTTACACGGTGTATAAGAGCAGGAGTATGGAGATGGGAGGGGGTAGTTACACAGTGTATAAGAGCAGGAGTATGGGGATGGGAGGGAGTAGTTACACGGTGTATAAGAGCAGGAGTATGGGGATGGGAGGGAGTAGTTACACAGTGTATAAGAGCAGGAGTATGGGGATGGGAGGGAGTAGTTACACAGTGTATAAGAGCAGGAGTATGGGGATGGGAGGGGGTAGTTACACGGTGTATAAGAGCAGGAGTATGGGGATGGGAGGGAGTAGTTACACAGTGTATAAGAGCAGGAGTATGGGGATGGGAGGGGGTAGTTACACAGTATATAAGAGCAGGAGTATGGGGATGGGAGGGGGTAGTTACACAGTGTATAAGGGCAGGAGTATGGGGATGGGAGGGAGTAGTTACACAGTGTATAAGGGCAGGAGTATGGGGATGGGAGGGGGTAGTTACACAGTGTATAAGGGCAGGAGTATGGGGATGGGAGGGAGTAGTTACACAGTGTATAAGAGCAGGAGTATGGGTATGGGAGGGGGTAGTTACACAGTGTATAAGGGCAGGAGTATGGGGATGGGAGGGAGTAGTTACACAGTGTATAAGAGCAGGAGTTTGGGGATGGGAGGGAGTAGTTACACCGTGTATAAGGGCAGGAGTATGGGGATGGGAGGGGGTAGTTACACAGTGTATAAGAGCAGGAGTATGGGGATGGGAGGGAGTAGTTACACCGTGTATAAGGGCAGGAGTATGGGGATGGGAGGGGGTAGTTACACAGTGTATAAGAGCAGGAGTATGGGGATGGGAGGGGGTAGTTACACAGTGTATAAGAGCAGGAGTATGGGGATGGGAGGGAGTAGTTGCACAGTGTATAAGAGCAGGAGTATGGGGATGGGAGGGGGTAGTTACACAGTGTATAAGAGCAGGAGTATGGGGATGGGAGGGGGTAGTTACACAGTGTATAAGAGCAGGAGTATGGGGATGGGAGGGAGTAGTTACACAGTGTATAAGTACATCAATCACTCCATTGATTTCAGAAGCAGACAGATATCAGGACAGTCTGTAGTTGCTCCTTTCAGGGCAAAGACACACGGGGCAATTAGTCGCAGCGACTTCTATCTAACCTTTTAGGAGAAAAGTCACCACGATTAGTCGCCATGACTGATTTAATTAAAAGTTGCAGCTAATCGCCCCATGTGTCTTCGCCCTTAGGTATCCTTGTTTACCTGCTTGTTATGTAGATGCCAATCACTTGTAAATTAATCATTTAGAACTGCTCCCCCAAAGGCAATGCTCCCCCAAAAGCAATGCTCCCCCAAAGGCAATGCTCCCCCAAAGGCAATGCTCCCCCAAAGGCAATGTTCCCCCAAAGGCAATGCCCCCCCAAAAGCAATGCTCCCCCAAAGGCAATGCTCCCCCAAAGGCAATGCCCCCCCAAAGGCAATGCTCCCCCAAAGGCAATGCTCCCCCAAAAGCAATGCTCCCCCAAAGGCAATGCTCCCCCAAAGGCAATGCCCCCCCAAAGGCAATGCTCCCCCAAAGGCAATGCCCCCCCAAAGGCAATGCTCCCCCAAAGGCAAAACTCCCCCAAAGGCAATGCTCCCCCAAAAGCAATGCTCCCCCAAAGGCAATGCTCTCCCAAAGGCAAAACTCCCCCAAAGGCAATGCTCCCCCAAAAGCAATGCTCCCCCAAAGGCAATGCTCCCCCAAAAGCAATGCTCCCCCAAAGGCAATGCTCTCCCAAAGGCAAAACTCCCCCAAAGGCAATGCTCCCCCAAAAGCAATGCTCCCCCAAAGGCAATGCTCCCCCAAAAGCAATGCTCCCCCAAAGGCAATGCTCCCCCCAAAGGCAATGCTCCCCCAAAGGCAATGCTCCCCCAAAGGCAATGCTCTCCCAAAGGCAAAACTCCCCCAAAGGCAATGCTCCCCCAAAAGCAATGCTCCCCCAAAGGCAATGCTCCCCCAGAAGCAATGCTCCCCCAAAGGCAATGCTCCCCCAAAGGCAATGCTCCCCCAAAAGCAATGCTCCCCCAAAGGCAATGCTCCCCCAAAAGCAATGCTCCCCCAAAGGCAATGCTCCCCCAAAGGCAATGCTCTCCCCTAGGAATATATTAATAAATAGTCAGAGAAACGCTGGGGCTGCTGCACACAGGGCTGGGGAATCATAACTGAATCTAATTGATCCAGCAGCAAACTGATCCCCCGACTGTGACGGAGGAGGGACCAGAGCGACAATGGAGATAAACAATAGGGGGGATACTGTCCCTTTAACATATTGGATAAAGTGAAAACCCCTAACCCTGTAGGCAATTATGAATAATATACGGTGCTGGTTTCCCTTTGGGCTAAACATTAACCCTATCTGTAACAATGGCCCCTTTATTGGAGCTCCCTATAGATCCTCTCAGGTCCCTGTCTGGGTTTCCAATGAGGGGTGGGCGTGTCCTAATGGTCCCTGCCAGAAGCACAGTGGGAGGGGCAGAGCCAATCACAGTCCTGCAGTCACACAAGCACAGACAGGCTTTAGTTCCCTATCAGGTCAGTCTAGCTGCTGATTGGTTCCTATCCTACAGTGCCGCCGCCCCCCCTGCACAGCCTGGGAAAGGAAGCAGCAGGAAGTGGGACAGATGGGCGGGGCTAGTCAACTAGTTTTCCACTTGCCTCTGAGATCTGTGCTGTGAGTAACCCTGGGGAGGGTTCAATAAACTCTTTCTGTTTAGCTGTTTGCAAGAAGCTCTGGCGCCCTCTGTCTTTATTTTTCTGTACAGCAGCAAGAGAGGTGTAGTTGCACAACATCCTCATCTTCCTCTTCCACTTAGCGAAGGCCCATTCTGGGTGAGAGAGTCCAGTGTGACCCATGTTCTACTGGTACCAGTCCGGGAAGGCAGTTATTGAGTAGAGAAATGGCTACAGGGATTGGGGGTTATTATTGCTAATAAATACCCTGGGACAGGTGGCACAGTCTCTGCAGGGGCTGGGGGTATATAGTAGAACCCCTATTTTATGTTTTTAGGGGACCATTAAAAATATTATAATATCCGTAAAACTGTAAAATCAGGGAAATGCATTTTATATTGGTGGGACCATAAACACAGTGTAAAATGGGGGAAAACTGAAAATCAGGGAAAGTAAAATTGAGGTTTGACTGTAAATCTTATTCTGCTTCTTCATAAATAAATTGTGCAACAGGGGCACCTACCGAAATCTGTGGGGTTGTTTCTATTCCATCAGCAAATATGGTGTCAATTCTCATGTGTTTGTAACTCCCCCTGTAGGTGCCAAGTGGAACTGCTGAATGAGGAGCCTGGGGAGGAGGGAGAAAAGCAGAGAAATGTTCTGTACTGACCCGTCCCAGAGTCACATAGGGAATGGGCCACAGAGGAGTAAAGGCCCCCCCTAACCCCACACTTTGTAATACTGGGGTGTTTTAGGACACACCCACACATGGGCCCAATCTCATATCCGCCAACTTCTAGATAACTACACCCCTGTTTGGCCAAGGACTTGGACTGTCCCACCTAAACTATAGGGAGTTATACAGGGGGGAGTGGGGCCAGAAACTGATCCAGAAGCAGAACCGACCCAAACACAGAGACTGAGGAGCTGCACCTGAAAGGGAAGATGGACAGAGAAGCCCAGAGGGAGAAGGAGGGAAGGAGAGAAGATCCACAAGATCAGATCCAGCAGCTGTGGGAAAGGGTCCAACTGGGTCTGGGGATCCCTGACATGGAGGAGCTGTGCAACTTGGCTGGTACATTGGGTTCCTTACTGGCACAGGGATCAGATGGAGCTGCACTGTGTGGGGCTGAGGGGGCAGATAATGAGGGCAGAGAGGCAGATGGGATAATGGCCCCTGGATTGGCTGATACTGTGCTGGGTATAAGGAGACTGATCTATGGGCAGGAGGCTACAGACCTGGTACTGGATATAAACACGGCTCATAATCGTGTATCTGTATCAGGGGACAGGAAATCTGCTTCCTACTCACTAACAGAACTACATTACCCACAATCCCCAGAGAGATTTCAGTGGGAGCCTCAGGCTTTAAGCAGCAGGGGTTTCCCCTCAGGGCGACATTACTGGGAAGTGGAGGTCAATGAATCAGGGAACTGGGGGGTAGGGGCGGCCTATCCCAGTATAAAGAGGGGAGGGTGGCAGTCCTGGATTGGGAATAATAACAAGTCCTGCTGTTTGTACAGAGGGAATAATAACAGATATTCAGTAATACATGAGAGTGAATGGACAGATTTACCCCACGTCCCTTCCTGCAGGAGAATCAGGATCTCATTGGACTATGAGGCCGGACGCCTGTCCTTTTATGAGCTGAGTGAGCCAATCAGGCGCTTACACACCTTCACTGCCTCCTTCACTGAGCCCCTTCATGCTGCATTCTGGGTAAGGTGGGGCTGGGTGAGAATCATTAGAAAGTAACGTATCTGGGGGGAAATGAAGAGAAATTTCATATTTTTGTTATTTGGGTGAATGAGCCCCTATAACTGGAAATAAATAATAAAAGAACAAACATGACACAGTGGGGGCCATTTATAAACGTAGCACAGTGCGTATTTATTCACATACGGTTGGTGTTTATACAGTAAGGAACATATGTATTTGAACACCCTGCAATTTTGCAAGTTCTCCCACTTAGAAATCATGGAGGGGTGAAATTCCCACTGTAGGCGCATTCCCACTGTGAGAGACAGCATTTTAAAAAAAAAATTCAGGAAATCACATTATATGATTTTTAAAGATTGTATTTGTATTGCACTGCCGCACATAAGCATTTGAACACCTGATAAAATCAGTGTTAATATTTGGTACAGAAGCCTTTGTTTGCAATGACAGAGGTCAAACGGTTCCTGTAGTTCCTGACTGTTAGGGTTCTACCGATTATTTGGACCCCGGGCTCTCTTGTTGGTACATGTGATACTGATCCGGGAATAGAGAGACACAGACAAGTAGTGAATCTCCTAACAAATCCAGTTTATTGATGGTTTTGCCACAGATTATATACACAGAGATAAAGACATGCCATTATGCTTACGTAACATGGGGGGCACATATGCCTTGCAGTTATTAGCAGAAAACAGGAATTCATTAAAGTCGCTGCTGAAGCTTATTTTGGTTTATTAGCCTTGAATATTTGCTGAGATCATCAAGGCCAGAACCCAACTTGTACAGAGACAGGATTGTCAAGGTTATCATAACAACTGAAGTAGCACATACACAGGCCTTCTTAGAATTGTGCATACATATTTTAACCCTTCAATCCCTTCTTTGATCATGAAATGATCACCTATAGATATAAATATGTAGTTTCTTTAGATGTGATTGGTCAGAAGATTAAAACATACCACGAATATGTCTGTGAAATGTGCAAGACGTAAAGATTAAGAGCAACAAGCAAAATCAATATAACTGTAACAATAACAAGTGGATAAAATAAGGAACACATAATAGAAGACCCCGTAGGTGACCATTCATGTGAATATACAAACAGACATAATGACGTTGTCTTTTAACTTGATACTCAAAGTTTCGGCACCCAAATCCTAACATTTATATGATTAAACAGGACTGGTGTGACGACAGACATACCCATAGTTTGTAAGGGCACAATGTTCTAAGGTAAATGGATGGTTGTTATGTGGTAAATCTCCAATGAAAGTGGGGCTCCACCATGTTACATTTTTAAAGGAGACATATTGGATAAATGGGAAAAATGGCTAATTTTGTAGGCAATTATGAATAATGTCCGGTGCTGGTTTCCCTTTGGGCTAAACATTAATCCTCTCTGTAACAATGGCCCCTTAATTGGAGCTCCCTATAGATCCTCTCAGGTCCCTGTCTGGGTTTCAAATGAGGAGTGGGCGTGTCCTAACGGTCCCTGCCAGAAGCACAGTAGGAGGGGGAGAGCCAATCACAGCCCTGCACTCACACAAGCACAGACAGGCTTCAGTTCCCTATCAGGTCAGCCTAGCTGCTGATTGGTTCCTATCCTACAGTGCAGGGTACGGAGGGCCGGCGGCTCCCCAGCTCATCCAGGGAATTCAGCCAGCAGGAAGTGGCACAGATGGGCGGGGCTAGTGGGGTTTGGGCGAATTTCTCAATAAATCAGTCCAAAATACAACTTTCTTAGCACAATCCTTCTATATCTAGAGGAGTATAATTCCCTGGTACATTCATCATTTTTATAGGATATGTCTCCTTTAACATGTGGAAAAGGTAAAACAGTAAATTTACATGCTAATTGAACATCAGCAGGTTCAACTTTATACCACGTATAATAAACTTCATAGAAAAAAAGGAATATAAATGAGAAACTTGCTCAGTGAGAGTTAGCAGCAGATAACTGGATCTAATCTTTGTCAGTCCATGATAGTAATTCTGATCATTTACTGTATATACTCGAGTATAAGCCTAGTTTTTCAGCACCCAAAATGTGCTGAAAAAGTCACTCTCGGCTTATACTTGAGTCGGGTGCCATGGGTCCCTCCAGACTAGCACCCTCTCTCCTTTGTGTGCAAATTAGGCCCCCTGCAACCAGACCCTCCAGTGCCTGTTGTTTTTGTTGACCCTCTTCTCCACTTACAGAGCTAGTTTCCTGTTTTTCTTTTAAATAAATATTTAAAAACATATACCCCACTGATGCCTCAATTAATGTAATTTTATTGGTATTTATTTTGATTATTGTAACTTAGCAGTAGCGGCTGCATTTCCCACCCTGGGCTTATACTCGAGTCAATACGTTTTTCCAGTTTTCTTAGGTAAAATTAGGTACCTCGGCTTATATTCCGATCAGCTTATACTCGAGTATATACGGTATACATTTTAGGAATCTAAGCATATTTCCTAGTTCTAACCTTTGTTGTGACACCCAGATATAGAGGGAAACACACATGGATCAATCAGACCTTCCTAATGTAAAATTCTTAACGGCATATGTATTTAGGTATTGGAGCATCTGCTTGTCTAATACTAATTGAGTAACTTGTGATTCAACAACAGTAGGGGCCCATTGAGCAGTAACATGGAATGCAGTTTTAAAGGGACAGTAACACCAAAAAATGAAAGTGTATAAAAGTAATTACTATATAATGTAATGCTGCCCTGTACTGGTACAACTGGTGTGTTTTCCTTAGAAAGACTACTATAGTTTATATAATAAAGCTTCTGTGTAGCCCCGGGGGCAGCCATTTACAGGAGAAAAGGCACAGGTTACTTAGCAGATAACAGATAAAACCCCATTATATTCTACAAAGCTTATCTGTTATCTGCTATGTGCCTGTGCCTTTTCTCCCTTTTCCCAGCTTCAATGGCTGCCCCCGTGTTGACATAGCAGCTCATTTATATAAACTATAGTAGCGTTTCTGCTGCAAACTTACCAGTTTTACCAGCGCAGGGCAACTGTACATTATATTTTAATTACTTTAAAACACTTTCATTTTTTGGTGTTACTGTTCCTGGTGGGAAGCAGCTGCAGATAACTTGTTATGTAAAACTTTCATATCAACACCATTAAGAACCCCTAAAGTAGTATCTGTACCACCAAGTAGTGTATCATAGCACTCACGTTTAGTACGTGGAGAAGGACGGCAATTGGGAACTACTGGAATGGAAATATTTAAAGTGACATACACGGCTTTCTTTATAGTAGTGGCATTGACACAGGTACCGGGTGTTGGTATAATGGAATTATTATGTGTTAAGGTGTTGTATCAAGATGGACATACTTAGTGTTAATAATAAACCATTTACGATTAGTGATAGGAGTACTATTAGTGAACACTAACGTAAATGACAAATTAGTGACATATCTCCAGGTATAAGTAGCGGACACAATGTTATTCAAAAAAGGTTAAATCATAAACAACAGAAAAGTAAAGAATAATAGATTGGAATGCAGTGATATTAGATATGGAACAGTTACAGGTGGTGTTAGAAAACATAAAATAACCTTTTAACGGATCTGGAACCTTATAGATAGAGAAAGTTGCAGACATATTCCATATAGTACAGTGATTATTAGCAGAGCGAGTAAAATTATCTTGGGTGTGAATAGTAATAGCATTGAACCAACCTCATTGCATTATCCCAATCCCATTAAAACCTTGAAGCAGAGAACCTAATACGGTTGGGTGATAAGTTTCACGTTTAACCCTAGATAATGTAGATAAATTGGTTGTAGAAATAGAAAAAAATTTCATTAATTGGAGGCTGTGAACCGGTAACAGGTAAACAGGTGGAAGGGAGATATATTTCCCCTAGGTTCATCTCGTACTCCCTCATGTATAGTGGTGCTGAGTGGGTTAATTCCCCAAGGGAATCACACCTGGGGAATAATTAGCGGATATGCCTGCAGTCAGAGAGTGAGGGGCTGGAGCTGAGACTGTGAATTGAATTTGCTGTGTGAGGGTCTGTGCCTGCCTGAAGCAGCTTGGAGCATTGTCTCCCAAACAGAAGGACTCTCAAAAGGTACTGTGACTCTGGGGAGTTGTGTTTTTGGTTTAGCCACTAATCCCAGTAGGGGACCAGTAATAGAGAGGGAAGCACCCTGTGTATTAGTTAGAGCCCAAGGGGGGGAAGGGTTTTGTTAACTTTTGTTTTACTTATGCTTCTGCTGGATACCAGAGTCAGTCACTTTACACAATAAAATGGACTGTATTCACCTAAAGGACTGTCTGTATGTCTGATCTCGCTTACAAGGCTTATAACAGAGAGACTGAAAAGGTTTTTTTAATGAAGGAGAGTAAATACAGCTAAGTAATATCCACAATGGGATAAACATCAAAAGGTGTATCAGATACAAGCAGCAGACTGCTTTGTTGTCACTGGAGGTTGCGTTGGAACTGGTTTTAGACAGGATGCATGTATCCAGTGGTCGTTGTCTGCTGTGAGAATGGCTGCCCGGGTGATAGTGATTACTGCAGTAGGTTGTCCAACCAGGAATCCTCCTTTCTTTGAACAATTTAGCTGTTTGACACACACTTTGTCACCAGGTTTGAAGGAATGTGTTGGTTCCTGTGGAGGTAAAGGAAAGAACAAAGAGACATCACCATAGTTGCCATTCAAAGTAATGATAAGGTTACGTACATATTCTTCTTTGATTAGTTCTAAATCACCAGGCATAATAACAAGTAGACCTCTAACCCAAGGAGTTAACAGTTAATGGACCTGACTAAATGACTATATCAGGGAGTTGCACAACTGCGTAGCCTGCCTGGTACTCGTGATCTGAGGTCCTGGAACAAGAACTGTCAACGAAAATGTTAATAGTATTCTCTAAGGGGTATCCTATAAATCCCCTCTTGGTGTAGTACTATTATGAATTTCGGCAACACAATCAGAGCTTCTAACAATGGATTGCTATCAGGATTAGAAAATGTAATAATGCACTGAGGGCTGCTGCGGGACCCTATGTTGTAGAAACAAATTCAATAGTTAAAATTTTATGTGCCAAGTAAGATGACTTTATATCCACTAACGTAAGTGAACCAGAGACCTTCCTCGCACACCCTTAGCTCTCCAATTTAGATTATGTGCCCGGTGCACACTGCTGGGGGGATCGGCACAAAAATCCAAAGTAACCACAAATGCAATGGCATGCTTGAGAAAGGGGTCACTTTGCCCCGAAACGTTGCACTACCGCAATAAAGTTTGAACTAAGGGCTTGTCTCTATTGCAGCTCTGAGTGCCATTGCATTTGTGGTTACTTTATATCCACTAAGGCATTGGGAAGTCATATGTTGGGTGCCAATGTTTTATAGCAAATGTGTGACTTGGTGTGATAGTATTGTGACCAATCGTGACTGACTGAATAACATAATAGTAGTACATATGCTCATAAGAAAGGATCTCACCTATAGTATAGGTTGGTCCAGGTGCTCATGCCCCAGACCCTCAGCCAAAGGGAGCCAACATGGATACGTCTCAAAAATAGAAAAAAGGCAGGCACTCCGGTAAAGTCATTAGTGGATAGCAATTGTTCATGAGAAGTGGAAGTAAAATCAAAAAACTTTTTATTTAACACATGATACAAAGAGCCTTACGCGTTTCGTACCTCCTGGTACTTAATCATAGGCTGACTATGACATTTCTACAGCAATAGCACTAGCTACTAAAGCTTTGAGACACGCCGGCATCCCCTGTACCGGAACAAGCATTACTTTGGAAAAATTGCCTCCAGACTCCTGAGCACAGACTGCAGTCATGGTTTTACAGGTGTCCTTAACATACAAATGAGATTGTAGATTTATTAAGCTGCTGAAACACATTTTGCATAGCTGGTGACCATATAATTAACACAGATTGATCTTTCTTTGTGCCCTGCCCAGGAATATTGTATTAGTATTCAACAGACTCAGCCCCCATCTGAGTTTTGTGTTTAGCAACTTTGTGACCTTCAAGTGCAAGGTGTTGTAAAAAACAAACCATGTGAGCAACATTAGCAGCCTGATTAGGACTACACAACAGTAGGTCATTGCCGTACTGAAGCAGGATGGAACCATGGCTAGGAGTCCATGACTTCAAGGAATATTGGAGCATCAGGGAATGGCCACTGATGAATCCACATAACCTTAGGGATGACGGGTCTAGGTATATTAGGTCCCATCAAAAAATAAAAAATAAAAGCCAATAGTAACTGTGTCTGAAGGTCAACTGTTTGGGAAAACAGGCTTGGGAACTGTTTGGGAAAATAGGCTGAGAATGCGGGCGTATAGAAGCTTTGTATGGTGTACAGTCAACTAGTTACGTTTGGAATCTACCGACACTGAAATGGGAATTCCTATTAAAGGGAAGATAGTATTGGTTTCGGGGACAAAAATATTTGTGGCTTATTAACATAATAACCTCAATCTCTATTCCCCCTCCCTCTGTATGTTCCTAGCCTTCTACCTATTCCTCTATTTTGGAATGGGACATTGGGCTGTTACCAATAGGCATTGTCAGTGTCCCGTTTCTCTTTCTTTGTACTCTCAAAACAACATGCTTTCTTATAAAATCACTAGCAGTGAGGCTAGGCCATTCAGTAATTAACTGTTTAGTGGTGAGACTGCACTGGGGAGTCATATTAACTAAACAAGTTTGTACCAACAATTGTGCCATATGTCCTCTCACATTATCCCAAATCTGTATTATACTTTTCCCTAGACTCTCTTGTCCCACAGGGAAATGGACATTAAGCCGGTAACACAGAATGTCTGGAACACTGGGCATTACACGTTTTCTACCGAGGCAAACTTCAGGATACCCCCCTTCCATGATCTTAGCTAGTCGCCACCCCCCTTCCATAATAACAAATAGGAGCCCACACACACAATTAGGACACGACATAGCTTCCCCGTGCACTGTACTAGGTTAACCCACCGATGTTAAAATACCCCACACACAATCGCAATCCACGTATGATCATGCACACTGCTCAGCTGGAATGTAACTATTAACCCCTCTTATGCACATAAGGGTTCCCCCATCTCTGACTTACGGGCACAACTTTGGACTGTTGACAGAGACCAGTTATTGGGAGGCAAAAGAAAACATAGAAACAGAAAACATAAATCAGGCAATAAATACCATGTACAGGGTCAGTAAATGGGCTGCAGGCAAGAGGAACCTTTGCTGGCTGCCAGGAAGCCACTGGGGACTACGGACTAATTCACAATAGGATATGAGGTGACACGGTAAAGAAACTAAAATGCAGGTTCCTATCGTGTCCCGGAGGGATCAGTCTCCATCCCGTCCCGTGTCAACTGTCCGGAATCCTTATATTTGGCTTAAAGACAGACAAGACCTGCAGTCTCACATTGGGCTCAAATTGTCAGGGACACAATTAGTCCTCACGGTATTTATTCCTGTCCGAATTAGTTCAACAAAGCGTGTGGGTGGCACCGAAAGAATCACACTGACACCAGGTTCAGTATTCCTTGCAAGTTTTATCATGAATGGGTAATGGTAATTTCTTAGAATTTTTATTTCATTTATTTTTCAACTCCTTATAATGAAAATCAATTGCAACAATTCCGGAAAAGCAAACAGGCTATACTGGGATCAAGGTCCCTACAAAACTACAAAGCCTTATTAGCTCATTCAGAGGTATTCCTTAATGTTGCAATTAATTTAGATGACCGGTTTAAAAATATAAGTATTATAATATTAAAAACATTTACTTCTAAAGACGATCTACATCTGTACACAAACTGTTTACATGTTGCATCGGGTAAGGGAGGTGCTAGGGCTTTAGAAGTTTTCATCCCCCCATACTCACCTGTATTGATTGAGGGTACACAGTAAGGCTGGGAGAATAACACTAGGCTGTTTGAGATCAAGGTCCCAACAATACCTTTTGGCTTTCTCTCACGATCAACTCTAAATACCATATGCCTTCAAGAGTTAGCACATAAGCACACCTGGTGAAACAGAGCCATTGGGGCTGAACTGAGATCAAGGTCCCAACAAGACCCGCAAGGACTCACGATAACTTTTAATGCCTTGCGTGTTTATATGGACATTTGTATATTTCACAGTACAGTTATAAGTACATATAACAAACACAAGACACAACAAAGAAACGCATGAAAGGACGAATCCGTCAGTAAGGAATGTCTCCCATACACATCCTGAGAATTCCCTATTTAACTAACTACCATGGGATTCTCTATAACCATGTCTCTACCTCGAGACTATTTAACCGCGTCTCCTACCATGAGACTAGCTGCTAACCGTACCCTTATTGCAGATCGGCTTATAGGGAAGAGCCAGGGGCAAGGAGAAAACCCTTCAATTTATACGAAAATTCTACTTACTGCTGGATCCTCCTGCCGATCCCACTTCTGGCACCAGAACTGAAAGGGTTAAACCTGACTGTGCTCCTTGCACTGTCCCTGCGACTCCTGATACAACTCCCCAATATCCACTCATTCCTCATTCTCACTGGGTTTATAGTTATGTGTAACTGTCACTGTGTCTGTCCCTTTCCCTTCCCTGCACTGCTGGTTCTGACTCCTGATACAACTCCCCAATATCCATTCATTCCTCATTCTCACTGGGTTTATAGTTATGTGTAACTGTCACTGTGTCTGTCCCTTTCCCTTCCCTGCACTGCTGGTTCTGACTCCTGATACAACTCCCCAATATCCATTCATTCCTCATTCTCACTGGGTTTATAGTTATGTGTAACTGTCACTGTGTCTGTCCCTTTCCCTTCCCTGCACTACTGGTTCTGACTCCTGATACAACTCCCCAATACCCATTCATCCCTCATTCTCACTGGGTTTATAGTTATGTGTAACTGTCACTGTGTCTGTCCCTTTCCCTTCCCTGCACTGCTGGTTCTGACTCCTGATACAACTCCCCAATATCCATTCATCCCTCATTCTCACTGGGTTTATAGTTATGTGTAACTGTCACTGTGTCTGTCCCTTTCCCTTCCCTGCACTACTGGTTCTGACTCCTGATACAACTCCCCAATATCCATTCATCCCTCATTCTCACTGGGTTTATAGTTATGTGTAACTGTCACTGTCCCTTTCCCTTCCCTGCACTGCTGGTTCTGACTCCTGATACAACTCCCCAATACCCATTCATCCCTCATTCTCACTGGGTTTATAGTTATGTGTAACTGTCACTGTGTCTGTCCCTTTCCCTTCCCTGCACTGCTGGTTCTGACTCCTGATACAACTCCCCAATACTTATTCATTCCTCATTCTCACTGGGTTTATAGTTATGTGTAACTGTCACTGTGTCTGTGCCTTTCCCTTCCCTGCACTGCTGGTTCTGACTCCTGATACAACTCCCCAATACCCATTCATCCCTCATTCTCACTGGGTTTATAGTTATGTGTAACTGTCACTGTGTCTGTCCCTTTCCCTTCCCTGCACTGCTGGTTCTGACTCCTGATACAACTCCCCAATACTTATTCATTCCTCATTCTCACTGGGTTTATAGTTATGTGTAACTGTCACTGTGTCTGTGCCTTTCCCTTCCCTGCACTGCTGGTTCTGACTCCTGATACAACTCCCCAATACCCATTCATCCCTCATTCTCACTGGGTTTATAGTTATGTGTAACTGTCACTGTGTCTGTCCCTTTCCCTTCCCTGCACTGCTGGTTCTGACTCCTGATACAACTCCCCAATACTTATTCATTCCTCATTCTCACTGGGTTTATAGTTATGTGTAACTGTCACTGTGTCTGTCCCTTTCCCTTCCCTGCACTGCTGGTTCTGACTCCTGATACAACTCCCCAATACCCATTCATCCCTCATTCTCACTGGGTTTATAGTTATGTGTAACTGTCACTGTGTCTGTCCCTTTCCCTTCCCTGCACTGCTGGTTCTGACTCCTGATACAACTCCCCAATACTTATTCATTCCTCATTCTCACTGGGTTTATAGTTATGTGTAACTGTCACTGTGTCTGTCCCTTTCCTTTCCCTGCACTGCTGGTTCTGACTCCTGATACAACTCCCCAATATCCATTCATTCCTCATTCTCACTGGGTTTATAGTTATGTGTATCTGTTGTTGTGTCATGTCCTTGGAGATTCCCATAAGATCTGAATCTCTCCCTGGATATTTAGCTGTTGGTATATTCCTATCTGCCCTACCCCTCCCCTATACTGAGTGTATTGGCACATTCCCTAACTATTTGGGAATCTGCCCCACACCCACCCCACCCTGTGCAGGTAGAACAAGTTCCCCCAGTGATTTATAGAAAGGAGATTTTCCATTTCATATCCAGCTGCTTTCGCTCTCGGCACCATCACATCTGCTCCCAGTGGGCCGGGAAGGGGCATGTTTGGTAAGTGGGGTAAATCCAAGCCTTGCCTATTACAGGGGATGGTACTTACCTGTGTATAGAACCTGTGTGACCCATCAGGGCCCCCCAACTGCCCCTGCTTCCCCCCTCCCATTCCTGCCCCTAAACACTATAGCCCCTCTATAGATATGCCCCCAAATCCCACTCACTATCACTCACCCATGTGATTTCACTCTCAGACTCACTTCCCCTTTAATGAAACCCTTTCATACCTGTACCCCATCTAACTTTATTCAGAATCCCCCCTCCCCTCTCCCTTCCCCCCCTCCTGTTGTGCCCATCTCAGTGCCGCTCTCTAACCCACTTACACTCTATTCATCTAAATCTGTTCCTCCCATCACTGTTAGTGCCCCTGTCTCTCCCAGACTGACTGTGCCATGGTGGCTTCTCTCTCTGTCAGTGCCCCCTGTGCCCCCCATGCCCCTCACATCCCACTGGGGCAATAGGCATCTCCTCTCTTCTCACTGAGGCCTCAATCACATCCCTTTCTATTCTCCCTCCTGGTTCCCTTCTTGTGGGGCACATACAGTTCATTTATCCCCCTCTCTCTCTGCCCCGGGGCAGTTATTTACCTCCCTTGCCCAGTGGGAGTTGCACCTGATGCAACAAAATGAGGGCAGAGTTTAGCCCCCACCTACAGTTATGGGATCAGTGGGAAATTCCTGGCTCTGATATTGACCCAAAAGCTGAATGTAGGTTTAGTATCAGGGAGATATACTGGGCCCAATGTTCTGTTCTCCCATCAGCCCATATCTCCCTATAGGACCCACTCTGTATCCCTATATACTTATATCCCAATGTTTGGATAGATACCAGTGACTGGCTCTGTGTGTGTGTGTGTAACCCTTTCTTGGCACACTCTGCAGGAATAGTGTTACACTCACCTCTCTGGGCTCTATTACTCGCTTAGTGCAGGAGATTTAGTTGCAATAGTGAAAGGTACTGGGAAATGGGAAGTGCAGCGCCAGCCAATTGGGTTCCTCCCCAGTCTGTATCCGGGCGGGATGATGTCACAGACTGAGTAACAGGGGAAAGAGTTCTCTGATCCCCTACATGTGGGTTGTGGTTACCGGAATGTTCTGTGTATCAGTTATGGGCCCATCTGGGAGGCTGGTACTGAAGTGGGTTCATGACCAATGAGAACTTCCCATGTCAGATCTTTATTTGAAGTGAATTGAGACCATTACTGTTAATTCCAATACATGTTACTGGGTCCCAGAGTCAGGCCAAGTACAGGTTGTGCAAACCCAAATGATTATTTCATTAAAATGCCTTTATTGTCACAATAATTGGCTCTTTATGAAGCTAACAATCAAGTGCACTTGTTCTCCTTATATCCTGTATAACACAGCACCACCTAGTGTTCAATGAATGTATCATACAAACAGACAATGTTACAGAAACACGAGTTGATAATAGTAGCAAAATAGTAACATAATATCAAATTAAATCCAACAGTTTCACTTATCTGTGATACAATCAAGGTGTCCAACTGTAAGTGCCGTGTACTACATTCACATAAATACTGTATAAAAAAAGGGGGAGAATAAAACCATAGAGTAAAATAGATAAAAAATAATTTTACCTAAAAACAGGAGACAAATCATATTTCATGTACAAACTATTGGGAGCTAAACTGTCTAGTTTTTGGATCCACCAGGCTTCCCTATATAAAAGGTTTTTTTTTTTAACCCATCACCTCCTCTCCTTGATCTGGGAACTGCATCAATCATCTGAAAATTTAATTGATGAATACCATGAGCTTTTCTATAAAGTGCTTGGCCACTGGTTGATACAATTTCTTACATTTAATCACTGACTCCCTAATCCTATCTCTGGCCATCCGTCATGTCTGCCCTACATAAACTGGGCCACAAGGGCATGTGATTGAATATGTTACAGGCATCAAAGTACATGAAAAATGCCCCCACAGCGGCCCAGTTGCACATAGAGAAGACGTCACTTTGACACCAAATGTATCAGGCACAGCCCCTCCCATGGGCCCAATAACACTGGGATTATGAGGAACATGTTGCCTTTAGGTAAATGAGCCCAACAGGATTGGAAAGGGCTGATTTATTAATGATCCAATCAGCATTAAATACTCTGGTTATTTAGTTGTTTTATTGGGGCAAACAGTGGTTATTGCTCATTGAGATGTCTCCCTGCAGTTGGTCATAATAATGGGGAAATATACCCCTTGTGCAACATGAGGGCTGGGAATAGGGCCTGTGCTGGAAATACTTTATGTTTTGGTAGGTAATTAGATTCCCAGTACCCCCTGCATAATGGGCTCAAACTAAGTAACCAGTCACAACAAAGTGCAAAGTGAGGGGATGTATACTGGGCATATAATATCCTGCCTTGCAAAGCAGTTAGTGTTGAGCTGGAAAGAGCAGTTCTGAGCCCCAACATAGGAGGGCAGATTGGGGGTATCTCTCCCAGGCCATATTGCCAGTATTGTAGGGATCCCAGTGGGCAGGGAATCAGGATAGAGAGTTACCTGACGGGATCCACTATGGGGTGTCACAAAGTGAGATTCCTGCCAAGTCTGCCATCAGGGGGGTGCCAGTCTGTATTGCCCCCTACATGTGATGTTGCCTCTGAGATCTGTGCTGTGAGCTACCCTGTGGGTTTTCAATAAACTCTTTTTGTTGTATTGTTTGCAAGTACCTCTGGTGCCCTCTGTCTTTATTTTCTGTATAGCAGCAAGAGAGGTGTAGTTGCACAACCTCCTCACCTTCCTCTTCCACTTACAGTGATTTAACCATTTTACTTTTTTAGGAGACCATTAGAAAATGGTGTAATATTCAGAAAATCAGGGAATTTAAAATTGAGGTTTGAATGTAAATCTTATTCTGCTTCTTCATAAATAAATTGTGCAACAGGGGCACCTACCGAAATCTGTGGGGTTGTTTCTATTCCATCAGCAAATATGGTGTCAATTCTCATGTGTTTGTAACTCCCCCTGTAGGTGCCAAGTGGAACTGCTGAATGAGGAGCCTGGGGAGCAGGGAGACCCTACATTTTGTAAAACTGTTTTAAGACACTCCCACATACTGTCCTCAATCCATGCCCACTTTCTGGGTAACTCCACCCCCTGTTTGGCCAAGGAATTTGGACTGTCCCACCTACTCAGGGACTATAGGGAGTTATACAGGGGGGAGTGGGGCCAGAAACTGATCCAGAAGCAGAACCGACCCAAACACAGAGACTGAGGAGCTGCACCTGAAAGGGAAGATGGACAGAGAAGCCCAGAGGGAGAAGGAGGGAAGGAGAGAAGATCCACAAGATCAGATCCAGCAGCTGTGGGAAAGGGTCCAACTGGGTCTGGGGATCCCTGACATGGAGAATATGTACAACTTGGCTGGTACATTGGGTTCCTTACTGGCACAGGGATCAGATGGAGCTGCACTGTGTGGGGCTGAGGGGGCAGATAATGAGGGCAGAGAGGCAGAAGGGATAATGGCCCCTGGATTGGCTGATACTGTGCTGGGTATAAGGAGACTGATCTATGGGCAGGAGGCTACAGACCTGGTACTGGATATAAACACGGCTCATAATCTTGTATCTGTATCAGGGGACAGGAAATCTGCTTCCTACTCACTAACAGAACTACATTACCCACAATCCCCAGAGAGATTTCAGAATTATCCTCAGGCTTTAAGCAGCAGGAGTTTCCCCTCAGGGCGACATTACTGGGAAGTGGAGGGCAGTGAATCAGGGGGCTGGGGGGTAGGGGCGGCCTATCCCAGTATAGAGAGGGGAGGGGGGCAGTCTGACATTGGGGAGAATAATAAGTCCTGGTATTTGTACAGAGGGAATAATAACAGATATTCAGTGGAACATGACAGTAAATGGACAGATTTACCCCACATCTCTTCCTGCAGGAGAATCAGGATCTGGTTGGACTATGAGGCCGGATGCCTGTCCTTTTATGAGCTGAGTGAGCCAATCAGGCGCTTACACACCTTCACTGCCTCCTTCACTGAGCCCCTTCATGCTGCATTCTGGGTAGGATGGGAGGGTGCCTGGGTGAGAATCATTAGAGAGAGAGACAAGGGAGCTGAAGTACTGACACTAGAGAGAGAGACAGACAGACAGATAAGAGACAGTGAGGATCTGACCCCAGGCAGAGAGAAGTTGGACCCAGAGACCCGGATGCAGGAGGAGGCTGCTGTGTCTCATATAATCCACAAGGGGGAGACAGAGAGGGAAGAGTTGGCCGGGCAGATCCCTGACATGGAGGAGCTGTGCAACTTGGCTGGTACATTGGGTTCCTTACTGGCACAGGGATCAGATGGAGCTGCACTGTGTGGGGCTGAGGGGGCAGATAATGAGGGCAGAGAGGCAGATGGGATAATGGCCCCTGGATTGGCTGATACTGTGCTGGGTATAAGGAGACTGATCTATGGGCAGGAGGCTACAGACCTGGTACTGGATATAAACACGGCTCATAATCATGTATCTGTATCAGGGGACAGGAAATCTGCTTCCTACTCACTAACAGAACTACATTACCCACAATCCCCAGAGAGATTTCAGTATGAGCCTCAAACTTTAAGCAGCAGGAGTTTCCCCTCAGGGCGACATTACTGGGAAGTGGAGGTCAGTGAATCAGGGAGCTGGGGGGTAGGGGCGGCCTATCCCAGTATAGAGAGGGGAGGGGTTCAGTCCTGGATTGGGGAGAATAACAAGTCCTGGTGTTTGTACAGAGGGAATAATAACAGATATTCAGTCATACATGACAGTAAATCGACAGATTTACCCCACGTCCGTTCCTGCAGGAGAATCAGAATCTCATTGGACTATGAGGCCGGACGTCTGTCCTTTTATGAGCTGAGTGAGCCAATCAGGCACTTACACACCTTCACTGCCTCCTTCACTGAGCCCCTTCATGCTGCATTCTGGGTAGGGTGGGAGGGTGCCTGGGTGAGAATCATTAGAGAGAGAGAAAAGGGAGCTGAAGTACTGACAGTAGAGAGAGAGACAGACAGACAGATAAGAGACAGTGAGGATCTGACCCCAGGCAGAGAGAAGTTGGACCCAGAGACCCAGATGCAGGAGGAGGCTGCTGTGTCTCATATAATCCACAAGGGGGAGACAGAGAGGGAACAATTGGCCGGGCAGATCCCTGACATGGAGGAGCTGTGCAACTTGGCTGGTACATTGGGTTCCTTACTGGCACAGGGATCAGATGGAGCTGCACTGTGTGGGGCTGAGGGGGCAGATAATGAGGGCAGAGAGGCAGATGGGATAATGGCTCTTGGATTGGCTGATACTGTGCTGGGTATAAGGAGACTGATCTATGGGCAGGAGGCTACAGACCTGGTACTGGATATAAACACGGCTCATAATCATGTATCTGTATCAGGGGAGAAGAAATCTGCTTCCTACTCACTAACAGAACTACATTACCCACAATCCCCAGAGAGATTTCAGTATGAGCCTCAGACTTTAAGCAGCAGGAGTTTCCCCTCAGGGCGACATTACTGGGAAGTGGAGGTCAGTGAATCAGGGGACTGGGGGGTAGGGGCGGCCTATCCCAGTATAGAGAGGGGAGGGGTTCAGTCCTGGATTGGGGAGAATAACAAGTCCTGGTATTTGTACAGAGGGAATAATAACAGATATTCAGTGAGACATGACAGTAAATCGACAGATTTACCCCACGTCCCTTTCTGCAGGAGAATCAGGATCTCATTGGACTATGAGGCCGGACGTCTGTCCTTTTATGAGCTGAGTGAGCCAATCAGGTACTTACACACCTTCACTGCCTCCTTCACTGAGCCCCTTCATGCTGCATTCTGGGTAGGGTGGGAAGGTGCCTGGGTGAGAATCATTAGAAAGTAACGTATCTTGGGGGGAAATAAAGAGAAATGGCCTTTGTATCTGACATATTTTTGTTATTTGGGTGAATGAGCCCCTATAAGTGGAAATAAATAATAAAAGAACAAACATGACACAGTGGGGCCATTTATAAACATAGCACAGTGCGTATTTATTCACATACGGTTGGTGTTTATATGTTTCCCCCAAACTCCTAGATATTGTGTTACTGGGCCCCCCTTCTGTGAGTGGCACTGAGGGGCATTGGCACAAATGAGACGGGCGAGGGTGCGAGCGGCCACTGGGCAAATATAATGTTAATGGGAATTCTGTAAATATAAAGTTGCAGTTTATGTAACTGGTTTGTGTATAATTTCATCCACCACAAAAGTAACTGGAACGCAGGGAAATGCTGCGCGTGCGCATTAATATTCCTAATTTGTATGTAAAGTGAGATACAATAATTTCAAACAGGAATGCATCTATTGCAACATTTTAAACAAAATATATACAAATATAGTTAATAAATAGATTGTTGCAAATTATATTGTAAAATATCATCTATTTATTGTAAAATTTTGTGTAAGTATTATGGTCAAAGTACCACTCACCAAAATATCTTCAGCCCCTCTGGGAATAAACTGCCCCAGTGTAAAGGTTTCTCTGTATGTAACACAGTGACTGTATCTGCCCCTTACACCCACCCCAGGGCTAAGGTACAGAATATTATTCACTTTAGTGCCCATCAGCCCAATAACTTCTCTGTATGTAACACAGTGACTGTATCTGCCCCTTACACTCCCCCCCAGGGCTAAGGTACAGAATATTATTCACTTTAGTGCCCATCAGCCCAATAACTTCTCTGTATGTAACACAGTGAGTGTATCTGCCCCTTACACCCCCCCCCCCCCCAGGGCTAAGGTACAGAATATTATTCACTTTAGTGCCCATCAGCCCAATAACTTCTCTGTATGTAACACAGTGAGTGTATCTGCCCCTTACACCCACCCCAGGGCTAAGGTACAGAATATTATTCACTTTAGTGCCCATCAGCCCAATAACTTCTCTGTATGTAACACAGTGACTGTATCTGCCCCTTACACTCCCCCCCAGGGCTAAGGTACAGAATATTATTCACTTTAGTGCCCATCAGCCCAATAACTTCTCTGTATGTAACACAGTGACTGTATCTGCCCCTTACACCCCCCCCCAGGGCTAAGGTACAGAATATTATTCACTTTAGTGCCCATCAGCCCAATAACTTCTCTGTATGTAACACAGTGACTGTATCTGCCCCTTACACCCCCCCCCCCCAGGGCTAAGGTACAGAACATTATTCACTTTAGTGCCCATCAGCCCAATAACTTCTCTGTATGTAACACAGTGAGTGTATCTGCCCCTTACACTCCCCCCCAGGCCTAAGGTACAGAATATTATTCACTTTAGTGCCCATCAGCCCAATAACTTCTCTGTATGTAACACAGTGAGTGTATCTGCCCCTTACACTCCCCCCCCCCCCCCCCCCAGGGCTAAGGTACAGAATATTATTCACTTTAGTGCCCATCAGCCCAATAACTTCTCTGTATGTAACACAGTGAGTGTATCTGCCCCTTACACTCCCCCCCCCAGGGCTAAGGTACAGAATATTATTCACTTTAGTGCCCATCAGCCCAATAACTTCTCTGTATGTAACACAGTGACTGTATCTGCCCCTTACACCCCCCCCCAGGGCTAAGGTACAGAATATTATTCACTTTAGTGCCCATCAGCCCAATAACTTCTCTGTATGTAACACAGTGACTGTATCTGCCCCTTACACTCCCCCCCCCCAGGGCTAAGGTACAGAATATTACTCACTTTAGTGCCCATCAGCCCAATAACCTCACACAAAGTGTTTATGAAGCAGTTGCATGGGGGTGTGTGTGCATTACACACGGGGAGAGGCCAAACTGTGCCAGTAGGTGTATAGGCAGAACAACATGTACAGGGGAACCTCTGCACAAACACTATGTTCCTTCCCAGGATGCAAAGTGACTGACACTGAGCTCAGAGTTTGTGTCTCACTATTATAAACAGGCTGTGTATGGCACCCCCAGTCTGTATGGCACCCCCAGTCTGTATGGCACCCCCAGGCTGCATGGCACCCCCAGGCTGCATGGCACCCCTTTGCTTTGGTCAGTGTAATGTGAGTGTCAGAGACAGTTGCTTGTAGCAGGATAGAATTCAGAATGTGTTTTAGTTAGAACTGAATTAAATGTGAATAGGTTTAACCCTTTAAGTGCCAGCCATTTTGTAAACATTCTGTGCTCTCTCAATTTAGGGGCTTTTACTGGGGGCAGGGTTAAGTTTAGGTAGGCAAACTATATATTGTTTTTTTCAGGAGAACCTGAGCTTTCCAAATCTACCTGAGTTTTTGTGTATTTCCACTTCTGGAACAAGATTTAGAGCTTGAAATACAAAAAAAAAAAAGAAAAATGATATTTTTCATGATATAAGGATTTCTACCAGAAACATATTTTATTTTATGGACAAAAATTCAACTGATTTGGAAAGCCTCATGTCTCCCGAACGTGCCAATACCTGATATGTATAGTTTTATTGAGATTTCTGACTTCTATAGATCAAAAACTCCCAGCAGTAAATTACTAAATTTTCAAAGCATTACAGCAGAATACGGCATACTTTACATTCCAAAGCCAAAAATCCTGGAACATTAGGTTTACCCAGGAAACCATACATTTTTGAAAAGTACACATTGTGACGAATCCGAAATGGGTAACTATGTCTTCCAATTCCTAAGTACCAAACGGCAATGCTTTACTGAATTTAGCAGTTTCTATAAAAAATTATGAAAATTCTAAAAATCACCTCAAATCTTCAAAGCACCTTATCTCCCACATAACATTAGGTACCAAGAAAACATACCCTAAAAATCCAGGGGTCCACTGAACAGTTTGATGCCCATTGTGCATAGGATCACCGATGTATCTGGCATTTAGAGACCCCATAAGGAAGTTAGTGCATACAAATTGCCCAGGAGGTCTCTTTAGCTACTGAAAATTCAACACATTTACTACATTTTCTGTGGGGTAAAAACACAAAAAAATACACTGACCCCCCAAAACCATATATTTTTGGAAAGTACACATTCGGATAAATTCAAAATGGGTACCCATGTCTTTCTACTCCAAACTACAGAGTCGCAATGCTTTCCCAAAATTGCCAGTTTTGATGAAATACCTAAAATCATCACATCAAATCTTCCACTTTCAAGCACCTTATCTCCCACATAACATTAGGTACCAAAAGAACACACTCTAAATATGAAAGCCAAGGGTCCGCTGAACAGTTTGATGCCCATTGTGCATAGGATCACTAATGTATCTGGCATTTAGAGACCCCAAATCAAGTTAGTGCATACAAAGTGTATACGCTGCAATATAAGCTACTGGCATGTGCATTATGTGCCATAAGACCCCCTAACAGTACCGAGACCCTAGAAAACTATACATTTTCCGAAAGTACACATTCTGACAAAACAAAAATGGGCAAATACAACTTTCTACAGCAAACTACCAAACTACAAAGCTATGCTAAACAGAACGGTTTTTATGGCATTTCTGAAAATTGTCACAAAGCTTGCATTTTACCCCATTATGTACCCCCACATTTTGTAATGTATCAACATAAAACTTTCTAAATATGAATGCCAGGGGCCTACTGAACAGTTTGATGCCCTATATGCATATATTGACCAAACTATGTGCCGTACAGGGGCACCCAAATAAAAATAGTGCATATGAATTTTCACATTAGACACTCCGGCTCATGCTATTTTTGCACCCAGTATGTGTATTATGTGGCATAAGACCCCCTAACAGTACGAAGACCCTAGAAAACCATATATTTTCCGAAAGTACACATTCTGAAAAAACAAAAATGGGTAAATAAAACTTTCTACTGCAAACTACCAAACTACAAAGCTATGCTAAACAGAATGGTTTATGTGACATTTCTGAAAATCGGCACAAAGCTTGCATGTTGCCCCATTATGTACCCCCACATTTAGTAACGTACCAACATAAAACACTCTAAGTATGAACGCCAGGGGTCTACTGAACAGTTTGATGCCCAATATGCATAGATTTACCAAACTATGTGGGGTACACAGGATGCCAAATTGAAATACAGCAGACAAAATATCCATGTGCAAAGACAAGTAATAAAAAAACAATGTGAAATGCAATATAATTGATAAAAATAAAAAAAATCACTAAAATTATTTTTTTTTTTGCCTAATAATATCTGTGGTCAGAATAACAGTTTGAGTATATTGGCTTGGGCAAATAAGTGTTACAGACAAAGTCAAGTGAACAACAACTATGCATAACTGAAAATGCAATAAAATGGCTAAGGATGCAATAAAATACCTAAAAATGCACCAAAATCACAGAAAATGTAGTATAAACACCAAAATAATACACAAAAGGTATTGCACAGTGCGATTAGCGAATACGCTATCTGCAATGGCAATAAAACATTTTTTTCAGGCAAGAATAAAAACGACGCAATAAAAAAAAATTAACAAAAATACATAAGTGTGTAAGTGAGTGTGTACATTAGGTAACATGTGTTTTGTGTGCATGTGTGCAAGTAAGTGTGAGTATGAATGTGTGTGTGCAAGTAAGTGTGAATGTGTGAAAACCACCCCAAAAATGCATGTTTGTGTGTGTAAGTAATGTGAGTATAAGTGTGTATTGGTGTAATAAGTGTGTGATTGTGTGTGTATTTGCCACCTACCTGGGCAGAAGTAGCCTGAAGATTGAAGAGACACGCTGGAGAGGCAGCTGCAGCCGATGGTGAGTAGGAAGTGAAGAGAGGGGGGGCCAGAGCAGAGGGGAGGGAGAGAGAGAAACAGCCAGGAAAGCCTAGCACGTAGAATACACGTGCTAAGCTTTCCCTATGGGGCCCCTGGGCGATCGTGACCCAGGGGCCACTCGTTCCCCACCTCTGACAGTTGTCTGGAGGCTGGGGAAGGAGCGGAGAGCGAAGAAGCGGCTCCCGAACCCGGAAGTGCAGCAGGACGTAGATTCTACGTCCTGTGGCACTAAAAAGGTTAAACTGAATAGCCTAATTAAAGTAATGATTTATGCTTTCAAATTTGTCCACAGGGACCGCCATCTTGTTACTTTGTTAGATCAGTGTTTTTCAACCTTTTTTGGGCAAAGGCACACTTGTTTCATGAAAAAAATCACGAGGCACACCACCATTAGAAAATGTTAAAAAATCTAGTACATTGGTGCCAAGAGCAGTGCCCCCTAGTACATTGGTGCCCAGCAGCAGTGCCCCCCTAGTACATTGGTGCCAAGAGCAGTGCCCCCCTAGTACACTGGTGCCCAGCAGCAGTGCCCCCCTAGTACATTGGTGCCAAGAGCAGTGCCCCCCTAGTACACTGGTGCCCAGCAGCAGTGCCCCCCTAGTACATTGGTGCCAAGAGCAGTGCCCCCCTAGTACATTGGTGCCCAGCAGCAGTGCCCCCCTAGTAGATTGGTGCCAAGAGCAGTGCCCCCCTAGTACATTGGTGCCAAGAGCAGTGCCCCCCTAGTACACTGGTGCCCAGCAGCAGTGCCCCCCTAGTGCATTGGTGCCAAGAGCAGTGCCCCCCTAGTACATTGGTTCCCAGCAGCAGTGCCCCCCAGTACATTGGTGCCAAGAGCCAGCCCCCCTAGTACATTGGTGCCCAGCAGCAGTGCCCCCATAAGTCAGTGTGCCCCGTGGCCCCCCCTAATACATTGGTGCCCAGCATCTTCCCCTCACGCGCACCACTTCTGCCTACACGCGACCGCACACAGGCCCTTTTATAACGTTGCGCCCCGTGCGTACTGACGTCACCCGTACACACGGGGCGCAACCAATGACAGGGCCCGGATTTTTTTTTTTTAAAGTAAAAATTGCGGCCCTGCCTACGGCACATCATGCAACATCTCGCGGCACACTAGTGTGCCGCGGAACAGCGGTTGAAAAACGCTGTGTTAGATCATGGCTTGCACATGCTCAGTGGGCTCTGGGCTGCTGTTGGGAGGCGCAGCTTAGGGAATATAGTAAATTTTCAAAACAGCACATCAGGTAATATCTGCCATAGAAGCTGATTAATAATTAGAATCATAATATGCAGACTGCACTGGTTCCTGTGTTGCCCTGTAATGTAATGTGGGGTTTAGAGTTTTTGTTTAATAAAACATTTCCCAGCTCTCCAGAGCCAGTGGCTGCATTAATATGCAAAAGAATCCCCCAATGAGAATCCCAGCTGATGTGAGTAAATCCGGCTCCCTGTTCTCTGTTCCTGCAATTGGAGTTGGGAGCAATAAGCACAGTTTCCCAGCACTGAACAAGTCTGTCCCTTTATCCCCATGTCTGATTCCTGTGCCATATAATGACGGGAAAATGCCATCATTATCTCTATATGTAAGATAAGATCAAAATGGCTGATATAGTGCTGGGAATCTAATTAGCATTCTCATTGGTCAGTTCTCTTGTGAATATAATTTTTGTCTTCAACCTCCATAGAGAACTAGGTGGAACCTAAAAATAATCCCATTGGCACAGAGACACAGGTGCATCATGGGTACAGGTACATATAAACTAGCGCTGCCCTATTATACACATTATATTACAGGATATCAATACAAACAAGCTTTAGCTCAGTATTTAGACATAACTTGTTTACAACAGACTCCCAAATATTCCCATATCCCCATCCCCCAAAATATCAGCTCAGGAGATAATTGGGGCTTTTTCTAACCAAAACACATTCTGAATTCTATCCTTCAACAAATGACTCTCTCTAACACTCACATTACACTGACAAAAGCAAAGGTTTGCTGAGCTGCCTGGGGGTGCCATACGCTGCCTGGGGGTGCCATACGCAGCCTGGGGGTGCCATACACAGCCTGGGGGTGCCATACAGACTGGGGGTGCCATACACAGCCTGTTTATAATAGTGAGACACAAACTCTGAGCTCAGTGTCAGTCACTTTGCATCCTGGGAAGGAACATAGTGTTTGTGCAGAGGTTCCCCTGTACATGTTGTTCTGCCTATACACCTACTGGCACAGTTTGGCCTCTCCCCGTGTGTAATGCACACACACCCCCATGCAACTGCTTCATAAACACTGAGTGTTATTAGTCTGTTGTGTGGTTTTTAAAAAAAAAAAAAAAAACCCAACAACACAACAACCCCCACCACACTGATTCTAAAGCTAGTAATATTCTGTACCTTAGCCCTGGGGGAGAGTGTAAGGGGCAGATACACTCACTGTGTTACATACAGAGAAGTTATTGGGCTGATGGGCACTAAAGTGAATAATATTCTGTACCTTAGCCCTGGGGGGGGGGGGAGTGTAAGGGGCAGATACAGTCACTGTGTTACATACAGAGAAGTTATTGGGCTGATGGGCACTAAAGTGAGTAATATTCTGTACCTTAGCCCTGGGGGGGGGGAGTGTAAGGGGCAGATACAGTCACTGTGTTACATACAGAGAAGTTATTGGGCTGATGGGCACTAAAGTGAATAATATTCTGTACCTTAGCCCTGGGGGGGGGGAGTGTAAGGGGCAGATACACTCACTGTGTTACATACAGAGAAGTTATTGGGCTGATGGGCACTAAAGTGAATAATATTCTGTACCTTAGCCCTGGGGGGGGGGGGTGTAAGGGGCAGATACAGTCACTGTGTTACATACAGAGAAGTTATTGGGCTGATGGGCACTAAAGTGAATAATATTCTGTACCTTAGCCCTGGGGGGGGGGGAGTGTAAGGGGCAGATACACTCACTGTGTTACATACAGAGAAGTTATTGGGCTGATGGGCACTAAAGTGAATAATATTCTGTACCTTAGCCCTGGGGGGGGGGAGTGTAAGGGGCAGATACACTCACTGTGTTACATACAGAGAAGTTATTGGGCTGATGGGCACTAAAGTGAATAATATTCTGTACCTTAGCCCTGGGGGGGGGGGAGTGTAAGGGGCAGATACAGTCACTGTGTTACATACAGAGAAGTTATTGGGCTGATGGGCACTAAAGTGAATAATATTCTGTACCTTAGCCCTGGGGGGGGGGGTGTAAGGGGCAGATACACTCACTGTGTTACATACAGAGAAGTTATTGGGCTGATGGGCACTAAAGTGAGTAATATTCTGTACCTTAGCCCTGGGGGGGGGTGTAAGGGGCAGATACACTCACTGTGTTACATACAGAGAAGTTATTGGGCTGATGGGCACTAAAGTGAGTAATATTCTGTACCTTAGCCCTGGGGGGGGAGTGTAAGGGGCAGATACACTCACTGTGTTACATACAGAGAAACCTTTCCAATGGGGCAGTTTATTCCCAGAGGGGCTGTTTGTAACAGCAAAGTGACTAAAACTTTTGTCTCAGCTTCTGCCTCTGTTTCCAACCTTTGTAACTTAAAGGAGAACTAAGTCTAAAAAAGGCTATTACTAGAAATGTTTAGCTGTGAGTTCTGAGCCCCTGTACCAGCCCAAAGCCCCCAAAGCTCTATAGAAATAAAGCCCCATGCCCCTGAAGATGCCCCCAGTAGCTCTCCATCTTTTGCCCAACTACTGCACATGCTCAGTCTGCTCTTGGTTGATGTCACTGAGCTTAGGGAGCGACTCACAATATTCTTCTTTCCCCTGCCTGCTTGCTCTAGTCTCTGCCTGTTCCCTACATGCATACAGGCCAACCAATCACAGTCCTGTCTGGCACTTTGAGCTTGGGGAGAGACTTTAGCTGAATCCTTATTGTGGGACTTTCCCCCTTGTAATGATCCCAAGTACTGAGCTGTGTAACAAATATACAGTGGAGGAAATAATTATTTGACCCCTCACTGATTTTGTAAGTTTGTCCAATGACAAAGAAATGAAAAGTCTCAGAACAGTATCATTTCAATGGTAGGTTTATTTTAACAGTGGCAGATAGCACATCAAAAGGAAAATCGAAAAAATAACTTTAAATAAAAGATAGCAACTGATTTGCATTTCATTGAGTGAAATAAGTTTTTGAACCCCTACCAACCATTAAGAGTTCTGGCTCCCACAGAGTGGTTAGACACTTCTACTCAATTAGTCAACCTCATTAAGGACACCTGTCTTAACTAGTCACCTGTATAAAAGACACCTGTCCACAGAATCAATCAATCAAGCAGACTCCAAACTCTCCAACATGGGAAAGACCAAAGAGCTGTCCAAGGATGTCAGAGACAAAATTGTAGACCTGCACAAGGCTGGAATGGGCTACAAAACCATTAGCAAGAAGCTGGGAGAGAAGGTGACAACTGTTGGTGCGATTGTTGGAAAATGGAAGGAGCACAAAATGACCATCAATCGACTTCGCTCTGGGGCTCCACGCAAGATCTCACCTCGTGGGGTGTCAATGATTCTGAGAAAGGTGAAAAAGCATCCTAGAACTACACGGGAGGAGTTAGTTAATGACCTCAAATTAGCAGGGACCACAGTCACCAAGAAAACCATTGGAAACACATTACACCGCAATGGATTAAAATCCTGCAGGGCTCGCAAGGTCCCCCTGCTCAAGAAGGCACATGTGCAGGCCCGTCTGAAGTTTGCCAATGAACACCTGAATGATTCTGTGAGTGACTGGGAGAAGGTGCTGTGGTCTGATGAGACCAAAATAGAGCTCTTTGGCATTAACTCAACTCGCTGTGTTTGGAGGAAGAAAAATGCTGCCTATGACCCCCAAAACACCGTCCCCACCGTCAAGCATGGGGGTGGAAACATTTTGCTTCGGGGGTGTTTTTCTGCTAAGGGCACAGGACAACTTATTCGCATTAACGGGAAAATGGACGGAGCCATGTATCGTGAAATCCTGAACGACAACCTCCTTCCCTCTGCCAGGAAACTGAAAATGGGTCGTGGATGGGTGTTCCAGCACGACAATGACCCAAAACATACAGCAAAGGCAACAAAGGAGTGGCTCAAGAAGAAGCACATTAAGGTCATGGAGTGGCCTAGTCAGTCTCCGGACCTTAATCCAATAGAAAACCTATGGAGGGAGCTCAAGCTCAGAGTTGCACAGAGACAGAAACCTTAGGGATTTAGAGATGATCTGCAAAGAGGAGTGGACCAACATTCCTCCTAAAATGTGCGCAAACTTGGTCATCAATTACAAGAAACGTTTGGCCTCTGTGCTTGCAAACAAGGGTTTTTCCACTAAGTATTAAGTCTTTTTTTGTTAGAGGGTTCAAAAACTTATTTCACTCAATGAAATGCAAATCAGTTGCTATCTTTTATTTCAAGTTATTTTTTCCATTTTCCTTTTGATGTGCTATCTGCCACTGTTAAAATAAACCTACCATTGAAATGATACTGTTCTGAGACTTTTCATTTCTTTGTCATTGGACAAACTTACAAAATCAGTGAGGGGTCAAATAATTATTTCCTCCACTGTAAGTTACAAAGGTTGGAAACAGAGGCAGAAGCTGAGACAAAAGCTTTAGTCACTTTGCTGTTACAAACAGCCCCTCTGGGAATAAACTGCCCCAGTGTAAAGGCTTCTCTGTATGTAACACAGTGACTGTATCTGCCCCTTACACTCCCCCCAGGGCTAAGGTACAGAATATTACTCACTTTAGTGCCCATCAGCCCAATAACTTCTCTGTATGTAACACAGTGAGTGTATCTGCCCCTTACACTCCCCCCCAGGGCTAAGGTACAGAATATTATTCACTTTAGTGCCCATCAGCCCAATAACTTCTCTGTATGTAACACAGTGACTGTATCTGCCCCTTACACTCCCCCCCCCCCCCCCCAGGGCTAAGGTACAGAATATTATTCACTTTAGTGCCCATCAGCCCAATAACTTCTCTGTATGTAACACAGTGAGTGTATCTGCCCCTTACACCCCCCCCCCAGGGCTAAGGTACAGAATATTATTCACTTTAGTGCCCATCAGCCCAATAACTTCTCTGTATGTAACACAGTGAGTGTATCTGCCCCTTACACTCCCCCCCCCAGGGCTAAGGTACAGAATATTATTCACTTTAGTGCCCATCAGCCCAATAACTTCTCTGTATGTAACACAGTGACTGTATCTGCCCCTTACACTCCCCCCCAGGGCTAAGGTACAGAATATTATTCACTTTAGTGCCCATCAGCCCAATAAATTCTCTGTATGTAACACAGTGACTGTATCTGCCCCTTACACTCCCCCCCAGGGCTAAGGTACAGAATATTATTCACTTTAGTGCCCATCAGCCCAATAACTTCTCTGTATGTAACACAGTGACTGTATCTGCCCCTTACACCCCCCCCAGGGCTAAGGTACAGAATATTATTCACTTTAGTGCCCATCAGCCCAATAACTTCTCTGTATGTAACACAGTGACTGTATCTGCCCCTTACACCCCCCCCCCCCCAGGGCTAAGGTACAGAATATTATTCACTTTAGTGCCCATCAGCCCAATAACTTCTCTGTATGTAACACAGTGACTGTATCTGCCCCTTACACTCCCCCCCAGGGCTAAGGTACAGAATATTATTCACTTTAGTGCCCATCAGCCCAATAACTTCTCTGTATGTAACACAGTGACTGTATCTGCCCCTTACACTCCCCCCCAGGGCTAAGGTACAGAATATTATTCACTTTAGTGCCCATCAGCCCAATAACTTCTCTGTATGTAACACAGTGACTGTATCTGCCCCTTACACTCCCCCCCCCAGGGCTAAGGTACAGAATATTACTCACTTTAGTGCCCATCAGCCCAATAACTTCTCTGTATGTAACACAGTGACTGTATCTGCCCCTTACACTCCCCCCCAGGGCTAAGGTACAGAATATTACTCACTTTAGTGCCCATCAGCCCAATAACTTCTCTGTATGTAACACAGTGACTGTATCTGCCCCTTACACTCCCCCCCAGGGCTAAGGTACAGAATATTATTCACTTTAGTGCCCATCAGCCCAATAACTTCTCTGTATGTAACACAGTGACTGTATCTGCCCCTTACACTCCCCCCCAGGGCTAAGGTACAGAATATTATTCACTTTATTGCCCATCAGTCCAATAACTTCTCTGTATGTAACACAGTGACTGTATCTGCCCCTTACAGCCCCCCCCCAGGGCTAAGGTACAGAATATTATTCACTTTAGTGCCCATCAGCCCAATAACTTCTCTGTATGTAACACAGTGACTGTATCTGCCCCTTACACTCCCCCCCAGGGCTAAGGTACAGAATATTATTCACTTTATTGCCCATCAGTCCAATAACTTCTCTGTATGTAACACAGTGACTGTATCTGCCCCTTACAGCCCCCCCCCAGGGCTAAGGTACAGAATATTACTCACTTTAGTGCCCATCAGCCCAATAACTTCTCTGTATGTAACACAGTGACTGTATCTGCCCCTTACACCCCCCCCCAGGGCTAAGGTACAGAATATTATTCACTTTAGTGCCCATCAGCCCAATAACTTCTCTGTATGTAACACAGTGACTGTATCTGCCCCTTACACTCCCCCCCAGGGCTAAGGTACAGATGTTGAGTCATCGCCTGTGAGTCCTACCCGAAGGTATGGGCTCCAATGCTCATGTATCCAAGGCTTTTGCCAATGAACAACATGTGTGGGTAGATCCACCTTCACCGACGCTAGGGTAAGAACCACCAAGTCTTGGCCTAGGGTCAAGCCCAGAGGACTATGACACACATCCAGGATGCACAAATCAAACACAAAAAGGGAGCAGAAGTGTGCGGGTGCAATGCCATTAATCACCTTGGTAAGGCTCCAACTAGCAGCTGGAAGGAATAAAAAAAAAAATATATATATATATATATATATACCTCCCGCCCGCCTAATGGCTGGGGCAAAGGAAGTGAAGCATGATTAGGCATAATTAGCATGTGCGAAGCCCCCGACAAAAAATAATCAGCAGCTCTTCCCTAATGGGAACACAGCCCCCCCGCTTCCATCCAGCTTCAGCTTCATCACAATTAGCAATAATCACACCTCGGTTTGACCTCATTGGTTATGATACTGCCACTGCACAAAGCTCATGGCTAAGGTAAGGAACATTATTAGCTTTAAAGGAGAACTAAAGTCTAAAATAGAAAATCATTAGAAATGCTGTATTTTGTATACTGAACATAAACATAAACATTCTGAACTTACTGCACAAGCCCAGGGATTGAGAAGCCTAATTAAAATAATGATTTATGCTTTCAAAGTTGTGCACAGGGGGCTGCCATCTTGTTACTTTGTAATACCATCTTCTATAAGATCTGGCTCCTGCACATGCTCAGTTTGCCCTGGGCTGCTGTTAGGGAGGCGGAGCTTAGGGAACGTAGTAAATTATCAAAACAACAGCACAAAGCCAGTGGCTGCATAAATATGCAAAAGAATCCTCCAATGAGAATCCCAGCTGGTGTGAGTAAATCCGGCTCCCTGTTCTCTGTTCCTGCAATTGGAGTTGGGAGCAATAAGCACAGTTTCCCAGCACTGAACAAGTCTGTCCCTTTATCCCCATGTCTGATTCCTGTGCCATATAATGACGGGAAAATGCCATCATTATCTCTATATGTAAGGTAATATCAAAATGGCTGATATAGTGCTGGGAACCTAATCAGCATTCTCATTGGTCAATACTCGTGTATATATATTTTTTCCTTCAACCTCCATAGAGAACTAGGTGGAAGCTAAAAATGATCCCATTGGCACAGAGACACAGGTGCATCATGGGTACAGGTACATATAAACTAGCGCTGCCCTATTATACACAGTTTATTACAGGATATCAATACAAACAAGCTTTAGCTCAGTATTTAGACATAACTTGTTTACAACAGACTCCCAAATATTCCCATATCCCCATCCCCCAAAATATCAGCTCAGGAGATAATTGTGACTTTTTCTAACCAAAACACATTCTGAATTCTCTCCTTCTACAAATGACTCTCTCTGTCACTCACATTACACTGACCAAAGCAAAGGGTTGCTGAGCAGCCTGGGGGTGCCATACAGACTGGGGGTGCTATTTTCCCGTCATTATAGATGCAAGAGATCTGCCCAGTGAGAATGCTGATTCTGTGTCAGGCCCCTTGCTGGTACCTTACATATAGAGATAATGATGGCATTTTCCCGTCATTATATGGCACAGGAATCAGACATGGGGATAAAGGGACAGACTTGTTCAGTGCTGGGAAACTGTGCTTATTGCTCCCAACTCCAATTGCAGGAACAGAGAACAGGGAGCCGGATTTACTCACATCAGCTGGGATTCTCATTGGGGGATTCTTTTGCATATTTATGCAGCCACTGGCTTTGTGCTGTTGTTTTGATAATTTACTACGTTCCCTAAGCTCCGCCTCCCAACAGCAGCCCAGGGCAAACTGAGCATGTGCAGGAGCCAGATCTTATAGAAGATGGTATAACAAAGTAACAAGATGGCGGCCCCCTGTGGACAACTTTGAAAGCATAAATCATTACTGTAATTAGGCTTCTCAATCCCTGGGCTTGTGCAGTAAGTTCAGAATGTTTATGTTTATGTTCAGTATACAAAATACAGCATTTCCACTGATTTTCTATTTTAGACTTTAGTTCTCCTTTAATGATTTGTTTGTTAAACCACATGGTGACTCTACTGAAGCTGATCAGAAAACCCTGCACTACATTAATGAGTCTCAAGAAAGGTGAAACCGGTCTGTAGTTGGGAATGTGATCAGCTGTTATCCCGGCTTTTGCTTCAAAACCCAGTGGCTGAGCTTTAGCCTATAGGGTAAACCCATGTAAATGGGATTATTTTTTAGAAGTTTGGAATTCATTCCCAGAATTCCTTCTGGTCATATGTAAGATCTATGAGTGCAGATCTTTCTTTCCTGGTGGATTTATTACCTGCCTACTGGACTGCACCCAGGCATCGTACTCTCCATTATACGTGAGTGCCCGGGTATTGTAACACCTAGTCAGAGACCCCAAAGTCAGAGCATGAAATGTAATAATATAACCTTTGTAACAGTAACATCCGAGTTCCGTTAGTGAGTTATTAGTGCCAGTGAGCACAGCAGATATGGGAATGGCAGATGTATTCAAAGCAGCCAGAAATGGTCCAGTCTCCTATTTTGTCAACCAATTGACAAAAGGTCTTTGCTCTGTATGAACAATTAGAACAGCAAATGCATATAAATACTTTATAAATGCATATTAATAGTAACAATACTTCCTTATCTTCTGATGCGCCATGAACTGTCCAACATCGGCTGATGAAAGTTTCAAACCTACCTGAACCCGGGACAGGCCGATATCCCCAGTACATGGATATCTGCCTGACATGGCAGGCGCATACACACACAGATTATTGTACAAAAGGTACAATTCTATCAGTGAGTGTATTATTACCTTAGCGTTCTCTACTAAAGTCAGGCCTCTCTGTTCCCCCTACTGTTAATTTGTCTAAATAATGATTCTCACCCAGCCTCCATCCCACCCTACCCAGAATGCAGCATGAAGGGGCTCAGTGAAGGAGGCAGTGAAGGTGTGTAAGTGCCTGATTGGCTCACTCAGCTCATAAAAGGACAGGCGTCCGGTCTCATAGTCCAATGAGATCCTGATTCTCCTGAAGGAAGGGGCGTGGGTTAGATCTGCCCATTTACTGTCATGTCTCACTGAATAATTATCAAACCATCTGTACAAACACCAAGACTTGTTATTATCCCCAATCCAGCATTGATCCCCTCCCCTCTCTATACTGGGATAGGCCGCCCCTACCATCCACTCTCCTAATTCATTGACCTCCACTTCCCAGTAATGTCGCCCTGAGGGGAAACTCCTGCTGCTTAAAGCCTGAGCCAAATCCTGAAATCTCTCTGGGGATTGTGGGTAATGTTGGCGTGTATGTGAGTAAGAAGCAAATTTTCTGTCGCCTGATACAAATAAATCATAACCAGCCGTGTTTATATCCAGTACCAGGTCTGTAGCCTCCTGCCCATAGATCAGTCTCCTTATACCCAGCACAGTATCAGCCAATCCAGGGGCCATTATCCCATCTGCCTCTCTGCCCTCATTATCTGCCCCCTCAGCCCCAGACAGTGCAGCTCCATCTGATCCCGGTAAGGAGTCAGTAAGGAACCCAATGTCTCAATCATATTGCATGGTTCCTCCATGTCAGGGATCTGCTCGGCCAACACTTCCTTTTCTTTTTCCATCTTGTTGATTATATTAATTACAGAGTCTGCTTTCCTCGTTGTTTTTATACTATGCTTCTTGGGCATTCTGATCTCTATGGCCATCTTATCTCTCTCTGGAGTCAGATTATTGGTGACAAATAATTCTTCTTCTCTCTTCAGTGTTGGTTCTTCAGTTCCTTTATCTTTCTCTCTAATAATTCTTAGCCAGCCCCAACCTATTGAATATGCAGCATGAAGGGGCTCAGTGAAGGAGGCAGTGAAGGTGTGTAAGTGCCTGATTGGCTCACTCAGCTCATAAAAGGACAGGCGTCCGGCCTCATAGTCCAACCAGATCCTGATTCTCCTGCAGGAAGGGATGTGGGGTAAATCTGTCCATTTATTGTCATGTAACATTGAATAGTTATTATCACCTCTGTACAAACACCAGGACTTGTTATTATTTCCAATGCAAGACTGTTTCCCTCCCCTCTCTATACTGGGATAGGCCGCCCCTACCCCCCAGTGCCCTGATTCACTGACCTCCACTTCCCAGTAATGTCGCCCTGAGGGGAAACTCCTGCTGCTTAAAGTCTGAGGATAATCCTGAAATCTCTCTGGGGATTGTGGGTAATGTTGGTCTGTTTGTGAGTAGGAAGCAGATTTCCTGTCCCCTGATACAGATATGAGATTCCCAGCCGTGTTTATATCCAGTACCAGGTCTGTAGCCTCCTGCCCATAGATCAGTCTCCTTATACCCAGCACAGTATCAGCCAATCCAGGGGCCATTATCCCATCTGCCTCTCTGCTCTCATTATCTGCCCCCTCAGCCCCACACAGTGCAGCTCCATCCAACTCCTGTGCCAGTAAAGTAGCCAATGTATCAGCCATATTGCACTGCTCCTCCATGTCAGGAATCTGCCCGGCCAACTCTTCCTTCTCTGTCTCCCCCTTGTGGATTATATGAGACACAGCATCCTCCTCCTGCATCCGGGTCTCCGTACCCATCTCTCCCCCTGGATTCTCATTCAGATCCTCAGCCCACTTCTTCCTCTTTCATTGGCTCCTCATTCAGTGCCACATTTACCTACAAGGAAGTTAAACAAATAGAGAATATTGTTCATTCTGCTGAATCTAACAAATCCCTCCCCCTTCCTTACACACCCCACCCCCAAACACAAAAATGTAAATAATAGATATTTTATATCTATATCCCTTTTGCAATATGCTTTTATTATTTCCCAGGGACAATTAGCAATACAAGTCAAGCTTTTGGGTCCAACTTCTTCCCTTACACAGTGCCACATTATAAACATTCCCACAATCCTTTGCCTGCCACTACATGGTAACCACTCCCACAATCCCTTGCACTGCTCTGCACTATAATTAATCCCACAATCCCTTGTGCTAAAATAATTTATGTTCTATGTAAACATCTCCAATATTTGTAATCTCACTATCAGTGTAATAAGTGCTTCCTATCTGGCTCGCCAATTTGTAGGTAATTTAAAATGAAAGTTCTGCACTATAGTGCGGCAAGAAAATCACTAAACAAAAAATGCAGTTAAATGATTTTATATTGATGGCATGGGAGAGAAGAACAACAAAGGGATGCCCAGCAGGAACAAAAGGCAATAAATAACCATTTGCTTATACCCCTGAGGTGGTAGAACAGGTTTCAGGCCCTGGGAATGAGGGTCAGGCATGGAAATCACTACCTATACAACACTGCCACCTACAGGACACTTCTACTACCATTAATTGGTCAACAGTGACATCTACAGGACACTACTAACTTGGAGGTTACTATGGATCATCATATGACATCAACTTGATTGATTGGGCTTCTCTAGGGTGTGACTACTCTTTGACAGGGGTGGAGTTTTGGATATGAATGAGTTTGAATGAATCTGATTTTGTATATGAGATGGCTCACAGACAGGCCAAAATATAGAGACTTAGACCTAGACTTAGGGGCCAATTCATTAAAACACGAGTTTGAATCCCGAATGGGATAAATTCGGATTGGATACGATAATTTCTTAAAGATTGCAAATATCACGAATATGCTTACGAAAAAATCGTATTAGTCACGATAATATCGTATTGGCGATCCGAAAGTCGCAAAATTTTCGTATCTGAACGATTGTAAAATGCAGGAAAACCTTACCAACTTTGATCCTACTGTGCACGATTTTGGAAGCCTCCCATAGGAATCAATGGCACTCTGCAGCTCCAACCCGGCCCAAGGAAAGTCTCCCATAGGGCTCAATGGCACTCTGCAGCTCCAACCCGACCCAAGGAAAGTCTCCCATAGGGCTCGATGGCACTCTGCAGCTCCAACCCGGCCCAAGGAAAGTCTCCCATAGGGCTCAATGGCACTCTGCAGCTCCAACCCGGCCCAAGGAAAGTCTCCCATAGGGCTCAATGGCACTCTGCAGCTCCAACCTGCCCCAAGGAAAGTCTCCCATAGGGCTCAATGGCACTCTGCAGCTCCAACCTGCCCCAAGGAAAGTCTCCCATAGGGCTCAATGGCACTCTGCAGCTCCAACCCGGCCCAAGGAAAGTCTCCCATAGGGCTCAATGGCACTCTGCAGCTCCAACCCGGCCCAAGGAAAGTCTCCCATAGGGCTCAATGGCACTCTGCAGCTCCAACCCGGCCCAAGGAAAGTCTCCCATAGGGCTCAATGGCACTCTGCAGCTCCAACCCGGCCCAAGGAAAGTCTCCCATAGGGCTCAATGGCACTCTGCAGCTCCAACCCGGCCCAAGGAAAGTCTCCCATAGGGCTCAATGGCACTCTGCAGCTCCAACCTGCCCCAAGGAAAGTCTCCCATAGGGCTCAATGGCACTCTGCAGCTCCAACCCGGCCCAAGGAAAGTCTCCCATAGGGCTCAACGGCACTCTGCAGCTCCAACCTGCCCCAAGGAAAGTCTCCCATAGGGCTCAATGGCACTCTGCAGCTCCAACCCGGCTCAAGGAAAGTCTCCCATAGGGCTCAATGGCACTCTGCAGCTCCAACCCGGCCCAAGGAAAGTCTCCCATAGGGCTCAATGGCACTCTGCAGCTCCAACCCGGCCCAAGGAAAGTCTCCCATAGGGCTCAATGGCACTCTGCAGCTCCAACCCGGCCCAAGGAAAGTCTCCCATAGGGCTCAATGGCACTCTGCAGCTCCAACCCGGCCCAAGGAAAGTCTCCCATAGGGCTCAATGGCACTCTGCAGCTCCAACCCGGCCAAAGGAAAGTCTCCCATAGGGCTCAATGGCACTCTGCAGCTCCAACCGGGCCCAAGGAAAGCCTCCCATAGGGCTCAAAGGCATTCTGCAGCTCCAACATGGGCCAAGGAAAGTCTCCCCATAGGGCTCAATGGCACTCTGCAGCTCAAACCCAGCCCAAGGAAAGTCTCCCATAGGGCTCAATGGCACTCTGCAGCTCCAACCCGGCCCAAGGAAAGTCTCCCATAGGGCTCAACGGCACTCTGCAGCTCCAACCTGCCCCAAGGAAAGTCTCCCATAGGGCTCAATGGCACTCTGCAGCTCCAACCCGGCCCAAGGAAAGTCTCCCATAGGGCTCAATGGTACTCTGCAGCTCCAACCCGGCCCAAGGAAAGTCTCCCATAGGGCTCAATGGCACTCTGCAGCTCCAACCTGGCCCAAGGAAAGTCTCCCATAGGGCTCAATGGCACTCTGCAGCTCCAACCCGGCCCAAGGAAAGTCTCCCATAGGGCTCAATGGCACTCTGCAGCTCCAACCCGACCCAAGGAAAGTCTCCCATAGGGCTCAATGGCACTCTGCAGCTCCAACCCGACCCAAGGAAAGTCTCCCATAGGGCTCAATGGCACTCTGCAGCTCCAACCCGGCCCAAGGAAAGTCTCCCATAGGGCTCAATGGCACTCTGCAGCTCCAACCCGGCCCAAGGAAAGTCTCCCATAGGGCTCAATGGCACTCTGCAGCTCCAACCTGCCCCAAGGAAAGTCTCCCATAGGGCTCAATGGCACTCTGCAGCTCCAACCTGCCCCAAGGAAAGTCTCCCATAGGGCTCAATGGCACTCTGCAGCTCCAACCCGGCCCAAGGAAAGTCTCCCATAGGGCTCAATGGCACTCTGCAGCTCCAACCCGACCCAAGGAAAGTCTCCCATAGGGCTCAATGGCACTCTGCAGCTCCAACCCGGCCCAAGGAAAGTCTCCCATAGGGCTCAATGGCACTCTGCAGCTCCAACCTGCCCCAAGGAAAGTCTCCCATAGGGCTCAATGGCACTCTGCAGCTCCAACCTGGCCCAAGGAAAGTCTCCCATAGGGCTCAATGGCACTCTGCAGCTCCAACCCGGCCCAAGGAAAGTCTCCCATAGGGCTCAATGGCACTCTGCAGCTCCAACCCGGCCCAAGGAAAGCCTCCCATAGGGCTCAATGGCACTCTGCAGCTCCAACCCGGCTCAAGGAAAGTCTCCCATAGGGCTCAATGGCACTCTGCAGCTCCAACCCGGCCCAAGGAAAGTCTCCCATAGGGCTCAATGGCACTCTGCAGCTCCAACCCGGCCCAAGGAAAGTCTCCCATAGGGCTCAATGGCACTCTGCAGCTCCAACCCGGCTCAAGGAAAGTCTCCCATAGGGCTCAATGGCACTCTGCAGCTCCAACCCGGCCCAAGGAAAGTCTCCCATAGGGCTCAATGGCACTCTGCAGCTCCAACCCGGCCCAAGGAAAGTCTCCCATAGGGCTCAATGGCACTCTGCAGCTCCAACCCGGCTCAAGGAAAGTCTCCCATAGGGCTCAATGGCACTCTGCAGCTCCAACCCGGCCCAAGGAAAGTCTCCCATAGGGCTCAATGGCACTCTGCAGCTCCAACCCGGCCCAAGGAAAGTCTCCCATAGGGCTCAATGGCACTCTGCAGCTCCAACCCGGCCCAAGGAAAGTCTCCCATAGGGCTCAATGGCACTCTGCAGCTCCAACCCGGCCCAAGGAAAGTCTCCCATAGGGCTCAATGGCACTCTGCAGCTCCAACCCGGCCAAAGGAAAGTCTCCCATAGGGCTCAATGGCACTCTGCAGCTCCAACCGGGCCCAAGGAAAGCCTCCCATAGGGCTCAAAGGCATTCTGCAGCTCCAACATGGGCCAAGGAAAGTCTCCCATAGGGCTCAATGGCACTCTGCAGCTCAAACCCAGCCCAAGGAAAGTCTCCCATAGGGCTCAATGGCACTCTGCAGCTCCAACCCGGCCCAAGGAAAGTCTCCCATAGGGCTCAATGGCATTCTGCAGCTCCAACATGGGCCAAGGGAAGTCTCCCATAGGACTCAATGGCACTCTGCAGCTCCAACCTGGCCCAAGGAAAGTCACAATACCGAAGCTTGAATGAATGTGAAACTTTCATACTCAGCGCGACAATACGAATACGAAAAAGTCGCGAAAAATACAAAAAAGTGACGCAGGTAAGAAAAAGTCACCAAAAATACGTTGATTGAACACTCGGAGCGTTCGTGGATTAGTAAATCTGCCCCTTAGACTTAGATATACTTAGGTAGACTTAGGTAAATGTATATCCTTTATACATTGCGTCTGCACTTGAAACTCTGCTATTTTGTTATTATTTTGTTTTATTTTACTTTACTTAAATAATTAGTCAATTGACTTCTGGCTTAAAGCTTCTTAATAGCAAGTTAGTAAAGGCACCCTGGGCAGCAGATCCAACATGGGGTTTAGGGTTTTGACCCGAACAGTTGGGCTTTTCTAAAGCCTGTTCGGGTCTCAACTGTCTGTTCAGGTTTTCAGCCTTGTGAAGCCCCAACAATAATCCGGCCAATAAATGAAAAACAAATATGAAGATACTCACCTCAACAGGGCTTAGTTATTACAGAAACACAATCAATTGGAATTGCTGTATTGCAAAGCTTTCTGGATAACTGGTTTCTGTACAGAACCAACACTGTTAGTGAAAGGGTTGGACTTACCCATCAGGCAGAACAGAGACAGAGATACGGCTCCACCCGTGTGGTTTTGGGCCGGACATCCCAGTTTATCAGAGTGCTGCCCAGTTCAAAGCTGTCCCTTCGGTTTAAAATGCTAAGAAAACTGGGCAGGAATCCAACCAATTGTATTTAACGAAGCAATAACATCATGATCCCACTGACATCATTGTGCCACTTCTGATGTGATCATGCCCATGTCCAACATCACTGCCCTGCCCCAATGCCATCTGCCCCGCCCCCTTTGTTTGGGATTAGCCTCCAGCAAACATGGCTACCTTACGTACACTTATCAACATAAATACCCCCAGGCAGCAGGGCAACCCCACTCAGTACAACCCTCCCCCCAAATGACTGCCCCTCAATAACATGTAATTCTGACATTTACATTGCGCAGAGTGTTACTGCGGGTCAGTCAGGCCCAATGGGCACAGAGTGTTACTGCGGGTCAGTCAGGCCCAATGGGCACAGAGTGTTACTGCGGGTCAGTCAGGCCCAATGGGCACAGAGTGTTACTGCGGGTCAGTCAGGCCCAATGGGCACAGAGTGTTACTGTGAGTCAGTCAGGCCCAATGGGCACAGAGTGTTACTGTGAGTCAGGCCCAATGGGCACAGAGTGTTACTGTGGGTCAGTCAGGCCCAATGGGCACAGAGTGTTACTGTGAGTCAGTCAGGCCCAATGGGCACAGAGTGTTACTGTGAGTCAGTCAGGCCCAATGGGCACAGAGTGTTACTGTGGGTCAGTCAGGCCCAATGGGCACAGAGTGTTACTGTGAGTCAGTCAGGCCCAATGGGCACAGAGTGTTACTGTGGGTCAGTCAGGCCCAATGGGCACAGAGTGTTACTGTGAGTCAGTCAGGCCCAATGGGCACAGAGTGTTACTGTGAGTCAGTCAGGCCCAATGGGCACAGAGTGTTACTGTGAGTCAGTCAGGCCCAATGGGCACAGAGTGTTACTGTGAGTCAGTCAGGCCCAATGGGCACAGAGTGTTACTGTGAGTCAGTCAGGCCCAATGGGCACAGAGTGTTACTGTGAGTCAGTCAGGCCCAATGGGCACAGAGTGTTACTGTGAGTCAGTCAGGCCCAATGGGCACAGAGTGTTACTGTGAGTCAGTCAGGCCCAATGGGCACAGAGTGTTACTGTGAGTCAGTCAGGGCCCAATGGGCACAGAGTGTTACTGTGAGTCAGTCAGGCCCAATGGGCACAGAGTGTTACTGTGAGTCAGTCAGGCCCAATGGGCACAGAGTGTTACTGTGAGTCAGTCAGGCCCAATGGGCACAGAGTGTTACTGTGAGTCAGTCAGGCCCAATGGGCACAGAGTGTTACTGTGAGTCAGTCAGGCCCAATGGGCACAGAGTGTTACTGTGAGTCAGTCAGGCCCAATGGGCACAGAGTGTTACTGTGAGTCAGGCCCAATGGGCACAGAGTGTTACTGTGAGTCAGTCAGGCCCAATGGGCACAGAGTGTTACTGTGGGTCAGTCAGGCCCAATGGGCACAGAGTGTTACTGTGAGTCAGTCAGGCCCAATGGGCACAGAGTGTTACTGTGAGTCAGTCAGGCCCAATGGGCACAGAGTGTTACTGTGGGTCAGTCAGGCCCAATGGGCACAGAGTGTTACTGTGAGTCAGTCAGGCCCAATGGGCACAGAGTGTTACTGTGGGTCAGTCAGGACCAATGGGCACAGAGTGTTACTGTGAGTCAGTCAGGCCCAATGGGCACAGAGTGTTACTGTGAGTCAGTCAGGCCCAATGGGCACAGAGTGTTACTGTGAGTCAGTCAGGCCCAATGGGCACAGAGTGTTACTGTGAGTCAGTCAGGCCCAATGGGCACAGAGTGTTACTGTGAGTCAGTCAGGCCCAATGGGCACAGAGTGTTACTGTGAGTCAGTCAGGCCCAATGGGCACAGAGTGTTACTGTGAGTCAGTCAGGCCCAATGGGCACAGAGTGTTACTGTGAGTCAGTCAGGGCCCAATGGGCACAGAGTGTTACTGTGAGTCAGTCAGGCCCAATGGGCACAGAGTGTTACTGTGAGTCAGTCAGGCCCAATGGGCACAGAGTGTTACTGTGAGTCAGTCAGGCCCAATGGGCACAGAGTGTTACTGTGAGTCAGTCAGGCCCAATGGGCACAGAGTGTTACTGTCAGTCAGTCAGGCCCAATGGGCACAGAGTGTTACTGTGAGTCAGTCAGGCCCAATGGGCACAGAGTGTTACTGTGAGTCAGTCAGGCCCAATGGGCACAGAGTGTTACTGTGAGTCAGTCAGGCCCAATGGGCACAGAGTGTTACTGTGAGTCAGTCAGGCCCAATGGGCACAGAGTGTTACTGTCAGTCAGGCCCAATGGGCACAGAGTGTTACTGTGAGTCAGTCAGGCCCAATGGGCACAGAGTGTTACTGTGAGTCAGGCCCAATGGGCACAGAGTGTTACTGTGAGTCAGTCAGGCCCAATGGGCACAGAGTGTTACTGTGAGTCAGTCAGGCCCAATGGGCACAGAGTGTTACTGCGAGTCAGGCCCAATGGGCACAGAGTGTTACTGTGAGTCAGTCAGGCCCAATGGGCACAGAGTGTTACTGTGAGTCAGTCAGGCCCAATGGGCACAGAGTGTTACTGCGAGTCAGTCAGGCCCAATGGGCACAGAGTGTTACTGTGAGTCAGGCCCAATGGGCACAGAGTGTTACTGTGAGTCAGTCAGGCCCAATGGGCACAGAGTGTTACTGTGAGTCAGTCAGGCCCAATGGGCACAGAGTGTTACTGTGAGTCAGTCAGGCCCAATGGGCACAGAGTGTTACTGTGAGTCAGTCAGGCCCAATGGGCACAGAGTGTTACTGTGAGTCAGTCAGGCCCAATGGGCACAGAGTGTTACTGTGAGTCAGGCCCAATGGGCACAGAGTGTTACTGTGAGTCAGTCAGGCCCAATGGGCACAGAGTGTTACTGTGAGTCAGTCAGGCCCAATGGGCACAGAGTGTTACTGTGAGTCAGTCAGGCCCAATGGGCACAGAGTGTTACTGCGAGTCAGTCAGGCCCAATGGGCACAGAGTGTTACTGTGAGTCAGTCAGGCCCAATGGGCACAGAGTGTTACTGTGAGTCAGTCAGGCCCAATGGGCACAGAGTGTTACTGTGAGTCAGTCAGGCCCAATGGGCACAGAGTGTTACTGTGAGTCAGTCAGGCCCAATGGGCACAGAGTGTTACTGTGAGTCAGTCAGGCCCAATGGGCACAGAGTGTTACTGTGAGTCAGTCAGGCCCAATGGGCACAGAGTGTTACTGTGAGTCAGGCCCAATGGGCACAGAGTGTTACTGTGAGTCAGTCAGGCCCAATGGGCACAGAGTGTTACTGTGAGTCAGGCCCAATGGGCACAGAGTGTTACTGTGAGTCAGTCAGGCCCAATGGGCACAGAGTGTTACTGTGAGTCAGTCAGGCCCAATGGGCACAGAGTGTTACTGTGAGTCAGGCCCAATGGGCACAGAGTGTTACTGTGAGTCAGTCAGGCCCAATGGGCACAGAGTGTTACTGTGAGTCAGTCAGGCCCAATGGGCACAGAGTGTTACTGTGAGTCAGGCCCAATGGGCACAGAGTGTTACTGTGAGTCAGTCAGGCCCAATGGGCACAGAGTGTTACTGTGAGTCAGTCAGGCCCAATGGGCACAGAGTGTTACTGTGAGTCAGTCAGGCCCAATGGGCACAGAGTTTTACTGTGAGTCAGTCAGGCCCAATGGGCACAGAGTGTTACTGTGAGTCAGTCAGGCCCAATGGGCACAGAGTGTTACTGTGAGTCAGTCAGGCCCAATGGGCACAGAGTGTTACTGTGAGTCAGTCAGGCCCAATGGGCACAGAGTGTTACTGTGAGTCAGTCAGGCCCAATGGGCACAGAGTGTTACTGTGAGTCAGGCCCAATGGGCACAGAGTGTTACTGTGAGTCAGTCAGGCCCAATGGGCACAGAGTGTTACTGTGAGTCAGTCAGGCCCAATGGGCACAGAGTGTTACTGTGAGTCAGGCCCAATGGGCACAGAGTGTTACTGTGAGTCAGTCAGGCCCAATGGGCACAGAGTGTTACTGTGAGTCAGTCAGGCCCAATGGGCACAGAGTGTTACTGTGAGTCAGTCAGGCCCAATGGGCACAGAGTGTTACTGTGAGTCAGTCAGGCCCAATGGGCACAGAGTGTTACTGTGAGTCAGTCAGGCCCAATGGGCACAGAGTGTTACTGTGAGTCAGGCCCCAATGGGCACAGAGTGTTACTGTGAGTCAGGCCCAATGGGCACAGAGTGTTACTGTGAGTCAGTCAGGCCCAATGGGCACAGAGTGTTACTGTGAGTCAGTCAGGCCCAACGGGCACAGAGTGTTACTGTGAGTCAGTCAGGCCCAATGGGCACAGAGTGTTACTGTGAGTCAGTCAGGGCCAATGGGCACAGAGTGTTACTGTGAGTCAGTCAGGCCCAATGGGCACAGAGTGTTACTGTGAGTCAGTCAGGCCCAATGGGCACAGAGTGTTACTGTGAGTCAGTCAGGCCCAATGGGCACAGAGTGTTACTGTCAGTCAGTCAGGCCCAATGGGCACAGAGTGTTACTGTGAGTCAGGCCCAATGGGCACAGAGTGTTACTGTGAGTCAGGCCCAATGGGCACAGAGTGTTACTGTCAGTCAGTCAGGCCCAATGGGCACAGAGTGTTACTGTGAGTCAGGCCCAATGGGCACAGAGTGTTACTGTGAGTCAGTCAGGCCCAATGGGCACAGAGTGTTACTGTGAGTCAGTCAGGCCCAATGGGCACAGAGTGTTACTGTGAGTCAGGCCCAATGGGCACAGAGTGTTACTGTGAGTCAGTCAGGCCCAATGGGCACAGAGTGTTACTGTGAGTCAGTCAGGCCCAATGGGCACAGAGTGTTACTGTGAGTCAGGCCCAATGGGCACAGAGTGTTACTGTGAGTCAGTCAGGCCCAATGGGCACAGAGTGTTACTGTGAGTCAGTCAGGCCCAATGGGCACAGAGTGTTACTGTGAGTCAGTCAGGCCCAATGGGCACAGAGTTTTACTGTGAGTCAGTCAGGCCCAATGGGCACAGAGTGTTACTGTGAGTCAGTCAGGCCCAATGGGCACAGAGTGTTACTGTGAGTCAGTCAGGCCCAATGGGCACAGAGTGTTACTGTGAGTCAGTCAGGCCCAATGGGCACAGAGTGTTACTGTGAGTCAGTCAGGCCCAATGGGCACAGAGTGTTACTGTGAGTCAGGCCCAATGGGCACAGAGTGTTACTGTGAGTCAGTCAGGCCCAATGGGCACAGAGTGTTACTGTGAGTCAGTCAGGCCCAATGGGCACAGAGTGTTACTGTGAGTCAGGCCCAATGGGCACAGAGTGTTACTGTGAGTCAGTCAGGCCCAATGGGCACAGAGTGTTACTGTGAGTCAGTCAGGCCCAATGGGCACAGAGTGTTACTGTGAGTCAGTCAGGCCCAATGGGCACAGAGTGTTACTGTGAGTCAGTCAGGCCCAATGGGCACAGAGTGTTACTGTGAGTCAGTCAGGCCCAATGGGCACAGAGTGTTACTGTGAGTCAGGCCCAATGGGCACAGAGTGTTACTGTGAGTCAGGCCCAATGGGCACAGAGTGTTACTGTGAGTCAGTCAGGCCCAACGGGCACAGAGTGTTACTGTGAGTCAGTCAGGCCCAATGGGCACAGAGTGTTACTGTGAGTCAGTCAGGGCCAATGGGCACAGAGTGTTACTGTGAGTCAGTCAGGCCCAATGGGCACAGAGTGTTACTGTGAGTCAGTCAGGCCCAATGGGCACAGAGTGTTACTGTGAGTCAGTCAGGCCCAATGGGCACAGAGTGTTACTGTCAGTCAGTCAGGCCCAATGGGCACAGAGTGTTACTGTGAGTCAGGCCCAATGGGCACAGAGTGTTACTGTGAGTCAGGCCCAATGGGCACAGAGTGTTACTGTCAGTCAGTCAGGCCCAATGGGCACAGAGTGTTACTGTGAGTCAGGCCCAATGGGCACAGAGTGTTACTGTGAGTCAGTCAGGCCCAATGGGCACAGAGTGTTACTGTGAGTCAGGCCCAATGGGCACAGAGTGTTACTGTGAGTCAGTCAGGCCCAATGGGCACAGAGTGTTACTGTGAGTCAGTCAGGCCCAATGGGCACAGAGTGTTACTGTGAGTCAGTCAGGCCCAATGGGCACAGAGTGTTACTGTCAGTCAGTCAGGCCCAATGGGCACAGAGTGTTACTGTGAGTCAGGCCCAATGGGCACAGAGTGTTACTGTGAGTCAGTCAGGCCCAATGGGCACAGAGTGTTACTGTGAGTCAGTCAGGCCCAATGGGCACAGAGTGTTACTGTGAGTCAGTCAGGCCCAATGGGCACAGAGTGTTACTGTGAGTCAGTCAGGCCCAATGGGCACAGAGTGTTACTGTGAGTCAGTCAGGCCCAATGGGCACAGAGTGTTACTGTGGGTCAGTCAGGCCCAATGGGCACAGAGTGTTACTGTGAGTCAGTCAGGCCCAATGGGCACAGAGTGTTACTGTGAGTCAGTCAGGCCCAATGGGCACAGAGTGTTACTGTGAGTCAGTCAGGCCCAATGGGCACAGAGTGTTACTGTGAGTCAGTCAGGCCCAATGGGCACAGAGTGTTACTGTGGGTCAGTCAGGCCCAATGGGCACAGAGTGTTACTGTGAGTCAGTCAGGCCCAATGGGCACAGAGTGTTACTGTGAGTCAGTCAGGCCCAATGGGCACAGAGTGTTACTGTGAGTCAGTCAGGCCCAATGGGCACAGAGTGTTACTGTGGGTCAGTCAGGCCCAATGGGCACAGAGTGTTACTGTGAGTCAGTCAGGCCCCGGGCAGTTCCGGTACCGGAGAGAGAGGCAGAACTTACAGACCAATCAGCTGAAACCTTTACACTGAGCCGCTGCCCCGGGAAACACGCGATGATTATTGGACAAATTCGCAGATCAGTGGGAGGAGACAAAAGCGCGCCCCGCCCCTACACCGGCTCAGCCAATCCCTGTCCTGCGCCCAACTCCGCCCCATGTGACTCCCTCTGACCGCTCGGTACTCTCTATGCTCTCTCCCCGCCTCTCTATGCTCTCTCCCCGCCTCTCTATGCTCTCTCCCCGCCTCTCTATGCTCTCTCCCCGCCTCTCTATGCTCTCTCCCCGCCTCTCTATGCTCACACCCCGCCTCTCTATGGTTCCAGGAAGACTCCAGTTGCTTTTACTTTCGCTTCTCTCGGGCGGGTGGTTCTGTGTCTCGATCCTTCGGGCCGGAAATTTCTCCAAATAACAACGGACCCGCCGGACAGATCCTGTGGTACCGGGACCCTGAGCTTCCCTGTGCGCTTCTGTACGTACCTACCGCTCCTATTGCCCCAGGGTTCTACTTACCGGCCCCGAACCCCCTGCGCTTCATTCCTGTGTGTTACCCAAACCCATTAATCCCTCCCCCCTAACTCCCTGATCCCTCCCCCCTAACTCCCTGATCCCTCCCCCCTAACTCCCTGATCCCTTCCCCCTAACTCCCTGATCCTTCCCCCCTAACTCCCTGATCCCTCCCCCCTAACTCCCTGATCCTTCCCCCCTAACTCCCTGATCCTTCCCCCTAACTCCCTGATCCTCCCCCCTAACTCCCTGATCCCTCCCCCCTAACTCCCTGATCCTTCCCCCCTAACTCCCTGATCCCTCCCCCCTAACTCCCTGATCCTTCCCCCCTAACTCCCTGATCCTTCCCCCCTAACTCCCTGATCCCTCCCCCCTAACTCCCTGATCCCTCCCCCCTAACTCCCTGATCCCTCCCCCTAACTCCCTGATCCCTCCCCCTAACTCCCTGATCCCTCCCCCCTAACTCCCTGATCCCTCCCCCTAACTCCCTGATCCCTCCCCCTAACTCCCTGATCCCTCCCCCTAACTCCCTGATCCCTCCCCCCTAACTCCCTGATCCCTCCCCCCTAACTCCCTGATCCCTCCCCCCTAACTCCCTGATCCCTCCCCCCTAACTCCCTGATCCCTCCCCCTAACTCCCTGATCCCTCCCCCTAACTCCCTGATCCCTTCCCCCTAACTCCCTGATCCCCCTATCTCCCTGATCCCTTCCCCTAACTCCCTGATCCCCCCCCTACCCCCCTACTCCCTGATCCCTCCCCCTAACTCCCTGATCCCTCCCCCTAACTCCCTGATCCCTTCCCCCTAACCCCCTGATCCCTTCCCCCTAACTCCCTGATCCCTTCCCCCTAACTCCCTGATCCCTTCTCCCTGATCCCTCCCCCCTAACTCCCTGATCCCTTCCCCCTAACCCCTGATCCCTCCCCCCTAACTCCCTGATCCCTTCCCCCTAACTCCCTGATCCCTTCCCCCTAACTCCCTGATCCCTTCCCCCTAACTCCCTGATCCCTTCCCCCTAACTCCCTGATCCCTTCCCCCTATCTCCCTGATCCCTTCCCCCTAACTCCCTGATCCCTCCCCCCTAACTCCCTGATCCTTCCCCCTAACTCCCTGATCCCTTCCCCCTATCTCCCTGATCCCTTCCCCCTAACTCCCTGATCCCTTCCCCCTAACTCCCCTGATCCCTCCCCCCTAACTCCCTGATCCCTTCCCCCTATCTCCCTGATCCTTCCCCTAACTCCCTGACTCCCTTCCCCCTAACTCCCTGATCCCTTCCCCCCTGATCCCTTCCCCCTAACTCCCTGATCCTCCCCCCTAACTCCCTGATCCCTTCCCCCTAACTCCCTGATCCCTTCCCCCTATCTCCCTGATCCCTTCCCCCTAACTCCCTGATCCCTTCCCCCTAACTCCCTGATCCCTCCCCCCTAACTCCCTGATCCCTTCCCCCTAACTCCCTGATCCTTCCCCCTAACTCCCTGATCCCTCCCCCCTAACTCCCTGATCCCTTCCCCCTAACTCCCCTGATCCCTTCCCCCTAACTCCCTGATCCTTCCCCCTAACTCCCTGATCCCTCCCCCCTAACTCCCTGATCCCTTCCCCCTATCTCCCTGATCCCTTCCCCCTAACTCCCTGATCCCTTCCCCTAACTCCCTGATCCCTTCCCCCTATCTCCCTGATCCTTCCCCTATCTCCCTGATCCCTTCCCCCCTAAACTCCCTGATCCCTCCCCCCTAACTCCCTGATCCCTCCCCTCCCTCCCCCTAATCCCTGATCCCTCCCCCCTAACTCCCTGATCCCTTCCCCTAACTCCCTGATCCCTTCCCCCTAACTCCCTGATCCCTTCCCCCTATCTCCCTGATCCCTTCCCCCTAACTCCCTGATCCCTCCCCCCTAACTCCCTGATCCCTTCCCCCTAACTCCCTGATCCCTTCCCCCTAACTCCCTGATCCCTTCCCCCTAACTCCCTGATCCCTCCCCCTAACTCCCTGATCCCTTCCCCCTAACTCCCTGATCCCTCCCCCTAACTCCCTTATCCCTTCCCCCTAATCCCTGATCCCTCCCCCCTAACTCCCTGATCCCTTCCCCCTAACTCCCTGATCCCTCCCCCCTAACTCCCTGATCCCTTCCCCCTAACTCCCTGATCCCTTCCCCCTAACTCCCTGATCCCTTTCCCCCCTAACTCCCTGATCCCTCCCCCCTAACTCCTGATCCCTTCCCTTCCCCTAACTCCCTGATCCCTTCCCCCTAACTCCCTGATCCCTTCCCCCTAACTCCCTGATCCCTCCCCCTAACTCCCTGATCCCTTCCCCCTAACTCCCTGATCCCTCCCCCCTAACTCCCTGATCCCTTCCCCCCTAACTCCCCTGATCCCTCCCCCCCTAACTCCCTGATCCCTCCCCCCTAACTCCCCTGATCCCTCCCCTAACTCCCTGATTCCTTTCCCCTAACTCCCTGATCCCTCCCCCCTAACTCCCTGATCCCCCCCCTAACTCCCTGATCCCTCCCCCCTAACTCCCTGATTCCCTCCCCCCTAACTCCCTGATCCCTCCCCCCTAACTCCCTGATCCCCCCCCTAACTCCCTGATCCCTCCCGCCTAACTCCCTGATCCCTCCCCCCCTAACTCCCTGATCCCTCCCCCCTAACTCCCTGATTCCTTTCCCCTAACTCCCTGATTCCTTTCCCCTAACTCCCTGATCCCTCCCCCCTAACTCCCTGATCCCCCTAACTCCCTGATCCCCCCTAACTCCCTGATCCTCCCCCTAACTCCCTGATCCCTCCCCCTAACTCCCTGATTCCTTTCCCCTAACTCCCTGATCCCTCCCCCTAACTCCCTGATCCCTCCCCCCTAACTCCCTGATCCCTCCCCCCTAACTCCCTGATTCCTTTCCCCTAACTCCCTGATCCCTCCCCCCTAACTCCCTGATCCCCCCCCTAACTCCCTGATCCCTCCCCCCTATCTCCCTGATCCCTCCCCCTAACTCCCTGATTCCTTTCCCCTAACTCCCTGATCCCTCCCCCCTATCTCCCTGATCCCTCCCCCCTAACTCCCTTATTCCTTTCCCCTAACTCCCTGATCCCTCCCCCCTAACTCCCTGATCCCTCCCCCCTAACACCCTGATCCCTCCCCCCTAACTCCCTGATCCCTTCCCCCTAACTCCCTGATCCCTCCCCCCTAACTCCCTGATCCCTTCCCCCTAACTCCCTGATCCCTCCCCCTAACTCCCTGATCCCTTCCCCCTAACTCCCTGATCCCTTCCCCCTAACTCCCTGATCCCTCCCCCTAACTCCCTGATCCCTCCCCCCTAACTCCCTGATCCCTCCCCCTAACTCCCTGATCCCTTCCCCCTAACTCCCTGATCCCTCCCCCCTAACTCCCTGATCCCTTCCCCCTAACTCCCTGATCCCTTCCCCCTAACTCCCTGATCCCTCCCCCCTAACTCCCTGATCCCTCCCCCTAACTCCCTGATCCCTTCCCCCTAACTCCCTGATCCCTCCCCCCTAACTCCCTGATCCCTCCCCCTAACTCCCTGATCCCTTCCCCCTAACTCCCTGATCCCTCCCCCCTAACACCCTGATCCCTTCCCCCTTACACCCTGATCCCTCCCCCTTACACCCTGATCCCTCCCCCTAACTCCCTGATCCCTTCCCCCTAACTCCCTGATCCCTTCCCCCTAACTCCCTGATCCCTCCCCCCTAACTCCCTGATCCCTCCCCCTAACACCCTGATCCCTTCCCCCTACCTCCCTGATCCCTTCCCCCTAACTCCCTGATCCCTTCCCCCTAACTCCCTGATCCCTCCCCCCTAACTCCCTGATCCCTCCCCCTAACACCCTGATCCCTCCCCCCTAACTCCCTGATCCCTTCCCCCTAACTCCCTGATCCCTCCCCCCTAACTCCCTGATCCCTCCCCCTTACACCCTGATCCCTCCCCCTAACACCCTGATCCCTTCCCCCTAACTCCCTGATTCCTTCCCCCTAACTCCCTGATCCCTCCCCCCTAACTCCCTGATCCCTTCCCCCTAACTCCCTTATCCCTCCCCCCTAACTCCCTGCCCCCTGATTCCTGATCCCTAAGGGGGTATCTTGGCATAGTGCCCTCTCCTCACTGCGCCCCCTGCTGAGCAGAATGAATATAATGGGACAGTACTTGGCTCTGTAAGGGAACATTATGGGGTCAGTATTGCTGTGCCAGGCCCCAGGGTACCATGGGTAAGTGCCCGGCTGCGCCCCTGGGGCAGGTAGGTCCCTCTCTCACCCAAACAAGACACGGCTGGTCCCGTAGCGCCGGGATCCCAGAGGGAGAGAAGGGAAATAAAACTCTATTTATATAAATAATAAAAGTTGCACCAAGTTAGTTCAGAAAAACAACTCATCGCTACTTGTGTTACTCACCCCCCCCCCCCCCCACTAATTACATTCTATTGTCTCATTGCAGAGTCGGGAGAGGACGATGTGGCCCCTCAGTGTTTCCCTCCTGTTCCTCCTGTCACTCTCCCTGTTCCACTATTCACTCGCAGGTAAGTACTTGGGATTCACATGGTCACTGCTGGGTGGGGGGATAGGGCCTTGGGCCAGTCAGCACTGGGTGTGGGGGGGGGTAATAGGGCATTGGGCCAATCAGCACTGGGTGGGGGGGTAATAGGGCGTTGGGCCAGTCAGCACTGGGTGGGGGGGTAATAGGGCGTTGGGCCAATCAGCACTGGGTGGGGGGGTAATAGGGCGTTGGGCCAGTCAGCACTGGGTGGGGGGGTAATAGGGCGTTGGGCCAGTCAGCACTGGGTGGGGGGGGGTAATAGGGCGTTGGGCCAGTCAGCACTGGGTGGGGGGTAATAGGGCGTTGGGCCAGTCAGCACTGGGTGGGGGGGGGGGGTAATAGGGCGTTGGGCCAGTCAGCACTGGGTGGGGGGGGGGAATAGGGCGTTGGGCCAGTCAGCACTGTGTGGGGGGGGGGGAATAGGGCGTTGGGCCAGTCAGCACTGGGTGGGGGGGGGAATAGGGCGTTGGGCCAGTCAGCACTGGGTGGGGGGGGGGAATAGGGCGTTGGGCCAGTCAGCACTGTGTGGGGGGGGGTAATAGGGCGTTGGGCCAGTCAGCACTGGGTGGGGGGGGGGAATAGGGCGTTGGGCCAGTCAGCACTGGGTGGGGGGGGGGTAATAGGGCTTTGGGCCAGTCAGCACTGGGTGGGGGGGGTAATAGGGCATTGGGCCAGTCAGCACTGGGTGGGGGGGGGGTAATAGGGCGTTGGGCCAGTCAGCACTGGGGGGGGGGCAGGGCCTTGGGCCAGTCAGCACTGGGTGTGGGGGGGGGTAATAGGGCGTTGGGCCAGTCAGCACTGGGTGGGGGGGGGTAATAGGGCGTTGGGCCAGTCAGCACTGGGGGGGGGGATAGGGCGTTGGGCCAGTCAGCACTGGGGGGGGGGGGAAGGGCCTTGGGCCAGTCAGCACTGGGTGGGGGGGGAATAGGGCCTTGGGCCAGTCAGCACTGGGGGGGGGGGGAAGGGCCTTGGGCCAGTCAGCACTGGGTGTGGGGGGGGCAGGGCCTTGGGCCAGTCAGCACTGGGTGTGGGGGGGGCAGGGCCTTGGGCCAGTCACTAGGAGTTTCCAATTTCCTTTCCCTGAATGGGGCAAGAGTTCTCTTCTGTTCATTGTGGGGGGGGGGGGCATTACACAGCTGTTATTTTATGAAAGGGAAACAGGATCCCCCCACTGGATAAAAGTCAGCCCTCGTGCCCACTCCCAGAATGCTGAGCTGCCCCAGTGGCATTGGTCGCCCCCTTGTGTCTCAGGTTGATAACGATGATCATGGGGCAGGTCTGTGATCGCTGGCGCCGAGCCTCGGAACCGGAATCCCCCTTTCCATTATGCCCCCCTGCTTTGTGCCCACAATACCCCCCCAATGCTTTACCCCACAGACTCGGTCTCGTCGGCGGTACTCGGCTCCAGCGCCAGGCTGCTCTGCCAGTTCACACCAGTAGTTGATGCCAAGAATGTGGAGATCCGGTGGTTCACGCGCTCGTTCCGCCCCTACGTGCACCAGTATAAGAACGGGGAGGACAATTACAGGGAACAGATGGAGGAATTCCGGGGCCGGACCGAGTTCCTTAAACAAGACATCACCCAGGGGGTCGGGACCCTAATCATCAGCAACGTCACCCTGGCCGACGAGGGGCGCTACAGCTGCTTCTATGAGTTCGACAACCGCCAGGGGGAGGTGCACGTGGAGCTGAAGGTCGCAGGTGAGTGGCCAACGGGACCAGCACCATAAATAGTGGCCCATTTTCCTGAGAGGGAATGGCGCCCCCATATACAAAAGGCTAATAGGGCACCTCCATCGCTCTGTGTGATTAGTGAGACCAAGGGGAGAGGCAAGAGACGGGGGGGGGGGGGTAGCTGAGAAACAAGAATTTGCCCAGGACCCATAGCCAAATTGCTTCAATGGGCCAGAGAGCAGGCAGCGCAACATTGGCCAAACTGACTACCGATTCCTGGACCTTCCTGCCCTCTGCCAACCCCAGTACCAATGAGGGGCTCCCCTGTTACCCACCAACCCCAGTACGAATGAGGGCTCCCCTGTTACCCACCAACCCCAGTACCAATGAGGGGCTCCCCTGTTACCCACCAACCCCAGTAGCACTGAGGTGTCTCCAATTACCCACCAACCCCAGTAGCACTGAGGTGTCTCCAATTACCCACCAACCCCAGTAGCACTGAGGTGTCTCCAATTACCCACCAACCCCAGTACCAATGAGGGGCTCCCCTGTTACCCACCAACCCCAGTATCACTGAGGGCTCCCCTGTTACCCACCAACCCCAGTAGCACCGAGGGCTCCCCTGTTACCCACCAACCCCAGTAGCACCGAGGGCTCCCCTGTTACCCACCAACCCCAGTAGCACCGAGGGCTCCCCTGTTACCGACCAACCCCAGTAGCACTGAGGGCTCTCCTGTTACCCACCAACCCCAGTACCAATGAGGGGCTCCCTTGTTACCCACCAACCCCAGTAGCACTGAGGGGCTCTCCTGTTACCCACCAACCCCAGTAGCACTAAGGGCTCCTGTTACCTACCAACCCCAGTAGTTACCCACAATAGCGAAAGTGCAAATACCTCTCCCGCCATGTTTACCTTGCGTGGGCCCCAATAGTATTGAACTATTTGTCCTAGCGTGCTGTCCAGGGGGGAGAGAGGGGCAAATAGAGAAAATGAATGGGTAATGGGGAGAGCAGGGCTAATGCAGTGGCAAAGGAAAGTACCCAGAGAGCAAAAAGATCCAGGGGGCAAAACAAAAATATGGGAGGTGCTGAATATGGAAGACGAGCCTGAGGGAAAGGGGCAAATGTAGCAGAAAGTGAAAGAGCAGAACAAACACAAATGGTAAATTCCCCTTCTCTTCCAGCCATGGGCCTGAACCCCCTCATTTCCATTGAAGATTACCAGCAAGGGGAAATAACCCTGAGGTGTGAGTCCAGCGGTTGGTATCCGGCGCCGGCGGCCACGTGGCAGGATGAGTCCGGTAACAACATGAAGTCCTCAGTGGAGATAAATAATAACGAAGAGACCGGTCTGTTCCACGTGAAAACGGCTCTGCGCGTAGCGAGCGACTCCGCGGTGTCCTGCCACGTGCGCAACGACCTGCTCGGCGCCGGCAAACAATCTTCTGTCCAGTTTGCAGGTGAGTCGAGATCCCAGTCAGTCCAATGGGGCCACTTACCTTACAGAGACACCGCCCAATGAGAATGGAACAAGAACCTTTGGGCCCAGAGCCAATCGCCGTGCCAACGTGTGACTTGTTGTTATTCCTTTGTGTTATGGTGAGGCAGCGTGTTAGTAATGGGTCACTTACTGGCACAACTGGATCAGGGAACCTCCTGGGATGAACCATTTCTGTACATTAGAAGTTACTGTTTGTGTTTCCAGGTTCCTTTTACTGGAGAGTCGATCGCAGTGGCATCTCCCGCTTTATCATGATGGCGGCCAGTCTGGTGGTGATGGTGATTGTCATAATCGTGACCCCCATGATAACTATCCGCTTCCAGAGAATAAGTAAGTATCCGGGGTAACAAGTCCGCTCTGGCCAATCACAACTAACCATTGATTAATAACCTGCTCATTACCGAAGTGGGAAATGATGGTGTGGGGCAGGGCGGCCAATATGCTGCTCTCCTACATTAACCTCTCACTGGAGTAAAGTAAACTGCCTCCCCCTCTCAGTTTATATTCTGGGCACATACAGTGCAGACAGGTTGGTACAACCAGAACTTAGAACCAAATGGGGATTTCATGGTGTCACAACCCATCTGTGAGCGCCAAGAGATTCTCTAGCAGTAGCCCTGAAGCCAAGCCGTTTTTTTATTTCTGTTTCCAAAACTCTTTGCTGTGAGGCCAGTGATGCTGAGTCCTCTGTCTTGATGTGTTCAGGCTACAGAGAGGGATAGAAAATAGGGCCCATCAAATCTATACCCAACCCTACCAAACCCTTCTCAACCCTACCAAACCCAACTCAACCCTACCAAACCCTTCTCAACCCTACCAAACCCTTCTCAACCCTACCAAACCCAGCCCTACCAAACCCTTCTCAACCCTACCAAACCCAACTCAACCCTACCAAACCCTTCTCAACCCTACCAAACCCAGCCCTACCAAACCCTTCTCAACCCTACCAAACCCAACTCAACCCTACCAAACCCTTCTCAACCCTACCAAACCCAGCCCTACCAAACCCTTCTCAACCCTACCAAACCCTTCTCAACCCTACCAAACCCAGCCCTACCAAACCCTTCTCAACCCTACCAAACCCAGCCCTACCAAACCCTTCTCAACCCTACCAAACCCAGCCCTACCAAACCCTTCTCAACCCTACCAAACCCAACCCTACCAAACCCTTCTCAACCCTACCAAACCCAACTCAACCCTACCAAACCCTTCTCAACCCTACCAAACCCAGCCCTACCAAACCCTTCTCAACCCTACAAAACCCAGCCCTACCAAACCCTTCTCAACCCTACCAAACCCAACCCAAACCTACCAAACCCAACACTACCAAACCCAGCCCTACCAAACCCTTCTCAACCCTACCAAACCCAACCCGACCCTACCAAACCCAGCCCTACCAAACCCAACCCTACCAAACCCAACCCTACCAAACCCAAACCTTACAAACCCTACCCAACCAAACCCTACAAACCCTACCCTATCAAACCCTACCCTACCAAACCCAACCCAACCCTACAAACCCAACCCAACCCTACCAAACCCAACCATACCCTTCCCTACCAAACCCAACCCTACCAAACCCAACCTACCCAATCAATGTTATTGGCTTCATCTTTCGGGATCAGGAAGCAACTCATTAGGAGCGCAATGGCATCTCTCATGGCTCTTTCTATTTCTCATACAGTAGGGTGGATTGTTGTATCTCATACGGTCGCTCACTTCATGCCGTGGTCTCCTCTGTCTTTATAGACTCACATTTAGTTGTAGGTGCAACTCAGTAGCCCGGGTAAAATGCCAATAATATTGATATAACCGTATGTAACTCATTATTGCCTTGTGACTACCAGATTGCATGGGAAGTGCAGGCTGTGGCCAATAACCTCTTTGTGTTTTTTTTTCTTTAGAAAAACTTCAGTCTGAAATCGGTAAGTCACCCAATTGGATTATAATCATGTGATATGTGTGGGGGATCCCATTGGCTGGACAGAATACAGACCTACACTCACCTGGGGGCAATATCCCCCCCAATAACTCACATTTTCTTTTTTTTTTCCAGGATCCCTGAAATCCCAAGTTTGTAAGTATCAACCTACCCCCCTACAATACTGACCCTGACCTGCTGCCCCACCTTCCTGCCCCTCACAGCTCTGAGTTATTGGGCGTCTGTGCTGGAAATACCCCGGCACACAAAATGGGCTTCTGATAAACTACAAACACAAACCTTGTGTAAATTGCTTTAATTTTTTATACAATTTAAATTAATTTCTCATTTAGTTCCCCCCCCGTGTTTCCCAATAGCAGTCCCACTGTGGGGCTCCCCTGAATCCCACTCCTCCCAGTGGGACCGTTATGGGGGGGGGACGTCTTCCCAGCCAACTCCTTCTTGTGTCTAAAGTATCCAGCTCCCATAATGCTCTGTTTTGCACCATTGATTCATTATGAAGGAGCTGAGCTGCATGTTGGGGGGTGCAAGACCCCTATGTGCTACTTGGGTGCAGCTGTCGTCCCACTAAAGCACCTTAATTCCAACCTTTATATCTGCCCGGCCTGGTACCTGTGTCATTGGCTTTAGTGGGGCCCCACAGTGACCATTGGGGGCTTAACAATAATAAATGATTAAATCTCTGTACGAGTTTATAGTGACTGCAGATAAACACAATGACCTGTAAGTGACGTTTTGTCTCTCTCTGGATTTGCAGCAAAGTTTTGGGACCGAGTGGGTAAGTGTCTGACGTTATTTGTCCCTTTGCTTATTGGGCAGCCGGTCATGTGACCCACGTCTGTCCATTCCCTGTGTCCCGTGCCGTAGGATGAGTTTCCCTTTATGTGTCTGTATGAATGTACTTATATGTAAATACAGTCTCAGGCCTAATGTGAGACCCCCCTAACCCCGCTGTGTCTGAATACATGGGGGCTCATTTATGAACACTGGGCAGTAACTCATAACAACCAATTAAATATTTACTTTCCCTTGTTCAACCTGCAGTTGCCTGAAAAAAAGCCAGTGACCAATTGGTTGCTATGGGTTACTGCCCATGTGCAAACTTGCCCAGGGTTTATAAATATGTCCCACAGAGAATGGGGGGTTACAGAGTTACCCCAACTCCTTGACTGTGTGACTAATGTCTATGCTACCATCTTTATCCAAAAGCCAAGAGCCCTTGGAGAGGCTCAGAGGGTGCCTCTGCTTCTGATCACATGACTAACTTAGCACCAATAAAAACCCAGACTTACCCCGGGACTGGAAAAGCCAGCCCTCCAGCAGGGCCCCGTTACCTTGTATGAACCACTCACCCACCCAATCCCTGCTGATCCTGTGGGAAGAATAAAGCTGGCCGTACATGCCAAGCGATACTCTGAGCTAATTGATGGTTTGGCCCTAGGGGCAAATGATTGAATTACATGACGGGAACAGGAGTCGTCAGGGTCAGAGCCACCAATGCTGCCCCCAATCTGACGGGAAAATGAAACTGGGCATAGACAGGGGGTGCCCTAGTGTGCCCGGCTAAATCTTACCTTGGGGGTTTAGATATTCTGCTTGTACTCAGCAGGGGGCAGCCCAGAGACTTTGTGCCTTATGTGTCTGTATAAGAAACCATAGAACCCGAAGCAAAATCACAAAGTCTTCCCTGAGCCCATTTGGCTGAATTGTGTGTGGGAATGAGATCCAATGGTTCCGCATCAGTCAGTTCTTCCGATCAGTCCCTGCCCTTCCCTCTCTCTTTGCTCTCCGTATTCTGGGAGGAATCTGTTGCACTCGGTGTATAATGTTATCCCTGAGTGAGGGGGGTTTGTGGGAAATGTTATCCCCCTGCTTATTCCGTGTCACTTACAACATTATTTTATTCCCTTGTCAGACGGCGCCTGGTGTAAAGTGGGTAAGTACCGGGGGCTGGTTATGAGCCGGGCCTTTCCTCTGTATATTCTATATATATGTTATGCATTACAGCACTGGGTAAATGTGTCCCCGTATATATAAATAAAATGAATAAAAGCCAGAGAGCAGCCATAATGTCGTGCAAAGAAGTCTGTATGTGCCGCGGAGCAAACTGGGCAAAAAGTCACTGCAGGACCCCCAGTATGTACCTCCCTGATCTGCCATTGGCTTGTTGGGCCCATGTGGCCGGATGTACAATGTCCCTCCCCCAAGAACCTAACTGATCCCCTAACTTTCTTCCCCTCTGTATCCAGGTACTTGTACCCCCAACCCCCCCCACACTGTGTCCCTGTATGTCTTAACTCCCAGCAACCCCCTGGCCCTCTAGGTACTACCCGTAGTAGTGACTCCACTTGCTTTTCAGCTGTTTTATTAACAATAATCTGTCCCAGGTAAATGGAAACTGCCCTCAGAGCACAGAGTGCTTACATTTGCCCCACAACAATGCGTTATATGTATGTGTATCTGTGGTATAATATATAAAATAATATATGGTAAATATGGTAAAATAAAAGGTGGTGGTTTTGTGCTGACATGGGAGATTTTGGGGGTTATAGTTCATCCACCGATAACTCATATTTATGCTCTTCCTCTGTCTCTCTCTCTCTCTGTCTCTCTTAGATACACGTTTGGGCCAAGTCGGTAAGTACACAGTATATTAATCATAGTCCTACGCTTATTCCATATATATTGGAAACTAATTGTGGGGAACAGATTAATTGAGTGTATGAGTACTGCTTCTCTAGTTTAGGTTGGGAATAGTAACATCAAAATGAATATCATGGAGGCCAGATATGAGAAATTAGTCTAAAATTAGTTAGTAGGGTGAAGGAACTATGGCATTAACTGGTTAAAGTAAGTGGCAAAACCATAGAGAGGAGAGCAAAGCTAGTTATACAGCAGCCAGCACACACCCATAATCTCCTATCATAGAGAGGAGACTGAAGCTACAGATAGGGCAGGCAGTGCAGGAACAGAATCAGGTACCATAGAGAGGAGACTGAAGCTACAGATAGGGCAGCCAGCCCAGGGACACAATCCAGTACCATAGAGAGGAGACTGAAGCTACAGATAGGACAGCCAGTGCAGGGACATAATCCAGTACCATAGAGAGGAGACTGAAGCTACAGATAGGGCAGCCAGCCCAGGGACACAATCCAGTACCATAGAGAGGAGACTGAAGCTACAGATAGGACAGCCAGTGCAGGGACATAATCCAGTACCATAGAGAGGAGACTGAAGCTACAGATAGGGCAGCCAGCCCAGGGACACAATCCAGTACCATAGAGAGGAGACTGAAGCTACAGATAGGGCAGCCAGTGCAGGGACAGAATCAGGTACCATAAAGAGGAGACTGAAGCTACAGATAGGGCAGCCAGTGCAAGGACAGAATCAGGTACCATGGAGAGGAGACTGAAGCCACAGATAGGGCAGTCAGTGCAGGGACAGAATCAGGTACCCTGGAGAGGAGACTGAAGCCACAGATAGGGCAGCCAGTGCAGGGACAGAATCAGGTACCATGGAGAGGAGACTGAAGCTACAGATAGGGCAGCCAGTGCAGGGACAGAATCGGGTACCATAGAGAGGAGACTGAAGCTACAGATAGGGCAGCCAGTGCAGGGACAGAATCGGGTACCATAGAGAGGAGACTGAAGCTACAGATAGGGCAGCCAGCCCAGGGACAGAATCAGGTACCATAGAGAGGAGACTAAAGCTACAGATAGGGCAGCCAGTGCAGGGATACAATCCAGTACCATAGAGAGGAGACTGAAGCTACAGATAGGACAGCCAGTGCAGGGACAAAATCCAGTACCATAGAGAGGAGACTGAAGATACAGATAGGGCAGCCAGTGCAGGGACAGAATCTGGTAACATAGAGAGGAGACTGAAGCTACAGATAGGGCAGCCAGCCCAGGGACGTAATCCAGCACCATAGAGAGGAGACTGAAGCTACAGATAGGGCAGCCAGTGCAGGGACAGAATCAGGTACCATAGAGAGGAGACTGAAGCTACAGATAGGGCAGCCAGCCCAGGGACATAATCCAGTACCATAGAGAGGAGACTGAAGCTACAGATAGGGCAACCAGTGCAGGGACAGAATCAGGTACCATAGAGAGGAGACTGAAGCTACAGATAGGGCAGCCAGTGCAGGGACAGAATCAGGTACCATAGAGAGGAGACTGAAGCTACAGATAGGGCAGCCAGTGCAGGGACAGAATCAGGTACCATAGAGAGGAGACTGAAGCTACAGATAGGGCAGCCAGTGCAGGGACATAATCCAGTACCATAGAGAGGAGACTGAAGCTACAGATAGGGCAGCCAGCGCAGGGACAGAATCAGGTACCATAGAGAGGAGACTGAAGCTACAGATAGGGCAGCCAGCGCAGGGACAGAATCAGGTACCATAGAGAGGAGACTGAAGCTACAGATAGGGCAGCCAGTGCAGGGACAGAATCAGGTACCATAGAGAGGAGACTGAAGCTACAGATAGGGCAGCCAGTGCAGGGACAGAATCAGGTACCATAGAGAGGAGTCTGAAGCTACAGATAAGGCAGTCAGTGCAGGGACAGTATCAGGTACCATAGAGAGGAGACTGAAACTACAGATAGGGCAGTCAGTGCAGGGACAGTATCAGGTACCATAGAGAGGAGACTGATACTACAGATAGAGCAGCCAGTGCAGGGACAGAATCAGGTACCATAGAGAGGAGACTGAAACTACAGATAGGGCAGCCAGTGCAGGGACAGAATCAGGTACCATAGAGAGGAGACTGAAGCTACAGATAGGGCAGTCAGTGCAGGGACAGAATCAGGTACCATAGAGAGGAGACTGAAGCTACAGGTAGGGCAACCAGTGCAGGGACAGAATCAGGTACCATAGAGAGGAGACTGAAACTACAGATATGGCAGTCAGTGCAGGGACAAATGGGAAATTAAGTCAGGCAATTACACGGTTAGAGGAAGATGTAGAACAATGTGGCCTTTATAATAAAACTAATGTATGTTACTGTTGTATCTCATTAGGTGAGGACCGTAACAGAATCAGTAAGTTCAACCCTTTCTGGTGCCCTAATTGCTGAGCTGCCCCTCCATTCCCTTTCCCTACTCACTCGCATCAGAATCCAAGACTTTGCCTGAGGCCCAATAGCCCTGTCTGTCCGTCTAGCACTGCCCTGGGGTCTTTCCATGAACCTGCCCCCGTCCTTGCCTTTCTGCCCCTCTATAACTATCTACCTGTCTATAATCTGATAACATTATTAATAAGGGAATTTTCTGGACTTGTGTGAATATTTCCCATGCTCCTCTCTTTCCAGATATTATGAAGAACTGTCTGTGTGCAAATAAAGGTAAAGTAGACATGTTTCAATATTCACATTTTCTGGTATAAAAACCTGTTTTTGGTTGTTTCCATGTAAATTCTGTTTTGTGCTGCCCTAATGCTGAATAGTTTTGGGGTAACAATGGGGGGCTGTTCATGGGAACAGATCACTGTCAGTAAGGGATGAGTAGGAACTTCATGATGTCTATCGTTGCTCGGCAGCCAATGGGATGTCCTACAAGTGGACCCTGCAATATATTCCCAATGGGGGTGGTACTTGGCCCTAAACTGCCACACACAATGCTTATTAAAGAGAGGATGTCATTGGCAGAACAGTCCCTGGCTATCGAGTTACAAGAATGGAAAATGAACTTTTACCCCAGATGTCCACTAGGGGGCAGCCTTGACATCACTTCTCCCAATAAAGGGAATGTATCAGGGGGGGCAGCAGGTTTATGATAAAGGCTGATAGCGACTTCCTCCCCTCACAGTGTCGGTGATGCTGGACAGAGGGACGGCCCCCGCAGAGCTGCAGGTAGAAGAGAATGGGAGGAGCGTTAAAAGGCCGACCCCACTGGACCCCAAACCTGAGAACTCGAAAGACGGGTTTGACTCTTGTGTGATTGGGACAGTTGGATTCACATCGGGCAAACACTGCTGGGAGGTGGAAATCCAGGACAGATATTGTAGCATTGGGGTGGCACAGGGCCCCCAGCAGGGAGTGGTTGCCTTGCAGCTGTACGACTTGGGCCACAAGATCCATCTGGGCCTAGAGAGCGATCAGACTTACCGGCTCTACGTGCTGCTGGACTATGAGGGGGACAGTGTGACGGTATTTAGGGCAGATATGATCAAATGGATCACTGAGAAGAAAGAGTTCAAAGGTACCGTTTATCCCTTCTTTGAGGTTCTGAGTAGCAACCCAATTAGCCTGTCAGAGTAGTAACCCCTAGCAACCAATGAGCAACAGGCTCTTGTCTGGCAACAGAAATATGACTTCATTCTGATTGGACTGGCATTTGGACATGTTCTATAATTGGTTTAAAAAGAAAGTACATTCCCATCCACAGTGAGGGAACGGGGGCTGCCATTTTGTATTGCTTGTGGGGATGCACCGAATCAGACCCATTCCAGCCTTTTTTTGATGGATTTGGTTTCGGCTAAATCCACAGGGTGGGTTCGGGGGTTCGGTGCATCCCTAATTGCTTGCCTCGCTGAGGCTCCTTGAATCTCTGTTTAACCACTAGGGCAGTGAGTTGGGATTGTGGGCAACCAAGGCAAACAATATGGCAGCTTCAACTCCCATTGAGAAAGAATGTTCTGCATTCACAAAAGGGAAGCCTGTGGCTAATGTGGGTTAGAGCCCGGGGCATTTAGCCCAAAGGGACATTTTCTTTTTTCTGTGACACCAGATAGAGGGGCGGGGTTGGGGGGCGGGTTTGGGGTAGGGGTGGGGTTACAACCCCAGTGAAGTGGCAGTAAGTTTAAGGTTGAACAAATACTCAAAATAATCATTTTTACCTTATGGTATTGTAGTTTATCAGTAGATGGGGACTCTGGCCAATCACATTGCAGTCTTTTCCCAGACTGGTGATGATGTCACACACAATGGCTGCTGCCTGTAAGTTTGTGAATCTTATTTCGCTATTAGCTAGACATGAACTAAATGCACTTAGTAAGGCTTTGGGTTTTACCCCTCTAACTTGGGTTGAAAACTGTTCCTTAAACCTTAAAGGTCTAGTTCCCCTTGAACATTTATTATTTTTCTATCCTATCTGAATGATTTCCCTTCCTCTTCTGCCTCTTCCGATCAATCCGGGGTCACTGACCCCGGCAGCCAAACGCCTATCGCTCTGTGAGGCTCCAGTTTTATTGCTATTGTTACTTTTTTCCCCCTGTCTTTTCAGGCCTCTTGTTTTAATTTCCAGCCTTTCATTTACACCACGACCTCGTTGCTAGGTTAAATTGGACCCTAGCAACGAGATAGCTGCTAAAATTCCAAAGTGCAGAGCTGCTGAAGAAAACGCTAAATCAATCAAAACCATAAAAAATAAAGCCCAGTTGCAAATTGTCTCACAATATCGCCGTCTGCAGCATACAAATGGTTAATTCAGTGATAGGGCAATTCAGTTAACTACCCCTTTAATGTAACTAGTGCTATTTGTTTCTTAAAGGAGAAGGAAAGGCATTTTGGTATTGAGTAACAGCCCTAGGAGCTCCCTCTGTTTGTTTAAGATAGCAGCTGCCATTTTAGCTTGGTCTGATGTCACTTCCCTTTCCTCCTGCTTCGAGTCTCTGGCCGGATCGTAACTCTGGGCTCAGATTACAGCAGGGAGGAGAGGGGAAGAGGGGGAAGGGGGAAGGCGTTGAGAGAGGAAGTCTGATACAGAAGCCGATGTGTACAGAATAGAAGGAAAGAAATGCAGTGGTTATTTTGACAGAGGACTCAGAGCAGCAATACTGTGAGTGTTTATTGGTGTATTTACAGAGACCTTTCTGATAAAGCTTACTGAGTTCTAACCATTCCTTCTCCTTTAATTGTTAAATTAAACACATTCGGGGGTATAGTTAATAAATAGAAAGTGCCAAGCAAGTGGGGGGCAATTAAACGCTTCCTTACACTGAATCTGCCATTGTTATATTACATATCTGATATTTCAGGACTCACTGAGTGCCACATTAATATGACAGGCGGCCAGTAGAGGGAGCACAAAGAGACATGGGTCATAATACTGGCCAATAGGGAAGCAGCAGGGCAGGCAGTAAGGTAACACAGTGACACTAGTGGCCCCTGGATTGTGCCTAGTGCCAGGGCATCATCATATCCGTGCCGTGGTGTTACTGTGCCCATAGCCCAGTGGGTGGGTATATACAGTACGTGGTCTGCTCGGTATGTGGGGTTTATTTGCTCTGTGGGGCAGTTGGATGGGATTCTCTGATTCTGCTTGTGTTTTGTTATTATTCAATAAAGGTTTTTTTATTTCTGATTTTTTTACTGCCTCCATCTAGAATATAGAGGGGGTCATTTACGACCCCCAAGTTGCTTGAAAAAATCCCATCAATTAAGGGTATTTGCAGCCAAAGCAGCCGCTCCCTATGGTTGCAGTCGGGGCCTTTGCCTTCCTCCCACCTCCTGATATGAATTTCGCTCAAGTGCGGCCATTGATGGAGGGAACCCCGGAGCCTTCAAAGGGTCCCGTAGTCGATGGATGTGTTGAGGTTGTGCCTAAGGATTGGGGGCACTTGTCATTGTTACCCCAATTGCTGGAAATGTCACCATCGGCAGAACCCATCAGGCGCATCTTGGCCCCGTATGGACACAATGATACTAAAATGATGGAATTGAATACTGCATTGTGGGTAAAAAACTTGGCAATTTCATCTGACCGTGCACTTTACACAATGCTTTTTGCAGTAAAATGACCCAAATATTTTCAGCAGGTACCAGATATCTCCAAGTGTCAATGTCCAGACAACAAAAATACTTAACTTTGCTGCGGTTGTTGTGTGAATCAGTGTCACTCATTAAGGCTGATGCCACACGGGGCTGATTGTCGGCCTAGCCCTACACTGGCACCAACCTGCTACATTGCCCACATAGGGAAGCATTGTCCCCATCGGGGTGCAGGCAGACGGGGCAGGTATCGGCTGGAAATGCCCAGTCTCAAGTTCCTTTGCCCTTTGTGCCACTAGCCTGAAGGCACTTACATCTGAAGCTCCTGCTTGAAGTTGTGCAATTTTGCACAGAGCGCCAATGGGCCACCCCATTCTGTTCTGATGAATTCACACAATGGAACCCTGGACCGTAGAAGTGGTGCCAACTCCTGGGTTCCAGAGCAGCCCGTGTAAGTAGATCCAGTGTACGTCTACTTGGAACATTGTTTCTGGGAATTGGTTCCATTTAACCATAAGAGCATTAGGTTGGGCACTGATGTTGGGGATCAGGCCTGTCTCACAGTTGGGGTTCCAATTGATCCCACAGGGGTGGAGGCCAAGGCTCTGTGCAGTCAGGTTCTTCCACTTCTAACTCAAGATAATAATTCTGGATAGTTCTCACTATATTGGGTCATTATTCTGCTGAAATCATAAAAGGGTCACAACATGGGAAGCACAACATTGTCAAGGCTGCCATTGTACCCTGTGGCCTAAAGGTTTTACTGGAACCAGGGGCCGAAACCATGGAAACTGCCCCTGCCCCATTACTCCAGTTTTACATTGAGTGTTAAAGGAACAGTAACATTAAAAAATTAAAGAGCTTTAAAGTAATAAAAATATAATGCACTGTTGCCCTGCACTGGTAAAACTGGTGTGTTTGCTACAGAAACCCTACTATAATTTATATAATAAGCTGCTGTGTAGCCCCGGGGGCAGCCATTCCTGCACCGGTACAGCTGGGGTGTTTGCTACAGAAACCCTACTATAGTTTATATAAATACCCCGCTGTGTAGCCCCGGGGGCAGCCATTCCTGCACTGGTACAGCTGGGGTGTTTGCTACAGAAACCCTACTATAGTTTATATAAATACCCCGCTGTGTAGCCCCGGGGGCAGCCATTCCTGCACCGGTACAGCTGGGGTGTTTGCTACAGAAACCCTACTATAGTTTATATAAATACCCTGCTGTGTAGCCCCGGGGGCAGCCATTCCTGCACTGGTACAGCTGGGGTGTTTGCTACAGAAACCCTACTATAGTTTATATAAATACCCCGCTGTGTAGCCCCGGGGGCAGCCATTCCTGCACTGGTACAGCTGGGGTGTTTGCTACAGAAACCCTACTATAGTTTATATAAATACCCCGCTGTGTAGCCCCGGGGGCAGCCATTCCTGCACTGGTACAGCTGGGGTGTTTGCTACAGAAACCCTACTATAGTTTATATAAATACCCCGCTGTGTAGCCCCGGGGGCAGCCATTCCTACACTGGTACAGCTGGGGTGTTTGCTACAGAAACCCTACTATAGTTTATATAAATACCCCGCTGTGTAGCCCCGGGGGCAGCCATTCCTGCACTGGTACAGCTGGGGTGTTTGCTACAGAAACCCTACTATAGTTTATATAAATACCCCGCTGTGTAGCCCCGGGGGCAGCCATTCCTGCACTGGTACAGCTGGGGTGTTTGCTACAGAAACCCTACTATAGTTTATATAAATACCGCCGCTGTGTAGCCCCGGGGGCAGCCGTTCCTGCACCGGTACAGCTGGGGTGTTTGCTACAGAAACCCTACTATAGTTTATATAAATACCCCCGCTGTGTAGCCCCGGGGCAGCCATTCCTGCACTGGTACAGCTGGGGTGTTTGCTACAGAAACCCTACTATAGTTTATATAAATACCCCGCTGTGTAGCCCCGGGGGCAGCCATTCCTGCACTGGTACAGCTGGGGTGTTTGCTACAGAAACCCTACTATAGTTTATATAAATACCCCGCTGTGTAGCCCCGGGGGCAGCCGTTCCTGCACCGGTACAGCTGGGGTGTTTGCTACAGAAACCCTACTATAGTTTATATAAATACCCCGCTGTGTAGCCCCGGGGGCAGCCGTTCCTGCACTGGTACAGCTGGGGTGTTTGCTACAGAAACCCTACTATAGTTTATATAAATACCCCGCTGTGTAGCCCCGGGGGCAGCCATTCCTGCACTGGTACAGCTGGGGTGTTTGCTACAGAAACCCTACTATAGTTTATATAAATACCCCGCTGTGTAGCCCCGGGGGCAGCCATTCCTGCACTGGTACAGCTGGGGTGTTTGCTACAGAAACCCTACTATAGTTTATATAAATACCCCGCTGTGTAGCCCCGGGGGCAGCCATTCAAGCTGGAAAAAAGCAGAAAAGGCACAGGTTACATAGCAGATAACAGATAAGTTCTGTAGAATACAATGGTGTTTTATCTGTTATCTGCTATGTGCCTGTGCCTTTTCTCCTTTGAATGGCTGCCTCCATGGCTACACAGCAGCTTATTTATATAAATTATAGTAGACTTTCTGAAGTAAACACACAACTTTTACCAGTGCAGGCAGCAGCACATTATATTTTAGTTACTTTTATACACTTTATTTTTTTGGTGTTACTGTTCCTTTAAAGTCAAGGCCGTCAGGAGCAGGAAGTAGGGACTAAAGAGGTAGTTGGCTCTGGGGAACAAGCAATGGTCCAGTGATGGGGTATCAAATTTGTAGTCAGATCTCAGGCAGAGATCAGGGCAGGCAGCCATCTTGATAGTGAGGAACAGGACAAAAGTCAATAAGTCGAATATCAGATAATAACTGAACAAAGAGGCACAGCCAGGAACTCCATCGGCCACTGATCCATGGTCCTGGTGGAACCTTTATTTTGACTATGGAGCCAGAACATTGGTGATGTGATATAAGAACATGGGGCTTGGTAACTCTGTTGTTCTGCTAAAGGTTGGTGGCTCTCTTTCATACCATTGCACACCTTCTGCCATATCTCAGACCCGTCCAGTCTCCTCCACGTCATCAAGGCAAATATCTATGTAATGTAATTGAAGTGCCATATTTCTTCATTTATTTGAGGAGTATATTGCAATGGCAAATCCTTGTTGTTGGCACTATATGGTCCATTGTGGTGCACTTTGGTGGGACCCTCCTCTGTATCTGAGACTGGGGCTGTGCAGGCACAGGGCTGGGGTAAGTGGCTGTGGGACAAGCCCCTGTGCTGTGTGTGTAATATCCCATTTACTTATCTGTGTATAGAGGGTGGGACACAATACATGAAAAACTGCTCTAAATGCCAACACTAACTGCCCCACTGATCCTGATAACTGTTCCCTGCTCTGATCTGCTCAGTCATAACCCACCCACCAACCAACCAACCAGGAGACACTGAATGGAAAGAAGAACCAAATGTAAGTAATTAGCAAAGCTTCCTCTTGTGCTATTAGGGCTCTGGCACACGGGGGAGATTAGTCGCCTGCGACAAAACTCCCTGTTCGCGGGCGACTAATCTCCCCGAGTTGCCTACCCCTGCCATCCCACCGGCGAACACGCGGCGGGGCGATTTCAGGAAATCGACGAAAAAGACTCACGAGTCTTTTTCGGCGATTTGCGCGAAATCGCGCTGCCGCGTCTGCCATCCCGCCAGCAACTTACATGTTCGCCGCATACTGAAGAGTCTAAACTGGAGGCTGGCATAAGGTCTGGGCAGAGCACAGTTTTCAAGCAGTTACGGACATATTTGAACCCAAAGGTATTAAAATAAAAGCACTTACTTCTATATAACATTATTTTACATAGTTTAGTGCATTGTAAAAATGTATGGTATATATCCCCTTTAATGCTCCCAACTCCAATTGCAGGAACAAGGAACAAATTTTACACAGATCAGCTGGGATTCTCATTGGAGGATTCTTTTGCATATTTATGCAGCCACTGGCTCTGGGGAGCTGGGAAATGTTTCATTAAACAAAAACACTAAACCCCACATTACATTACAGGGCAACACAGGAACCAGTGCAGGCTGCGTATTATGATTCTAATTATTAATCAGCTTCTATGGCAGATATTACCTGATGTGCTGTTTTGATAATTTACTATGTTCCCTAAGCTCCACCTCCCAACAGCAGCCCAGAGCCCACTGAGCATGTGCAAGCCCTAAATCTTACAAAAGATGGTCTAACAAAGTAACAAGATGGCGGCCCCCTGTGGACAACTTTGAAAGCATAAATCATTACTGTAATTAGGCTTCTCAATCCCTGGGCTTGTGCAGTAAGTTCATAATGTTTATATTTATGTTCAGTATCAAAATACAGCATTTCTACTGATTTTCAATGTTAAACTTTAATACCCTGACAGCAGAGATGTGCGAGAACATAAATCGTTTTACAAGTTCCTTTGGGGAATGGAAGGGGGATCCAAATCAAATGTGGTTTTGATATGAGTCAGCTGTTATGGTGATAATATAATAATATATTCCTTTATCTTTATACATTGTAGTATAGGTTGTAAGACTTACTAACCAAGGATAATAGAATAAGGGGTAAGAATCACAGGAGGAATATGAAATTGTGTTTTTGAAAGGTAATAACATCTCTGAAGGGCAGTAATTATTTGTTAATGAAGCCATAGTTTAGTAATATATAAGAAACCCACATAACGTTTAAGGTGTAGTTAATTAAGATTGATATTAAATCCTGCATATTTATCATCTAGAAGGCGGGGCAATAACTGATCTCCCCAGTCATTATGTTATACCCCATGAGTTATTTGTATTTATATGTCCAGTAATATACAAATTTGTGAGATATTTTGACTAAATCGTCATTAGTACCTGATTATCAGCTCAAACTAGCAACATTATGTAAAAAAAAGTTATTAATATTAGTGCTGGGCGGTATGACCAAAAATTTATATCACGGTATTTTTCAAAATTATATCGGTATCACGGTATTTGACGGTATTTTTTCCCCATGCATGATTAGGTGACCACCCCAAACACCCCCCCCCGCCACCCCAAACACCCCCCCATCCGCACCCCCCCCACTTCACATAAATATAAATTACTGGCCAGGCAGCCGCAGGCACCCCCATAAAATATGCAGGCCAGGCACCCCCGACAGCGCACATTGGTGTTCAGTGAGTGGAACTCAACTTACCTGGTTCCTCAAGCTCCAGCGATGTGTCCGACTCCGAGTGATGCGTCCTAGCGACGGCGCTTTTGTAGAGTGTGCGCACTGACGTCACGCGCGCAACCCGGAAATACTAAGAAAAATTGCCAGGAGGCGCGCACACCGGTATGCCGGTATGTTAAAAATTTATATCATTTTTTTTTTAAAAAACGGTGTTCGGTATATACCGGTATACCACCCAGCACTAATTAATATTGCATTTCTTAAATTGGTAATGAGCCTTGAATATATAAAATGAATGAAATACTTTTGTTTGCTGTATAAAGATGCTGATGCCGTATCAACAGGGCAAATGTGTGATAAACGGCAGGAAGCACAAGTGCCGCTCTCTGGGATTAACTCACATATTATTATGATGAATTGGGGTAACAGCATAAATGGAAAATGTACTCACATTAATGAGCACGAGGATATATATTATTTTATACCTCAAAGAAATAATAAAGTGAATTTGATCATGTACCTCACTTTTCAACTTTTATTGAATAGATCACTAGACTAATAGGTTTGAGTTTTACCCACCTTTGTGTATTCCTGGGCACTTTGGGTACATTTATATGAATGTTTAGAAGTGTCTCTGTGTAACATGTTTATTGATATTGTTTCTCATCCATGGAAATGTAACATTATAGGTTTAAATTAGTTATTACTTTTGTAAAAGAGTAAAATAAGGGTTTATTTTTTTCCCCTTATAGTACTGACCGTACCGTACCCCTAATTTCATTTGGTTTGTTTATGTTTTGTTAAAATAATTCAGTTTTTAGTTTCTTTGTAAATTCATCATACACTTACATAATACACAAAAGCTCACATTTTATTTCTTTTTTTTTTTCCAGACAGTAACAAGTTCTGCATGGAATGATTGGGTTATTATATACCTATAAATATATATATATAGGGTTAGTGACACTGATATTCAGTGTAGGTCAGGGATAGAGGAGACACAGAGAATATTCATCTGTCGGTAACAGGAATGGAGACGTCACCCAAGGAAACCTGATGTAAAAGTGATGGAATCGTAACAGAGACTGGGATTTAGGATAAAATTGAGGACTATTTGGAGATACAAAGTGGAATTTCAGCAAATGACAAATGGAAGATGATTGAAATGTATCATTAACCAGTGATAGTCTGGCTACATTTGGACTCTCTTCTAAAGAGGTTGTATCTGTGCCTGTTATTCCAGCTGGTGTTTCCCCCACAGACTGTGTTTGCTGTTAAAGGCCTACCTAAGGGGGGGGTGATGAATCTGTTCTTAAGCTGAGCCAATGAAACTTATTATTAATCCTGCAACAACTGTGTCACTACCCCCAGTGTTGCCCCTGCCTGCTACAGTATCTGATACTCACTGACTGATAATCTAATAGCCTTCCCAAGCCTGCATAAGCCTAAAGCAGTACCGCTTACCCACGCTGCACCTGTTCCTGACTCTGTATAGACTGGGTTCTAGCTCTGAGGAGCCAGAGAATGGCCAGGGCCTAAACAGGGTGTTGGTGAATCCCTGTACCAGTGCGGCTCCCTTATTCCCCATAGGGACTCAGTAGCTCAGGCCTGAATGGGTGTCACGTATTATTGTGTTCTGAGCCTTGCAAGGCCAGAGAATCAAGGAAAGCTCTTACAGGGAATGGATAAAGATTCCCAAGAGATGTTCCTGGAATCATTCACAGAAGTAATGTTTGCAGTGTCGGACTGGCCCACAGGGATACCAGGAAAACTCCCGGTGGGCCCAAGTGTCAGTGGGCCCTCCTGATTCTAACAATTTGACCTAAAAGTGGCCATACACGCTAAGATTCCAAGGTCACCAAGCGGATCTTCTCCCGATATCCCCACCTACGGGTGGGCAATATCGGGCAAATTCAGGCTAATTAGAATGACTGGTTTAGGTGCAGTCGGTTTGGGGACCGGATCAACAAGCTGATGCGGTCTCCAATCCGACTAAATTTTTAAACCTGCCCGATCAATATCTGGCCGATTTCAGACCACATATTGGTCAAGTAGGCCTGTCGTTAGTGCCCATACATGGGCCCATAAGCTGCCAAGTCAGTGTAAGGGACGGATATCGGCCGCTAGAATCAGTCCGTGTCTGGCCACCTTAAGTTTGGGAACAAAGAGACTAAATATAAAGAATAAAGATTATAGCATGTTGAGTGAGAAGCAATGAAAAATAGTTTAGAGAGTGGGCACATGGTGTAGGATTTTCTGGTGGGCCCCTGGCATCCCAGTCCGACACTGAATGTTTGCCAAGTGCTGTATAAAATAATGTGTTAAGAAATAACAAGAAACTATTCATTAAACTGATTTCTGGACACCTGTAATACTATTGGCTCCTGCTTAGGTACATGATGGTACTATGCTGTAGAAAGACGGGATGAAGAACTTAACAACTACAATCAAATAGAGAGGGATAAGGGAGGTTACATGGAGAGTTCAATACTAAAACATTGGGGGACAATGACTAAAGCTGAATCCAAAAGGAAATAAAGTCCATCTGAGTTGGAAGAGACAGGCTTAGGGATAGTTAGATTAGAGCTTATATCCTATCGCTGTTTCCCATCTCATTACATGATAATGAATTGTTATTACATAATATTTACATCATGGACATTTCACAGGTTCCAAGAGACGTTTGAAGATCTGATGAGTTTTTCCCATGGACTTTACATCCCTGAGTTTCAAATAAAATTATAACCTTGTAGATTGTAAGCTCTTTTGGGCAGGGCTCTCTTCCCCTCCTGTATCGGTTACTGATTGCTTTATATGTTACTCTGTATGTCTAGTGTATGTAACCCACTTATTGTACAGCACTGCGGGGTATGAGGGCGCTTTATAAATAAATGTTAATAATAACTTATACATAATAATAATAATAATAACAATAATAATAATAATAATAATAATAATAATAATAATAATAATAATAATAATAATAATAATAATAAATGTGTTGAATGAATAGGGGATACATTTGAGGGGAATTATGTAAAATATGTTCATACAGAATTATAGTGACACAGTATATGGAATGTACCCCTGCCAGTCACACTGACTTGTAAGTTAATTTGGGAAAGGACTGAGCCGCCTTTTAACATATGTTCTTGCCTTTTATAGATACTTGGGGGGTCGGGACATACTGACACCCGGCATATACCCTGGGGCACAAGCCTCTCTCTCTTCCCAGGAGGGACAGACAGGTCTCTCTTCCTGAGAGATGGGCACACACCCAGGCACACACACACACACACATATATGAAACATACACACATATCACATATACTTAACATTATATTTATATGCATTAATTATACAGAATATTCCTGTGAGCTGCCAAGGGTATGAGTGACTGGCTGTTTGTACTCTGCATATAATTTGTAACTCCACACAATAAAGATATTTTGTTATCACCTTGGTGAGTGGTACTTTGACCATAATACTTACACAAAAATTTTATAATAAATACTGTACATGATATTCTACAGTAAAAGTGTTGCATCTCCACCAGGAAGTACTGCAGAACATAGAATCTGCTATCTGAGGCACTTCAGGCCTTTTATTCACAGAACACAGATTCAAGGATTAAAGCTGTGTAGAGTATTATGTTTACTTGCAAAGCCAGCAATAGGTAGTCCAGTGGCTCCTTCTTATTATGTTGGGTTGAAAACCCCACAGACTGTTCTTCGACTTGGCTTATTCTTACACTACTCCTCCTACAGTTTTAGGGGTACAATACCCAAACTCCCCACACTTCTTCGCCCTATAATGGAGCAGGTTGCGTGTGCTTTTCTAAGGGATACCACCCCCTGACTTTTTGTGGCGCTGCTTTGAACACCCCCTGTTGTACAATATAGGGATATTATAAGTCAGAGGAGTTCCATGGCCATATAAAGGTTATTTGTGGCTCTTGTATATTATATGGTGAATAAAGTACCCCCTATTGTAACATATAGGGATAATATAAGGCACAGAGGAGTTCCTTATAATATATAGTGAATAAAGTGCCCCCTATTGTAACATATAGGGATAATATAAGGCACAGAGGAGTTCCTTATAATATATAGTGAATAAAGTGCCCCCTATTGTTACATATAGGGATATTATAAGCCCCCGAGGGGTTCCTTATAATATATAGCGAATAAAGTACCCCCTATTGTAACATATAGGGATATTATAAGCCCCCGAGGAGTTCCTTATAATATATAGTGAATAAAGTGCCCCCTATTGTAACATATAGGGATATTATAAGCCCCCGAGGAGTTCCTTATAATATATAGTGAATAAAGTGCCCCCTATTGTTACATATAGGGATATTATAAGCCCCCAAGGAGTTCCTTATAATATATAGTGAATAAAGTGCCCCCTATTGTAACATATAGGGATATTATAAGCCCCCGAGGAGTTCCTTATAATATATAGTGAATAAAGTGCCCCCTATTGTTACATATAGGGATATTATAAGCCCCCAAGGAGTTCCTTATAATATATAGTGAATAAAGTACCCCCTATTGTAACATATAGGGATATTATATACCTGAGGAGTTCCTTATAATTTATAGTGAATAAAGTGCCCCCTATTGTAACATATAGGGATATTATAAGCCCCCGAGGGGTTCCTTATAATATATAGTGAATAAAGTGCCCCCTATTGTAACATATAGGGATATTATAAGCCCCCGAGGAGTTCCTTATAATATATAGCGAATAAAGTGCCCCCTATTGTAACATATAGGGATATTATAAGCCCCCGAGGAGTTCCTTATAATATATAGCGAATAAAGTGCCCCCTATTGTTACATATAGGGATATTATAAGCCACAGAGGAGTTCCATTGCCATATAAAGGTACGACCATTGAAGAATGGAGTGTTCAGCCTTGAGAATATTACCTTTGCAGGTGCTGAACAGTGTATATAACCTGGCACGGGACAGAGTATATAGGAACAACCATGTTTGCGGTAGCACCCAACACCCTCGTGGAAAGTTGCAAAAAGTGGATTATTGGCTCCAAAAAGTGTAAATAATACACAATGGCTCAGGCTTGAGAAAGGCCAAGTGGGGCCCAAAACGTTACCTTGTATTAACTATACTCCCTGGTGCAACTTGCACCTTGAGTCCGGGGCGCTACATATACAGGTTTTATACAGGCCATGGAACTCCAAGGTGACTTCTCATATCCTCATATTTTACAACAGCGGGTACTTTATTTATTATAATATACAAGGTCTAAGCTAAAAAACTGTAAAGCAAAAAAGGCATGTATAAAAATCAACAAGAACAATCATTTTAGGGCAAACTTAATTGGGAGGGTAATGTGAATGAGTCTCCCCTGAGCAGCTCTGAAAAAACCAAGAGGCAGAATGAAGTGAAATGAGAAATCATTCTTTATTAGACGTATTCTGTACTGTTTAATATAACAACAAACAGAAACATTTAGTTATTTTTTATATAAAAGAATCATATATAGATGATTATATAGATTATATATAGATGATTTCCTATTGTACCCCCACCCCCACCCCATACCCAACAGCAACCATAGCCCCCCAATCTATACTGGAACTAAACAAAACCTTGGGGGTATTTCTCTTTCATAACAGGGTAGAACTGGGACCCTTATGCTGCCCAACCTGGGTCTGTAGGCTGCCTGGCAATGGTGTATATGTACAGCCCCTTCGTCCCTGGTTTGAGAATAATAGCCCCGCATATTACTAACTGAAGAAAGAGGCAATAACTTTGTTCTTTACAGCATTTAGTCCGCGTTGCATTCTTTCCATCACTGTTTTTGATTCTTGTAGGTGTTTGTGCTGCTCTGGGAGTAGGGCCTCCCCACTGCTGATCTTCCTGATGATCTCTGCATCTTCTCTCACTGCCTTTAGGGACTGGATCCTCTCCTGAAACCCAGGTTTGGCTTCTTGTTCCTCACTCTGTATCATCAGGTCGATGTATTCAGTGGCCGTCAGGGGGTTGGGTCTGAGGGCAATTTCCTCCAGGCGCTTGAGGCTCTGGGATGATTTGTCAATAAGTACCAGCACAACAGCTTGTACATTACAATAGTCATCCTCAAGCTTTTGGAATATCTTCTCTGCATTCATAATCTCCCCAGAAGCTTCTTCATACTTTGCTTTCAGCTCAGCGTAGGTCTTTTTCTCTTTTATTGTCGTATAACTGAACTTGTATGCTTGATTGTGATGCACACTCCAGACACATTCGCCCGGGCACATGGTACAGTAGCCATTTGTAATAGCTGAACAGTGGATTTTGTCCTTGTCATCGCCATAAATGCAGTAATCATGGCAAGTAAAATGGCATTTTGCACAGTTGGTAATGAAGTAACCATTGACTTCCTCCTTTACAGAAATGTTTCTCTCTACTTCATATTCAAAATCCTTATTTGCATTCATAAGATCCTTGTTCTGCTGCAAAGCCAACTCAGTTTTCCTTAGTTCTTCTAATTTCAGCAGCCCAGCCTTAATTTGTGGCTGTAAAGCCTGAAGGCAAATCTCCAGCTGTTTTCGTTCCTGAAGAACCTCCTTGGTCAGCCTAAGACTTTTGGCTTCTTTTTGATTCATGGACTGGAAAAATGTGTTCATGCTTGATCCCCCCATGGCCCAGAACATTTGATTGAAACTGTAATTGCTTGGCTGGTTATCGGCAAACAGGGCCGAGTTATTAAACTTAAAGTGAACTGGGTCCCCATTCTGGTCCAGAGGGCAGGGAATCTCAGCGGTTTTAATTGCATCTAGAACTGGGGGTCTTTCCCCATCTGAGAAGTTGACGAGAACCATGATGTTGTCCTTAATATCCTTTCCAAAGATTGAAAACACTGAATTAAAAATATATTTCTGGGAATGAGTTAAACGAGCCAAAGAGGACTGAACTACAAAGCACACGGCATCGATCTGGTCAATGCCATGGTTACTTGAAAAGAATCTGTCAATAGCTTCTGTGATCTTTTTATCCTGCTCTATCCCTCGAGTGTCACCAAATCCTGGGGTGTCTATCAGGGTGAGGGAATAAGGAATTCTGTATTCTTCATGATGGTGAATGACATAGGCTGTGACTTCAGACGTCTGGCTGTGAGCTTCAGACTGGTTAGTGACCTCGTGTACAAGTTTGAACCGAAAGTCGTCTTCCCAGTCCACTCCCAGGATGTAGTTGGCCATCCCATTGATCAGTGTTGTTTTCCCTGAGCCTGTAGCCCCAACTAATAAAGCCACTTTCTTTGGTTTCCCTGGATTTTTCTGCCCTAAATTGTACTTGCGATATCCCTTATTACTGAACTGGGATGAGAGCTGATACACAGAAGGTTTTGTTTCACGTAGTAAAGTGCTGCTGCCAAGGAGTTTTGCCTTCATGTTAGAGAGTTCTTCTCCAAATGTTGGACCTGCAATCTTGCTGGACCTTGAGTGAAATTCTTCTCCACGTTTTTCAGCTGCACTAGTAGGAAGGGTTGTCTCCTCTTTAGTAAGAGAAAAATAAGAAAAACATTATAAATATGTTATATTTTTGAGCAATACATATTATTTCTATTTATTGTAAGCTTTTATGTTTGTATTTACAACTGTGTTCTTTTGCATTTATTCATGGTCTTGAATAATGATGAGCAAATCTGTCCAGTTTAGCTTTGTTTTGCAAAATGGCAAATATTCACAAAATGCATTCAAGTCAATGGATGTTTTTTGCTGTGACTTTTTCCAAGAATAGTCACCAACTAGAAAGGGAAGTTTGAGAACAAACTTCATGTTGGGTTGAAAAAGATGGAAGTCACTGAATGGGCTCCGCCCACTTTCTCTAACCTTGGACCACAGTTATATAGTAAAAACCACTGTGCAAAGTTAATGACCCTGGTTTTAATAGTGTCTGAATGGCAGCAACTTAAATTTCCCCACTGAAAGTCAATGAGTGACATCTGATTGGTGGTTGGTGGCTCCGCCCCTATTTCTAACCTGGAACTGCAGTTACCCAGTGACTAACTCTGCGAAGTTTAGGGGCTGTAGGATTAATAGTTACAGAACGGCAGCAATTAAAATTTAAACCAATAAAAGTCAATAGGTGAATTGTGATTGGTGGTTGGTGGCTCCGCCCACTTTTTCTAACCTTGAGTCAAAGTCACCCAGTGACAAACAGTGGGCACCCTGGCATAAATAGTGTGAGAATGGCAGCATTTTAAATTTAAACCAATAAAATTCAATGGATGAAATCTGATTGGCTATTAGTGGCCCAACCCACTTTTCCTATTTTTGAACTGCAGTCCCCCAGTGACCAACTTTGAAAATTTTGGCATTCATTGTGAGGCTGACAGCATTTTACACCATTGAAAGTAAATAGATGAAATGTGATTGGCTGTTGGTGGCTCCACCCACTTTTTTCTAACTTTGAATGGCAAATACCCAGTGACTAACTCTGGAAACTTTAACAACCCTGGAATTAATATTTAAATAATGGCATCAGTTTAGATATAAACCAATGAAATCTAATGGGTGGAAATGGATTGGCTGCTGGTGGCTCCTCCCACTTGTTTGGGAACCCTGACATAAATAGTGTGAGAAAAGCAGAATTTTAAATTTAAACCAAAAAAATTCAATAGGTGAAGTCTGATCGGCTGTTGGTGGCTCCACCCACTTTTTAAAACCTAAAAATGCAGCCCCCTAGTGGCCCTGGTGTTAATACTGTGAGACTGGCAGCAGGTTTAATTTCCCATTTAAAATCAATAGGTAAAATCTGATTGGCTGTTCACAGCTCCGCCCACTTTTGGGCATCCAACAATCATCATATTTTCATTCAGTCTGAGCCCATGACTGTGTGATTCAAGTTTGGGGGGTGTGGCCTCAAAGCTGTAAGTTTGGCAGCAGTTTCAATTTCCCCATTAAAGTCAATGATTGAAATTTGATTGGCTGTTGTTGGCCCCTCCCACTTTGGGGGTCATCAAACAAATGTCGCTGTTTCATTCGGGTGACCCCATGATTATGTTATTCAAGTTTGGGGGGTGTAGCTTCAAAGCTGTAAGTGTGGCAGCAGTTTGAGAATCTTCCCTGTCAAAGTCAATGGGAAAATTGGGGGGTTCGGAGCGGCGCCACAAGAAGAAGACGAAGAAGAAGAAGAAGAAAAGAAGAGATATAGAGATAATGATGGCATTTTCTCCCGTCATTATATGGCACAGGAATCAGACATGGGGATAAAGGGACAGACTTGTTCAGTGCTGGGAAACTGTGCTTATTGCTCCCAACTCCAATTGCAGGAACAGAGAACAGGGAGCCGGATTTACTCACATCAGCTGGGATTCTCATTGGGGGAAAGTTTTATTGGGCAATATTGCTTTAAGAATACAGCCCTGATGTTGCTGGACTACAGCTCCCAGCATGCCTCACCCTTCATTATATGTTACATTATTCTGGGATTGGTGGTCCGGCAACAGCTGAGTAACGTTTGGTTGAGCCGCGCTGTGTCGCAGGGTTTAATTCCCCATTAAGTCAGATTATATTTTATACAGCTCTGGTTACTGTGCTGTCTGATACTCTCTTAACTTTAATAAACTACTTATCTTCAATCAAACTGACCAGTCCAACAGTCTCTTTTTAACACGGCTCCATGTCCCACTTTTTTCTGTTACCCCTGGGTGATGGGGTGGGACAGCTCCTGCCCTAACAACTGAACACCCCTTGGTTGCACCGGTACAGCTGGGGTGTTTGCTACAGAAACCCTACTATAGTTTATATAAATACCCCGCTGTGTAGCCCCGGGGGCAGCCATTCCTGCACTGGTACAGCTGGGGTGTTTGCTACAGAAACCCTACTATAGTTTATATAAATACCCCGCTGTGTAGCCCCGGGGGCAGCCATTCCTGCACCGGTACAGCTGGGGTGTTTGCTACAGAAACCCTACTATAGTTTATATAAATACCCCGCTGTGTAGCCCCGGGGGCAGCCATTCCTGCACTGGTACAGCTGGGGTGTTTGCTACAGAAACCCTACTATAGTTTATATAAATACCCCGCTGTGTAGCCCCGGGGGCAGCCATTCCTGCACTGGTACAGCTGGGGTGTTTGCTACAGAAACCCTACTATAGTTTATATAAATACCCCGCTGTGTAGCCCCGGGGGCAGCCGTTCCTGCACCGGTACAGCTGGGGTGTTTGCTACAGAAACCCTACTATAGTTTATATAAATACCCCGCTGTGTAGCCCCGGGGGCAGCCATTCCTGCACTGGTACAGCTGGGGTGTTTGCTACAGAAACCCTACTATAGTTTATATAAATACCCCGCTGTGTAGCCCCGGGGCAGCCATTCCTGCACTGGTACAGCTGGGGTGTTTGCTACAGAAACCCTACTATAGTTTATATAAATACCCCGCTGTGTAGCCCCGGGGGCAGCCATTCCTGCACTGGTACAGCTGGGGTGTTTGCTACAGAAACCCTACTATAGTTTATATAAATACCCTGCTGTGTAGCCCCGGGGGCAGCCATTCCTGCACCGGTACAGCTGGGGTGTTTGCTACAGAAACCCTACTATAGTTTATATAAATACCCCGCTGTGTAGCCCCGGGGGCAGCCATTCCTGCACTGGTACAGCTGGGGTGTTTGCTACAGAAACCCTACTATAGTTTATATAAATACCCCGCTGTGTAGCCCCGGGGCAGCCATTCCTGCACTGGTACAGCTGGGGTGTTTGCTACAGAAACCCTCCTATAGTTTATATAAATACCCCGCTGTGTAGCCCCGGGGGCAGCCATTCCTGCACTGGTACAGCTGGGGTGTTTGCTACAGAAACCCTACTATAGTTTATATAAATACCCCGCTGTGTAGCCCCGGGGGCAGCCATTCCTGCACTGGTACAGCTGGGGTGTTTGCTACAGAAACCCTACTATAGTTTATATAAATACCCCGCTGTGTAGCCCCGGGGGCAGCCATTCCTGCACTGGTACAGCTGGGGTGTTTGCTACAGAAACCCTACTATAGTTTATATAAATACCCCGCTGTGTAGCCCAGGGGGCAGACATTCCTGCACTGGTACAGCTGGGGTGTTTGCTACAGAAACCCTACTATAGTTTATATAAATACCCCGCTGTGTAGCCCCGGGGGCAGCCGTTCCTGCACTGGTACAGCTGGGGTGTTTGCTACAGAAACCCTCCTATAGTTTATATAAATACCCCGCTGTGTAGCCCCGGGGGCAGCCATTCCTGCACTGGTACAGCTGGGGTGTTTGCTACAGAAACCCTATTATAGTTTATATAAATACCCCGCTGTGTAGCCCCGGGGGCAGCCATTCCTGCACTGGTACAGCTGGGGTGTTTGCTACAGAAACCCTACTATAGTTTATATAAATACCCCGCTGTGTAGCCCCGGGGGCAGCCATTCCTGCACCGGTACAGCTGGGGTGTTTGCTACAGAAACCCTACTATAGTTTATATAAATACCCCGCTGTGTAGCCCCGGGGGCAGCCATTCCTGCACTGGTACAGCTGGGGTGTTTGCTACAGAAACCCTACTATAGTTTATATAAATACCCCGCTGTGTAGCCCCGGGGGCAGCCATTCCTGCACTGGTACAGCTGGGGTGTTTGCTACAGAAACCCTACTATAGTTTATATAAATACCCCGCTGTGTAGCCCCGGGGGCAGCCATTCCTGCACTGGTACAGCTGGGGTGTTTGCTACAGAAACCCTCCTATAGTTTATATAAATACCCCGCTGTGTAGCCCCGGGGGCAGCCATTCCTGCACTGGTACAGCTGGGGTGTTTGCTACAGAAACCCTACTATAGTTTATATAAATACCCTGCTGTGTAGCCCTGGGGGCAGCCATTCCTGCACTGGTACAGCTGGGGTGTTTGCTACAGAAACCCTACTATAGTTTATATAAATACCCCGCTGTGTAGCCCCGGGGGCAGCCGTTCCTGCACTGGTACAGCTGGGGTGTTTGCTACAGAAACCCTCCTATAGTTTATATAAATACCCCGCTGTGTAGCCCCGGGGGCAGCCATTCCTGCACTGGTACAGCTGGGGTGTTTGCTACAGAAACCCTATTATAGTTTATATAAATACCCCGCTGTGTAGCCCCGGGGGCAGCCATTCCTGCACTGGTACAGCTGGGGTGTTTGCTACAGAAACCCTACTATAGTTTATATAAATACCCCGCTGTGTAGCCCCGGGGGCAGCCATTCCTGCACCGGTACAGCTGGGGTGTTTGCTACAGAAACCCTACTATAGTTTATATAAATACCCCGCTGTGTAGCCCCGGGGGCAGCCATTCCTGCACTGGTACAGCTGGGGTGTTTGCTACAGAAACCCTACTATAGTTTATATAAATACCCCGCTGTGTAGCCCCGGGGGCAGCCATTCCTGCACTGGTACAGCTGGGGTGTTTGCTACAGAAACCCTACTATAGTTTATATAAATACCCCGCTGTGTAGCCCCGGGGGCAGCCATTCCTGCACTGGTACAGCTGGGGTGTTTGCTACAGAAACCCTCCTATAGTTTATATAAATACCCCGCTGTGTAGCCCCGGGGGCAGCCATTCCTGCACTGGTACAGCTGGGGTGTTTGCTACAGAAACCCTACTATAGTTTATATAAATACCCTGCTGTGTAGCCCTGGGGGCAGCCATTCCTGCACTGGTACAGCTGGGGTGTTTGCTACAGAAACCCTACTATAGTTTATATAAATACCCCGCTGTGTAGCCCCGGGGGCAGCCGTTCCTGCACTGGTACAGCTGGGGTGTTTGCTACAGAAACCCTACTATAGTTTATATAAATACCCCGCTGTGTAGCCCCGGGGGCAGCCATTCCTGCACCGGTACAGCTGGGGTATTTGCTACAGAAACCCTACTATAGTTTATATAAAATACCCCGCTTTGTAGCCCCGGGGGCAGCCATTCCTGCACTGGTACAGCTGGGGTGTTTGCTACAGAAACCCTACTATAGTTTATATAAATACCCCGCTGTGTAGCCTCGGGGGCAGCCGTTCCTGCACCGGTACAGCTGGGGTGTTTGCTACAGAAACCCTACTATAGTTTATATAAATACCCCGCTGTGTAGCCCCGGGGGCAGCCATTCCTGCACCGGTACAGCTGGGGTGTTTGCTACAGAAACCCTACTATAGTTTATATAAATACCCCGCTGTGTAGCCCCGGGGGCAGCCATTCCTGCACCGGTACAGCTGAGGTGTTTGCTACAGAAACCCTACTATAGTTTATATAAATACCCTGCTGTGTAGCCCCGGGGGCAGCCATTCCTGCACTGGTACAGCTGGGGTGTTTGCTACAGAAACCCTACTATAGTTTATATAAATACCCCGCTGTGTAGCCCCGGGGGCAGCCATTTAAGCTGGAAAAAAGAAGAAAAGGCACAGGCACATAGCAAATAACAGATGAAACACCATTGTATTCTACAGAGCTTATCTGTTATCTGCTATGTAACCTGTGCCTTTCCCCCGGGGGCTACACAGCAGGCACTAAAAGTTAATTTAAAGGTGAACAACCCCTTTAATGAAAAGTGAAAATGTTTGTTTAAAGAAAGTTGAGATCTTTTATATAAATGTAACTTTTTTTCAGTTTGATTTATTATTACCTGGGATGAGCTGATCATTGTGGCCATTACAGCGAGCTCCAAGGGAGGACGGACGCCCCTGTCCTGTTGACTGTCCAGAAATCTTTTTCCGCGCGTGGCCGCTTGTGCCGCTCATCCTGCCAAAAGGAACAGAAACAGGAATATAACAGCGAGACGTTAAACGCGCAAATCAGCAGTGATGAGCGAATTGTTTCACAAAACTTGTGCAAAATTTTGGCAAGAAAATTTGCAGTGGCATCAAAATAGGTGCGGTCACATAAGAAAAAGGCTTGTGCGTCAAAAAGTTTTGTGCACGTCACAATAGACATACAGCACTCTATTAAAGGAGACATGTAGGATAAACAAACCCCTAACCCTGTAGGCAATTAGGAATAATATCCGGTGCTGGTTTTACTTAGGGTTAAACATTAACCTTTTTTCTGCCAACGACGTATGAGAAACGTTGTGGCAGAAAAAGGATTTAACTGCCAATGACGTGTCTCATACGTTTCTAGCGATGACAGCCCCCTGGGCAACGAGCTGGGGGGGCTGTCATGTCAGTCCTGCAACGCAATGGTCCTAGAAGCAGCAGACGCGATTGCATCGCGTCTGCTGCTTCTTCCTGCTTCCCCCCAGCACCGACCTCTTCAGGACAGAAGAGATGGCTTTTTTGTTGCACTTACACACATACACACACACTTACATACATTTACACACACTTACATACATTTATACACACTTACAGCACACAATTTAGCAGTTTTATTTTTATTTTGCACACTTATATACACTTATATACACACTTACACACTGTCACACAACTTTTACATATGTACACACATGTACACACATGTATACAAAAACTTTTTTTTTTTTCATTTTACCACTTTGATTTTAGTTTCTTTTCCCTAAAAACTGTTTATTTTGACAGCATGACTATTGGATCAGATATTCTGACCACTAATTACACTGTCATGTGACTTATTTTGTTGTTTCACTGATTTGCACAATTTTTGTGGTTTTATTGCATTTTTATCCCTGTATTAGTGTTTCTAATCTGTTTTTTGCGTAGCTTTGCCAGGTGTAACTTTGGTGTACAAAAATAACTTTATCTATTTTGAATTCATCAGAATGTGTACTTTCCACAAATATATGGTTTTCTGGGGGTCTCTGTATAGTTAGGGGGGTTACGGCACATAATACACTGACAGGGGTCTCTGTATAGTTAGGGGGGTTACGGCACATAATACACTGACAGGGGGCTCTGTATAGTTAGGAGGGGGGTTCCGGCACATAATACGCTGACAGGGGGCTCTGTATAGTTAGGGGGGGTTACGGCACATAATACACTGACAGGGGGCTCTGTATAGTTAGGGGGGGTTACTGCACATAATACGCTGACAGGGGGCTCTGTATAGTTAGGGGGGGTTACTGCACATAATACGCTGACAGGGGGCTCTGTATAGTTAGGGGGGGTTACTGCACATAATATGCTGACAGGGGGCTCTGTGTGCAAAAGCTGAGTTGGCAGGCGAGAAATCCTTATGCGCTATTTTCATTTTGGGTTCAGTACATACCGCAGACTTTGGTATATCTATGCATATTGGGCATCAAACTGCTCAGTAGCCCTTAGGTGTTCCTATTTGGGGTGACTTGTCTTTATCTGATCTTTATCAAGAAATTGTGAGAGATTGTAACATTTTTATGCGATTTTCTGAAATGTCATAAAAATCTGCAAACTTAGGAAAGCTTTACAGCTTGGTACTTTGGAGCAAAAAGAAATGTTTACCCATTATAGATTCGGGGGAATGTGTACTTTGCAAAAATATATGGCTTTCTGGGGTGAGCGTACTTTTTTGTAGCTTTATCCCACATAAATGATGGAAATTTGTTGATTTTGCAGGAGCTGAAATGATAGATCATATGGGGGTATGTTCCCATTGGGGCCCCTACATGCCACATACTTAGGTAAACCTATACATATTGGGCATCAAACTGTTCAGTAGCCCCCTGGCATTCATATTTAGGGTGTTTTATCTCGGTACCTAATGCTATGTGGGAGATAAGATGCTGCAAAGTGGAAGCTTTGAGGGGATTTTTGGAAATGTCATCAAAATTGGCAACTTTAGAAAAGCTGTGCGGCTTGGTACTTTGGAGTAGAAAGACACGGGTACCCATTTTAGATTCGGGGGAATGTGTACTTTCCAAAAATATATGGCTTTCTGGGGTGAGCGTACTTTTTACTAGCTTTATCCCACATATAATGATGTAAATGTGTTGATTTTGCAGGAGCTGAAATGACAGAAATGGCAGATCATATGTTCCCATTGGGCCCCTACATGCCACATACTTAGCTAAACCTATACATATTGGGCATCAAACTGTTCAGGGGACCCCTGGCGTTCAAATTTAGGGGGTTTTATCTGGTTACTTTATGACCTGTAGGAGATAAGATACTATAGACTGGAAGCTTTAAAGCGATTTTTTAAAAAATTCACAAATTTTGATAAAAACCAATAACTTTAGGAAAGCATTGCGACTCGGTAGTTTGGAGCAGACAGACAGTTGTGCCTATTCTGGATTCCCCAGAATCTGTTCTTTCCAAAAATGTACAATTTTCTGGGATAAACCTTCTGTTAGTGGGAGTTTTGGCCTTGAAATCTAAAGTATGCAGCTTTCTGGAGCAGTGCTTTGGGAATTTGGTAGGTACTGCTGGGAGTTTGTGACCTATACTAAGTGAGAAATCGCCATAAAACTATATATATTTGGTATTGGCACGTTCAGGAGACATGGGACTTTCCAAATCAGTTGTATATTTGTGCATAAAATAATTTTTGTTTCTAGTATGTGTTTATATTATGAAATTTTTTTTTTTTTTTTCATTTTTAGACCTTTAGAAGCCTATATCTTGTTACAGAATTGGAATTACTCAAAAATGAAAAAAGCGATATATTGTTTTCCTGGGTAAACTAAAAGTCCCCCCGAGGAAAGGCCCCTAAAGTTAATCCTATCTGTAACAATGGCCCCTTTATTGGAGCTCCCTATAGATCCTCTCAGGTCCCTGTCTGGGTTTCAAATGAGGGGTTGGCGTGTCCTAAGAGTCCCTCTAGGTAGATAGGGGTAGGGGAGCCCTGTTATAGTACCACTCTAGGGGTGTAAGGGGGGAATAGGGACCCCATGAATGAGGTAGGTAGATAGGGGTAGGGGAGCCCCAGTTATAGTACCACTCTAGGGGTGTAAGGGGAGAACAGGGACCCCATGAATGGGGTAGGTAGATAGGGGTAGGGGAGCCCCTATTATAGTACCACTCTAGGGGTGTAAGGGGGGAACAGGGACCCCATGAATGAGGTAGGTAGATAGAGGTAGGGGAGCCCCCTGTTATAGTACCACTCTAGGGGTGAAAGGGGGGAACAGGGACCCCATGAATGAGGTAGGTAGATAGAGGTAGGGGAGCCCCTGTTATAGTACCACTCTAGGGGTGTAAGGGGGGAATAGGGACCCCATGAATGAGGTAGGTAGATAGGGGTAGGGGAGCCCCAGTTATAGTACCACTCTAGGGGTGTAAGGGGAGAACAGGGACCCCATGAATGAGGTAGGTAGATAGAGGTAGGGGAGCCCCTGTTATAGTACCACTCTAGGGGTGTAAGGGGGGAACAGGGACCCCATAAATGGGGTAGGTAGATAGAGGTAGGGGGGCCCCTGTTATAGTACCACTCTAGGGGTGTAAGGGGGGAACAGGGACCCCATGAATGAGTTAGGTAGATAGAGGTAGGGGAGCCCCTGTTATAGTACCACTCTAGGGGTGTAAGGGGGGAACAGGGACCCCATGAATGAGGTAGGTAGATAGAGGTAGGGGAGCCCCTGTTATAGTACCACTCTAGGGGTGTAAGGGGGGAACAGGGACCCCATGAATGAGGTAGGTAGATAGAGGTAGGGGAGCCCCTGTTATAGTACCACTCTAGGGGTGTAAGGGGGAACAGGGACCCCATGAATGAGGTAGGTAGATAGAGGTAGGGGAGCCCCTGTTATAGTACCACTCTAGGGGTGTAAGGGGGGAACAGGGACCCCATGAATGAGGTAGGTAGATAGAGGTAGGGGAGCCCCTGTTATAGTACCACTCTAGGGGTGTAAGGAGGGAACAGGGACCCCATGAATGGGGTAGATAGATAGAGGTAGGGGGGAGCCTGTTATAGTACCACTCTAGGGGTGTAAGGAGGGAACAGGGACCCCATGAATGGGGTAGGTAGATAGAGGTAGGGGAGCCCCTGTTATAGTACCACTCTAGGGGTGTAAGGGGGGAACAGGGACCCCATGAATGAGGTAGGTAGATAGAGGTAGGGGAGCCCCTGTTATAGTACCACTCTAGGGGTGTAAGGAGGGAACAGGGACCCCATGAATGAGGTAGGTAGATAGAGGTAGGGGAGCCCCTGTTATAGTACCACTCTAGGGGTGTAAGGGGGGAACAGGGACCCCATGAATGAGGTAGGTAGATAGAGGTAGGGGAGCCCCTGTTATAGTACCACTCTAGGGGTGTAAGGGGGGAATAGGGACCCCATGAATGAGGTAGGTAGATAGAGGTAGGGGAGCCCCTGTTATAGTACCACTCTAGGGGTGTAAGGGGGAACAGGGACCCCATGCATATGCAAATTCAGATTCAGATTCTGATCAGGTTTCAGCCATATCCCCATAAAGATGTGGGATTTATGCAGAGGTGCATCCCTACTTATAATAACTATATTAAATGAGTGAATGTGAGAAGCAGAGAGAAATGATGAAATTACAAGGAGATGGGAATCACTTACCTTCCAGCAGTGGATAAATAATAGGAGACCTGTGCTGAGACCCAGACTGGAGCTGAGCTTGGGGAACCCAGAGAGGCAGTGGGGCAGCTCAGTGATTGGGTCCCAGGGAGAGAGGGGTCTCTGGGAGAGGAGTGGGGGATACTGGGGTCCCACAGCCGTATATATAGAGGCACCAAGGGAAAGTGAAAGGAACTTGCCTGAACCACTGGTTTCTGATTAGAAACTGCCTCGCCCTTTCCCTGATGAGCAGCAATTTAACTGTGAGATTAGATAAGAGCTCTGAGTGTTTCTGGGAAATACATATATACTGTATATAGCAAGTACAGGAGCCAAGGCATAAAATACTAAGCAGAAAAGCTGTGCAACCTCAGCAACGTGTAGTTAGTAACCAGTAACCAGTAGTTACCCATCCTGCACTGAACACAAGGCTGGCGGGTAGTTAGTGTTGAACTGTAACTTTATTCTTCCAGGAGAGCAGGGCTGGCCCCAAGCTAAGCGCTTACATGTTTCTTATTACTGATACCCCTAGATCTCTCGGCTGCTTCTGACCCTGGGGACCCCCCTCCCCCAGTTCCCCCATTCCCTTGGCTCTCATTACACTGCCCTGGTTTTCCTCTTACCTCTCATATCTCCCCCGTACAATGGGGCATTATGCTCTCCCTTCCTCTTGCCTCCCAGAGGTACCTGTCACAGTTACCAACTCACTATCACCCCATATCCCAGCCCGGTGCCTTGGGGTTACCCCCATTCTGCCCTGTCCTTCACTCCACATATCCACTCACTTATCCCATTCTGTCACTTTCCCCCAACAAATATTTCCAAAATAAGATAATTTATCCCTAAATAAGCTTCCAAAATTCTTATTCCCTCTCTCATCCGATCCTGGCTGGACCCATAACTCTCTATTAATTGTTCTCCCCCCCAGAGACTCCAGTTCATAAAGAATACTGCTGCCAGTCTCATGTACCTCTGCACCCACTTCTCCTCTGCCCTCTCTGTACTCTCTGTGCCACTCTGCCAGTCTCTGTGCTACTTTGCCAGTCTCTGTGCCAGTCTGCAAGTCTCTGTGCCACTCTGCCAGTTTATGTGTCACTCTGCCAGTCTCTGTGCCACTCTGCCAGTCTCTGTGCCACTCTACCAGTCTCTGTATAACTCTGCCAGTCTCTGTGCTACTTTGCCATTCTCTGTGAAAGTCTGCAAGTCTCTGTGCCACTCTGCCAGTTTATGTGTCACTCTGCCAGTCTCTGTGCCACTCTGCCAGTCTCTGTATCACTCTGCCAGTCCCTGTGCTACTTTGCCATTCTCTGTGCCAGTCTCTCTTCTGTGCCAGTCTGCAAGTCTCTGTGCCACTCTACCAGTCTCTGTATCACTCTGCCAGTCTCTGTACCACTCCCCTTCATCTGCCAGTCTTTGTGCCAGTCTCTCTGCTGTGCCAGTCTGTCAGTCTTTGTGCCACTCTGCCAGTGTCTGTGATGTGCCAGTCTGCCAATCAAAATTTAAAAAATGCCCCTCACATTGAGTGGTAACTTTGCCCCCCTACATCTCTGTACTCATCTCCAGATACCAACTTACCTACTTGTTATTCTCTTCTACTGCCCCCCTTCTCTCTCATTCCCTCCTCACTCACATTCAACAGGACCCCCCTTCTCTCTTATTCTTCCCTCACTCACTCACACTCACTAGGGCTGCCCCCCTTCTCTCTCATTCCTCACTCACACTCACTAGGGCTGCCCCCCTTCTCTCGCATTCCCTCCTCACTCACACTCACTAGGGCTGCCCCCCTTCTCTCTTATTCTTCCCTCACTCACTCACACTCACTAGGGCTGCCCCCCTTCTTTCTCATTCCTCCCTCACTCACACTCACTAGGGCTGCCCCCCTTCTCTCTTATTCTTCCCTCACTCACTCACTCACTCACTCACACTCACTAGGGCTGCCCCCTTCTCTCTCATTCCTCCTCACTCACACTCAACAGGCCCCCCGTCTCTCTTATTCTTCCCTCACCCACTCACTCACACTCACTAGGGCTGCCCCCCGTCTCTCTTATTCTTCCCTCACTCACTCACTCACACTCACTAGGGCTGCCCTCCCTTCTCTCTTATTCTTCCCTCACTCACTCACACTCACTAGGACCCCCCTTCTCTCGCATTCCCTCCTCACTCACACTCACTAGGGCTGCCCCATTCTCTCTTATTCTTCCCTCACTCACTCACACTCACTAGGGCTGCCCCCTTCTCTCTCATTCCTCCCTCACTCACACTCACTAAGGCTGCCCCCCTTCTCTCTCATTCCTCCCTCACTCACTCACACTCAACAGGCCCCCCTTCTCTCTTATTCTTCCCTCACTCACTCACACTCACTAGGGCTGCCCCCCTTCTCTCTCATTCCTTCCTCACTCACACTCACTAGGGCTGCCCCCTTCTCTCTTATTCTTTCCTCCCTCACTCACACTCACTAGGGCTGCCCCCTTCTCTCTTATTCTTTCCTCCCTCACTCACATTCACTAGGGCTGCCCCCTTCTCTCTTATTCTTTCCTCCCTCACTCACACTCACTAGGGCTGCCCCCTTCTCTCTTATTCTTTCCTCCCTCACTCACACTCACTAGGGCTGCCCCCCTTCTCTCTTATTCCTCCCTCCCTCACTCACACACACTCACTAGGGCTGCCCCCCTTCTCTCTTATTCTTCCCTCCCTCACTCACACTCACTAGGGCTGCCCCCCTTCTCTCTCATTCCTCCCTCACTCACACTCACTAGGGCTGCCCCCCTTCTCTCTCATTCCTCCCTCACTCACACTCACTAGGGCTGCCCCCCTTCTCTCTCATTCCTCCCTCCCTCACTCACTCACACTCACTAGGGCTGCCCCCCTTCTCTCTCATTCCTCCCTCACTCACTCACACTCACTAGGGCTGCCCCCCTTCTCTCTCATTCCTCACTCACTCACACTCACTAGGGCTGCCCTCCTTCTCTCTCATTCCTCACTCACACTCACTAGGGCTGCCCCCCTTCTCTCTCATGCCTCACTCACTCACACTCACTAGGGCTGCCCCCCTTCTCTCTCATTCCTCACTCACACTCACTAGGGCTGCCCCCCTTCTCTCTCATTCCTCACTCACTCACACTCACTAGGGATGCCCCCCTTCTCTCTCATTCCTCACTCACTCACACTCACTAGGGCTGTCCCCCTTCTCTCTCATTCCTCACTCACTCACACTCACTAGGGCTGCCCCCCTTCTCTCTCATTCCTCCCTCACTCACACTAACTAGGGCTGTCCCCCTTCTCTCTCATTCCTCACTCACTCACACTCACTAGGGATGCCCCCCTTCTCTCTCATTCCTCCCTCACTCACACTCACTAGGGCTGTCCCCCTTCTCTCTCATTCCTCACTCACTCACTCACACTCACTAGGGCTGCCCCCCTTCTCTCTCATTCCTCCCTCACTCACACTCACTAGGGCTGCCCTCCTTCTCTCTCATTCCTCACTCACACTCACTAGGGCTGCCCTCCTTCTCTCTCATTCCTCACTCACACTCACTAGGGCTGCCCCCCTTCTCTCTCATTCCTCCCTCACTCACTCACACTAGGGCTGCCCCCCTTCTCTCTCATTCCTCACTCACTCACACTCACTAGGGCTGCCCTCCTTCTCTCTCATTCCTCACTCACACTCACTAGGGCTGCCCCCCTTCTCTCTCATTCCTCCCTCACTCACACTCACTAGGGCTGCCCCCCTTCTCTCTCATTCCTCACTCACTCACACTCACTAGGGCTGCCCCCCTTCTCTCTCATTCCTCCCTCACTCACTCACTCACTCACACCCACTAGGGCTGCCCCCCTTCTCTCTCATTCCTCCCTCACTCACTCACACTCACTAGGGCTGCCCCCCTTCTCTCTCATTCCTCACTCACTCACTCACTCACACTCACTAGGGCTGCCCCCCTTCTCTCTCATTCCTCACTCACACTCACTAGGGCTGCCCCCCTTTTCTCTCATTCCTCACTCACACTCACTAGGGCTGCCCCCCTTCTCTCTCATTCCTCCCTCACTCACTCACACTCACTAGGGCTGCCCCCCTTCTCTCTAATTCCTCCCTCACTCACTCACTCACACTCACTAGGGCTGCCCCCCTTCTCTCTCATTCCTCACTCACTCACTCACACTCACTAGGGCTGCCCCCCTTCTCTCTCATTCCTCACTCACACTCACTAGGGCTGCCCCCCTTTTCTCTCATTCCTCACTCACACTCACTAGGGCTGCCCCCCTTCTCTCTCATTCCTCCCTCACTCACTCACACTCACTAGGGCTGCCCCCCTTCTCTCTCATTCCTCACTCACTCACACTCACTAGGGCTGCCCCCCTTCTCTCTCATTCCTCCCTCACTCACTCACTCACTCACACCCACTAGGGCTGCCCCCCTTCTCTCTCATTCCTCCCTCACTCACTCACACTCACTAGGGCTGCCCCCCTTCTCTCTCATTCCTCCCTCACTCACTCACACTCACTAGGGCTGCCCCCCTTCTCTCTCATTCCTCCCTCACTCACTCACACTCACTAGGGCTGCCCCCCTTCTCTCTCATTCCTCCCTCACTCACTCACACTCACTAGGGCTGCCCCCCTTCTCTCTCATTCCTCACTCACTCACTCACACTCACTAGGGCTGCCCCCCTTCTCTCTCATTCCTCACTCACACTCACTAGGGCTGCCCCCCTTTTCTCTCATTCCTCACTCACACTCACTAGGGCTGCCCCCCTTCTCTCTCATTCCTCCCTCACTCACTCACACTCACTAGGGCTGCCCCCCTTCTCTCTAATTCCTCCCTCCCTCACTCACTCACACTCACTAGGGCTGCCCCCCTTCTCTCTCATTCCTCACTCACTCACTCACACTCACTAGGGCTGCCCCCCTTCTCTCTAATTCCTCACTCACACTCACTAGGGCTGCCCCCCTTTTCTCTCATTCCTCACTCACACTCACTAGGGCTGCCCCCCTTCTCTCTCATTCCTCCCTCACTCACTCACACTCACTAGGGCTGCCCCCCTTCTCTCTAATTCCTCCCTCACTCACTCACTCACACTCACTAGGGCTGCCCCCCTTCTCTCTCATTCCTCACTCACACTCACTAGGGCTGCCCCCCTTTTCTCTCATTCCTCACTCACACTCACTAGGGCTGCCCCCCTTCTCTCTCATTCCTCACTCACACTCACTAGGGCTGCCCCCCTTCTCTCTAATTCCTCCCTCACTCACTCACTCACACTCACTAGGGCTGCCCCCCTTCTCTCTCATTCCTCACTCACACTCACTAGGGCTGCCCCCCTTTTCTCTCATTCCTCACTCACACTCACTAGGGCTGCCCCCCTTCTCTCTCATTCCTCCCTCCCTCACTCACTCACACTCACTAGGGCTGCCCCCCTTCTCTCTCATTCCTCCCTCCCTCACTCACTCACACTCACTAGGGCTGCCCCCCTTCTCTCTCATTCCTCACTCACTCACTCACACTCACTAGGGCTGCCCCCCTTCTCTCTAATTCCTCACTCACACTCACTAGGGCTGCCCCCCTTTTCTCTCATTCCTCACTCACACTCACTAGGGCTGCCCCCCTTCTCTCTCATTCCTCCCTCACTCACTCACACTCACTAGGGCTGCCCCCCTTCTCTCTAATTCCTCCCTCACTCACTCACACTCACTAGGGCTGCCCCCCTTCTCTCTAATTCCTCCCTCACTCACTCACTCACACTCACTAGGGAACCCTCCTTCTCTCAAAAGACCTTTTTCATTTTCTTTGAGAGTCCATTCCATGTATCTTAGCAGATCCTGTGATAATTTAGGCCAGAACCCCATCTGTTCCCATTAATACCCAAACTCACCCAGAATCCCCTTATTTATTTGGAACTGACAAACCTACACTTCTGACTGTCAGGCACTGGGGGCTCTATAGGTTCAGCTCTGAGTGACACAGAGGCGCGTGAGTTGCCAACGTGCTGTACCCTCCGGCCTGAGTGACACAGAGGCGCGTGAGTTGCCAACGTGCTGTACCCACCGGCCTGAGTGACACAGAGGCACGTGAGTTGCCAACGTGCTGTACCCACCGGCCTGAGTGACACAGAGGCACGTGAGTTGCCAACGTGCTGTACCCACCGGCCTGAGTGACACAGAGGCGCGTGAGTTGCCAACGTGCTGTACCACCGGCCTGAGTGACACAGAGGCGCGTGAGTTGCCAACGTGCTGTACCTCTGGCCTGAGTGACACAGAGGCACGTGAGTTGCCAACGTGCTGTACCCACCGGCCTGAGTGACACAGAGGCGCGTGAGTTGCCAACGTGCTGTACCACCGGCCTGACTCCATCATAGCGATGAGCGAAATATTTCACCAGGGTGGATTGGGGCAAAACTCTGCATTTCACCATTGGTGGATTTTTTTGCAAAATGGGCATAAAAAATTTGTCATGGTCGTGTCAAAAAACTTGCACGGTAGCCGTTTCCAGTTTTACGCAGTTTCCGGCAAAGTGAAACAGACTCATCGCTACTCCGTGATACTCACATAGCAACAAGCAGAGCCGGCACGTCCCCCAACTGAATGCCGGGCTTTTCCTTTCATTTTCCTGTAACTCCACTGATTCCGCTAAATGTCTCCCCTCCCCAAGCTCTTCGGGGAAAGGATGAAACAGAGTTAATAATTAAGTCTTTGTTCTACCGGCCCGACCCACTCCCATGGTTCTGTTCCTCTCCCCGTGTCGCCCTGACATAGTGACAAAGGCAGCCGTCTCACCGGCGCATCCCGTCGCTCCCCTGGGTCAGACTCACAGGGATGTGAAATCTAGTAGGGACAATTATCTTCAGCAAAATGACATTTGGATCCTATTAATGAATGTTTATACACAGAGCTAAATGCAATTAGTTGCTAATTTTAAAGGGGATATAAACCCTGCTGCATAGCATTGCTCAACCAAAGTTTAATATAAGAAATCACATAGGAAAAAAATCAACGAAACGTTACTCAGCTATTGCCGGACTACAAATCCCATATAATGAAGGGTGAGGCATGCTGGGAGCTGTAGTCCAGCAACATCAGGGTTGTGTTCTTAAAGCAATATTGCCCAATAAAACTGCATTAAAATGCAAGAAATCCCCCAATGAGAATCCCAGCTGATGTGAGTAAATCCGGCTCCCTGTTCTCTGTTCCTGCAATTGGAGTTGGGAGCAATAAGCACAGTTTCCCAGCACTGAACAAGTCTGTCCCTTTATCCCCATGTCTGATTCCTGTGCCATATAATGACGGGAAAATGCCATCATTATCTCTATATGTAAGGTACCAGCAAGGGGCCTGACACAGTGCTGGCAATCAGAATTCTCATTGGTCACTTCTCTTGCATCTTTAAGTTTTGGGTCAGTAGAATTGGTTGGTGAATGGGTTTCCATGTGTAATTATGTTTTTCAGCAACTTTAATAGAGAACTAGGGGGCGCAGTGGGACGGCTTTATGGTTGGGTTTATTGTCCCTTTAGAGGTGGCCATACAGCTCCTGCCCTTACAACTGGAACACCCCTTGGTTTTACCTGGAAGGTACAAAGTTTATGAGGGACTGGAGGGAGTCAAGCCCGACTTGTGGAAACCAAAGACAATGAACAAGTTTGGTGTCTGGGGGAGCACAAGGAAGGTGGGTTCCCCTTAGGGCCTTCTTGCTTTCCCATAACCTGGGCAGGTAGGGGCATTGCCCACAATGCATCGTTCAGGAGGAAACATCTCTGCACACTTTTTGGGGGTGCCCATTGCACAGGCCCTGCTTGGTGCCCCAGAACATGACTGAGAGACTGCGTGCCCATATGGAAGGGGCAATCCTGGAGGCCTGACATCTTATGAACTGTGTTACGGATGGTTTGTTGTTTTCCAGGAATTGCCTCCTTCTATGGAAAGGGAGGATGATAATCCAGGGCTGTCGCAGGGTAGGTCACAGCCGGCTCTGAGGCTACAGTATCGGGGAGAGCCCCCAATAAAAAAAATGTTCTGTGACCAGGAAGCTCTTCCCATATATATATATATGGAGTGTGTGTGGTGAAAGATACAATATGTGCATGTAAGAGAAGCCCCTCCCATATATACAGTGGGGGAGGGGATACAATATGTGTTTGTACCCAGGAGTTTGGGTTCCTATAAAGCACTGTCTCCGGGTTGGGGGGGGGGGGTCACATTTTGCTCCTCCCTCTCCCCATGTGATCCTGAATCCAGTTGTACATCCCATAAATACAGGGAGGAGCCCATACTTGTAAAACAACTCTTATGGGTTTAAATTTGGGCAGGGGCTTTTTTTCTTTTTCTCATTGTTTTTCATTTATATAATTTTTTTCTAAATCATCAATAAACTGCCCCCAATCTCAGTGATAGAAAGGAAACCCAACGTAGAGCTCCCAGGGTTTAGACAAAGCTTTAGGGGCCACAGCTGGGCCTGGGCCTCACGCATCTCTTCTACTCCTTGCACTACAATTTGGCCCCTTACAGAACCAAAAGAAGCCCCCGGCACGTCTCTACTCTACCCCAGTGCAACACAACCTGCTAAGCCACATGCCTATATCACTGTGCATAACTGGTATGGCCGGTATGGTGAGATGGAGCTGAACAGAGATTTTTGCGCAACCCAATAGCCATGGGCAAGGGTCTTCATTCCACTACTCCCACTCTATATCTTCAGATGATGTATGAATGTTTCCTCAGTTACACAACACACTGTATAAGAATTTTGACCTCCTCCACAGAGAATTTGGGGTTGGGTAGGGGAGAGGCAGCCATTTGCTGGAATGTGAGGGATAACAATATAAAAGTATGTAGCCATAAGTGCCAGACTTGTTCATGGGTGAAAATCTGTGCTTATTAAACACAATTAACCATTTTTACACTTGAAGCTGTTGTGACTGATCAATTTCAGTGCACTGGGACTTCCAGGTAGGGTACCTAGATAGATGGATGAACTACAGCGGAGTTTCGTCCCCCCCCCCCCCCCACCTGAGACTCCTGCTGAAAGAGCCACAGAGCTCGTTAATAATTACCCGAGGAGCTATTAAGCCCTCTAGTTTTCTGCCGCAGTCTTTCACCGAAGTCCCTGCACACAGGAAAATAAACACTTATTGGTGTGCATGATGAAATCCAAGATGGCGGCCGCAAAAGAAACTGATAAAACGCAAGTACCGTGTTTTCCCGAAAATAGGGCATCCTCCAAAAGTAAGGCACCCCCCCCTTTTCACCCCCCTCGGAAAGTAAGGCACCCCCCGAAAATAAGACACCCACCTCGCGCCATCGAGCCGTCACCACAGAAGCCGTCTGAGCGATGCGACTTCCTGTTTCCCCTGTGCGCTGCCTGCGTGGTCTCTCTGGCGCCGTCGCGCTGTCGCGCTGTCATAACACATTGAGTGGTGACGTTGCGACGGCGCGAGAGAGAGCACGCAGGCAGTGCACAGGGGAAACAGGAAGTCGCATCGCTCAGACAGCTTCCATGGTGACGGCGCGAGAGAGACCACGCAGGAAGCACACAGGGGAAACAGGAAGTCGCATCGCTCAGACAGCTTCCATGGTGACGGCATGAGAGAGACCACGCAGGCAGCGCACAGGGGAGAGAAGGCAGGCGTAGACAAGGCGCAGGTACCGGTAAGAACGAGAATGTGACACAGGAGGATCAGAGGACACAGAAATAACAGAGGGGGCAATAAAAAAAGGCACATGAGGATCAAAGGGGCAATCAAAGGACACAGGAGGATCAGAAGGGGTTACTAAAATGGTAATCCCCCCCCCCCGATTCTCTTGTGTCATTTTGATTCCCCCCTCTGTGTCGTTTTAAGTGATCGCCCTCCCCCCACCCAGATACGGTTATTACCATACAGGTAATAAATGTCCTTTTTTTCAACAATAAATGTGTACTGTATTCTTCGTCATGGAAAAATAAGACATCCCCTGAAAATAAGACCTAGTGCATATTTTGGAGCTTAAAAAAATATAAGACAGTGTCTTATTTTCGGGAAAACAGGGTACGAAATATAATGCACCTACAAATATAAATTACAAGAAAATAGCAATAGAATTGGCTAATCTCATAAATCCAAACCTTACACAAGGCAATTGGCAGAAAAGTAGAAGAGAGAGAATCCACTTTAGATGATTTGTGGCCTCCATTATTCAGTCTCTGGGGAAAACAAGATCAGAATTGGAGAACAAAACAGATGACTTGGAAAACAGAACAAGGAGGAATAATCTGCATCTTGTGGGCTAACCAGAGTCATATAGCAACGATTCTCTTCTTGACTTACTCATTTTTTTTACTGAAGCCTGAGCGTGCTTCATATCACCCAAGTGCAAAAAACGTGCTCACATAAAGTGCAACACAAGTGCAGGTGGGTGCAAGTTGACTTAGTCCCAAAAGGGACTGAAGTCTGTAAAAACCCCAGGGCACCGGCCAAAAGGCACAAGTGAAAAGGAGTCTTCAGGCCCACCTTCGCCCCTTAGGCTAGGGTGAGCCCCTTTATCCCCGACCTCCCCGGCCAAAAGTCACAGGAGGAGGCAAGGGTCTTCGGACTCCCTTCACCGCAAGGCTAGGGGAGTCCCTTTCTCCATCTCTCTCCCCACCGAAGTAAAGGAGAGGTCCGGACATCAATGGACCTCCGAAGAGATCCCGGCAACAATTTGCGCCCGCTCCAGGGGCCGGTTTCAGGGAGAGAAGGAGCCTAATGGCCACACATCCCTCCCCTAGATTAGTGCAGCCCCGAAGGGGAAGCACCCAATCCAAAAAAGTGCAAAAAGTGCATAAGTGCCATAAAAATAAATAGGGGTGGGGTAAAATTCATAAAAAGTGCAGTGACCTGCCCCAGCCTATCGGCCGGAATTTAAAAAATGTTATGCCCTAGCCAAAAGGCCCGGGACATAAGAGCGAGTGGAAAGCATAAAAAGTGAGGATGTGCGCATACCCATATTGCCCGTGACAGTCAAACACGTGCAGTTAGGGTACCTCAGGTTCGCAACGCCTGGGGCACTTCAACTCAGGCTCAATATGCATTTCCAGCCCTCTGGCCAGAGGATCAAGTGCCTCTCTGCCTCAGCAGTAGGGAGGGCCCCAGTTATGACATCCCTTAGCTAGGATGTCAAACCCCCCCCACGCTTCAAGCAGATAGTACACTTGATCTTAGCCAAAAGGCCAAGAAGCAATCTTCTTGACTTACTCATGAACTGGTTACCAAAAAAGCATAGGTATACAGAAGGATATACCTACTTTCATTATTGAGTGTGGATTCACAAACAAGTCAAAAGGGTTGAGGAGACCACCTCATACATATGCAAACAGCCCACAGGAATTCTGGAAAATGCCATTTACATGGGTTTTTCCTATAGGCTGCAGCTCACCCACTGGGTTTTGAAAGCAGAACCCATTATTGAGTGTGCACATAGGATTGGTCCCTGTTTAACAAACAGCAGTAAAAGGCCACAAACCGTTATCGCCAGATTTCTTGACTTTACAGCAAAGTCCAAGATTTTGCAAGCATATAAAAAAAGTAATAACTTGTTACTGGATGGTCACACACTTCTGATTTTCCAGGATTACTCAGTTGCACTAATAGGAGACGTCTTTTTTCAAAAATATGTCGTGTTGTTTCCGATTATGATTTGCACTAACATATCCAGCCTTGCTTAACATTTTTTTTTACTGGCAGGAACTCAAATTTTTGACAATCCTGTTGAAGCTGAAAGACTTGTTCTTAAGATGGAAAGATATGACCTTAATCAGCATATAAAACTCCAAAGAGCAGGGGCCTGGCATCGCTAGAAAAGTGCAAAAGAAAGACAATAAACATAATGGTTGCTCGGCGACGCCCCAGATCCCCACAACTTGTGAGAAACATTTCTCCTCAAATGCAGTCGGATACGGTTCAATTACAATAAGGCTTGTTTACTGTTTCAAAAACAATGAAATAAACATTGAAGGGTGTTTTATTACTTGTGGTGGGGGACGGAGTCCTACGCTATAGGCTGTACTTCTTTTGTAAGAGTCATTTGGTCTCTTTTGTACCTCAGAGAAAAAGAGTCGAGAGGGAATGACGACTAGAGTATTTCACTTACATATTACAAATAAATAAGGTTGAGGCTCAACAGTGTAGTGCAGGGTTTTCTGATCAGCTTAGGTAGAGTCACCGTGTGGTTCTACAGACAAACAAATAAGGTTGAGGAGACTACCTCATACAGACAAAAGCAAACAAAAGGAACTCTGGGAATGAATTCCAAACTCTTAAAAAAATCCCATTTCCATGGGTTTACCCTATAGGCTAAAGCTCACCCACTGGGCTTAAAGCTGAAGCCGGGATAATAGCTGATCAGATTCCCAACTACAGACCGGTTTCACCATTCTTGAGGCTCAACAGTGTAGTGCAGGGTTTTCTGATCAGCTTAGGTAGAGTCACCGTGTGGTTCTACAGACAAACAAATAAGGTTGAGGAGACAGCCTCATACAGACAAAAGCAAACAAAAGGAATTCTGGGAATGAATTCCAAACTCTTAAAAAAATCCCATTTACATGGGTTTACCCTATAGGCTAAAGCTCACCCACTGGGTTTGAATCTGAAGCCGGGATAATAGCTGATCAGATTCCCAACTACATTCAGCTTCAAACCCAGTGGGTGAGCTTTAGCCTATAGGGTAAACCCATGGAAATGGCATTTTTTTAAGAGTTTGGAATTCATTCCCAGAATTCCTTTTGTTTACTTATATATTACTCAACTGTTCTGATCACTTTACATTTTTCTTGTAAAATGAATATTATCGTTGTTATGGTTGTTTTGGTTAAAATACTGGTTAAATGTGCTGGATTGTATATTTGTACAAGTCTGTTTTGTCGTATATTAATGAATCGTTACTTGTACTATATCCTTAAACCTTCATAAATGGAGAGACTTGAAATTATCTCATGGAATGTTAATGGTTTAAATTCGCCAATCAAAAGATCCGGGATTCTAAATGAACTTAAGACAAATTCAAGCATCTCTTTATTACAAGAAATTCATTTAAATAATATAGAAAATTACAAACTTAAAACATCTCGGATTGGAGACATTTTCAAAAAGAAAGGAGGAGGAGCTATCTTAATAAACAAGAGATTGAAATATGAAGTTATTTCCTCCAATAAAGATGAATTGGGAAGATTTATACATGTGCAAATATTAATACAGAACAATACTTGGAATATGTGTTCTGTTTATGCGCCCAATGATAATAACATCAAAATGTAACTCAACTAATTAGTTCTCTAAATTCTGACAATTTAATTCTAGGTGGGGACTTTAATCAGTCTCATTCCTGGATTCTTGATAAATGTGGTCCCAATAAAAATTTGAATAACAAAAATTTCAAATGAATTACAGATTTATTAAATCAAACCAATCTGAGAGATACATGGAGAATCTTTAATCCTATGTAGGGACCCATAGGGTTAACAAGTCCCTATGGCTTTAAACCCTACAACTTCCTTGGTTTGTGCTGTTACTGGGCAAGACCCATGTATCAGTTTAGAGTTGGCCTATGTGTCTTATTGGTTAACAGGGAGACCACACCCTGGGCACTATGATATAGTGCTTAGCAGGGGGTGGGGCTACCTCTTTGGCTGCTTCTACTGACCCAGGTGGGAGACCCACTGAGCCTGGGATCAACAGGGCCCCAGTAAAGTGAGTACCCTAGAGGCTAAATCTAGCTCTAGTGAAGGTGGGGAAAAGGAAGCCCTTGTTTTGCCAGCAGTTGAGACCAGTGAGCAGTGGCTGTAATGCTGTGCCAGCTTTAAAGAGAGATCTAACCCTGCGGTTAGATGCCTAAATCCTGGGATTGACCCATATGAGGAAAGGTATTTAAGTCTACCGTGTGTGGCCCCTGTGTGGGGACAGGTGTTTTTCATGTGCCTGCTATGTGGGAGCAACTGCCTATTCCAAAGGGCCAGGGGTACTTTGGGGCAGGTAGCACTACCTGGGGAAAGAGCTCTGGGGGAGGGACTTTGCCAGGACTAAACTGAACAGGGGTATTTCCCCAGGAGGGGAGGGTGCGACTGTGTCCCTAGAGAGACTGAGCCAGTAGTGGCTAAACCCACACAGGTTCCCAAAGCAGGGTTATTACTGTTGCATGTTAATGCTATTTCATTTTCACTTCATTATATAAAGTTGATATTTGCTTTTCCCCTTGAGGTGTGCTCCTCAGTGTCCACTAGGGGGCAGCACTGCACTAAAATCCCAGTTCCCAGTACCTTTCACCTGCAAAGGGAACCAATCTCCTGTATAAAGCCCAAAATAAGTGAATGCGCCAAGAAAGGGTTACACCTACAAGTAAAGATTTAACTTTTTTCCCCATCCTCATGGTACAGGTACAAGGATTGATGACATCTTTACCTCAACAAATGTTATTAATTTAATTGAAAACACTGACATTGGTAGTTTCTCACATTCAGGCCATGCCCCTATTAATATACTACTGAGAATGGTTTATAACCAAATCTTATATTCCTTGGAGATTTCCCTCTTTTTTTTTATATAACAGACCTGATTTTCAAGAATTCTCAAAGAAAAATAGGCAAACTTTCCATTGGATAATTCTGAAGAGAATCCCATGTTACTCTGCGACACCTGGAAATCCACTATTAGCGGTGAAATTATTTCTTTTTGTAGCAACTTTTATAAAGAGATTAATTCTTAAATTATTAAGCTGAGAAAAGCACAAAAAGATGCCTTTATCCCTTTACAACTAATCCTAGCTGTTCTAATTGACTCCAATATGAAAACTCCATAAAAGATTTAAAACTCTGGCTTGATACGAGGGATCAAATGAATATGTCATATTCTAAATCTAAATATTTCAATTTTGGTTAGAAAGCTAACAAGCTTTTATCAAACATTATTAAAAATGAGAATAGATATGATTCCCTCTCATCTATATAAACCAAAGATAATACAATTATAAGAGACTCTGTCCAAATAGTGGAAACATTCAGAGATTTTTATGAAGAATTATATTCTTCCACAGATTCTACATGGAGAGGAAATCATTTTTTTTACCCAATTAAATTTTCCTGTAATTACTCAAGATGACTTGAATTTCTTAAATTTGCCAATTTCTGAAGAGGAGATTATCACTACAATCTCTTAATTAAAAAAAGAAAAAGCAGAAGGTCCTGATGGTTTCACTAGTCCATTCTACAAATTAATGTCTAAAGAATTTTCACCAATTCTTACTAAAATTTTCAGTGGCATCCTATTTCAAAAACAACTACTTCCTGCAAGTCTACATACTGTACTCATATAAGAATTATACACAAACAAGGAAGAGATCCTATGCTTATGAATGTATATAGACCAATAACCCTGATGAACCAGGATATCAAAATTGTATCCAAGATTCTAGCTAACAGACTTTCAGCCATCATTTCAAAGCTAGTGTCTTCAGAACAAAGGGTTATATAAAGGGATAATAATAAAAATATTATGACACTACTGAAAGTTATATATACGGCATCATCTAATAAAATCCCCATGTCTTTAATAAGTATTGATGCAGAGAAAGCATTTGATAATTTTGCTGGCATCATTTTCAAGATACTTTAAAAGCTTTTGTTTTTTCTGGTCCTTTTATGAACTTAATTAATTCTCTTTATTCATCACCTAAAGCTCAAATTTTAGCAGCAGGAGAACTTTCCAAACAATTCATTACTCACAGAGGAACACAGCAAGGTTGTCCACTTTCTCCATTATTATTTAATCTGTCTTTAGAACCATTCATAAGTATTCTGTCTAAAGCTCATTGTCTACAGGATTGGTTATTAATGGGATATGTAACAAACTGACTGTTTTCGCAGATGATATGTTATTAATTGTCAGAGACCCAGATAGACATCTTGCAGATATTTTGGAAATTTTTTACCAAATTTGGTAGAATCTCTGGATATAAAATAAATGTTTCCAAGACAGAAATAATGGATATATGGTTCAACTTCTCCAAGGATTCTAAATCAATAGAGAAACCCAAGTCATTTATCAAATATTTAGGTATTTATTTACCAGCGGAACTCAACAGGCTCTATTCTTTAAATATCTGTCTGTTGGTTAAGAATGTAATTAATTTATGTAACAAATGGATAAATGTTCCCTTAAATTTGAAAGGTAGAATAGACTTTTTAAAAATGCTCATATTTCCAAAATTGATGTATCCTATTATAAATCTTCCTCTTCTTGCCAAACACAAAGATATTAAGGCATTGGATACAAGTTTACTACAATTCATAGGGAGAAATAAAATACCAAAAATTGCCTTGTATAAACGTAGGGATTCCAAAAAGAGAGGGGGGTTAGATTTAAGAGACTTTAGATATTTTAATCTCTCAGCTTTGGCTAGCTATATCTTGGAATGGCTTTATGGAGGTGACAGATATATCAATTTTCATCTAGAATATTTATCTGATTCTAATGAGAACATTATTGAATTACTACATCGTAACTGGAATAAACAACCTAAAGAAGCAAGAATTAACCCAATTTACAGAGATACAATAATCTGTTGGAAACGATTGCATAAAAGGTTTAAATCTAACTAGCAATTAACATCATACTTACAGGTTTATTGTAATAAAGACTCTTCTCCCTCTACTCAAGCTCCTGTCTCCACAGCCTGGAAACAAAAAGATAAGATTTTTAAGAGACATCAGATATTAAGATGAATTTAAATTAAAATATCCGATCCCCTCAAATGAGAAAATATCTCCAATTGTCCCACTGGTCCAAACACTTATATAAAAAGATCAATTCAAAATAAAATAAGAATAATCCAAAGTGCTTCATGGAAAAATTCAGATACATCTCCATATCTTTTGGAATCTTCAGCTAAAAAGTAGTCAGATTTCGTAAAAGGTTCAAATTGATCCTCCTCAATTATCATCATTTATTGCTTCTTACGTAGCTCGATTTGGGAATGTTCCACTTGTTATTGGCTGCCGCAAGATTATCTATTTTGAATAAACTGATTGATATCAACCCTCCAACAATAAAACTTCTTTTTAAAGAATGTTTGGACCTTTGTTCTCATGAATTTCAAATTCTCTGATCTAAAGGTTTGTAAAAACTTTGGGAAAAGTGGAAACCATTTCTGGATCATTTACATGAAAATGAAAACAAGAAAATGTTAGTTATGAGCCCCTCTCCCCCACCACAGAAGTGGCCAGGGAGTGAGAAGAGTATAAAGATGCCTAACTGTTCACTACACTTTTGTTTTACTGTTTTATTGTTGATGTTATTAAGTTCATTATTATGCTATGACCTACTTAACAAAATAATCGGTACAAACTTAGAATGTTTGTATATAAGTACAAAGATAAACATAACTATAAATTACAAACTTTGCGTTGCCAAAAAGGGTATCCGCATTAAATCAGGCCCAGTCGGCTCCACCTCTTTTGCCAAAAGTACAAACAAACCCATTAGCTATACAAATACCAATATCGATGGTTAAGCTACTATCTCTAAATGTAAAGGGATCAAATTCCCCGATTAAAAGGAAACTAATACTAACAGAGCTTAAAAAACAACATGCAGATATTGCGCTCCTCCAAGAGACGCACCATACAAACGATGATGTATGAAGGCTCCGAGATAGAAATTACCCTCACTATTTTTACGCCTCAAACAGAACTAAAAAGGCAGGGGTTGCGATATTATTTCACAAAAACTCTATTTTCCAACTTGGGCGAAAGGAGGTGGACCCGAATGGCCGATATATCATAATAGAAGGCACTTTGGAGGGAGTTCAGGTAGTAATAGCTAACCTATATGCCCCAAATGTTAGACAGGTTCGTTTTCTACAAAAGGTACTCAATAAGATAGCTCTATATCAAAACCATAAGGTAATATTGGGTGGAGATTTTAATATGGCTCTCTCCCAGTTGAGAGACACTATGAGACCCCACTCTACCCTACCCAATAAAGACGCAACCCTCTGTTCCCAAAACTTCAGAAAACTGATAAGGAAAGCTTTACTCTTAGATATATGGAGGATTAAACATCCAACCCAGAAAAATGATACCTTTTACTCACATCCCCACAAAACATTTAGCCGCATTGACTATTTTTTTATATCACCCAAACGAAGTGTGCAGAATTTAAAGGCACATATTGACCAAATCACGTGGTCAGATCATGCCCCAATTCTGCTAACCATCCCATTGCAAATGGACCATAGCATAATAAACTGCTGGAGGCTCAATGAATCACTACTAACCCCCAAGGAGGCCCAACAAACACTCACCGAAAAGATTAAAGAATACTTTTTACTAAATAAGGAGACTACACTAGACTCAGCTATATTATGGGAAGCACACAAAGCTTGCATTAGGGGTGAATTCATCTCACTAGCTAGTGCAGTTAAAAAAAATAGGAACAAAACCGTACAGGAACATTTATTCCCAAAAACCTACAAAACGTCTCCTATTAGATATTATCCAAAAGAGAAATAGCATAAGGGAAACTATGCTCCACACAGTAGAAAAGTCGCTGAGATGGACACAACAAAAATACTATGAATATGCTAACAAATCACATACCCTACTGGCAAACAAACTAAGGGGAGAAAGAGCCAAAAACACCCCAACAGTGATACAGCACAAAGAGAAACTAGAATCCAACCCAGGAGAGATTGTAGAGTGCTTTAAGGAATATTATAAACAATTATATAACCTCCCCCAACACAGACCCCTAAAGAAGTTTTAACTCAATTCCTCCAAGACAGTAAACTCCCCACCCTAACCATAGAAGAACTAAAAGCCTTAAACATACCAATAACTGAGGAGGAAATAACAGAAGTGGTCAAGCACTTACCCTCCAACAAAACCCCCGGCCCAGACGGTCTGACATACAAATACTATAAACTATTTATAAAAGAATTATTACCCTGTTATGTTAGATCTCTATAATGGGTACCTGCAAGGGACACCAATACATAAAGAGACCTTGAAATCTTACATTACTGTGATACCAAAGGAGGGAAAAGATCCCACTTCCTGCGCAAATTACAGACCCATCTCTCTCCTAAATTCAGATTTGAAAATTTTCACGAAAATCCTGGCAAACAGACTAAACTTAATCTTACCACGATTAATCCACTTAGATCAAGTGGGCTTCGTGAAATATAGACAACCCGGAGACAATACACGACGGGTTATAAATCTCATTGATAGCCTAAATAGGAGAGAAGAGGAAGCTCTAATATTAAGCTTAGACGCCGAAAAGGCATTCGACCGTCTGGACTGGGGTTTTATGTTTGCCACTTTAGAGACCATGAAATTTCAAGGTCCATTCCTCCAAGCACTCAGAGCACTATATTCTTGCCCAACAGCGATAGTCAAGACAGCAGGACTTCTCTCACAGCCACTCCATATCACAAACGGGACACGGTAGGGATGCCCGCTATCCCCACTTCTATTTGTTCTATGTATAGAACCCCTAGCAGCCCAAATACGACAAAACCCAAATGTAAAAGGGGTGACAATTAAAAACAGGGAATATAAAATAAGCCTATATGCGGACGATGTCCTTCTAACAATAACAAAACCGTTACTATCCCTACCAAAGCTACACCAAATAATAACCATATATGGGCAGCTCTCAGGATACAAAATTAATAACAATAAGACAGAAGCCCTTCCAATACATATTCCAGCCCCGAGAGTAAAACTACTACAACTTAACTTTAACTACAATTGGCGAAGAGACACGCTGAAATATTTAGGTATCCATCTTACGACCAACTACGACACTTTATATAAACATAACTTTATCCCAATGTGGAAATGTTTGGCCACAGAACTCAACACATGGCACAGCTACAATCTCTCCTGGTTTGGTAGAGTGGCAGCAATAAAAATGAACTTACTCCCTAGGCTACTATATCTCTTCGAAACCCTGCCAATACCAGTACCAAAACTAACATTCAAACACTTCCAAAGCAAATGCCTCAAATGTATGTGGGTGAGAAAGAGACATAGAATACGGGTACAGATTCTACAGGCAAAACGCACACAAGGGGGCATAGGACTCCCCAACTTCTATAAGTACTACATAGCCTCACACCTTAGACAAACAATATACTGGAACCAGAAAACAGCACACACTAAATGGGCAGAAATTGAAATGCTACAACTAGACTCAATACACCCTGCAGCCTTACTATGGTCTGAAGATTTGAAATGGGATATAGGACCCCTATCCAAACCAGCTCAATTTAATCTTAAACTCTGGCTTTCTAAAGATAATTTGCTACGGTCTAATCCCGCAACATCTCCATTCACACCTTTCCTAAAGAACCCTAGATTTAGTTTAGGAATGGAAAAACATTTTATCAAAATCTGGGAACACACTAAGGTATTTCAGATCTATCAACTGTTTAATGGGAAAACATGTAAATTCATGGATAAAGTAGAAATAACCCAGTATTACCAACTTCATGGTTTGAAAGACTATATGTACTATCAATTACGGCACTATGTCAACTCCCTGTGCTCAAGACTGCAAAAACGAGACCTAACAAACTTTGAACATATCTGCCTACGGTCAACATCACAGAGAGGCATGATCTCCACACTATATAACATTCTTATTGACCAAAACATGGATAATTCACCGCATCCCTATATGTTACATTGGGACAGGGAACTTGGCATTCACATAACGTTGGAACAATGGGAAAAAATCTGGACAGTGGCTGCTAAAACCTCCATATGCTCCACTTTCAAGGAAAACCTATACAAAATAATATTCGAATGGTACCATACACCATCTCTTCTCCGAAAACTTTTCCCAGAAACACCATCCACATGCTGGCGCTGTAATCATGACCAAGCTACGATGTACCATATATTCTGGGCTTGCCCAATAATAGCAACCCTATGGGACAAAACCACAGAAATCCTCTCAAAAATCACCTGTCTCACTTTGCAAAAACACCCGCTGTCACATCTCTTACGATTACCGCTACAGGGAATAGGCAAGTGGACACAAAAGGTGGTGCAAAGTGTACTGCTAGCGACTGGAAATCTCCTACAATGCCAACTATACCCGAATTGATCAATAAGGTGCAGCTTATTCGGAACATGGATTACTTAACAGCCATACTCCATGATAAAACATTACCCTTTCCGGTTTTTATGGGACTCATACTATGGACAGCTACATAATCATGTAGACATGACCTGAACCGCAATACGAGCACAGAGCAGTAACCAGAACTTTTAGAACCTAACATGACGTGAGCAACGTCGGATCTTGACCCGCCCTTCTCCCAACCTTAACCCCTTTGCCTGTTTTTACTTACCAACCCCAATAAACACACGGACACCAATTCTTGGGATAAAATGGCCGCAGAACATTTATTAATAACAATTAGAGTTTTAATTTAAAATATATCATAAGAACAAATAAGATAGAAAACAACTCATGAACACAATACAAATGTTTGTATAACAAACAACCAACTTTGAATAAACATAAACCATAACATACACCATAACAACCCAATAACTGCGCAGCGCAACTGGCGCTGCCAGCTGCCCTTCCATTCCGGAACCCCCTACCCAACAAAACTCACCTCCTAATCCACTTACTTACCCCTGAGGTTCCAGGCATGCCATCCCCAAACAATTAACAAACTCCCTTCCTAACCCAACCATTGTTTTCCCCCAACTGAATCACCCCGCCAACACCACTCGTTGCTTCCACCTCTATAGGGAGGGAGGGTGGGCGTTTTCCTATGCTGCCTAAAATGGATGAGGAGCGGGAACATTTTCCAGCTATTTATACCCCAAACGAAACAACCAATCAGATAACAAACTGGGAGTGGCTATGTCTGTCCTACTGCTACGTCATGCCCCTGCTTCCCTACGTTTCCCTACGGGTCATTGGGCTACTGTTACCTAAGATTACCTATCAGACCTATGATAGAAAGATATGCGGAACCCATGGCAAAAGCAAAAGCTAAAACAAAAACAAATACAAATACTAAAGTATGCATTTGATATTTTTGCACTATTTACTGTATACATTTATTTTGACTATTATGAACATATGTACTTACTAAACCCTAAAAAGGGATACTGTAATGTCACCTTGATTTGACAATGTCTTACCTTGTTTTTCTCTAAAAATAAATAAAAACATAGTTCAAAAAAAAAAAAGAAAATGTTAGCTATTCACAATTTTACCATAAAATACCTTTAGTTAGGAACCCAGCCCAATACTAATTTGTTATTGTTGATTTTCAAATATGTTATTGTATGCATTGGTGTAGTGTTTAATCCTATATGGATGTTACATGTATATGCAGTGATTATATGTTTATATATAAAATAAAACTTTCAGTGCACTTTGTGCAATGGTTTTGGCTCTAAGAAAATCTGAAACATAATTTTTAGGAATCAGTCAACTGCACTTTACGTTTGGAATCTCTTAGCATTTTGTGTTATAGACAATAGGGCTCATTTAGGAACTGTCTCATAGCTGTCTCATAAGTAATGTCTCATAGCCCGTTGCACAATAACATTTTGTCTCACCATTTTTGTCCCACCTCCCATTACAAAATGAGCACAATACTTACATAGGGTTGAAAAAAGACCAGAGTCCATCAAGTTCAAGCCATTCAAGTAAACCCAGCACACCTAACCCACACCTACCAATCTATACACTCACATACATAAACTATATATACACCCACTAGTACTAACTGTAGGTATTAGTATCACAATAGCCTTGGGTATTCTGCTTGTTCAAGAACTCATCCAGGCCCCTCTTATAGGCATTAACAGAATCTGCCATTACCCCATCTCTAGGGCATTCCCCAACCCCCTCACTGCCCTCACCGTGAGGAACCCCCTACCCAACATCCCCCGGCAGGGCATTCCCCAACCCCCTCACTGCCCTCACCGTGAGGAACCCCCTACCCAACATCCCCCGGCAGGGCATTCCCCAACCCCCTCACTGCCCTCACCGTGAGGAACCCCCTACCCAACATCCCCCGGCAGGGCATTCCCCAACCCCCTCACTGCCCTCACCGTGAGGAACCCCCTACCCAACATCCCCCGGCAGGGCATTCCCCAACCCCCTCACTGCCCTCACCGTGAGGAACCCCCTACCCAACATCCCCCGGCAGGGTATTCCCCAACCCACTCACTGCCCTCACCGTGAGGAACCCCCTACCCAACATCCCCCGGCAGGGCATTCCCCAACCCCCTCACTGCCCTCACCGTGAGGAACCCCCTACCCAATACCCCCCGGCAGGGCATTCCCCAACCCCCTCACTGCCCTCACCGTGAGGAACCCCCTACCCAACATCCCCCGGCAGGGCATTCCCCAACCCCCTCACTGCCCTCACCGTGAGGAACCCCCTACCCAACATCCCCCGGCAGGGCATTCCCCAACCCCCTCACTGCCCTCACCGTGAGGAACCCCCTACCCAACATCCCCCGGCAGGGCATTCCCCAACCCCCTCACTGCCCTCACCGTGAGGAACCCCCTACCCAACACCCCCCGGCAGGGCATTCCCCAACCCCCTCACTGCCCTCACTGTGAGGAACCCCCTACCCAACACCCCCCGGCAGGGCATTCCCCAACCCCCTCACTGCCCTCACCGTGAGGAACCCCCTACCCAACATCCCCCGGCAGGGCATTCCCCAACCCCCTCACTGCCCTCACCGTGAGGAACCCCCTACCCAACATCCCCCGGCAGGGCATTCCCCAACCCCCTCACTGCCCTCACCGTGAGGAACCCCCTACCCAACATCCCCCGGCAGGGCATTCCCCAACCCCCTCACTGCCCTCACCATGAGGAACCCCCTACCCAACATCCCCCGGCAGGGCATTCCCCAACCCCCTCACTGCCCTCACCGTGAGGAACCCCCTACCCAACATCCCCCGGCAGGGCATTCCCCAACCCCCTCACTGCCCTCACCATGAGGAACCCCCTACCCAACATCCCCCGGCAGGGCATTCCCCAACCCCCTCACTGCCCTCACCCTGAGGAACCCCCTACACTGCTTCAAATGGAAGCTCCGTTCCTCTAATCTAAAGGGGGGGCCTCTGGTGCGCTGATTGTTTTTATGGGAAAAAAGAACATCCCCCATCTGCCTATAATCCCCTCTAATGTACTTGTACAGAGTAATCATGTCCCCTCAATGATTGTATAGATGCAGGGGATCCCTGGAGTTTCTGACTGGGGGGGAGAAATGGGGGTGACCCCTTGCATAAAATCACAGGTGACTATTGAGGGAGCAGACAACTGCTGGGCCCCAGTTACTGACACCCCTGAAGGAGGCCATAGTTCCAGGTTCTTGTTGCAGAGGCAGAGACTTTAGAATCCATTCAGTCAGCTGGATCAGCGCCTTTCCATAGAGAAGCCACATAGGGCTCACTTATGTGCAGAAATGCCCACTGTAATTGTTATTGTGAGGGGGAGATGTACTTGACATATTTAAATGCATCAAAATGCACAGGATTCCACTTCTTGTTAGTTGGGAATTAAACGTAACTGCGCTGGGACTATGCCATATTATGAGCTCGATGTTACAATAACATTTGCCCGTGATCCTCTAGGCACAAGTATGGGGCATCTATTGACTGTAACTGGTAGATATAGTGATAAATGGTAACGGCTTAACCCTATTCTGACATCTATACCTGCTGCACTTATAGGGCAACTGCACCTCAGGGCAATGGCACATAACTTCTGTGTTCCCCGTGCATTTTTTTTCTTGGGGTTGGGCAACAACATTTTGAAAAAATCTCTCTCTATAGACTGACATAGCAATTGCACTGACCCAACTAGTTCAAATATGGGGCAAGTGTTTTTTTTTTTTTGCTCAAAAATGCTCACTGCATTTTTTCTCCTACCAGCGAGCATTCATGTGGGAGAGGGGCCTTTGTGTCGGCAAGAACAAAGAATGGGTGGTATTTCCTGTGTATTTCGCAACAGAACCTGAGAGGTAAGTTCCTTTCACTTTCCCTTGGTACCTGTATGTGTATATACTGTATATAAGGCTGCTGTCATTCTGGGATGTACAGTCTCACTCCTGTCCTGGAACCTCCTCGCTCGGAACCTCTGCCTGTGGGACCCAATCACTGAGCTGCCCCACTGCCTCTCTGGGTTCCCCAAGCTCAGCTCCAGTCTGGGTCTCAGCACAGGTCTCCTATTATTTATCCACTGCTGGAAGGTAAGTGATTCCCATTTCCTTGTAATTCATGGATCCTGAAATGTCATCATTTCTTATTTTACATACCGTATATACTCGAGTATAAGACGATTCGAATATAAGCCGAGGTACCTAATTTTACCTAAGAAAACTGGAAAAACGTATTGACTCGAGTATAAGCCTAGGGTGGGAAATGCAGCCGCTACTGCTAAGTTTCAGTAATCAAAATAAATACCAATAAAATTACATTAACTGAGGCATCAGTGGGGTATATGTGTTTCAATATTTATTTCAAAGAACAACAGTAAACTAGCTCTGTAAGTGGAGAAGAGGGTCAACAAAAACAATATGAGTACTACCCCACGCTCATTGCACATTGGCAAACTGGCAGCAGACCCAGTCCCGGAGAACAACATATAAGGGGAAATAAGTATTGGGACTGGGAGCCAGCCAGGGCGCTGGAGGGTCTGGTTGCGGGGGGGCCTAATTTGCACACAAAGGAGAGAGGGTGCTAGTCTGGAGGGACCCATGGCACCCGACTCGAGTATAAGCCGAGGGTGACTTTTTCAGCACATTTTGGGTGCTGAAAAACTAGGCTTATACTCGAGTATATACAGTATTTATAGTTTTGGAACAAAATGAACTACAATCGTATGATACAAACAAAAGGGCCACTAAAGGCAGTGGTGTAACTGCCCTGTGGGGGGGGGGGGGGAGAGGGGCACAAAAAAGACTTTTATCTGATGTTTTATTTTTCCCAATCAAGGCATTAACTTAACCAGTATGTGGGTGTGCACAGTGCTGTACATAGTGTCCCTGCTACTGGGGGGTCCCAGTGATGTTTGGGTGGAGCGGCAGATGCAGGAGGAACACTTTGCATTCAGTTATATGTAAAGAGACAAAAAGAAACACCTATTTTATGAAATTTGTCAGGCTATTTAAAGTTTGAACACATTTCTGGGGATTTTGCGGTCTTTTGTGTTATTACAGTTTTGCTAATGAAGGTGAAGTTGCCCTTTAAAGGAACAGTAACACCAAAAAATGAAAGTGTTTTAAAGTAATTAAAATATAATGTACAGTTGCCCTGCGCTGGTAAAACTGGTAAGTTTGCAGCAGAAACGCTACTATAGTTTATATAAATGAGCTTGCGGCTTGTAGAGGAGAAGACTGCCCATTAACCAACACCCATTCTTTTTAAAGGCATAAGACCACCATTAAAGGTACGGGTGTGGGGGTGCTGAACCCACATGGAAGTTTGGCCATTCTTCCTGCAGTCCTCTCCTTTACAAGCCGCAAGCAGGGGAGGATTGGGCCTGGGGAACCAGGCAATCTCTCTATATAAGCTAAAGGCATGGGAGTGACTAAGCCCTCTGATTCAAACCAGCCCCCAGGGCAAGAATGGCAATAGTGCACGGGAGTGCCAGCCTTTGAAAAATATGACCAGAGGTAAATAGATAGGACCACCATACGGGGTTTACCTTGACGTGGTATGGGGGCTTACCAATCTTATGATCATAATTCTGTAACTAAAAACCCCTGTTTTTTTGTCAATATACTGTATGCACTAGCATGAAACTAACAGACAATTTACTTATGAAACAGGGGACCAGGGAATGTGCATTGATCAATCCCTTTTTCTTTTTGTATGTTTGTAGCTTATTAGTTACACTTGTATCTCAGTGCAGGGGGTGAGTATTCTGGGCTCTGCCAAAAGCCCCCTTATTTAATTATGTTTGGGAAACTTTGTATCTTTTTTGGCATTCAGTGCAGGAGATCGAAGGGAAATGAGGCACTTTTCTATAAGAATCTGGGACTGGGGGCTGAGCTGGTAAAATCGGGACTGTCCCATGAAAATCAGTTCATTTTTAACCTTCAAGTATAATTAAGAGAGAATTCTATAGCACTACATAAAGTTTGTGAAACAGGTTTTTCAGGTTAGTTATTGCAAAAATCCAAAAAGTAGGAAAAAAGCTTCAGCAGATTTACTGCAAACCATTTATTGTGGGTAGTGGTAACACGACATGTTTCCGGTCAATAGCCCTTTTGATAAAGGGTGCACTTGATAAACGGTATTGACCGGAAACATGTCGTGTTACCACTACCCACAATAAATGGTTTGCAGTAAATCTGATGAAGTATTTTTCCTACTTTTTGGATTTTTGCAGTTGTATTTGGTTGCAGCACAGAGCGACAACTGGGAGAAAAAACCCCCTACGCTGCTTCAAATGGAAGCTCCGTTCCTCTAATCTATAGGGGGGGCCTCTGGTGCGCTGATTGTTTTTATGGGAAAAAAGAACCCCCCCATTTGCCTATAATCCCCTCTAATGTACTTGTACAGAGTAATCATGTCCCCTCGCAAGCGCCTCTTTTCCAGAGAAAACAACCCCAACCCTGACAGTCTCACCTCATAGTTTAACCCTTCCATCCCCTTAACCAGTTTAGTTGCAGTCTCTGCACTCTCTCCAGCTCATTAATATCCTTCTTAAGGACTGGAGCCCAAAACTGCACTGCATACTCACTTTTACTGCCCCCCCATACTCACTGTTACTGCCCCCCCATACTCACTGTTACTGCCCCCCCATACTTACTGTCACTGCCCCCCATACTCACTGTTACTGTCGCCCATACTCACTGTTACTGCCCCCCATACTCACTGTTACTGCCCCCCCATACTCACTGTTACTGCCCCCCATACTCACTGTTACTGCCCCCCATACTCACTGTTACTGCCCCCCATACTCCACTGTTACTGCCCCATACTCACTGTTACTGTCCCCCATACTCACTGTTACTGCCCCCCCATACTCACTGTTACTGCCCCCATACTCACTGTTACTGCCCCATACTCACTGTTACTGCCCCCCGTACTCACTGTCACTGCCCCCATACTCACTGTTACTGCCCCCCGTACTCACTGTCACTGCCCCCATACTCACTGTTACTGGCCCCCATACTCACTGTTACTGCCCCCATACTCACTGTTACTGCCCCCCATACTCACTGTTACTGCCCCCATACTCAGGGTGAGGCCTTACCAGGGACCTATAAAGAGGCAAAATTATGTCTCATCCCTTGAGTCAATGCCCTTTTTATACAAGACAGCACTTTATTTGCTTTAGTAGCCACAGAATGACACTGCCTGGCATTAGACAACTTGTTATCAACAAAAACCCCTAGATCCTTCTCCCTTAAGGATACCCCCAACTCACTCCCATTCAGTAGATCAGTGCTGTCCAACTTCAGCGGTGCCGAGGGCCGGAATTTCTCTAGCATACATGGTGAAGGGCCACTAATGGTAGCCAGTTTTGGCCACTCCCCTTTTTTGAACCACACCCACTTCAAACCTCACCCATTTTATCACAATGGTGGTAGTGCAGCAAAACCCCAAATGCTTGGTCCTCACTGCGGGGATATCAACAGTTATACATATATGAAAGAATTATATGATGTCATATTAAGATATACCCTTAAATCCATATGCCTCCTCCTCCCCTGTGGATAGCACAGCAACCCCCAGTACATAATTACACACCTTAGGGACCATTTAATGGCTGTTTCCAACTACTAACAAACTCCCAGAACAAACCCCTGCCAGGTTCCCCTCTCACAGGCAGCATAGGGCAGGCAGAGTATGGCACACACAGGCAGCATAAGGCAGGCAGAGTATGGCACACACAGGCAGCATAGGACAGGCAGAGTATGGCACACACAGGCAGCACTCTGCCTCCCTTATGCTGTCTGTGTGTGCCATACTCTGCCTGCCATATACTGCCTATGTGTTCCATACCCTCCCTGCCCTATACTGCTTATGTGCCATACTTTGCCTACCCTATGCTGACTGTGTGTGCCATATACACATGCATACAGGCCAACCAATCACAGTCCTGTCTGGCTGCTCCCTAAAAAACTGAAGGAGAACTAAAGTCTAAAATTGAAAATCATTAGAAATGCTGTATTTTGTATACTGAACATAAACATAAACATTATGAACTTACGGCACAAGCCCAGAGGCTGAGAAGCCTAATTACAGTAATGATTTCTGCTTTCAAAGTTGTCCACAGAGGGCCGCCATCTTGTTACTTTGTTAGAACATCTTTTCTAAGATTTAGGGCTTGCACATGCCCAGTTACCCTGGCCAAAAGGAGCAAGGGCTTTCAGACTCGGCTTTACATCATGGTTAGGATTCTACCAAAACATCTCCCAAGAAACTAGAGACAAATACAGGTTAAAGCCAAAGCTTAATGGCCATGTAACTCTCCCCTAGGTGTTTGGGGCAGAGCCCTAATGGGCTGATCTACACCACAAAACCTAATGTAAATTTGAAAATGTGACAAACATCTAAAAGTGAATAATGTTCTGTACCTTAGCCCTGGGGGGGGGGTGTAAGGGGCAGATACAGTCACTGTGTTACATACAGAGAAGTTATTGGGCTGATGGGCACTAAAGTGAATAATATTCTGTACCTTAGCCCTGGGGGGGGAGTGTAAGGGGCAGATACACTCACTGTGTTACATACAGAGAAGTTATTGGGCTGATGGGCACTAAAGTGAATAATATTCTGTACCTTAGCCCTGGGGGGGGGGGGGTGTAAGGGGCAGATACAGTCACTGTGTTACATACAGAGAAGTTATTGGGCTGATGGGCACTAAAGTGAGTAATATTCTGTACCTTAGCCCTGGGGGGGGGGGGGAGTGTAAGGGGCAGATACACTCACTGTGTTACATACAGAGAAGTTATTGGGCTGATGGGCACTAAAGTGAATAATATTCTGTACCTTAGCCCTGGGGGGGGAGTGTAAGGGGCAGATACACTCACTGTGTTACATACAGAGAAGTTATTGGGCTGATGGGCACTAAAGTGAATAATATTCTGTACCTTAGCCCTGGGGGGGGGGGGTGTAAGGGGCAGATACAGTCACTGTGTTACATACAGAGAAGTTATTGGGCTGATGGGCACTAAAGTGAATAATATTCTGTACCTTAGCCCTGGGGGGGGGGTGTAAGGGGCAGATACAGTCACTGTGTTACATACAGAGAAGTTATTGGGCTGATGGGCACTAAAGTGAATAATATTCTGTACCTTAGCCCTGGGGGGGAGTGTAAGGGGCAGATACAGTCACTGTGTTACATACAGAGAAGTTATTGGGCTGATGGGCACTAAAGTGAATAATATTCTGTACCTTAGCCCTGGGGGGGGGGAGTGTAAGGGGCAGATACAGTCACTGTGTTACATACAGAGAAGTTATTGGGCTGATGGGCACTAAAGTGAATAATATTCTGTACCTTAGCCCTGGGGGGGGGTGTAAGGGGCAGATACAGTCACTGTGTTACATACAGAGAAGTTATTGGGCTGATGGGCACTAAAGTGAATAATATTCTGTACCTTAGCCCTGGGGGGGGGGGAGTGTAAGGGGCAGATACACTCACTGTGTTACATACAGAGAAGTTATTGGGCTGATGGGCACTAAAGTGAGTAATATTCTGTACCTTAGCCCTGGGGGGGGGTGTAAGGGGCAGATACACTCACTGTGTTACATACAGAGAAGTTATTGGGCTGATGGGCACTAAAGTGAATAATATTCTGTACCTTAGCCCTGGGGGGAGTGTAAGGGGCAGATACACTCACTGTGTTACATACAGAGAAGTTATTGGGCTGATGGGCACTAAAGTGAGTAATATTCTGTACCTTAGCCCTGGGGGGGGGTGTAAGGGGCAGATACACTCACTGTGTTACATACAGAGAAGTTATTGGGCTGATGGGCACTAAAGTGAGTAATATTCTGTACCTTAGCCCTGGGGGGAGTGTAAGGGGCAGATACAGTCACTGTGTTACATACAGAGAAGTTATTGGGCTGATGGGCACTAAAGTGAGTAATATTCTGTACCTTAGCCCTGGGGGGGGGTGTAAGGGGCAGATACACTCACTGTGTTACATACAGAGAAGTTATTGGGCTGATGGGCACTAAAGTGAGTAATATTCTGTACCTTAGCCCTGGGGGGGGGGTGTAAGGGGCAGATACAGTCACTGTGTTACATACAGAGAAGTTATTGGGCTGATGGGCACTAAAGTGAATAATATTCTGTACCTTAGCCCTGGGGGGGGGGGTGTAAGGGGCAGATACAGTCACTGTGTTACATACAGAGAAGTTATTGGGCTGATGGGCACTAAAGTGAATAATATTCTGTACCTTAGCCCTGGGGGGGGGGTGTAAGGGGCAGATACAGTCACTGTGTTACATACAGAGAAGTTATTGGGCTGATGGGCACTAAAGTGAATAATATTCTGTACCTTAGCCCTGGGGGGGAGTGTAAGGGGCAGATACAGTCACTGTGTTACATACAGAGAAGTTATTGGGCTGATGGGCACTAAAGTGAATAATATTCTGTACCTTAGCCCTGGGGGGGGGGAGTGTAAGGGGCAGATACAGTCACTGTGTTACATACAGAGAAGTTATTGGGCTGATGGGCACTAAAGTGAATAATATTCTGTACCTTAGCCCTGGGGGGGGGGTGTAAGGGGCAGATACAGTCACTGTGTTACATACAGAGAAGTTATTGGGCTGATGGGCACTAAAGTGAATAATATTCTGTACCTTAGCCCTGGGGGGGGGGGGAGTGTAAGGGGCAGATACACTCACTGTGTTACATACAGAGAAGTTATTGGGCTGATGGGCACTAAAGTGAGTAATATTCTGTACCTTAGCCCTGGGGGGGGGTGTAAGGGGCAGATACACTCACTGTGTTACATACAGAGAAGTTATTGGGCTGATGGGCACTAAAGTGAATAATATTCTGTACCTTAGCCCTGGGGGGAGTGTAAGGGGCAGATACACTCACTGTGTTACATACAGAGAAGTTATTGGGCTGATGGGCACTAAAGTGAGTAATATTCTGTACCTTAGCCCTGGGGGGGGTGTAAGGGGCAGATACACTCACTGTGTTACATACAGAGAAGTTATTGGGCTGATGGGCACTAAAGTGAGTAATATTCTGTACCTTAGCCCTGGGGGGAGTGTAAGGGGCAGATACAGTCACTGTGTTACATACAGAGAAGTTATTGGGCTGATGGGCACTAAAGTGAGTAATATTCTGTACCTTAGCCCTGGGGGGGGGTGTAAGGGGCAGATACACTCACTGTGTTACATACAGAGAAGTTATTGGGCTGATGGGCACTAAAGTGAATAATATTCTGTACCTTAGCCCTGGGGGGGGGGAGTGTAAGGGGCAGATACACTCACTGTGTTACATACAGAGAAGTTATTGGGCTGATGGGCACTAAAGTGAATAATATTCTGTACCTTAGCCCTGGGGGGGGGAGTGTAAGGGGCAGATACACTCACTGTGTTACATACAGAGAAGTTATTGGGCTGATGGGCACTAAAGTGAATAATATTCTGTACCTTAGCCCTGGGGGGGGGGGAGTGTAAGGGGCAGATACACTCACTGTGTTACATACAGAGAAGTTATTGGGCTGATGGGCACTAAAGTGAATAATATTCTGTACCTTAGCCCTGGGGGGGGGAGTGTAAGGGGCAGATACACTCACTGTGTTACATACAGAGAAGTTATTGGGCTGATGGGCACTAAAGTGAATAATATTCTGTACCTTAGCCCTGGGGGGGGAGTGTAAGGGGCAGATACACTCACTGTGTTACATACAGAGAAGTTATTGGGCTGATGGGCACTAAAGTGAATAATATTCTGTACCTTAGCCCTGGGGGGGGAGTGTAAGGGGCAGATACACTCACTGTGTTACATACAGAGAAGTTATTGGGCTGATGGGCACTAAAGTGAATAATATTCTGTACCTTAGCCCTGGGGGGGGGGGAGTGTAAGGGGCAGATACAGTCACTGTGTTACATACAGAGAAGTTATTGGGCTGATGGGCACTAAAGTGAATAATATTCTGTACCTTAGCCCTGGGGGGGGGGAGTGTAAGGGGCAGATACACTCACTGTGTTACATACAGAGAAGTTATTGGGCTGATGGGCACTAAAGTGAATAATATTCTGTACCTTAGCCCTGGGGGGGGGGTGTAAGGGGCAGATACACTCACTGTGTTACATACAGAGAAGTTATTGGGCTGATGGGCACTAAAGTGAGTAATATTCTGTACCTTAGCCCTGGGGGGGGGTGTAAGGGGCAGATACACTCACTGTGTTACATACAGAGAAGTTATTGGGCTGATGGGCACTAAAGTGAATAATATTCTGTACCTTAGCCCTGGGGGGGGGGGGGAGTGTAAGGGGCAGATACAGTCACTGTGTTACATACAGAGAAGTTATTGGGCTGATGGGCACTAAAGTGAATAATATTCTGTACCTTAGCCCTGGGGGGGGGGGAGTGTAAGGGGCAGATACAGTCACTGTGTTACATACAGAGAAGTTATTGGGCTGATGGGCACTAAAGTGAATAATATTCTGTACCTTAGCCCTGGGGGGGGGGGGGGTGTAAGGGGCAGATACAGTCACTGTGTTACATACAGAGAAGTTATTGGGCTGATGGGCACTAAAGTGAATAATATTCTGTACCTTAGCCCTGGGGGGGGGGAGTGTAAGGGGCAGATACAGTCACTGTGTTACATACAGAGAAGTTATTGGGCTGATGGGCACTAAAGTGAATAATATTCTGTACCTTAGCCCTGGGGGGGGGGGTGTAAGGGGCAGATACAGTCACTGTGTTACATACAGAGAAGTTATTGGGCTGATGGGCACTAAAGTGAGTAATATTCTGTACCTTAGCCCTGGGGGGGGGGTGTAAGGGGCAGATACACTCACTGTGTTACATACAGAGAAGTTATTGGGCTGATGGGCACTAAAGTGAATAATATTCTGTACCTTAGCCCTGGGGGGGGGGTGTAAGGGGCAGATACACTCACTGTGTTACATACAGAGAAGTTATTGGGCTGATGGGCACTAAAGTGAATAATATTCTGTACCTTAGCCCTGGGGGGGGGGTGTAAGGGGCAGATACACTCACTGTGTTACATACAGAGAAGTTATTGGGCTGATGGGCACTAAAGTGAATAATATTCTGTACCTTAGCCCTGGGGGGGGGAGTGTAAGGGGCAGATACAGTCACTGTGTTACATACAGAGAAGTTATTGGGCTGATGGGCACTAAAGTGAGTAATATTCTGTACCTTAGCCCTGGGGGGGGGAGTGTAAGGGGCAGATACAGTCACTGTGTTACATACAGAGAAGTTATTGGGCTGATGGGCACTAAAGTGAATAATATTCTGTACCTTAGCCCTGGGGGGGGGAGTGTAAGGGGCAGATACACTCACTGTGTTACATACAGAGAAGCCTTTACACTGGGGCAGTTTATTCCCAGAGGGGCTGTTTGTAACAGCAAAGTGACTAAAGCTTTTGTCTCAGCTTCTGCCTCTGTTTCCAACCTTTGTAACTTATATTTGTTACACAGCTCAGTATTTGGGATCATTACAAGGGGGAAAGTCACCCAATAAGGATTCAGCTAAAGTCTCTCCCCAAGCTCAAAGTGCCAGACAGGACTGTGATTGGTTGGCCTGTATGCATGTAGGGAACAGGCAGAGACTAGAGCAAGCAGGCAGGGGAAAGAAGAATATTGTGAGTCGCTCCCTAAGCTCAGTGACATCAGCCAAGAGCAGACTGAGCATGTGCAGTAGTTGGGCAAAAGATGGAGAGCTACTGGGGGCATCTTCAGGGGCATGGGGCTTTATTAGCTATGTGTTTTGGGCCCCTGTACCAGCCCAAAGCCCCCAAAGCTCTATAGAAATAAAGCCCCATGCCCCTGAAGATGCCCCCAGTAGCTCTCTATCTTTTGCCCAACTACTGCACATGCTCAGTCTGCTCTTGGCTGATGTCAGTGAGCTTAGGGAGCGACTCACAATATTCTTCTTTCCCCTGCCTGCTTGCTCTAGTCTCTGCCTGTTCCCTATTAAACATGCATGCATGAAAAAAAGCAAGTCTAGTTGATTTGACTTATTACTACAGATAGGGATTCCCCTGTACTAAGCACAATTCAGCAGTAAAATAAATATGTATATTGCCCTATTGTTATATTTCTGCTAATTTTCTTCCTTTCGGCAGGATGAGTGACAGAAGCAGCCATGAAGGCTCAATGCCTGTAGAAATCCCAGCGCTGGGGCGTCCGTTCTCCCTTGGGGCTCTCTATAACTGCCATGATGATCAGCTCATCCCAGGTAATAAATCAGTAGAATTATCCATCTGACACACAACCCCAGCAATTGGATTAATGAGCTGTAGCTCTATAGGTATTTGGGGCTCCTTTATCAATGTTCCCTCAGGGGTAGGGCTCTGCCCCATATGACTCCCCACCCCAGCTGGGCCTGCAGAGAAGTACGGGGGGAGATTCTCCAATCTGAATGATAACACAATATTCCATGACTATAACAATTTATATGGTGACACCCTTTTTAGGACGGACCAATAAAAAAGGCAGGAGTTTCAGTCTTTATGTAAAGCCAGAGAACAGCCAATCTCTATAAATTATATAAATTACCAGAGATTGCACTGGGGTGTGTAGAGAAGCCCTTTGGGTAAAGATTTCAGCTGGCCTTATAGTGATCCGTCATGATTTGTATGGTGTCCTTTTTATTATCAAATGACACTGTTACACAGCAAATAATTCATTCTGCCATTTAACCTTTTATTCTTGAGGCAAAAAATCTATTTTGTAGCTGTAATATTAGTGTGTAGGTGAAGGAGCCAGCACTGCACAATAGAACTGCTTTCATATAAGCAATTGTTTCTCCTATTCAGTGCTATCTGAAGGAGTCATGGCGGGACTATTGGGTGCTATTTCCATATCTACCACTGGGTGAAACATGGAGCTTCTATCAGTTCAGGCAGCTGAATCCTTCAGTATAGGTGTAGAGCTGCTATTTTGCTTCCTTCACAATGTTCTGTTGATTGGTTGCTGGTGAGGAGGGGAATCACTCCAACTTGCAGCACAGCAGTAAAGTGTGCCTGAGTCTGAGCTTTCAGCCAGCACTACACATTTGAACTGCTTTCAGCTAACCTATTGTTTCTCCTATTCCCATGTAAATAGAGGAGTCCCAAGCCGGACTTGGATTTCTTACTATTGAGTGCTATTCTGATACCTACTAGGAGCTGCTATCTTGCTCCCTTCCCATTGTTCTGCTGAACGGCTGCTGGGTGTGAGGGGGGGTATCGCCTGAGTCTGAGCTTTCAGCCAGCGCTACACATTAGAACTGCTTTCAGCTAACCTATTGTTTCTCCTACTCCCATGTAACTGGAGGAGTCAATAGATATAAAGCCCCATGCCCTGAAGATGCCCCCAGTAGCTCTCCATCTTTTGCCCAACTACTGCACATCCTCAGTCTGCTCTTGGCTGATGTCACTGAGCTTAGGGAGCGACTCACAATATTCTTCTTTCCCCTGCCTGCTTGCTCTAGTCTCTGCCTGTTCCCTATTAAACATGCATACTAGCCAACCAATCACAGTCCTGTCTGGCACTTTGAGCTTGGGGCGAGACTTTAGCTGAATCCTTATTGTGGGGCTTTTCTTTCCCCCTTGTAATGATCCCAAATACTGAGCTGTGTAACAAATATAAGTTACAAAGGTTGGAAACAGAGGCAGAAGCTGAGACAAAAGCTTTAGTCACTTTGCTGTTACAAACAGCCCCTCTGGGAATAAACTTTCCCCGTATAAAGGCTTCTCTGTATGTAACACAGTGACTGTATATGCCCCTTACACTCCCCCCCAACTACAAGATAGTAAGGGAGTCTTATTTGTGGAGGAGAATCTTTATTTTCTGTATAAGGTACCATGTTTTGGTTAAGAAGATAGATATTTCAGAATGTGGTCTTTCCATTTTTAATGGAAGGTCATTGATAATATATTTTGGTCCTTGATTTTGGGGCCTGTGATATCTTTATGGTTTCTAATGGCTGAAGCCAAAGGCTCAATACTTAGGGCAAATAGTAGGAGAGAAAGGGGACAACTTTGTCACGTGCCATTCTGTATAGGGACGGAACATTTATTTGCTCCTGGGAGCTTTTGAATTGCGCTCAAAGAAAGGGCCTTCCAGTTTTAAGCAAGGAAAGAAGGTCCATTATATAGTCCCAGTGTAGGCAATCAAATGCCTTTTTTGGCATCTAGTATTAGGAGGAGTGCTGGTGTTCTGTTCTTATGGATGATCTCTATCAGGTCATTGACACACCTGGTGTTATCCCCAGTCTGAATCTATGAGTTTTGGCATAAGTGGCACTAACCTATTAGCTAGGATTTTTGTGAAGACCTGTAGCTGCTGCATTGACTTGGATCCTTACCTTCTTTATGTAGGTAATGCAGGAGGATAGCATCGAGGGAGGGATCACCTCTCCTGCCAAAAAGAAAAGTAAAAGTATAAAAAGTATATGAGTTATCATTAGCATGGTGGACATGCCACACACATTGAAGTTGAGGCCCTCAAAGTAATTGTCTAAACTTTGGACACTGGGTTTTACAGCCATTTTGTAGGGGAGCAGATAATCGCTCTTTGAATTGATTTTATTGATTTAAGATTACAACCCTGATGTTGCTGGACTACAGCCCCCAGCATGCCTCACCCATCATTACATGTGATCTAGTTTTTGGTCTTAGCAGCAAATAATACTATTATATTAGCGCCACACAGATAAAATTGGAAGTAAGCAATCAAAACACAAATTAAAATGAAGGCAAAGGAACACAATTATAAATGAAGAGAAATTTCTATAAACAGAAAGAATCTCAGTTACTCACAAATATAACAATATCCTGCAATATCTATCTCTTATTTTTCAGGGGTCACTTTGTGGGACGTTGAAGCTTTGAATAAGGATGTGGTGGTGCAAAGCCAGGAAAACACTTCATTTGAAATCATAGCATCTGATTCTCTCTCAGACAAATCCTCCGCTATGAACATCTCTGCGTCTCTGAAAGCCAGTTTCCTTTCTGGTCTGGTAGATGTTGGTGGATCAGCCACTTACCTGAATGATACAAAAACCTCTAAACACCAAGCCAGAGTCACCCTCAAATACTCCAGAACCACAAGGTTTGAACATCTGACCATGAATCAATTAGGAATTCAGAACGTGACCTACCATGATGTCTTTGAAAAAGGGACAGCCACTCATGTTGTTACTGGTATTTTATATGGGGCAAAGGCTTTCCTGGTGTTTGATAGTGAGCGCTCCTCATCAGAAAAAACACAGGATATAAGTGGAAGTCTCCGTGTTATGGTCAAAAAAATTCCTTCCTTTTCAATTGATGGAGAGGGAGCAGTGAAACTGAATGAGAATGAGAGGGAAATTGTGAGCAACTTCAACTGTAGGTTCCATGGGGACTTTGCTTTGGACAAAAACCCAGTCACTTTTGAAGATGCCATTAAGGTCTATGCCAGCCTGCCAACACTGTTGGGGGAGAATGGGGAGAAGGCCGTGCCTATGAAGGTCTGGCTGTATCCGCTGAGTAAACTAGATACCAGAGCTGCTCGGGTTTCTCAACAGATTAACGAGAAACTTATTTTGGGGGCTGAAGAGATCCTGCAGCAGATGGCAGAGGTTGACATGCAGTGTAATGATTTGTTGAGACACCCGGCCGCAGTCACTTTCCCTGATATCAAGAACAAGATCAGCAAATTTAGGGACCTCTGTCAGCAATTCACTATTACATTTCAGAAACAGCTGGCCAAAGCCCTACCTGCTATTCGCCGGGGGAAATTACAGGAGACTGTCCTGGCAGAGATCTTATTGAGATGCCAACAATCACCATTTGGGAAGGTCCACATTGAAGAGTTTCTGAGCAGAAAACAAGAGGAAATAAATATTGTGGGTTCCTACATGAGTTGTTTAGCAAATATCCCCACGTTCCCCTCAGAAGAGGACGTCAATCAGGTGTTTTTTGATCCCATGGTTGAGTTTGTAATTGGTTTCAACTTTACTTCATTAAAAGAAGAAGATCTCTGTGTTTCTGATCTTAGCCACTGGCTACAAACTGATACTCTGATAAGTGCAGGGAAGGTCTATGAGAAAAAGGAGGTCACACCATGGTTCAAAGACAAAGATGTACAAATCAAGGGAAGAAAATATGTAAGAACATTTAAGGAATTTGCTCATAATAATGAAGGTAAAATACATTCCCGATTTATTGTGTCATCTACTCTGGACCTGCAGAATCGTGGATTCTCCATTTACCTATATGCATCTGATAAGTTAGTGAGCAAAGTCTTCGAGCCTCCAGCTAAACCCAACCTCCCAAATATCAGCAGTAAGGCCCATGATAGTATTGAGCTCACCCTTAATCCTGCTGACTTTGGGAAGGGATTTATAGAAGGTTACATTGTTGAATACAGGGAGGCCGGACAGAATAGCTGGTCTAGTCTCAGAACAGGCAGCAATGTTGTTAGGGTCACAGGATTAAAGCCCAATACAAAGTATCAGTTCCAATATCGGGCAGTGTGTAAAGCAGGAGTCAGTGCAGTCAGTGATGTTACTAAAGAGGAGCCAACCCTTCCCACCAATCCTACCAAGGACATTAACAAGATCAAAATGAATCTCCTTGGCAGCAGCACTTTACTACGTGAAACAAAACCTTCTGTGTATCAGCTCCCATCCCAGTTCAGTAATAAGGGATATCGCAAGTACCATTTAGGGCAGAAAAATCCAGGGAAACCAAAGAAAGTGGCTTTATTAGTTGGGGCTACAGGCTCAGGGAAAACAACATTGATCAATGGAATGGCCAACTACATCCTGGGAGTGAACTGGAAAGACGACTTTCGGTTTAAACTTGTACATGAGGTCACTAACCAGTCTGAAGCTCACAGCCAGACGTCTGAAGTCACAGCCTACGTCATTCACCATCATGAAGAATACAGAATTCCTTATTCCCTCACCCTGATAGACACCCCAGGATTTGGTGACACTCGGGGGATAGAGCAGGATAAAAAGATCACAGCAGCTATAGACAGATTCTTTTCAAGTAACCATGGCATTGACCAGATCGATGCCGTGTGCTTTGTAGTTCAGTCCTCTTTGGCTCGTTTAACTCATTCCCAGAAATATATTTTTAATGCAGTGTTTTCTATTTTTGGAAAGGATATTAAGGACAACATCATGGTTCTCGTCAACTTCTCAGATGGGGAAAGACCCCCAGTTCTAGATGCAATTAAAACCGCTGAGGTTCCCTGCCCTCTGGACCTGAACGGGGACCCAGTTCACTTTAAGTTTAATAACTCAGCCCTGTTTGCCGATAACCAGCCAAGCAATTACAGTTTCAATCAAATGTTCTGGGCCATGGGGGCATCAAGCATGAACACATTTTTCCAGTCCATGAATCAAAAAGAAGCCAAAAGTCTTAGGCTGACCAAGGAGGTTCTTCAGGAACGAAAACATTTGGAGATTTGCCTTCAGGCTTTACAGCCACAAATTAAGGCTGGGCTGCTGAAATTAGAAGAACTAAGGAAAACAGAGTTGGCTTTGCAGCAGAACAAGGATCTTATGAATGCAAATAAGGATTTTGAATATGAAGTAGAGATAAATGTTTCTGTAAAGGAGGAAGTCAATGGTTACTTCATTACCAACTGTGCAAAATGCCATTTTACTTGCCATGGTAACTGCGCTTATGACGATGACAAGGACAAAATCCACTGTTCAGCTATTACAAATGGCTACTGTACCATGTGCCCGGGCAAATGTGTCTGGAGTGTGCATCATAATCAAGCATACAAGTTCAGTTATACGACAATAAAAGAGAAAAAGACCTACGCCGAGCTGAAAGCAAAGTATGAAGAAGCTTCTGGGGAGATTATGAATGCAGAGAAGATATTCCAAAAGCTTGAGGATGACTATTGTAATGTACAAGCTGTTGTGCTGGTACTTATTGACAAATCATCCCAGAGCCTCAAGCGCCTGGAGGAAATTGCCCTCAGACCCAACCCCCTGACGGCCACTGAATACATCGACCTGATGATACAGAGTGAGGAACAAGAAGCCAAACCTGGGTTTCAGGAGAGGATCCAGTCCCTAAAGGCAGTGAGAGAAGATGCAGAGATCATCAGGAAGATCAGCAGTGGGGAGGAACTACTCCCAGAGCAGTATTTACAAGAACCAAAAACAGTGAAGAAAAAAGGAAAATTAATTCAGTATATTAAGGGCAAGTCACAAAGTGCAATAGATACTGTTTCCTCGTTTTTCAGCTTTTCAGATTAGAGAGGAAGGGGCTGTACACATCAAGATTGTAGAATATTAATTTCTTACTGATTGTGTCAGGGGGGAACCTCCTTACATGCACTCATACCTGGGTCTTGTATGATTGGCTGCTGTTGGGTACGGGGTGGGGGTACAATAGGAAATCATCTAATATGATTCTTATATATAAAAAACATGACAGTTTCTGTTTGTTGTTATATTAAACAGTACAGAATACGTCTAATAAAGAATGATTCTCATTTCATTTCACTCTGCCTCTTGGTTTTTTAGAGCTGTTCAGGGGAGACACAGAATAATGTAACATATAATGAAGGGTGAGGCATGCTGGGAGCTGTAGAGTAGCAACATTGTATTGTGTTCTTAAAGCAATATTGCCCAATGAAACTTTCCCCCAAATCCCCTGCATTAAAATGCAAAAGAATCCCCCAATGAGAATCCCAGCTGATGTGAGTAAATCCGGCTCCCTGTTCTCTGTTCCTGCAATTGGAGTTGGGAGCAATAAGCACAGTTTCCCAGCACTGAACAAGTCTGTCCCTTTATCCCCATGTCTGATTCCTGTGCCATATAATGACGGGAAAATGCCATCATTATCTCTATATGTAAGGTACCAGCAAGGGGCCTGACACAGGGAATCAGCATTCTCATTGGCCACTTCTCTTGCATCTATAATGACGGGAAATTGCCATCATTATCTCTATATGTAAGGTACCAGCAAGGGGCCTGACACAGGGAATCAGCATTCTCATTGGCCACTTCTCTTGCATCTATAATGACGGGAAATTGCCATCATTATCTCTATATGTAAGGTACCAGCAAGGGGCCTGACACAGTGCTGGGAATCAGCATTCTCATTGGTCACTTCTCGTGCATCTTTAATTAAGTTTTCAGTCAGTAGAATTCTTACTGGTTGCAACCAAAAAATGTCATGTACGGAGCAACATAACCAACCAACATAACAAAATCATACCTTTATTCAGTCTCCTTAAAAACATATTGTGCAGAACAAAACCATACGCTTGACGCATTTCGTGGTCTCTCACCACTTTTTCAAAAGCTGCATGGTTCAGAAAATGCCCTTTATAGGCAAATACAACTCCTCCCACCCATTTTGTTAACCCTTACAATATGTGTAAAGTTAAAACCATTGTCCATAGGAGGAGGGTGACTTTTTGTTTGGGGAGGCTAAAGATGGGCCATACACAGACTGACCTACAGCTAATGTGACACTTAAGGTGGCCATACACGGGCCGACTATAGCTGCCGATATCGGTCCCTTGGACCGATTCGGCAGCTAATCGGCCCGTGTATGGGGAGAGCAGATCGGCCTGGCCGACCGATATCTGGCCTGAAATTGGCCAGATCTCGATCGGCCAGGTTAGAAAATCTGGTCGGATCGGGGACCGCATCGGCTCGTTGATGCGGTCCCCGATCCGACTGCCCCATTGCCGCCCACATAATCCGATCGTCTGGCCCCAGGGCCAAACGATCGGATTATTATTTTTTTTACCTAAATGGTCCCCGATATCGCCCACCCGTAGGTGGGGATATCGGGGGAAGATCCGCTCGCTTGGCGACATCGCCAAGCGAGCGGATCTGCTCGTGTATGGCCAGCTTTAGTGGATTCACTGCTGGCGTAAAAAATTAACCTCCCAACTGCCTCTTGCCGTTCCCACTGACTCCCAGGGATACTGTACAAAAGTGCGGGGGGGGGGCTTTTTTTTTTTACCCTAAAATGTTTAGTATGTAAAAGTATTCATACGCGCACTTCTGTTAGGGGATCTGCAAACATTTGTGTTTGGGATCAGTTAGCTTAAAGGGCTAGTTCGCATTCAAATTCACTTTTATTTTTAATGGTTTTTCAGTTATTTAGCTTTTTGTTCAGCAGCTCTCCATTTGGTATTTCAGCAGCTATCTGGTTGCTAGTGTCTTATTTACCCTAGCAACCAGGTAGTGGTTTAAACAAGAGATGGGAATATGAATAGTTAAGGGGCCTACTTGGAAAAATAAGTAATACAAAATTATAATAATAATAAAATTGTAGCCTCACAGAGCAATATTTTTTGGCCCCCATTTGAAATCTGTATAGAGGCAGAACAGAGGCAAATTATTCAAAAAAATTAATTAGGACGACCAATTGCAAAGTTGCTAGGAATAGGCCATTTTATAACATACTAAAGGTTAACTTAAAAGTAAACCACCCCTTTAGATGTGTTTATGTTAGTTTTATAGCAAGAAAGGCAGTGGGTACTGACTCCCCATTATATACAGTGAGAAGCAGTGGGTACGGATGGCAGATATTCAGGCCCTGGCACTATAACACTGGCACTGATACACAACATTGGCCCCACTGTAACTTACTATAAATGAACAAAACAATGACAAAAAAAATAGTAAGTGCAAAAAACAACAACAAATATATAAACACACAATGAGCTTTTTCAGAGGGAAAGACTTAACTTACCCTCCATCTGTTAGGGTAGGGGATAGATTATAAATTATTAGAGATGTCAGGTCAGGAAAAAAAAATTTAATGTCAGCTAGTGATTCTTTAGAACTGTATAGTGCCTGTGTATAGTACCTGTGTATAGTACCTGGGTATAGTGCCTGTGTATAGTACCTGGGTATAGTGCCTGGGTATAGTGCCTGGGTATAGTACCTGTGTATAGTGCCTGGGTATAGTGCCTGTGTATAGTGCCTGTGTATAGTGCCTGGGTATAGTACCTGTGTATAGTACCTGGGTATAGTACCTGTGTATAGTGCCTGGGTATAGTACCTGGGTATAGTACCTGGGTATAGTACCTGTGTATAGTGCCTGGGTATAGTACCTGGGTATAGTGCCTGTGTATAGTGCCTGGGTATAGTACCTGGGTATAGTACCTGGGTATAGTACCTGTGTATAGTACCTGTGTATAGTGCCTGGGTATAGTGCCTGTGTATAGTACCTGTGTATAGTGCCTGGGTATAGTGCCTGGGTATAGTGCCTGGGTATAGTGCCTGTGTATAGTGCCTGTGTATAGTACCTGTGTATAGTGCCTGGGTATAGTGCCTGGGTATAGTACCTGGGTATAGTACCTGGGTATAGTACCTGGGTATAGTGCCTGGGTATAGTGCCTGTGTATAGTACCTGGGTATAGTACCTGTGTATAGTACCTGTGTATAGTACCTGTGTATAGTACCTGGGTATAGTGCCTGGGTATAGTGCCTGTGTATAGTGCCTGTGTATAGTGCCTGTGTATAGTGCCTGTGTATAGTACCTGTGTATAGTACCTGGGTATAGTGCCTGGGTATAGTACCTGGGTATAGTGCCTGGGTATAGTACCTGGGTATAGTGCCTGTGTATAGTGCCTGTGTATAGTGCCTGTGTATAGTACCTGTGTATAGTGCCTGGGTATAGTACCTGTGTATAGTACCTGTGTATAGTACCTGTGTATAGTACCTGGGTATAGTGCCTGGGTATAGTGCCTGGGTATAGTGCCTGTGTATAGTGCCTGGGTATAGTGCCTGGGTATAGTGCCTGTGTATAGTGCCTGGGTATAGTGCCTGGGTATAGTGCCTGTGTATAGTACCTGGGTATAGTACCTGGGTATAGTGCCTGTGTATAGTGCCTGGGTATAGTGCCTGGGTATAGTACCTGTGTATAGTGCCTGTGTATAGTACCTGGGTATAGTGCCTGTGTATAGTACCTGTGTATAGTGCCTGTGTATAGTACCTGGGTATAGTGCCTGGGTATAGTGCCTGGGTATAGTGCCTGTGTATAGTACCTGGGTATAGTGCCTGGGTATAGTACCTGTGTATAGTGCCTGTGTATAGTACCTGGGTATAGTGCCTGTGTATAGTACCTGGGTATAGTGCCTGTGTATAGTACCTGTGTATTGTGCCTGTGTATAGTACCTGGGTATAGTGCCTGTGTATAGTACCTGGGTATAGTGCCTGTGTATAGTGCCTGGGTATAGTGCCTGTGTATAGTGCCTGGGTATAGTGCCTGGGTATAGTACCTGTGTATAGTACCTGGGTATAGTGCCTGTGTATAGTGCCTGGGTATAGTACCTGGGTATAGTACCTGGGTATAGTGCCTGTGTATAGTACCTGGGTATAGTGCCTGTGTATAGTGTCTGTGTATAGTGCCTGGGTATAGTGCCTGTGTATAGTGCCTGGGTATAGTGCCTGGGTATAGTGCCTGGGTATAGTACCTGTGTATAGTGCCTGGGTATAGTACCTGTGTATAGTACCTGGGTATAGTGCCTGGGTATAGTGTCTGTGTATAGTACCTGTGTATAGTACCTGTGTATAGTACCTGTGTATAGTGCCTGTGTATAGTACCTGTGTATAGTGTCTGTGTATAGTACCTGTGTATAGTACCTGTGTATAGTGCCTGGGTATAGTACCTGGGTATAGTGCCTGTGTATAGTACCTGGGTATAGTACCTGTGTATAGTGCCTGGGTATAGTGCCTGGGTATAGTGCCTGTGTATAGTACCTGTGTATAGTGCCTGGGTATAGTACCTGTGTATAGTACCTGGGTATAGTACCTGTGTATAGTACCTGGGTATAGTACCTGTGTATAGTACCTGTGTATAGTGCTTGGGTATAGTACCTGGGTATAGTGCCTGTGTATAGTACCTGGGTATAGTGCCTGGGTATAGTACCTGTGTATAGTGCCTGGGTATAGTACCTGGGTATAGTGCCTGTGTATAGTACCTGGGTATAGTGCCTGAGTATAGTACCCATGTATAGTACCTGTGTATAGTACCTGGGTATAGTACCTGGGTATAGTGCCTGGGTATAGTACCTGGGTATAGTGCCTGTGTATAGTACCTGTGTATAGTACCTGGGTATAGTGCCTGTGTATAGTACCTGGGTATAGTACCTGTGTATAGTGCCTGGGTATAGTACCTGGGTATAGTGCCTGGGTATAGTGCCTGTGTATAGTACCTGTGTATAGTACCTGGGTATAGTGCCTGGGTATAGTGCCTGTGTATAGTGCCTGTGTATAGTACCTGTGTATAGTACCTGTGTATAGTGCCTGGGTATAGTGCCTGTGTATAGTACCTGGGTATAGTGCCTGGGTATAGTGCCTGGGTATAGTACCTGTGTATAGTGCCTGTGTATAGTACCTGTGTATAGTACCTGTGTATAGTGCCTGGGTATAGTGCCTGTGTATAGTGCCTGTGTATAGTACCTGTGTATAGTACCTGTGTATAGTGCCTGTGTATAGTGCCTGTGTATAGTACCTGGGTATAGTGCCTGTGTATAGTACCTGGGTATAGTGCCTGGGTATAGTGCCTGGGTATAGTACCTGGGTATAGTACCTGGGTATAGTACCTGTGTATAGTGCCTGGGTATAGTGCCTGTGTATAGTACCTGGGTATAGTACCTGGGTATAGTACCCATGTATAGTACCTGTGTATAGTACCTGGGTATAGTGCCTGTGTATAGTGCCTGTGTATAGTACCTGGGTATAGTACCTGTGTATAGTGCCTGGGTATAGTGCCTGTGTATAGTGCCTGTGTATAGTACCTGGGTATAGTACCTGTGTATAGTGCCTGGGTATAGTGCCTGTGTATAGTACCTGGGTATAGTGCCTGGGTATAGTGCCTGGGTATAGTACCTGGGTATAGTACCCATGTATAGTACCTGTGTATAGTACCTGGGTATAGTGCCTGGGTATAGTACCTGGGTATAGTGCCTGGGTATAGTACCTGGGTATAGTGCCTGGGTATAGTACCTGGGTATAGTGCCTGGGTATAGTACCTGTGTATAGTACCTGTGTATAGTGCCTGTGTATAGTACCTGGGTATAGTGCCTGTGTATAGTACCTGTGTATAGTGCCTGTGTATAGTACCTGGGTATAGTGCCTGTGTATAGTGCCTGGGTATAGTGCCTGTGTATAGTACCTGTGTATAGTGCCTGTGTATAGTACCTGTGTATAGTACCTGGGTATAGTGCCTGTGTATAGTGCCTGGGTATAGTGCCTGGGTATAGTACCTGTGTATAGTACCTGGGTATAGTGCCTGTGTATAGTGCCTGGGTATAGTACCTGGGTATAGTGCCTGTGTATAGTACCTGGGTATAGTGCCTGTGTATAGTGTCTGTGTATAGTGCCTGGGTATAGTACCTGTGTATAGTGCCTGGGTATAGTACCTGTGTATAGTACCTGGGTATAGTGTCTGTGTATAGTACCTGTGTATAGTACCTGTGTATAGTGCCTGGGTATAGTGCCTGTGTATAGTGTCTGGGTATAGTGCCTGTGTATAGTACCTGTGTATAGTACCTGTGTATAGTGCCTGGGTATAGTACCTGGGTATAGTGCCTGTGTATAGTACCTGGGTATAGTACCTGTGTATAGTGCCTGGGTATAGTACCTGTGTATAGTACCTGTGTATAGTACCTGGGTATAGTACCTGTGTATAGTACCTGTGTATAGTACCTGTGTATAGTACCTGGGTATAGTACCTGTGTATAGTACCTGTGTATAGTGCTTGGGTATAGTACCTGGGTATAGTGCCTGTGTATAGTACCTGGGTATAGTGCCTGGGTATAGTACCTGTGTATAGTGCCTGGGTATAGTGCCTGGGTATAGTACCTGTGTATAGTGCCTGGGTATAGTACCTGGGTATAGTGCCTGGGTATAGTACCTGGGTATAGTGCCTGTGTATAGTACCTGGGTATAGTGCCTGAGTATAGTACCCGTGTATAGTACCTGTGTATAGTACCTGTGTATAGTGCCTGGGTATAGTACCTGGGTATAGTGCCTGTGTATAGTACCTGTGTATAGTACCTGGGTATAGTGCCTGTGTATAGTACCTGGGTATAGTGCCTGGGTATAGTACCTGGGTATAGTGCCTGTGTATAGTACCTGGGTATAGTGCCTGTGTATAGTACCTGTGTATAGTACCTGGGTATAGTGCCTGTGTATAGTACCTGTGTATAGTACCTGGGTATAGTGCCTGGGTATAGTACCTGGGTATAGTGCCTGGGTATAGTACCTGGGTATAGTGCCTGGGTATAGTGCCTGGGTATAGTACCTGTGTATAGTGCCTGTGTATAGTGCCTGTGTATAGTACCTGTGTATAGTGCCTGGGTATAGTGCCTGTGTATAGTGCCTGTGTATAGTACCTGTGTATAGTACCTGTGTATAGTGCCTGTGTATAGTGCCTGTGTATAGTACCTGGGTATAGTACCTGTGTATAGTGCCTGGGTATAGTGCCTGTGTATAGTACCTGGGTATAGTGCCTGGGTATAGTACCTGGGTATAGTACCTGTGTATAGTGCCTGGGTATAGTGCCTGTGTATAGTACCTGGGTATAGTGCCTGGGTATAGTACCTGGGTATAGTACCTGGGTATAGTACCTGGGCATAGTACCTGTGTATAGTGCCTGGGTATAGTGCCTGTGTATAGTACCTGGGTATAGTACCTGTGTATAGTGCCTGTGTATAGTACCTGGGTATAGTGCCTGGGTATAGTGCCTGTGTATAGTACCTGGGTATAGTGCCTGGGTATAGTGCCTGGGTATAGTGCCTGTGTATAGTACCTGGGTATAGTACCTGGGTATAGTGCCTGGGTATAGTACCTGGGTATAGTGCCTGGGTATAGTGCCTGTGTATAGTACCTGGGTATAGTACCTGTGTATAGTGCCTGGGTATAGTGCCTGTGTATAGTACCTGGGTATAGTGCCTGGGTATAGTACCTGGGTATAGTACCTGGGTATAGTACCTGGGCATAGTACCTGTGTATAGTGCCTGGGTATAGTGCCTGTGTATAGTACCTGGGTATAGTACCCATGTATAGTACCTGTGTATAGTACCTGTGTATAGTACCTGGGTATAGTGCCTGTGTATAGTTCCTGTGTATAGTACCTGGGTATAGTACCTGTGTATAGTACCTGGGTATAGTGCCTGGGTATAGTGCCTGTGTATAGTACCTGGGTATAGTGCCTGGGTATAGTGCCTGGGTATAGTGCCTGTGTATAGTACCTGGGTATAGTACCCATGTATAGTACCTGGGTATAGTACCTGGGTATAGTACCTGGGTATAGTGCCTGGGTATAGTACCTGTGTATAGTACCTGGGTATAGTACCTGGGTATAGTGCCTGGGTATAGTGCTTGGGTATAGTGCCTGTGTATAGTACCTGTGTATAGTGCCTGGGTATAGTACCTGTGTATAGTACCTGGGTATAGTGCCTGGGTATAGTACCTGGGTATAGTGCCTGGGTATAGTGCCTGGGTATAGTACCTGTGTATAGTGCCTGGGTATAGTACCTGGGTATAGTACCTGGGTATAGTACCTGGGTATAGTACCTGTGTATAGTACCTGGGTATAGTGCCTGTGTATAGTACCTGTGTATAGTACCTGGGTATAGTGCCTGGGTATAGTACCTGTGTATAGTACCTGGGTATAGTGCCTGGGTATAGTACCTGTGTATAGTGCCTGTGTATAGTGCCTGGGTATAGTGCCTGTGTATAGTACCTGTGTATAGTACCTGGGTATAGTGCCTGGGTATAGTACCTGGGTATAGTACCTGGGTATAGTGCCTGGGTATAGTACCTGTGTATAGTACCTGTGTATAGTACCTGGGTATAGTACCTGGGTATAGTGCCTGGGTATAGTACCTGGGTATAGTACCTGTGTATAGTACCTGTGGGATGAAAACTGCAGCAAAAGTTGAGAGTTGGTTCTTAAGTAAAGTTACAGCTGCAGATTCTTCTTTTCAGTCTTCTTTTTTACACTGCTTCCAGTTTGCAAAATCTCCCGATCCCTGTGTGCATCTGTGCTCTGATTGGTCAATTTTACTGTCTGTCAAGAAAGCTGTGCTCTGATTGGAGAATCCACAAGAAGAAAGATCCAATCGGAGCACAGCAAAATGGGCTTCCAGGAACCTATTTCCAGGACAGTGCAAAAACGGAGTAAGGTGGGTTTTTTTTTTTGTTTTTTTTTAATGTGCCAAGCAGGTTTGGGGAGGCTTAGCCTCTAGCCTTATGGGAAATCCACCTATTGTACATAATACAAAACTTACAAATATATATAGAGCTTATCAGCATCCATCAGCCACTGGCAGATAAGAAACAACATATAAGTATGGATACATATGTCTAAGTCCAAACCCATGTAAGAATACATATATACGTGAGTCCATATCAGGTACTCACATATAAGTACTCACATAAAAAATACAAAATACCCATCTGTCAATAGAAACAAGTTCACTCTCTGTTCATGCCTCCTAGTGACTCTATGGTACCCAGCTGATAGATCCAAAATGCTTCTCTACGTAACAACCTATTCTCAAAATCACCTTTCCTTATATTAAACCCGCATGAATCTATAATCTGAAAATAAAAATCCATGTTCCCTCCATGTTTATCCAGGGAATGTTTAGCTATGGCCGATTTGGTATCCCCTCTCCCTATGGCCGATTATTGGTATCCCCTCTACCCATGGCTCCAAAATATGTTCACACGCTTTACGGACAGTTTTGCCCACATACTGGGCTCCACATTTACAAGTAATCAGATATATCACCTTATGAGAAGTGCAATTAAATTACTGTTTGATATATTTTCCCAGTGTGCATGCTTTTAAATTCTCTTTACACCTTTATATATTGACATGCTTTACATCTTTTTCTCCCACAATGATAATTCCCATTATTTTTAAGCCAAGAAGAATTGCTATTTATTTGTTTAGACACATATAAACTCCGGGAAAGTTGAGATTCAATATCCCTATCTTTTTTATAGACAAAGGAAGGTTTCTTATCCAAAATAGCAGCCAGTACAGGATCCTCTAGCAAAATTCCCCAATAATTCATAATACTCTGTAACACCTATTTGGCTATGATATGGCAAAACCCAGGCTAGTGATAGGTATAGAGCATGTGTTACATGCGACCTTAATACACAGGAGTGGGCCTCCGCTATATGGGAGGTATTGATGGAGCTGAGGGTGTAGTTGAACTACAACTAGGTAGAGCGTGTGTGGTGTAGATGGAATAATGGACGCCAGAAAGGTTCTTGCTCATGAACTATAGTACAATTTATTGGACAAAGGCACAGCTTAATAGTGCAGCAGGGTATACTCACAGACACAGCAGTATATGAGGTCACAGATAGTACAGCAGATGTGACACTTTAGGCACAGAATAACCCACTTGGAGGATGCACAGAGGATTAGTTGACACCTGAGATATAGACCTTTCAGAAGGGAGTGTTCCGGCCGACTGTGCTCCAGGGGAGAGCTCCTAACACTGGTACCTGGCGTCTAATTAAACCGGTCCCTAAAGAACGACTACAGAGCCGGGGTGGACTAAACCCTTTGTTACAACTCCTGGTTGGGGCTATTGACTGCCCTTGCTAAATAATCTGACTACTCTCACCACTTCTAGAGGGTGCTATAAGTAAACTGTCTGTGCTGGCTAGTTCTCATTCACGGGGCCCTGTCCCCGACTTACAAAACTGGCAGTTCTCTTTACTGAGACCGTGTGTCTCAGGCCCGATGACATGCAGCCTGAGAGAACAGCAGCCAAAGAGGAAGACACTTCCTTGTGCAAGACACTATATAGTCTGCACAAGGGGAGTGGTCAACCTGGCTAAACCTATAGAGGGCAGCCTAATAACAATAATCTGAGTGTAGAGGGCTCTGCCCTATTACAACACAGATAACATAAAGATAAGGGATAACACCATAGGGAGCTTAACCCTATGGGTCCCTACATTCACCCGGGGGAAGAATCCATTCCGACCCGGCAATGGCAAATAACAATAAGTACACTTTTCAAGCAAAAACAGTAGTGCATTGATTTAGTGCAAAAATACAGTACCCTTACATCCACTTCTGATACCCTCTCCTGAGGAGTATCTGGTACATTGGATATCTGCAAAGAAAGATTAGGCACATACAGCAACTTATTGAATCATATACACTTTGAGTGTCCCGTAGGATCACTCCAGTGCAACATGGGAATTTCCCAGGCACTTTCTTAGCTGTAACAGAATTTTGATTTAAACAAAATATTAACTGTTTCGTTGCTGTAAACCATATACATTCATGAGTGTCATAATGGATCACTCAGGCACTTTACTTATAGATCCATGAAATACCATCTGACTCTGCAACAGAGGTATGACAGGCACAATACTTAGAGAATCTTGAGTCACCTTCCTGCCCCTAAACAGGGGTGCTCAGGTACACACTTAGGTATCCTAGATATACCACCTGTAACCTGCAACAGGGATATAACAGATACACTTACACATGAGGACGATCCTGCCTTCACTCAGGGGTCCCCAGGCACATGCTTGGCTGTAAAGAAATTGTTATTGGGCACAATTTAAACTGTAATACATCCCCACCCATAAACTTTATTAAGTCCAGGCCTTCCACCCCCAACCCAGTGTTCATGGATGTCTCGACATGCACTTCGTGGTGTGGATCAGGCAATGAAGTAGAAGTTGTAGTGGGATGGGGCGCAGCAGTCTTTTGTTGTACACCCAACTATATACAAATTTCAAACTTTACAGTCTCTCAGGGTTGAGAGTCCCAAACTTGAAAAGGAAAAACAAATCCACTCTGTGGATATATAACTGAAGAAGGGGGTCACACCCTATGGCAGCATACTGGCAGTCCTTTTAGGAGTGTGCCCAAAATGGTGGGTGTTGCCCTTAACCTTTAGGGATCCACAACCCACCTCCCACCCGGGGGAAAATCCCATCTGGTGAAGGGAAACCTGGAACCGGCATGGGAATTTTTAATCAATGCAGATCTCGGTCAAATTTGGCCTTGGTAGCTGCATATGAAACATAATAAGCCGGGTGTGGCTTGTCGATCCTTCCTCTTCCAGGAAGAACCATCCACACTGAGGAATCCTGGTTCTCATGGTACTTGCCACAGGACCTGACACGATGCTTGAGTATGGTTCGGCCGACCCACCACTCACGGGCGATATTAGCCAGGTATTCAGCATCCTGGTTCCTCCTAGTGGTGTGTTGGTGTAGGAGGCCTCCTGGAATCAGGCCTTCCCGACGGATCAACTCTCCGTAGAGCCATTCATCTAAATGTCTCTCCACCTCATCATAAACCCATTCCGGGGCATAAGGCATGTAGAAGCCCCACAGCTGGTACACTTTTTCATTAATGAGCCGCTGCACCCTGGATACTGTTCTGTGTTTCTCAGGGTCTGCCCTTCCCTGGGCAACCCAGCAGGACATGTCCTTGCTGACTGCATGGGGAGGTGGTGGAGTTGCAGGCCAACCTGGTGGATCATTAGACGATTCCACTTGTGGTCTGGATGGCTCAAAAAGTCTATGCCCTTCTGGAAGGGAGCTTTCGGGGAGTGAGCTAAAGTCCATGGCGGCCCAATTAGGGTTAAACTGCCTTCTTGGTACCTGCGCACTCAAAAATATGCCACTCCCTGTGGATGGCGAGGATGCACACAGATCCAGATCCTCAGAACTGTTGTAAGGAGACAAGAGAAAATTTCCGGAAGACTCCGTAAGCGATGGGGATTCAGACCTAACCGGGTCTGTTCTGGAGGCTGGTATAGCAGGGTGTGGTAGGCTGGCACTTGGTGAGGCGCCCTCCTTGCATGGTGATGGGGACTCTAACCTCACTATGGGCCCACCCCAACAAGTATTGTTACAGCCTGGGCATCTGGCTTGCACATCCCCCAAGGCTTGCTCAAATTCTTGATTGCAGCAGCCACTATAGGGTACCAACCATGTCTCCTCTTCCTCCCCACTCTTTTGGCCAAATGTTCCCAGCCACATGTATCGATGCTGGGAGTTTGGGCACTGCACAGAGATGTCTGTGGTCTCTAGCTTAACCTGTGGTTTGTCGGTAGCGCCGGCCATTTTAGAACTAGAAAGGGAAATGTCCATGGAATAAATCACTCCGCAGCCGCAGCAGTGAATGTTGGACTCCCTTTGTAGCTGGTCCCAAAACGCTATGGCGGCCTTTAGGCGGCCCTGAGGATCAATTATTAGCTGCCGGGTTTATATCAGTCTCTGGCAGACTAAAGGTGAGGTTTATACCGCAGCCGCGGGGTACTCACAGTTAGGGAAGTGTCCGTAATGCTTATCCAAGGCCCGTCCGGGTCCCTGGTACCATACGGTTTTCCGATTTAGCGCCGTTCAATCCCTACTGCAGCCGCAGGTAGGGTAGGCAGTGTAGATGGGGAATCCCCCTTGTGCATTCAGCCCAGGCCGCAGCCGCTGGTCCTGGTGCTGCTGAAGTCCCAGTTCCGCAAGCTCTCTCTGCGTCCGCAGGTAGAGGCAGGACTACTGGGTGAGCAATAGATAGCTTCCTGAGTGCTTTTTAAGTGGCCGCAGCCGCGTACCGCTTCAACAAGACAGGAGCTCTAATATGGCGCGTCCGTTAGCTTCACAGGCGAGGCACAAAATGGCCACCGTGACGTCAGCTCCTGCCCCCTCCCCGGTGAAATCTCGTCAACAACTTGATTCACGCGGGATTTCAGAGTAAAAAAGAGCGCCAAAACCAGTAATGGTGATTGACAGGGGCGCTGGCCAATGGGAATACTCGGGGAGAACCTTTCAAGCCCGAACCCACGGCCAATTACATATCAGGGTTTACGATCAGGACTGCAGGCGCCTTTGTCTATAGCGATCAGCAGTGCCTGTCAGCAAAATTTTAAAGACACACACACAGCAGCTCAGTCCCTCAAGGCAACGGCTCTGGGTTAAATAAATTGAATATATCAATACAAAAAGCACGTTGGGCGCCAAATGTAACACTTGTTTGGCTATGATATGGCAAAACCCAGGCTAGTGATAGGTATAGAGCATGTGTTACATGCGACCTTAATACACAGGAGTGGGCCTCCGCTATATGGGAGGTATTGATGGAGCTGAGGGTGTAGTTGAACTACAACTAGGTAGAGCGTGTGTGGTGTAGATGGAATAATGGATGCCAGAAAGGTTCTTGCTCATGAACTATAGTACAATTTATTGGACAAAGGCACAGCTTAATAGTGCAGCAGGGTATACTCACAGACACAGCAGTATATGAGGTCACAGATAGTACAGCAGATGTGACACTTTAGGCACAGAATACCCCACTTGGAGGATGCACAGAGGATTAGTTGACACCTGAGATATAGACCTTTCAGAAGGGAGTGTTCCGGCCGACTGTGGTCCAGGGGAGAGCTCCTAACACTGGTACCTGGCGTCTAATAAAACTGGTCCCTAAAGAACGACTACAGAGCCGGGGTAGGCTAAACCCTTTTACAACTCCTGGTTGGGGCTATTAACTGCCCTTGCTAAATAATCTGACTACTCTCACTCCTGGTGCAAGACACTATATAGTCTGCACAAGGGGAGTGGTCAACCTGGCTAAACCTATAGAGGGCAGCCTAATAACAGTAACCTGAGTGTAGAGGGCTCTGCCCTATTACAACACAGATAACATAAAGATAAGGGATAACACCATAGGGAGCTTAACCCTATGGGTCCCTACAACTCCATACCTCACAACCGATATTTATGGCACTTCCCGCTGTCCCAGATTCATTGTTAGATGTCCCGCTTTTCAGCTTTGCCATTTAATTGGTTGCTGTGCCTGCTCTGGGGAATAAAGCCCCGCCCCCTTAACTCTTCAATCTCCCCTGCTACACTCAAGCTCACAGCCTTACCTTGATGTTTAATTGTCCTGGGAGGAGCATTTGTGACAGGCAAGGGTTAACTATTGGCATTGGCTGCATCCCTCTCCTGCTCAGTGGGTCAGGGGCTGAGGGGGCTCTGTCTTTTATCAGGCAGAAGAGGCTGCTGTGTTTATTTGTGTGCTGGGCAATTTCACCTTCCCTACTGTGTATAGGGGACATTGTGTGTGGTGGGGCTCCTGTGTATGGGGGGGCACCTGTGTATGGGGGTACTGTGTATGGGGGGCACCTGTGTATGGGGGTACTTTGTGTGGTGGGGCTCCTGTATATGGTGGGGCTCCTGTGTATGGGGGGGGCTCCTGTGTATGGGGGTACTGTGTATGGGGGTACTGTGTATGGTGGGGCTCCTGTGTATGGGGGGGGCTCCTGTGTATGGGGGTACTGTGTATGGGGGTACTGTGTATGGTGGGGCTCCTGTGTATGGGGGGGCTCCTGTGTATGGGGGCGGGCTCCTGTGTATGGGGGTACTGTGTATGGTGGGGCTCCTGTGTATGGGGGAGGGCTCCTGTGTATGGGGGGCACCTGTGTATGGGGGTACTGTGTATGGGGGACAAAACTGGTACTTAGTTAAAACTCACTTATAACTGACTGCCTTCTCTCTATATTTGTATTTTAATGTAGGAGTTGCTATATTGTTTTCCTTAGGTAGTACAGTATGAGGGTATAGCATATTTGCGTCTGATCCCGCCATTTCATCTATATAAAAGGAGTATTTTTACAAAAAATGGGGTGTGGTGATTGGGGTGTGGCCACAAAAGTGGGCGTGGTCAAAAAATTTGCCGTAATACATCCGTATTTTAGGTGTTGCTACTTTACTACTGAGTTGTGTAGCCAATTTATCACTACCTTTCTCCCTCAATAGATCATTCCTGTTGCTCGCTACTGCTCGTTCATATGCTGATTTAATTATATCTGTGCTATAACCCCTTTCAAGGAAGCGATCCCACAATTTCATAGCTTGGTCATGAAAGGTGTCCCATGTTGAGCAGATCCGACGCAAGCGCAGAAACTGTCCAACTGGGACACCTCTCTTACAATTTGCTGGATGAGAGCTTTCAAAATGTAATAAATAGTGATGGGCGAAAAGTTTCGCCAGGCATGGATTCACGGCGAATTTCCACGTTTCGCCATTGGCGGATTGTTTCACGAAATGGATGAAAAATTTCGCTGCGGAAAAATTCGCCGCACGTCCAAAAATTGTAGCCGGTGTAAAAAAAAAATAGTCGCGGGCGACAAAATAATAGCTGCACGACAAAATAATAGCCGCGTGCAACAAAACAATAGCCGTGCGACAAAACAATAGCCGCAGGCGATGAAACAATAGCCGCAGGCGACGAAACAATAGCCACGTGACAAAATAATAGCCGCATGCGACGAAACAATAGCCGCGCGCGACGAAACAATAGCCGCGCGTCAAAATAATAGCCGCGTGCGACGAAACAATAGCCGTGCGACAAAACAATAGCCACGGGCGACGAAACAATAGCCGCGTGCGACGAAACAATAGCCATGCGACAAAACAATAGCTGCGGGCGACGAAACAATAGCCATGCGGCAAAACAATAGCCGCGCGACAAAATAATAGCCTTGTGCGACAATTTTTTTTGTCGCATGTCATTTTCGCCGTTTCGCGGATCTTTTGAAAGATTCACGAATTTTTCGGCGAAGCGAAACGGAACAGATTCGCTCATCACTAGTAATAAAGTGTTACACGTGATAGGTTTCCTATAAAGATCCATGTGTACTCCAATGTTAGTGGATGTTAATTGAACATCCAAAAATTGTGTGTATATGTGACTCATAAGTGAAGGCAAGGCCTCTAACTCTATTATTACAAAAATTCACAAATTCCCTTAGTGAAACTTCATCCCCATCCCAGATCCCCAGACAATCATCTATATAACGAAAAAAAAACACACAATTTGTGACCTATGGGGGTTAGACAATCCAGAGACGAATTCTTATTGGGGAATTATGTTTTTCATCAACTTCTATAGAGAACTAGGGGGCGCAGTGGGGCAGCTTTATGGTGGGGTTTAGTGTCCCTTTAAGGCAGTAATCCCCAACCAGTGGCTCGGGGGGAACATGTTGCTCCCCAACCCCTTGGCTGTTGCTCCCAGTGGCCTCAAAACAGATGTCTATTTTTGAATTCCCGCCTTTTGGTCAAGTTTTGGTTGCATAAAACCAGTGTACTGCCAAACAGAGCCTCATGTAGGCTGCCAGTCCATACAGAAGCTACCAAATAGCCAATCACAGCCATTATTTGGCACTCTCATGGACATTCTGCATGCTTGTGCTGCTCCTTAACTCTTTGTACATTTGAGTGTGGCTTATGGGTAGTAAAAAAAAAAAAAAATTGATAGTGACAGCTGCCTTTAGAACTCCTCTCTGACTCCATGAGAGGCTCTTGAATGCACGGTGAAGCTGCTTGGGATTATGGGTACTGATTTAAAAATGTATATAGGTATATGGAGGTATCTTCAGCCAAGGAGAAGTTAGTATAGCGGCCTGGTGCAGCCATAGTTATGAACCATATGGTTATATAATACACAAGAGCCATGAATATCCCAGAATGATACGCTTATAATTGGTGATTAGTGATGTCATTTCTGTCACATGACTCACTGAAACTTGTGCATTATAATAAATAAAGTCATGTTGTAAAATATGAGAATATTGGAAGTCTCATGTCAGAATATAAATGTCAAGCAATATAATATTTTTGGAATAAGCCACCGGTGGAGATTTGTGTCCAGCCCATTACACACGGGGAGAGGCCAAACTGTGCCAGTAGGTGTATAGGCAGAACAACATGTAAGCAGTAATTACCCTTTAATCACACACCTACACATGGAAACACGAAGGGTGCTGGGAGTTGTAACAATCAACACTTTCTTTCTTCAACAAGGTTCACACCGATAAAGCCCTTGTTGTTCCACCACAGGCACACAGATCATAACACAACAGGATACAGTTTACAGTTACCCATGCCAGATTAGAGTAACAGTCAGGTTGAAAAATCTTTTCCCCAGGCAAGTTCATTTCCTGCTCCCTCCAGTGTTCCCTTCCCACTCTCACCATCAGCCTCCAGTGCCTTCCTAGGGGTCCAGTCAGCCTCGCCAGGTGCTCTGCAGTGGAAGTCCAACACTGTTTGCCACTACTTGCCGAATCCCAGAAGGCCTTCCTACACCCTCACTATCTACTTCAACCCTGACTGGTGGGGTACCCGCTGGGAAACTACTCCAACTCACTCCTTGGTGGGGCTTTTTAGCTGCCCATTCTCACTAACCTGGGCTTTCTCACACCATTACAGTATGCTATAACACAAGCTAGGCCCTCACTAGCTAGTTTGCCTACCTCTTCCTGTTTCAGGCCCTTCTGCTGGTCAGATGACTTCCTGCGTGTGCCTGTGAAAGGTCAAAGCTCACTTCCAAGGAATGACAGAACAGGAGATAATGCAATGCTCACTCGGAAAAGGAAATGTATTGGTTGGGGGCACCAAGCATAGAATAGCAGTACCGCATTCATCAGCTTCTCACAAATGTGTGTGTCCCTACCCTGTGACCCTTTGAATAAACATCATTAACATAAGTAATTACGTATTATTACCTTTGTAATTTCATTGGTTAACACATTAATATACAGAATAAGACAATTATTTTATTGGATTAGGTAGTTAAGCGCCACCTGGGGTAAGGCAAGATGCCCAGGGAAACAGGACTATATCTTGGCCATTCTCACTTCCCTCTGTACCTAAAGCCATTGGGCCACATCCTGACCCTCACACATGAGATCCTGTTGAGCAGAACATTTGCAGAAACGTTCCAGACATGGAAGGCTGCAGGGCATATTATTACGTAGGTAAAAGGTTATCTGAGCCAATCTTCTGGGCAATGCAAGCTCAGGTCTAGGAAGCAAAGCAAAAATCAGATCTAACTAGCTAGTTTGCCTACCTCTTCCTGTTTCAGGCCCTTCTGCTGGTCAGATGACTTCCAGTGTCTGCCTATTTCCCATGATGCATTCCCCTTGCTCTGCCACTCCCCTCCTTTAATACCCTTCTTAACTCCTCCCTCTGGGACTTTCACACTCTCCCTCTCTAGCTCCCTCTAGAGGCCCCTTTTTACATGACCCACTAGCTCCATCTTGTGGCCACAGCTAGAAATTACCCTAAAATTAAAAATCATTAGAAATGCTGTATTTTGATACTGAACATAAATATAAACATTATGAACTTACTGCACAAGCCCAGAGGTTGAGAAGCCTAATTAAAGTAATGATTTATGCTCTCAAAGTTGTCCAGAGGGGGCCGCCATCTTGTTACCTTGTTAGACCATCTTTTGTAAGATGGCTTGCACATGCTCAGTGGGCTCTGGGCTGCTGTTGGGAGGCGGAGCTTAGGGAACGTAGTAAATTATCAAAACAGCACATCAGGTAATATCTGCCATAGAAGCTGATTAATAATTAGAACCATAAATGCAGACTGCACTGGTTCCTGTGTTGCCCTGTAATGTAATGTGGGGTTTAGAGTTTTTGTTTAATGAAACATTTCCCAGCTCCCCAGAGCCAGTGGCTGCATTAATATGCAAAAGAATCCCCCAATGAGAATCCCAGCTGATGTGAGTAAATCCGGCTCCCTGTTCTCTGTTCCTGCAATTGGAGTTGGGAGCAATAAGCACAGTTTCCCAGCACTGAACAAGTCTGTCCCTTTATCCCCATGTCTGATTCCTGTGCCATATAATGATGGGAAAATGGAAACTGTGCTTATTGCCCCCAACTCCAATTGCAGGAACAGAGAACAGGGAGCCGGATTTACTCACATCAGCTGGGATTCTCATTGGGGGATTCTTTTGCATATTAATGCTGCCAATGCGGGCCCTAGAGAGCTGGGAAAGTTTTATTGGGCAATATTGCTTTAAGAATCCAACCCTGATGTTGCTTGACTACAGCTCCCAGCATGCCTCACCCTTCATTATATGTTACATTATTCTGGGATTTGTAGTCCGGCAACAGCTGAGTAACGTTTGGTTGAGCCGCGCTGTGCAGCAGGGTTTAGTTTCCCTTTAAGCCCCCAGCACTGGGGAAACTGGGGCAGAGAGGCCCAATCAGCAGTGGTGGATCCAAAAGCCTGGAATCCATGTTGTCCTGCTGGTTCCATGGTATTACTATTGTATAACCGTTTGGGACGTTCTTGCTGAATGATATTGAACTACAATGACCCATGGTGAGTTCCCCTGCTCAGTGCCCCCCACCCCTGTCCCTGCCCCATTCCCCCCCCACCCCCATGCCCCACCCACCTTCCCTGCTGTTTGAGATAAGGGAACATTACAGAGCTTAGAGAAACCAATAGCTGATAAGGGATTCCTTTGTACTGTTACATCCAACTGATACGGAACATTAATACAAGAGTCAGAGTTTATTCTATTGCCCCCGGCTGCCATATTGTCTGTATTCTCTCTCCCTGTAAATAAACTACTGAGCCCCATATAACCTACCAGCCTGGCCAACACTTTATGGGCTTCAACAGAGGCCACGGGGCAGTTCAGCATTGTCTTTGGGTAATTTCCTTCCAACTAATGTAATGATAGTGTGTGCGAGTAGGGACCTCTCTGGCGTCCATATTTCCCACACTGCACTACACAGCTACAGTGAGTTGTAGTCCAACTACACCCTCATCTCCGGTCCAGGTCTCTTCCACCTAAGCGAAGGCTCATCCTAAGAAAGGGAGTAACACATGCTCTTATATCACTACTAGCCTGGTTTTAACCCTTTATAGACAAAATAGTGTTAAAAATAACGAAGCCATTGCCTTGAGGGACTGAGCTGTTGTGCACTGTATCTTTAAATTTTCTTGACAGGCTGCCGGACGCAATAGGCAAAAGGCGCCAGGAGCACTGATCGTAAAATCTACATTCTAACTGGCCGTGGGTTCGGGTCTTGAAGGATCTCCCCGTGTATTCCCATTGGTCAGCGCTACTGTCAATCAATGTAGCAACATTTAGGCGCTCTTTTCTGCAAATCCCGCGAGAGGCGGGTTGTTTGTGAGAGTTCATCGGGGGTTGGCCGGAAGGTGACATCACGGTGGCCATCTTGTGCCTTGTTTGTGACTAGAGCGGCCGTGTCTGCCTAAGCTTCTGCATTGCGCTAGACTGGGGGTGGTTCGCGGCTGCTTCCACCTACAGACCCTGCAGGACTGAAACGGATTTAAAAGAATTCCTTAATGAATTGAATTCCAATTATATGAATTTGGAATTTGATCTGAGTTACAGTAGAGAAAAAATAAATTTTTTAGACCTAGAACTATACGTGAAACAGTCAAAAATACAATCCAGAACATACTTTAAATCAGTAGATGTAAATAACTATGTATTAGCCTCAAGTAACCATGACTCAGCTTGGCTTAAAAACATACCCTATGGTCAGTTTAGGAGAGTGAGGAAAAATTGCAGTGAAATAGGAGAGTTTGAAAAGCAAGCAGAGGTGATAACAGAGAGGTTTCAAAAGAGAGGGTATAAACCTAAGGAAATAAAAGAGGCAAGAGAAAAAACTAAGAGACTAGAGAGACAACAACTGCTGGTATATAAGGACCATGATCAAATAGAAGGAAATGAGAGGTTTGACTTTATAACACAATACAATCCTCAAAGTAAGGAAAAATAATCAAAAAACATTGGGAAGTCTTGAAATTAGATGCAGATTTATATCAACAATTACCAAGCGAACCGGGAATAATATTTAAAAGGGCAACCAACTTGAAACAAAGGGTGACAAGGAGCTGTATACCCCCAGAAGCAAAATCAAAGGATAAAAGCTTAGTGGGGTATTATCCATGTGTCACCTGCAAAGTGGGTAAATATGGCAAGAAAACAAAAAAATTTACATCAAATGTAACAAATGAGGAGTTTCAAATTGATACAATAATAAGATGTACAACTAAGAATGTTGTCTATGTGCTAGAATGCTCCTGCGGCCTACAGTGTGTGGGAAAGACAAATCGAAGCATAAGACAGAGACTAGGAGAACACATTGGTAATATTAAGAAAGGTCTGGGGACACATAATGTCTCAAAACATTTTAAACTGGCACATAACCAAAACCCAAAGGGGCTAATGTGCTACGGTATAGAGATAATAGAACCAAATTGGAGAGGTGGAGATATAGTGAGACATACATTGCGTAGAGAAAGTTGGTGGATATACAAATTAAAAACATTAAACCCGCTAGGCCTAAATATTGATTACAATCTGAGGGCATTTTTGTGATTCCAAAAAAGTTTTCTAAAAAAATGTAAAATAATTTTTTATGAATGGGTTAACAAAGTGTTTTTACATGAAAGGGTTAAAAATATTTTTATTGGCTATTCTATGCTGTTTTATGCTGATATAAAAATCTATTGGTTTTTTATGCTGTTTTAATACTTATAAAGTTGGAATTGATTGAATTCTCTAAGCACAAAGTGAACACATGGACTTAGAGACATTGTGCAAACAAATGGTACAATAAAGTTTGGACATTTTGAACTGTGGGATATTTAAACATAGCCAGGATGTAGTGAGGTCATCGCTCAGGAGGAAGCCGGAAGTGGCGAAACGCGTCAGCGGTGAGAGAGGACGCAGAGGAGGAGCACTATACAGGGCAGGACTGCTGAACCCAGGAACGACACTGCAGGTCGGGAACAGGGAAAGAAAAAGGAGCAGCCCCCTGATCCATCCCAGTGACTCCTGCGCAGCCTATACTCTGTGTGTGAGGGTATTGGGAAGTTTTATTTATATTAAAGTATTTAAGTTTTTACACATATGGCGTATGCATTTATCCCACAGTAAGTGCACAGAAGGGGAAGGGAAGCGGAAAGGTCGTGGAATTAACCTAAAGTTGCTAAAGTTGGAAATGTACCTATGTGAAGTGGTTCCTAACACTGCCTGAAAGTAACAGGTGGGAAAGCAGAGAGTCGGGAGCTACAAGTGAACCAATTGGCTGCCATATAAACCCAAAGGGGTCTGTAAGTAGCCATATAAACCCAAGGGGGTCTGTAAGTAGCCATATAAACCCAAGGGGGTCTGTAAGTAGATTGGCAATCGGAAAGGGATATCACAACTGGGCACAAAAGTGGGATATAAGTAAAAGTCATCACTGGTGTTAAAAAGCACATGGGAGTGCACATTGTGAAGTAATAACAGTATTACACTATATTTTTTTTTTTCTTCTTTTCCTCATAAGACCTCATCGCTAAGTCTAAAGCAGAAGAGGGCACTTTGGAGTTATTTATTGAATTTTATTTGACCTGGGACACGAGGTATCTGAAATGAGGAGCATACACTGAGAATTGCACTTATTTATATTTGTAAAAGTTATATTCCTCAGCATCGTCCTGCCTGACCGGGACAATGGTTAAGGATAAACCGGCGACTGAGGGTGAGGATCCGTGCCCTGCCTTCTAAGTGGCTTCAAGAGGGACTAGCCGGCCACACCACGTAAAAGCATTACTACTCAGCCTGCCCCAGGGCCGCCATCAGGGGGGCACAGGGGGTACGATTGTCCCGGGCCCGGACGTTTTTAGCTTTAAAGGGGGCCCGGCCGCGCTAAAGTTTTCTTAGCTCAGGCCCCCTTTAATCAAGTCCGGGCCCTCACTTCCTCCGGCTCCGGCGGTGTCCTCTGGTATGTGCCGCTACTTCTCCTCTTTTATAAGGTTGCGCCTGTGCGTGCTGACGTCACACATACGGGGCGCAACCTTATAAAAGCGCAGAAGTAGCGCAGAGCCGCGGCACATAGCGGAGGACACCACGGCAGCAGGCCGCCCGGCCCTGGGGGAACCTGGATAAAGCTTTGTGGGGGGGCCTGGGGGAACCTGGATAAAGCTTTGTGGGGGGGCCTGGGGGAACCTGAATAAAGCTTTGTGGGGGGCCTGGGGGAACCTGGATAAAGCTTTGTGGGGGGGCCTGGGGGAACCTGGATAAAGCTTTGTGGGGGGCCTGGGGGAACCTGAATAAAGCTTTGTGGGGGGGCCTGGGGGAACCTGGATAAAGCTTTGTGGGGGGGCCTGGGGGAACCTGGATAAAGCTTTGTGGGGGGGCCTGGGGGAACCTGAATAAAGCTTTGTGGGGGGGCCTGGGGGAACCTGGATAAAGCTTTGTGGGGGGGCCTGGGGGAACCTGAATAAAGCTTTGTGGGGGGGGCTGGGGGAACCTGGATAAAGCTTTGTGGGGGGCCTGGGGGAACCTGAATAAAGCTTTGTGGGGGGGCCTGGGGGAACCTGGATAAAGCTTTGTGGGGGGCCTGGGGGAACCTGGATAAAGCTTTGTGGGGGGGCCTGGGGGAACCTGAATAAAGCTTTGTGGGGGGGCCCTGGGGGAACCTGGAGAATGCTTTGTGGGGGGGCCCTGGGGGAAGCTGGAGAATGCTTTGTGGGGGGGCCTGGGGGAAGCTGGAGAAAGCTTTGTGGGGGGGCCTGGGGGAAGCTGGAGGATGCTTTGGGGGGGGGCCTGGGGGAAGCTGGAGAATGCTTTGGGGGGGGCTGTTTAGGGGGGCACTGGCTACCAAACTTTTAGGGAGCCCTGGGCTGGCTAGCAATGATTTAGGGGGTACCTGCCCTGGCACCAATGCAAAATGTAACTCCTGGACACCAATGTTTTAGGGGGCCCTGGCTACCAATGTTTTATGTTCTTTGTATTGATGGGAGGGGTCACTGGGGGAGGGGCCATTGGGGGTGTGGGAGGAGGGGGGGCCCAGAAAACTTTTTTGTGAGGGGCCCCGTGATTTCTGATGGCGGCCCTGGCCTGCCCTGCCTAATGGAGTGAGCTCCATGGGATAAACCGGCGACTGAGGGTGAGTGACCGGACCTCACCAGAACCCGGCCTGGACCAGCCGGCCGGAACACTTCATGCATTGTTACTCAGGCTACCTTGCCTACTACGTGGCTGCAAGAGGGATGAGCCGGTGGACTGAGCCATCTTCCCCCGGTACAACTAGGACCAGCGGCTGCAGCCTAGCCCCAGCACTCAGAAAAGAGACTCTGAGTACCCCACGGCTGTGGGTGAACTACTTCAAAGTCAGCCAGCCCTTCCAAAAGTCATGAAGTGGCTGAATTTTTTTTTAACGCATTACACATACAAAATGGCTGACCATGCCATTCCCTGCGCGCTTACCCCAGAGGCCCCAGAAAGTGGGATCCAATTACTGCCTCCACAATGTTTGGCTGGGTACCTTCAGGTAGAGATATGAAGAGGACGGGTCCAAGTGGGTGGAGGCCTACTGCGGCTGTTGTGGCCAGGAGATCTCCCAGGCTTGGCGAGACCTGGATGCAAGATGCCCCTATTGTAAAACCAGGTGCTGGACTGAACCAATGGTCAGGGCTGTGGGCCCATCTTCTATAAAGGGTGACAGTGCATCCACCTGCACCACTAGGCCTGCAACGACAGTGCTGGTAATGGCGCCACCAAAACCCACTCCAAATTCCCTTGAGGAATCATCAGGGGACATTCTTTTATCATCCTCAAAATCCTCAGAGAGTGAGGACCTTTACACAGCACCCACAGAGATAGAGGGAGAGGAGGCAACCACCATTGCTGAGCACACTCCCCAGAAAGGTGTGTTGCTTGGAGCTGCAAGCGCAGAGCCAGAGATATCAGAAGCTGAGGCCAAGTTGCAATTACTCAGCTTGATGGCCGGCCGAGGAAGGGCAAGATCTGCAACTCACGCGCCTCTGTGTCACTCAGGCCAGAGGTACAGCGCGTTGGCAACTCACGCGCCTCTGTGACACTCAGGCCAGAGGTACAGCACGTTGGCAACTCACGTGCCTCTGTGTCACTCAGGCCAGAGGTACAGCACGTTGGCAACTCACGCGCCTCTGTGACACTCAGGCCAGAGGTACAGCACGTTGGCAACTCACGCGCCTCTGAGACACTCAGGCCGGTGAGTACAGCACGTTGGCAACTCACGCACCTCTGTGTCACTCAGGCCGGAGGGTACAGCACGTTGGCAACTCACGTGCCTCTGTGTCACTCAGGCCGGAGGGTACAGCACGTTGGCAACTCACGTGCCTCTGTGTCACTCAGGCCGGAGGGTACAGCACGTTGGCAACTCACGCACCTCTGTGTCACTCAGGCCAGAGGGTACAGCACGTTGGCAACTCACGTGCCTCTGTGTCACTCAGGCCGGAGGGTACAGCACGTTGGCAACTCACGCGCCTCTGTGTCACTCAGGCAGAGGGTACAGCACATTGGCAACTCACGTGCCTCTGTGTCACTCAGGCCGGAGGGTACAGCACGTTGGCAACTCACGCGCCTCTGTGTCACTCAGGCCAGAGGGTACAGCACGTTGGCAGCTACACTGCCCACTGGGTGAATCTGGTTATGGCTGGGAAGCAGGGAATACGTGGTTCCACAACAGTGGAGTTGGTGTCACCACCACGGGTTGCATGCGGGTCTGCCACCACCTCGACTCCTCCTTCACTCTCTAACTCATCTTCTAACTTGGCTTCTTCCTCGGCTTCTTCCTCCTCTGCTGCTGTGTCCTCCTCCACACCTGTGCACCCCCAGCTCCCCATAGGCTATTCGACGTGCCAGGTACGCCGTTGTCATGCTGTCTTGGGCATGATGTGCCTGGAAAGCAGAAACCATACCGGATCTGCACTCCTGTCATCTCTGCACTCACAGGCCGATCGGTGGCTGACCCCACACCAACTGAGGATCGGAAAAGTGGTGTGTGACAACAGAAGCAATCTTTTGGCAGCACTTAGACTGGGCAATTTAACACATGTGCCCTGCATGGCACATGTTCTAAATTTAATAGTCCAACGGTTTGTCTCGAAGTACCCAGGATTGCAGGACATTCTCAGGCAGTCCAGGAAGGTGTCTGGCCATTTCAGACGTTCCTACACAGCCATGGCACACCTTGCTGACATTCAGCGGCGACACAACTTGCCAGTCCGGCGTTTAATTTGCGACAGCCAGACTCGCTGGAATTCAACGCTCCTCATGTTTGAACATCTGCTGCAACAACAAAGAGCCGTCAATAAATACCTGTTTGAACTGGGTGGTAGGACTGGATCTGCAGAGCTGGGGATTTTTTCCCCCCGTTACTGGGTGCTTATGCGCGATGCCTGCAGGCTCATGCGCCCTTTTGACGAGGTCACAAATATGGTTAGTCACACTGAAGGCACCATCAGCGACCTAGTACCCTTTGTGTTCTTCCTGGAGCGTGCCGTGCAACGAGTGACAGATGAGGCCATAGACCAGCGTGACCAGGAGCTGGAAGAGTACGTATTTGTGGGCGGAATCACCAGAACGAGCCCAGGCACCTGCTGCAATGCAGGGAGAGGTGTCAGAAGTGGAGTCAGAGGAGGAAGGTGACTTTGTGGAGGAGGAAGACCAACAGGAGCAGGCTTCCCAGGGGGCTTGTGGTCACCTTTTGGGGACCCCTGGTCTTGTATGTGGCTGGGGGGAGGAGACGGTGGTGGATGAGGACGTAGTCCTTGATAACGAGGAAGGGGAGATGGATACCTCTGCATCCAACCTTGTGAGAATGGGGTCTTTCATGCTGTCATGCCTGTTGAAGGACCCCCGTATCAAGAGGCTTAAGGAGAAGGACCTGTACTGGGTGGCAACGCTACTAGACCCTCGTTACCAACGCACCAAAAGTCCGAAAGGATGCTGCATTTCCAAACCAGCCTGCAAAACATGTTGTACAATGCTTTTAAGGGTGATGTCACTCCACATTCCAGGGGCAGAGGTGCCGGTAATCCTCCCACGAGCACACCTGCAAGGACAATGCACTTTGGCCACTCTGTAATGTCAGACATGCAAAGTTTTTTCAGTCCAAGGCAGCGGCAGGACCCTTCTGGATCCACCCTCAGAGAACGCCTCGACCGGCAGGTAGCGGACTACCTGGCATTAACTGCAGATATCGACACTCTGAGGAGCGATGAACCCCTGGACTACTGGGTGCGCAGGCTTGATCTGTGGCTAGAGCTGTCACAATTTGCCATAAACCTCTTGTCTTGCCCTGCCTCAAGTGTCCTCTCAGAAAGGACCTTCAGTGCAGCAGGAGGGATTGTAACTGAGAAGAGAACTCGCCTAGGTCACAAAAGTGTGGATTACCTGACCTTTATTAAAATGAATGAGGCATGGATCTCGGAGGGTTACTGCACGCCGGAAGACTTGTTCTGACTGCCCATGCAGCTGTCCTTCTCTGCATGCCGCATGACTATACTCACAGCTGTCCTTTAGCGTCCTCCTTTTTGGACAGGTAAATCCTGAGTTTTTCTGGCCTCTGTGCTTCAGTGGCTGCGACAACAAAAACCTAATTTTTCAGGAATGTACACAGTCCTGATTTCTCAGGGTTCTGCAACAGCGGCAAAATCGTATCTTTTATGGTCACCGCAGGGGATCAATAAAGTTGGACAAACCTGGGCCCACACTGCAGAATCAGTGTTTTTTGGTTCACGTCACTGTACATTGAATTGCCTCTGCCTGAGCGTGCACGTGCGCACAAGCATGGTGACTGCTAAAGACACCACTACAGAAATATTCCCACCGACAGGACGAACGTCCTGGAGGTGACAAGCAACTAGTAAAAACTATTATTCGCTCACTTGACGGTATCATTAAAGCTTATTGCGGTTTTTTTCGTTGCAGTAAACGCGGCGTTTTGTCTTTGCGTGGGAACCGGCCGTAACCTTTACACGACTTGATTGGCATGTAGGCGCGGACATTTAAAAGCAGTTTATTACACAAGTTTAGGAATGTAGTGTGATTTCTGCCCTTTAGAGCACAAAACGCAATTCTGTGTCAACAACGTATTTTACAGAGAAGTTTTTGCCCTTGATGCCCCTCCTGCATGCCACTGTCTAGGTTGTGGCACCCTTTAAACAACTTTAAAATCAGTTTTCTGGGCAGAAATGGCTTTTCTAGGTTTTAAAGTTCGCCTTCCCATTGAAGTCTATGGGGTTCGCGAACGTTCGCACTTTTTTGCGGAAGTTCGCGAACGGGTTCGCAAACTTTTTTTGCGAGGTTCGCTACATCTCTAGCGCTGGAGTGTGTCCTCTCACCCCAATCTGTAACTGCCCCCGGTAAGGTACAAAGAGATAGCTGGGAGGGGGGGCTGGGAGACAGGAGAGAGTGTCAGACAGTGCCTGAACCAGCAGTGTCCCAATGTGGGGGTGAGGGGGAGAGGTTTCCCCTAGGGGTCTCCCTGGTGCAGTCAGGTAGGTTACCTGCAGTGAGGGTTAAACAACGTGGGGTCCCTGATCCTGTACCCAAACTGCCTGAGGTGTTGAGTGGGGGACAGCAGATGGGCCAATCTCAGGAGTCAGTGCAGGGGTGTGGGGGACAGGTGGGTAGGACTCAGAGTAGGGTCCCAGTAGGTAGTGCCACTCACACTGGGGGCAAGGATGGTAGCTGGGAGCCAGGTAGAGCTCCAGTGCCAGAACCAGTGCTGGGAGGGGGGCGGGTAGTCAGGAGTCAGGGAGGGATTGCTGATGGTACTGGTTGCCCCTAAGGCAGCTACTAACCAGAGGGTGTGCCCAGAGGGGCAGGGTATGTGGCTAGAACCCAGTAGTTCATGCCAGTCTGGGACTGGGCAGGTCAGTGCAGGCCAAGTGGGCATAGACTGGGTGGAAGGCTGCCAAACAGTGTCCGAGTTCAGGCCCAGGGAATGGGGGACTAGGGACCGGCAGGAGGGCCCCACATGCACTCAGGTAACTGCAGGGACAGAAGAGAACCAGTTGGGAGCAAGAGACCAAGTGCCTACGGTGGGCAGTTACAGTTTGTGGCCTAGTACCCACACTGGCACCCCTTGCAGTGAGGGTACAAACAAGGATGGAGTTAACAGTATACGTATATTTCTCCTCTCCAGTACCATGGATCAGGTGGATATAGATCCTAAGGAAAGAGAGTTCAGGCCTGGGAGGTAAACTAATTTCTACAATTGTTTAATAAGTATAATTTATTTGGTAATGACCCGGATTGGTACAAAGGTTAATGCATACTGGTAGTGGCAAGGTTATTATCGGCCTGTGGGGCCTTATACCTTGCCCCCTCTTGAAGGGGGAGGTGTCATGCCAGGCCATATTGCCCGGGCATTGTAACAAGGTAAAATGGCAGCATTTGCGTTGTGTCCACCAGACACCCCTAATTAACCCAATACTCTCTATCAACATCTGGTTTCGGGCTCCGGCAGAGACCCTTAATTAAATATACAACCAGGGACTGCGGGAAGGTGACAACTTCATCAGACAATGCGGGACCAGCCCGTTGGGGCAGGAAGTTGGGGTCTTTGATCTGTTGATAAAGAGAGGCAATTGTGGCCCTAAGAACAGCAGGGGGCGCAGCTATGAGAAAATATGGATTATAGAAAGGGATCCATATCTCTACTGCTTTAATCCACATCCTCATAAATCACATGGGATTTATGAGAAGGCCCCAGACCAAACAGGGGCGGCCTATACCCACCAGTTAGGGGGATAGTTTCTGGGGGGCTGGGACAGGAGACACCCCTCATGTTTGGTATCACTTTGATCCCCCACATATGGGTTAAAACAATTCCCTACTTTCATAATAATATTGAGTTCTGGCAAGTGCCAATATTATATGAAAAGAAACTGGCATGAGAAGTACAGCTCTCTAAAGAGGGTGGGTGGGGACCACCCAAAGGGGTCATGTGACCAGTTCCTGGGCACTCCCTCCTCATGCATATGGTAATGAGGGAGGGGCCCAGTGGGGAATAAAAGCACACATGCCCAGGTATTCTTTAGCTCATTCTGGAGGCCGCAACTTATGTTGGGGGGGGGGGCTCAGGACTTTCAACCTCTTGCCTCAGAGGCCACAGGATATTCGGTAACGTACTTAGGATTTCTCTGTGTTTTTATCCCCTTTTATTTTTATAACTGCTCTGCAACATGTATGTCTGTTTGTAACATTCACTGTTTATATATAACACATGCACTGTCCACTTTGGAATATTAAATACAAAATTTAATAAGTTTTTCTTTGTGCTCTATTGAACCTTTATGCCTTAAGAAGAGTGTGTATGTAAATGTGTTTAACCCCTTGCTAGTTATAAGGAAAGTGTGTCTGCTTAACCTTTTGTTTGCTGGCGGGAAAGTTGTGTGTTGTCTGTAGACTAACTTGCATTGTGTGCGTGAGTGCGTAGCTAGGAGTCTGGGGGGATTTGCCTGGGAAGTGTCAGGGTGCAATAGAACCTCTAGATTTGGGTGCTTGCGGCCTTTATACGCGGTGGTGGCAGTTTGTTAAGTTTAGGCGGGTTGGGGCTGTTTGGGGTTTGATTGCATGAGTTAGCGAATAACTGTGTAGTTGATGTGTTAACCCTTACAGCTGCCTGGTCACGTGCGTCTGTGGTGGCGTTCGTGACAAGGTATTTCCCAGAAACACTCAGAGCTCTTATCTAATCTCACAGCTAAATTGCTGCTCATCAGGGAAAGGGCGAGGCAGTTTCTAAACGGAAACGGGTGGTTCAGGCAAGTTCCTTTCACTTCCCCTTGGTGCCTGTATATATACGGCTGTGGGACCCCAGTATCTCTCACTCCTCTCCCAGAGACCCCTCTCTCCCTGGGACCCAATCACTGAGCTGCCCCACTGCCTCTCTGGGTCCCCCAAGCTCAGCTCCAGTCTGGGTCTCAGCACAGGTCTCCTATTATTTATCCACTGCTGGAAGGTAAGTGATTCCCATCTCCTTGTAATTTCATCATTTCTCTCTGCTTCTCACATTCATAGTTACATCCAAGTAAACCCAGCACCCACAACCCACACCTACCAATCTATACACTCACATACATAAACTATATATACACCCACTAGTACTTGATAGGGTTAAATTGCTTAATGCTGAATTTACACAATTTTGTTTTCAATCATGAAGGCCTGTGAATGTGTTACTTCAGTTGTTATGATTATCCTCACTATCTTGTCTTTGTCCAAGTTGCTTTTGGCCTTGATTATCTCAGCTAATATTCAAGGCTAAGAGATCATAATAAAGCTTCAGCAGCTAATTAAATCATTTCTGTATTTCTACTAATAATTGCAATGTACCCACCCATGATACGTAAGCATAATGGGATGTGTTTTTCTATCTACTATATAAGTAATATCAAAACAAAATAAAGTTGTACTTGTTTGCAATACACATACTGGTTGTATCGTTTGTACAAGTTCCCTGATCAGCGCACATGCGCAGACGATATCAGATGTTTCGCCGACTCACAGATTAAATCGAACCGGTTCGTGACTGCTTAGATACAGTGCAGAGAAGCACAGACGGAGTTAAAAGATTAACCCTTACAGTACTAACTGTAGGTATTAGTATCACAATAGCCTTGGATATTCTGATTGATCAAGAACTCATCCAGGCCCCTCTTATAGGCATTAACAGAATCTGCCATTACCCCATCTCTAGGGGCATTCCCCAACCCCCTCACTGCCCTCACCGTGAGGAACCCCCTACCCAACATCCCCCGGCAGGGCATTCCCTAACCCCCTCACTGCCCTCACCGTGAGGAACCCCCTACCCAACATCCCCCGGCAGGGCATTCCCCAACCCCCTCACTGCCCTCACCGTGAGGAACCCCCTACCCAACATCCCCCGGCAGGGCATTCCCCAACCCCCTCACTGCCCTCACCGTGAGGAACCCCCTACCCAACATCCCCCGGCAGGGCATTCCCCAACCCCCTCACTGCCCTCACCGTGAGGAACCCCCCACCCAACATCCCCCGGCAGGGCATTCCCCAACCCCCTCACTGCCCTCACCGTGAGGAACCCCCTACCCAACATCCCCCGGCAGGGCATTCCCCAACCCCCTCACTGCCCTCACCGTGAGGAACCCCCTACCCAACATCCCCCGGCAGGGCATTCCCCAACCCCCTCACTGCCCTCACCGTGAGGAACCCCCTACCCAACATCCCCCGGCAGGGCATTCCCCAACCCCCTCACTGCCCTCACCGTGAGGAACCCCCTACCCAACATCCCCTGGCAGGGCATTCCCCAACCCCCTCACTGCCCTCACCGTGAGGAACCCCCTACCCAACATCCCCCGGCAGGGCATTCCCCAACCCCCTCACCGTGAGGAACCCCCTACCCAACATCCCCTGGCAGGGCATTCCCCAACCCCCTCACTGCCCTCACCGTGAGGAACCCCCTACCCAACATCCCCTGGCAGGGCATTCCCCAACCCCCTCACTGCCCTCACCGTGAGGAACCCCCTACCCAACATCCCCCGGCAGGGCATTCCCCAACCCCCTCACTGCCCTCACCGCGAGGAACCCCCTACCCAACATCCCCCGGCAGGGCATTCCCCAACCCCCTCACTGCCCTCACCGTGAGGAACCCCCTACCCAACACCCCCCGGCAGGGCATTCCCCAACCCCCTCACTGCCCTCACCGCGAGGAACCCCCTACCCAACATCCCCCGGCAGGGCATTCCCCAACCCCCTCACTGCCCTCACCGTGAGGAACCCCCTACCCAACATCCCCCGGCAGGGCATTCCCCAACCCCCTCACTGCCCTCACCGCGAGGAACCCCCTACCCAACATCCCCCGGCAGGGCATTCCCTAACCCCCTCACTGCCCTCACCGCGAGGAACCCCCTACCCAACATCCCCCGGCAGGGCATTCCCCAACCCCCTCACTGCCCTCACCGTGAGGAACCCCCTACCCAACATCCCCCGGCAGGGCATTCCCCAACCCCCTCACTGCCCTCACCGTGAGGAACCCCCTACCCAACACCCCCCGGCAGGGCATTCCCCAACCCCCTCACTGCCCTCACCGTGAGGAACCCCCTACCCAACATCCCCCGGCAGGGCATTCCCCAACCCCCTCACTGCCCTCACCGCGAGGAACCCCCTACCCAACATCCCCCGGCAGGGCATTCCCCAACCCCCTCACTGCCCTCACCGCGAGGAACCCCCTACCCAACATCCCCCGGCAGGGCATTCCCCAACCCCCTCACTGCCCTCACCGTGAGGAACCCCCTACCCAACATCCCCCGGCAGGGCATTCCCCAACCCCCTCACTGCCCTCACCGTGAGGAACCCCCTACCCAACACCCCCCGGCAGGGCATTCCCCAACCCCCTCACTGCCCTCACCGTGAGGAACCCCCTACCCAACATCCCCCGGCAGGGCATTCCCCAACCCCCTCACTGCCCTCACCGTGAGGAACCCCCTACCCAACATCCCCCGGCAGGGCATTCCCCAACCCCCTCACTGCCCTCACCGTGAGGAAACCCCCTACCCAACCTCCCCCGGCAGGGCATTCCCCAACCCCCTCACTGCCCTCACCGTGAGGAACCCCCTACCCAACATCCCCCGGCAGGGCATTCCCCAACCCCCTCACTGCCCTCACTGTGAGGAACCCCCTACCCAACATCCCCCGGCAGGGCATTCCCCAACCCCCTCACTGCCCTCACTGTGAGGAACCCCCTACCCAACATCCCCCGGCAGGGCATTCCCCAACCCCCTCACTGCCCTCACCGTGAGGAACCCCCTACCCAACATCCCCCGGCAGGGCATTCCCCAACCCCCTCACAACCCCAACCCTGACAGTCTCACCTCATAGTTTAACCCTTCCATCCCCTTAACCAGTTTAGTTGCAGTCTCTGCACTCTCTCCAGCTCATTAATATCCTTCTTAAGGACTGGAGCCCAAAACTGCCCCCCATACTCACTGTCACTGCCCCCCCATACTCACTGTTACTGCCCCCCATACTCACTGTTACTGCCCCCCATACTCACTGTTACTGCCCCCCATACTCACTGTTACTGCCCCCCCATACTCACTGTTACTGCCCCCCATACTCACTGTTACTGCCCCCATACTCAAGGTGAGGCCTTACCAGGGACCTATAAAGGGGCAAAATTATGTTTCACCCCTTGAGTCAATGCCCTGTTTATACAAGACAGCACTTTATTTGCTTTAGTAGCCACAGAATGACACTGCCTGGCATTAGACAACTTGTTATCAACAAAAACCCCCAGATCCTTCCCCATTAAGGATCCCCCCAACTCACTCCCATTCAGTAGATAGTTTGCGTTTATATTATTCCTACCAAAGTGCATAACTTTGCACTTATCAACATTGAACCTCATTTTCCAGTTTGCTGCCCAGTTTCCCAGTCAAATCTCCCAGCAAAGCGGCACATCCTGCATGGAACTTATAGTTTTGCCCAATTTTGTGTCATCAGCAAAAATAGAAACAGTACTGTCTATGCCCCCCCCCAGGGCATTAATAAACAAGTTAAACAGCAAAGGCCCAAGGACTGACCCCTGCGGTACCCACTAACCACACTGGTCCAATTAGAAAATGTTCCATTTACCCCCACTCTGTGTACTCTATCTGTACTCTATCTGCACCCACAGGCACCCACAGGCAGCTGCACAGGCACCAACAGGCACCCACAGGCACCCACAGGCACCCACAGGCAGCTGCACAGGGAGCCACATGCAGCCACAGGCACTCACAGGCACCCACAGACACCCACAGACAGCTGCACAGGCACCAACAGGCAGCCACAGGCAGCTGCACAGGCAGCCACAGGCACCCACAGGCACCCACAGGCAGCTGCACAGGCAGCCACAGGCAGCCACAGGCACTCACAGGCAGCTGCACAGGCAGCCACAGGCACTCACAGGCAGCTGCACAGGCAGCCACAGGCACCCACAGGCACCCACAGGCAGCTGCACAGGCAGCCACAGGCACCCACAGGCAGCCACAGGCACCCACAGGCACCCACAGGCAGCTGCACAGGCAGCCACAGGCAGCCACAGGCACTCACAGGCAGCCACAGGCAGCCACAGGCACTCACAGGCAGCTGCACAGGCAGCCACAGGCACTCACAGGCACCCACAGACACCCACAGACAGCTGCACAGGCACCAACAGGCACCCACAGGCAGCCACAGGCACCCACAGGCAGCTGCACAGGCAGCCACAGGCACCCACAGGCACCCACAGGCAGCTGCACAGGCACCCACAGGCACCCACAGGCAGCTGCACAGGCAGCCACAGGCACTCACAGGCAGCTGCACAGGCAGCCACAGGCACTCACAGGCAGCTGCACAGGCAGCCACAGGCAGCCACAGGCACCCACAGGCAGCTGCACAGGCAGCCACAGGCACTCACAGGCAGCTGCACAGGCACCCACAGGCACCCACAGGCAGCTACACAGGCATCCACAGGCACCCACAGGCAGCTGCACAGGCACCCACAGGCACTCACAGGCAGCCACAGGCAGCCACAGGCACTCACAGGCACCCACAGGCACCCACAGGCAGCCACAGGCACCCACAGACACCCACAGACAGTTGCACAGGACACAAGACTCTCTCTTTCTATGGCTGGAGCTCAAAGCTTCTCCCAAGCTGAGCACCCACAGCCTCTCTGGTTACTGGCAGCTCTTTCTCTCCTTCCTGCTTCACTGGGTCTGGCTCTGGCTGCTGCAGCAGGGATCCTTTATAACCTCGGCTGGTCCAACCCATGGATTTGGCTCCAAAGCCAGGGACTCCCTGGTGCAATGGGCTCCCAATCAGATTGTTTCCCTGCCTGCAACTGGGCTGAATGATATCACAGACAGAAAATCAGAGGAAAGGGTTATTGGATCCCTTATATATATTTATACATAAAGCATATGAAGCGCATGAAATTAAATATTATAAGCAGACTCTGCTTGATGAAGTGGACCTGTTCCTCTGGCGTTCCACCCCGCACCGGCAGCCATGGGGTCAGACAAATAATGAAAAAGTCAAAAGTTATACCCTATGAAATTTCTGCATGTGGGTTCTCTGTTGTGGTGGGCACTAAGCAATACCCTTTTGAGCATTTATTAATACAGGTATAGGACCCGTTATCCAGAATGCTTGGGACCATGGGTATTCCGGATAAGGGGTCTTTCTGTAATTTGGATCTTCATACCTTAAGTCTACTAAAAAAACAATAAAACATTAATTAAATCCAATAGCATTGTTTTGCATCCAATAAGGATTAATTATATCTTAGTTGGGATCAAGTACAGGTACTGTTTTATTATTACAGAGAAAAGGAAATCATTTAACCATTAAATAAACCCAATAGGGCTGTTCTGCCCCCAATAAGGGGTAATTATATCTTAGTTGGGATCAAGTACAGGTACTGTTTTATTATTACAGAGAAAAGGAAATCATTTAACCATTAAATAAACCCAATAGGGCTGTTCTGCCCCAATAAGGGGTAATTATATCTTAGTTGGGATCAAGTACAGGTCCTGTTTTATTATTACAGAGAAAAGGGAATCATTTAACCATGAAATAAACCCAATAGGGCTGTTCTGCCCCAATAAGGGGTAATTATATCTTAGTTGGGATCAAGTACAGGTACTGTTTTATTATTACAGAGAAAAGGGAATCATTTAACCATTAAATAAACCCAATAGGGCTGTTCTGCCCCCAATAAGGGGTAATTATATCTTAGTTGGGATCAAGTACAGATACTGTTTTATTATTACAGAGAAAAAGGAATTAAATTTTAAAAATCCTAATTATTTGATTATAATGGAGTCTATGGGAGACAGGCTTTCCTTAATTCGGAGCTTTCTGGATAATGGGTTTCCGGATAAGGGGTCCGATACCTGTATGGCCATCAGATGCCATCACAGGAAATCCTAAGTATTCAGCAGGAACAGCCCCCTAAGTTTGCCCATAGCCTGTACAGAGAGATACCATAAAACTATGGCACATAGGGATTCCCCTGTACTAAGCACAATTCAGCAGGAACAGCCCCCTAAGTTTGCCCATAGCCTGTACAGAGAGATACCATAAAACTATGGCACATAGGGATTCCCCTGTACTAAGCACAATTCAGCAGGAACAGCCCCCTAAGTTTGCCCATAGCCTGTACAGAGAGATACCATAAAACTATGGCACATAGGGATTCCCCTGTACTAAGCACAATTCAGCAGGAACAGCCCCCTAAGTTTGCTCATAGCCTGTACAGAGAGATACCATAAAACTATGGCACATAGGGATTCCCCTGTACTAAGCACAATTCAGCAGGAACAGCCCCCTAAGTTTGCCCATAGCCTGTACAGAGAGATACCATAAAACTATGGCACATAGGGATTCCCCTGTACTAAGCACAATTCAGCAGGAACAGCCCCCTAAGTTTGCCCATAGCCTGTACAGAGAGATACCATAAAACTATGGCACATAGGGATTCCCCTGTACTAAGCACAATTCAGCAGGAACAGCCCCCTAAGTTTGCCCATAGCCTGTACAGAGAGATACCATAAAACTATGGTGGCATAGGGATTCCCCTGTACTAAGCACAATTCAGCAGTAAAATAAATTGGAATAGTGCCCTATTGTTATATTTCTGCTAATTTTCTTCCTTTCGGCAGGATGAGTGACAGAAGCAGCCATGAAGGCTCAATGCCTGTAGAAATCCCAGCGCTGGGGCGCCCGTTCTCCCTTGGGGCTCTCTATAACTGCCATGATGATCAGCTCATCCCAGGTAATAAATCAGTAGAATTATCCATCTGACACACAACCCCAGCGATTGGATTAATGAGCTGTAGCTCTATAGGTATTTGGGGCTCCTTTATCAATGTTCCCTCAGGGGTAGAGCTCTGCCCCATATGACTCCCCACCCCAGCTGGGCCTGCAGAGAAGTACGGGGGGAAGATTCTCCAATCTGAATGATAACACAATATTCCATGACTATAACAATTTATATGGTGACACCCTTTTTAGGACGGACCAATAAAAAAGGCAGGAGTTTCAGTCTTTATGTAAAGCCAGAGAACAGCCAATCTCTATAAATTATATAAATTACCAGGAATTGCACTAGGGTGTGTAGAGAAGCCCTCTGGGTAAAGATTTCAGCTGGCCTTATAGTGATCCGTCATGATTTGTATGGTGTCCTTTTTATTCTACCCCCCAGGGCTAAGGTACAGAATATTAATTACTTTAGTGCCCATCAGCCCAATAACTTCCCTATGAAGCAGTTGCATGGGGGTGTGTGTGCATTACACACGGGGAGAGGCCAAACTGTGCCAGTAGGTGTATAGGCAGAACAACATGTACAGGGGAACCTCTGCACAAACACTATGTTCCTTCCCAGGATGCAAAGTGACTGACACTGAGCTCAGAGTTTGTGTCTCACTATTATAAACAGGCTGAGTATGGCACCCCCCAGTCTGTATGGCACCCCCAGGCTGTATGGCACCCCCAGGCTGTATGGCACCCCCAGGCTGCTCAGCACCCCCAGGCTGTGTATGGAACCCCCAGTCTGTATGGCACCCCCAAGCTGTATGGCACCCCCAGGCTGCTCAGCAAACATTTGCTTTTGTTAAAGTTTTGCTTGTGTTGTAATTATTAGAGTAAAGAAAGCATCAGAGAAAGTTTTTTGGTTATAAAGAGCCATATTTATCTTCTGAACTGATATTTTAGGGGATGGGAATATTTGTGAGTCTGTTGTTAACAAGTTACATTTATATTCTAATCTAAACCCTGTATAGGGAAGGGTGTATATCATATACTGTAATATAATGTGTATAATAGGGCAGCACTAATTTATATGTACCTGTACCCATGATGCACCTGTGTCTCTGTGCTAATTAGATTCCCAGCACTATATCAGCCATTTTGATCTTATCTTACATATAGAGATAATGATGGCATTTTCCCGTCATTATATGGCACAGGAATCAGACATGGGGATAAAGGGACAGACTTGTTCAGTACTGGGAAACTGTGCTTATTGCTCCCAACTCCAATTGCAGGAACAGAGAACAGGGAGCCGGATTTACTCACATCAGCTGGGATTCTCATTGGAGGATTCTTTTGCATATTAATGCAGCCACTGGCTCTGGGGAGCTGGGAAATGTTTCATTAAACAAAAACTCTAAAACCCCACATTACATTACAGGGCAACACAGGAACCAGTGCAGGCTGCATATTATGATCCTAATTATTAATCAGCTTCTATGGCAGATATTACCTGATGTGCTGTTTTTATAATTTACTACGTTCCCTAAGCTCCGCCCCCAACAGCAGCCCAGAGCCCACTGAGCATGTGCAAGCCCTAAATCTTAAAAAGATGGTCTAACAAAGTAACAAGATGGCGGCCCCCTGTGGACAACTTTGAAAGCATAAATCATTACTGTAATTAGGCTTCTCAATCCCTGGGCTTGTGCAGTAAGTTCATAATGTTCATATTTATGTTCAGTATCAAAATACAGCATTTCTAAGGATTTAGACTTTAGTTCTCCTTTAACACAGACTCCCAAAAGATACCAGGCTGCTGCTTTTATAGCCTCCAAACTGCTCTATGCTGCTCCCGGGGGGTCAGTATCTACTCTTTAAATATTCATTCAGAGAGGCTGCCCCACCCCTTTAGGGAGTGGCTTCTCTGAGAGCTCCAGGTAAGCGCTTTATTCCACTTTACTTTATACAAGCAATTGCAGTGTTCTGTATAGAAACAAAGCAGCTTTATGCACCCACTTATATATACACTTGGGGCAAACAGAGCTCTATAAGCAGTTGTTTCAGCCCCATATAAAACTCCCAGCACAGCCGGGGCACAGGCTTCTAACAAAGTAGGCCTCAGTTTGTTACCCAAAGCTAATACACATATATACCACATATATACACACAGATTATACACATAGCTATTTACACTTACTACAATTACTGACCAGTAAAATTAACATTTAAACAAACAAGCAACTTTTTTTTAGCTAAATTCACTCCATCACACAAAGTAACAACATGGCAGCCACAAAGATAGTAAGGGAGTCCCATTTGTGGAGGAGAATCTTTATTTTCTATATAAGGTACCATGTTTTGGTTAAGTGGATCCCTAGATATTTCAGAATGTGGTCTTTCCATTTTTAATGGAAGGTCATTGATAATATATTTTGGTCTTTGATTTTGGGGCCTGTGATATCTTTATGGATTCTAATGGCTGAAGCCAAAGGCTCGATACTTAGGGCAAATAGTAGGAGAGAAAGGGGACAACTTTGTCACGTGCCATTCTGTATAGGGACGGAATGGTTATATGTGCCTGGGAGCTTTTGAATTGCTCTCAAAAAATGGGCCTTCCAGTCCAATCAAGGAAAGAAGGTCCATTATATAAGCCCAGCATAGGCAATTAAATGCCTTTTTCGGCATCTAGTATTAGGAGGAGTGCTGGTGTTCTGTTCTTATGGATGACCTCTATCAGGTCATTGACACACCTGGTGTTATCCCCAGTCTGAATCTATGAGTTTTGGCATAAGTGGCGCTAACCTATTAGCTAGGATTATTGTGAAGACCTGTAGCTGCTACATTGAATTGGATCCTTACCTTCTTTATGTAGGTAATGCAGGAGGATATCATCGAGGGAGGGATCATCTCTCCTGCCAAAAAGAAAAGTAAAAGTATAAAAAGTATATGAGTTATCATTAGCATGGTGGACATGCCACACACGTTGAAGATGAGGCCCTCAAAGTAATTGTCTAAACTTTGGACACTGGGTTTTACAGCCATTTTGTAGGGGAGCAGATAATTGCTCTTTGAATTGATTTTATTGATTTAAGATTACAACCCTGATGTTGCTGGACTACAGCCCCCAGCATGCCTCACCCATCATTACATGTGATCTAGTTTTTGGTCTTAGCAGCAAAAAATACTATTATATTAGCACCACACAGATAAAATTGGAAGTAAGCAATCAAAACACAAATTAAAATGAAGGCAAAGGAACACAATTATAAATGAAGAGAAATTTCTATAAACAGAAAGAATCTCAGTTACTCACAAATATAACAATATCCTGCAATATCTATCTCTTATTTTTCAGGGGTCACTTTGTGGGACGTTGAAGCTTTGAATAAGGATGTGGTGGTGCAAAGCCAGGAAAACACTTCATTTGAAATCATAGCATCTGATTCTCTCTCAGACAAATCCTCCGCTATGAACATCTCTGCGTCTCTGAAAGCCAGTTTCCTTTCTGGTCTGGTAGATGTTGGTGGATCAGCCACTTACCTGAATGATACAAAAACCTCTAAACATCAAGACAGAGTCACCCTCAAATACTCCAGAACCACAAGGTTTGAACATCTGACCATGAATCAATTAGGAATTCAGAACGTGACCTACCATGATGTCTTTGAAAAAGGGACAGCCACTCATGTTGTTACTGGTATTTTATATGGGGCAAAGGCTTTCCTGGTGTTTGATAGTGAGCGCTCCTCATCAGGAAAAACACAGGATATAAGTGGAAGTCTCCATGTTATGGTCAGAAAAATTCCTGCATTTTCAATTGATGGAGAGGGAGCAGTGAAACTGAATGAGAATGAGAAGGAAATTGTGAGCAACTTCAACTGTAGGTTCCATGGGGACTTTGCTTTGGACAAAAACCCAGTCACTTTTGAAGATGCCATTAAGGTCTATGCCAGCCTGCCAACCCTGTTGGGGGAGAATGGGGAGAAGGCCGTGCCTATGAAGGTCTGGCTGTATCCGCTGAGTAAACTCGATACCAGAGCTGCTCGGGTTTCTCGACAGATTAACGAGAAACTTATTTTGGGGGTTGAAGAGATCCTGCAGCAGATGGCAGAGGTTGACATGCAGTGTAATGATTTGCTGAGACACCCGGCCGCAGTCACTTTCCCTGATATCAAGAACAAGATCAGCAAATTTAGGGACCTCTGTCAGCAATTCACTATTACATTTCAGAAACAGCTGGCCAAAGCCCTACCTGCTATTCGCCGGGGGAAATTACAGGAGACTGTCCTGGCAGAGATCTTATTGAGATGCCAACAATCACCATTTGGGAAGGTCCACATTGAAGAGTTTCTGAGCAGAAAACAAGAGGAAATAAATATTGTGGGTTCCTACATGAGTTGTTTAGCAAATATCCCCACGTTCCCCTCAGAAGAGGACGTCAATCAGGTGTTTTTTGATCCCATGGTTGAGTTTGTAATTGGTTTCAACTTTACTTCATTAAAAGAAGAAGATCTCTATGTTTCTGATCTGAGCCACTGGCTACAAACTGATACTCTGATAAGTGCAGGGAAGGTCTATGAGAAAAAGGAGGTCACACCATGGTTCAAAGACAAAGATGTACAAATCAAGGGAAGAAAATATGTAAGAACATTTAAGGAATTTGCTCATAATAATGAAGGTAAAATACATTCCCGATTTATTGTGTCATCTACCCTGGACCTGCAGAATCGTGGATTTTCCATTTACCTATATGCATCTGATGAGTTAGTGAGCAAAGTCTTCGAGCCTCCAGCTAAACCCAACCTCCCAATTATCAGCAGTAAGGCCCATGATAGTATTGAGCTCACCCTTAATCCTGCTGACTTTGGGAAGGGATTTATAGAAAGTTACATCGTTGAATACAGGGAGGCCGGACAGAATAGCTGGTCTAGTCTCAGAACAGGCAGCAATGTTGTTAGGGTCACAGGATTAAAGCCCAATACAAAGTATCAGTTCCAATATCGGGCAGTGTGTAAAGCAGGAGTCAGTGCAGTCAGTGATGTTACTAAAGAGGAGCCAACCCTTCCCACCAATCCTACCAAGGACATTAACAAGATCAAAATGAATCTCCTTGGCAGCAGCACTTTACTACGTGAAACAAAACCTTCTGTGTATCAGCTCCCATCCCAGTTCAGTAATAAGGGATATCGCAAGTACCATTTAGGGCAGAAAAATCCAGGGAAACCAAAGAAAGTGGCTTTATTAGTTGGGGCTACAGGCTCAGGGAAAACAACATTGATCAATGGAATGGCCAACTACATCCTGGGAGTGGACTGGGAAGACGACTTTCGGTTTAAACTTGTACACGAGGTCACTAACCAGTCTGAAGCTCACAGCCAGACGTCTGAAGTCACAGCCTACGTCATTCACCATCATGAAGAATACAGAATTCCTTATTCCCTCACCCTGATAGACACCCCAGGATTTGGTGACACTCGGGGGATAGAGCAGGATAAAAAGATCACAGCAGCTATAGACAGATTCTTTTCAAGTAACCATGGCATTGACCAGATCGATGCCGTGTGCTTTGTAGTTCAGTCCTCTTTGGCTCGTTTAACTCATTCCCAGAAATATATTTTTAATGCAGTGTTTTCTATTTTTGGAAAGGATATTAAGGACAACATCATGGTTCTCGTCAACTTCTCAGATGGGGAAAGACCCCCAGTTCTAGATGCAATTAAAACCGCTGAGGTTCCCTGCCCTCTGGACCTGAACGGGGACCCAGTTCACTTTAAGTTTAATAACTCAGCCCTGTTTGCCGATAACCAGCCAAGCAATTACAGTTTCAATCAAATGTTCTGGGCCATGGGGGCATCAAGCATGAACACATTTTTCCAGTCCATGAATCAAAAAGAAGCCAAAAGTCTTAGGCTGACCAAGGAGGTTCTTCAGGAACGAAAACATTTGGAGATTTGCCTTCAGGCTTTACAGCCACAAATTAAGGCTGGGCTGCTGAAATTAGAAGAACTAAGGAAAACAGAGTTGGCTTTGCAGCAGAACAAGGATCTTATGAATGCAAATAAGGATTTTGAATATGAAGTAGAGATAAATGTTTCTGTAAAGGAGGAAGTCAATGGTTACTTCATTACCAACTGTGCAAAATGCCATTTTACTTGCCATGGTAACTGCGCTTATGACGATGACAAGGACAAAATCCACTGTTCAGCTATTACAAATGGCTACTGTACCATGTGCCCGGGCAAATGTGTCTGGAGTGTGCATCACAATCAAGCATACAAGTTCAGTTATACGACAATAAAAGAGAAAAAGACCTACGCCGAGCTGAAAGCAAAGTATGAAGAAGCTTCTGGGGAGATTATGAATGCAGAGAAGATATTCCAAAAGCTTGAGGATGACTATTGTAATGTACAAGCTGTTGTGCTGGTACTTATTGACAAATCATCCCAGAGCCTCAAGCGCCTGGAGGAAATTGCCCTCAGACCCAACCCCCTGACGGCCACTGAATACATCGACCTGATGATACAGAGTGAGGAACAAGAAGCCAAACCTGGGTTTCAGGAGAGGATCCAGTCCCTAAAGGCAGTGAGAGAAGATGCAGAGATCATCAGGAAGATCAGCAGTGGGGAGGAACTACTCCCAGAGCAGTATTTACAAGAACCAAAAACAGTGAAGAAAAAAGGAAAATTAATTCAGTATATTAAGGGCAAGTCACTAAGTGCAATAGATACTGTTTCCTCGTTTTTTAGCTTTTCAGATTAGAGAGGAAGGGGCTGTACACATCAAGATTATAGAATATTAATTCCTTACTGATTGTGTCAGGGGGGGAACCTCCTTACATGCACTCATACCTGGGTCTTGTATGATTGGCTGCTGTTGGGTACGGGGTGGGGGTACAATAGGAAATCATCTAATATGATTCTTATATATAAAAAACATGACAGTTTCTGTTTGTTGTTATATTAAACAGTACAGAATACGTCTAATAAAGAATGATTCTCATTTCACTTCATTCTGCCTCTTGGTTTTTTCAGAGCTGCTCAGGGGAGACTCATTCACATTATTCCCCCAAATAAAGGGGATATAAACCCTGCGGCACAGCGCGGCTCAGCCAAACGTTACTCAGCTGTTGCCGGACTACAAATCCCAGAATAATGTAACATATAATGAAGGGTGAGGCATGCTGGGAGCTGTAGTCCAGCAACATCAGGGCTGTATTCTTAAAGCAATATTGCCCAATAAAACTTTCCCAGCTCTCTAGGGCCCGCATTGGCAGCATTGAAATGCAAAAGAATCCCCCAATGAGAATCCCAGCTGATGTGAGTAAATCCGGCTCCCTGTTCTCTGTTCCTGCAATTGGAGTTGGGAGCAATAAGCACAGTTTCCCAGCACTGAACAAGTCTGTCCCTTTATCCCCATGTCTGATTCCTGTGCCATATAATGACAGGAAAATGCCATCATTATCTCTATATGTAAGGTAATATCTAAATGGCTGATATAGTGCTGGGAACCTGATTAGCATTGTCATTGGTCAATACTCGTGTATATATATTTTTTTTCCTTCAACCTCCATAGAGAACTAGGTGGAACCTACAAATTATCCCATTGGCACAGAGACAAAAACACATTCTACAAACAACTCTCTCTGACACTCACATTACACTGACCAAAGCAAAGGGTTGCTGAGCAGCCTGGGGGTGCCATACAGACTGGGGGCGCCATACAGACTGGGGGCACCATACACAGCCTGGGGGCGCCATACACAGCCTGGGGGCGCCATACAGCCTGGGGGTGCCATACAGCCTGGGGGTGCCATACAGACTGGGGGTGCCATACAGACTGGGGGTTCCATACAGACTGGGGGTGCCATACAGACTGGGGGTTCCATACACAGCCTGTTTATAATAGTGAGACACAAACTCTGAGCTCAGTGTCAGTCACTTTGCATCCTGGGAAGGAACATAGTGTTTGTGCAGAGGTTCCCCTGTACATGTTGTTCTGCCTATACACCTACTGGCACAGTTTGGCCTCTCCCCGTGTGTAATGCACACACACCCCCATGCAACTGCTTCATAAACACTTTGTGTGAGGTTATTGGGCTGATGGGCACTAAAGTGAATAATATTCTGTACCTTAGCCCTGGGGGGGGGGGAGTGTAAGGGGCAGATACACTCACTGTGTTACATACAGAGAAGTTATTGGGCTGATGGGCACTAAAGTGAGTAATATTCTGTACCTTAGCCCTGGGGGGGAGTGTAAGGGGCAGATACACTCACTGTGTTACATACAGAGAAGTTATTGGGCTGATGGGCACTAAAGTGAATAATATTCTGTACCTTAGCCCTGGGGGGGGGGGGGGGGGGGTGTAAGGGGCAGATACACTCACTGTGTTACATACAGAGAAGTTATTGGGCTGATGGGCACTAAAGTGAATAATATTCTGTACCTTAGCCCTGGGGGGGGAGTGTAAGGGGCAGATACACTCACTGTGTTACATACAGAGAAGTTATTGGGCTGATGGGCACTAAAGTGAATAATATTCTGTACCTTAGCCCTGGGGGGGGGGGAGTGTAAGGGGCAGATACAGTCACTGTGTTACATACAGAGAAGTTATTGGGCTGATGGGCACTAAAGTGAATAATATTCTGTACCTTAGCCCTGGGGGGGGGGAGTGTAAGGGGCAGATACAGTCACTGTGTTACATACAGAGAAGTTATTGGGCTGATGGGCACTAAAGTGAATAATATTCTGTACCTTAGCCCTGGGGGGGGGTGTAAGGGGCAGATACACTCACTGTGTTACATACAGAGAAGTTATTGGGCTGATGGGCACTAAAGTGAATAATATTCTGTACCTTAGCCCTGGGGGGGGAGTGTAAGGGGCAGATACACTCACTGTGTTACATACAGAGAAGTTATTGGGCTGATGGGCACTAAAGTGAATAATATTCTGTACCTTAGCCCTGGGGGGGGAGTGTAAGGGGCAGATACACTCACTGTGTTACATACAGAGAAGTTATTGGGCTGATGGGCACTAAAGTGAGTAATATTCTGTACCTTAGCCCTGGGGGGGGGGGGTGTAAGGGGCAGATACACTCACTGTGTTACATACAGAGAAGTTATTGGGCTGATGGGCACTAAAGTGAATAATATTCTGTACCTTAGCCCTGGGGGGGGGGGGGGTGTAAGGGGCAGATACACTCACTGTGTTACATACAGAGAAGTTATTGGGCTGATGGGCACTAAAGTGAATAATATTCTGTACCTTAGCCCTGGGGGGGGGGGGGGGTGTAAGGGGCAGATACACTCACTGTGTTACATACAGAGAAGTTATTGGGCTGATGGGCACTAAAGTGAATAATATTCTGTACCTTAGCCCTGGGGGGGGGGGTGTAAGGGGCAGATACAGTCACTGTGTTACATACAGAGAAGTTATTGGGCTGATGGGCACTAAAGTGAATAATATTCTGTACCTTAGCCCTGGGGGGGGAGTGTAAGGGGCAGATACACTCACTGTGTTACATACAGAGAAGTTATTGGGCTGATGGGCACTAAAGTGAATAATATTCTGTACCTTAGCCCTGGGGGGGAGTGTAAGGGGCAGATACAGTCACTGTGTTACATACAGAGAAGTTATTGGGCTGATGGGCACTAAAGTGAATAATATTCTGTACCTTAGCCCTGGGGGGGGGGGGGTGTAAGGGGCAGATACAGTCACTGTGTTACATACAGAGAAGTTATTGGGCTGATGGGCACTAAAGTGAATAATATTCTGTACCTTAGCCCTGGGGGGGGGGGAGTGTAAGGGGCAGATACAGTCACTGTGTTACATACAGAGCTCAGTATTTGGGATCATTACAAGGGGGAAAGTCACCCAATAAGGATTCAGCTAAAGTCTCTCCCCAAGCTCAAAGTGCCAGACAGGACTGTGATTGGTTGGCCTGTATGCATGTAGGGAACAGGCAGAGACTAGAGCAAGCAGGCAGGGGAAAGAAGAATATTGTGAGTCGCTCCCTAAGCTCAGTGACATCAGCCAAGAGCAGACTGAGCATGTGCAGTAGTTGGGCAAAAGATGGAGAGCTACTGGGGGCATCTTCAGGGGCATGGGGCTTTATTTCTATAGAGCTTTGGGGGCTTTGGGCTGGTACAGGGGCTCAGAACTCACAGCTAAACATTTCTAGCCATATTCTTTTTTAGATTTTAGTTGTCCTTTAAACTAACACCCTTTTCCACCCCCCTACAAACATGACATGTACAGGGGAACCTCTGCACAAACACTATGTTCCTTCCCAGGCATGCTGATTTGCATATGCAAAGTGCCCAGTTGGTAATAAATAATCTCACGTGATTCTCCAGCCTGTCAGTCCCACCCCCTCACAGCTTTAAGTCTTGATGATTGAACATGTTTCGATGTACAGATCATGTGATACAGTTTTGTTGTTTAAAAATTTGTTCTATAGAATAAAGTATATTTTTTTCAATTAAAAATCTGTAATAAATAGGCAGGGCCAGAACTAAGCGTGGGCAGAAGAGGTAAAAGTCTAGGGTGCAACAGTGGGGGGAAACTGGGCACCTCCCTTGTCCAGGCCCTTGCTGCTCAGGTTGCCTGGGGCTTCCGTCCGGCTTGGCCAGCACTGGGCTGGGTGGCAATCTTGCTCAGTTTGAGTCTCACTATGGTAAGTAGGTGTGATGGGTCTCTGGGGAGCTGGAAGGAAGCTCTACTTATTGGGTTATTGTTAAAGGGTTAAGGGCCATATAATAGGGCTAAGGGCCTTAGTGGGGATAGGCCAATTCTCTCTGATGGACAGAAGAGGATCCACTCAGATCTGCTCCTGACGAGCACGTTGTTGGTGTGAGTGCGGCTACTGGGAATGGGAATTGGCACAAAAATGTATCCTCCGGCCAGTGCTGAGCCTGTAGGTGGCGCTACACACACCCAGGGGCAGATATGGGCGGAACCCACTTCTCTCCACCTGTGCACAAAGTAGGGATCATCCAAACCCACTTTTTTCGGTTCAGCTGTACCCCCGAACCCACCCTGATGGATTCTGCCAAACCCCGAACCTAATCCGAGTCCTATTTCTAATTAGCAAATGCTAATTAGGATCAGGAAGGGTTAAAAATGGGCACATGGCAAAATTCTCCCCCCTCCTACCATTTAACCCTTCCAAATGCTAATTAGCATATGCTAATTGGGGTAATAACGAAACCAACAGGGAGGCTTGTTAGAGATATTGTGTGCGAGAGACGAGGGCTCCTGTGCTCCAGTGTTGGTTACTAGGGTTCTGCCCATAGAAACGCTGTCACTTTGTGCTTGTTGGGATTCTCTCTTATAGGAAAACTATACCCCCGAACAATGTAGCTCTCTATAAAAATATACTGAATAAAACATCCCATAAGTGAAACTCTGCTTCATTTAAACACAGCATTTTCATAGAAATATACTTCTTTAGCAGTATGTGCCATTGTGTAATCCTAAATAGGAAACTGCCATTTTAAGTAGTAAGCCCCGCCCCCCTGGGATCATAGGAGTCACAGTGCACACAAACAAGCCAAGGCACACATACATGCTAGGCCCCATCAGCCAATGAATGGGCAGAGTTCTGCCTTTTGCTCCCACACTACATCCTGTTACAGTTAGAGCTGCATCACTTCCTGTCAGCTGATCTCTGAGGGAGCACACAGCCCATCACAAAATGGTGGATCAAGGGAAAGAATGTAAAAGGGCAATATTTACTGATATATATATTCCAGTTTGGGGTTCTTTAATAGGTGACTTAACATAATATAAACTGTCTGTTGGTTACGTTTTATCCTGGGGGTTTAGTTTCCCTTTAAGTTCAGGACATTTGGAATACTGATCTGTTTTGAGTAACTGAGCTTTAAAGGGGGTATTTTTGTTGCTGGTGTGCCATTGGGTTGCATGAATGAAATTGTTAAAATGCCAGGCTCCTGGGTCTCTCTGGTCAGACCCAAGTGGAGGCAGTAGTAGGTTGTAGAACAATCCCACTCAGCTAATTGTAGTTTGGAAAAAATGCGTTTATTCTATTATGTTCAGTTGGAAATGAAAGTGTTAAACATGATATTCAGATTACAACAAATCAATTCTGTGTAAGAAGCTGCACTTACATTGTCTGGGGATCCAGATGCATGGGGGGGGGTTATCAGAAGCACTTCCAGTGTGTTAATGTTTACAGCATACACAAATTGCTTTACAGCACTGCTGATAGTAGGGGGAGCACTTTATGGAAGGAGGGGAGGGAGGGAGCAGCCAATCAGACAAAGCAGAAAGTGCAGCAGAGCTAAGGGAAGTCTGTGCTCCTCATAACCCTGCAATCAGGTCTGTGGGGGAGTTGGAAGATCCCATCTGGTGCCCATTTCCCTGCCTGCTTCTTACTCAGGGTGAGTAATGGGCATTTATTCCCCCCCCAGGCAGCCTGGCTCTGTGTAATGCCCCCACTCCCCTACTTACCCCTCTCATACTGAACCCCATTCTGCTGGGGGGCAATGGGCTGGGGGGGGATATGGGGAATATCTGATGGGATTTACATTAGCATAACAGCCCCCGGCACTCACTAAAGGGAAAGTGAAAGTAACTTCATAGTTTAAAGGGCAAGGCTCCTCAACGACACTACACAGATATGTTACTGTTTAATAGCCTCGTCATTTATTATTCTTTTTCCTAAAATGTAAGTGTAAAAATAAATGCGCTACAAATCCCAAAATAATGTAACATATAATGAAGGATGAGGCATGATGGGAGCTGTAGTCCAGCAACATCAGGGTTGTATTCTTAAAGCAATATTGCCCAATAAAACTGTTCCTAAACATTAGCAATGTTTAGTTGGAAATTGTATCAGGAATCAGAACCAGCAGTGCAGGGAAAGGAAAGGGACAGACACAGTGACAGTTACACATAACTATAAACCCAGTGAGAATGAGGAATGAATGGATATTGAGGAGTTGTATCAGGAGTCAGAACCAGCAGTGCAGGGAAGGGAAAGGGACAGACACAGTGACAGTTACACATAACTATAAACCCAGTGAGAATGAGGAATGAATGGATATTGGGGAGTTGTATCAGGAGTCAGAACCAGCAGTGCAGGGAAGGGAAAGGGACAGACACAGTGACAGTTACACATAACTATAAACCCAGTGAGAATGAGGGATGAATGGATATTGGGGAGTTGTATCAGGAGTCAGAACCAGCAGTGCAGGGAAGGGAAAGGGACAGACACAGTGACAGTTACACATAACTATAAACCCAGTGAGAATGAGGAATGAATGGGTATTGGGGAGTTGTATCAGGAGTCAGAACCAGCAGTGCAGGGAAGGGAAAGGGACAGACACAGTGACAGTTACACATAACTATAAACCCAGTGAGAATGAGGGATGAATGGATATTGGGGAGTTGTATCAGGAGTCAGAACCAGCAGTGCAGGGAAGGGAAAGGGACAGACACAGTGACAGTTACACATAACTATAAACCCAGTGAGAATGAGGAATGAATGGGTATTGGGGAGTTGTATCAGGAGTCAGAACCAGCAGTGCAGGGAAGGGAAAGGGACAGACACAGTGACAGTTACACATAACTATAAACCCAGTGAGAATGAGGGATGAATGGATATTGGGGAGTTGTATCAGGAGTCAGAACCAGCAGTGCAGGGAAGGGAAAGGGACAGACACAGTGACAGTTACACATAACTATAAACCCAGTGAGAATGAGGGATGAATGGGTATTGGGGAGTTGTATCAGGAGTCAGAACCAGCAGTGCAGGGAAAGGGACAGACACAGTGACAGTTACACATAACTATAAACCCAGTGAGAATGAGGGATGAATGGATATTGGGGAGTTGTATCAGGAGTCAGAACCAGCAGTGCAGGGAAGGGAAAGGGACAGACACAGTGACAGTTACACATAACTATAAACCCAGTGAGAATGAGGGATGAATGGGTATTGGGGAGTTGTATCAGGAGTCAGAACCAGCAGTGCAGGGAAGGGAAAGGGACAGACACAGTGACAGTTACACATAACTATAAACCCAGTGAGAATGAGGAATGAATGGGTATTGGGGAGTTGTATCAGGAGTCAGAACCAGCAGTGCAGGGAAGGGAAAGGGACAGACACAGTGACAGTTACACATAACTATAAACCCAGTGAGAATGAGGGATGAATGGATATTGGGGAGTTGTATCAGGAGTCAGAACCAGCAGTGCAGGGAAGGGAAAGGGACAGACACAGTGACAGTTACACATAACTATAAACCCAGTGAGAATGAGGAATGAATGGATATTGGGGAGTTGTATCAGGAGTCAGAACCAGCAGTGCAGGGAAGGGAAAGGGACAGACACAGTGACAGTTACACATAACTATAAACCCAGTGAGAATGAGGAATGAATGGATATTGGGGAGTTGTATCAGGAGTCAGAACCAGCAGTGCAGGGAAGGGAAAGGGACAGACACAGTGACAGTTACACATAACTATAAACCCAGTGAGAATGAGGAATGAATGGATATTGGGGAGTTGTATCAGGAGTCAGAACCAGCAGTGCAGGGAAGGGAAAGGGACAGACACAGTGACAGTTACACATAACTATAAACCCAGTGAGAATGAGGAATGAATGGATATTGGGGAGTTGTATCAGGAGTCAGAACCAGCAGTGCAGGGAAGGGAAAGGGACAGACAGACACAGTTCCTGTGTGTGTGTGGGGGGGGAGGGTAACTAGGGGCAATTTGCCTAAGATTTGGGGGACAGAGGTGCCCTAAAAGGATTTCCGTGTGGGGCCCTGTAAGCTGTATTTATGCTGCTGGTGTATCAGTCATTACATGGGAGGGAAGAGCCTGAATTACCAGTTCATGTTCCAGCAGGCAGAGCCGCCCCCTCCCACAGCTCATAGTGCAACTCACTGGGTGGCAGTTACGGCCGGGGGACGGGGTGCTTGATGGATCCTAAACTTCCCCCCAATCAGGTGAGTTCCTGTAACTATTAGAGCTTGGTCATTCCCTGTGCCCGGGGCATTACAGACAGGGGGGTAGGTAGGTGGGTGGGTGGGCAAGTAAATAGCCCAAAGCTGCTGCTCAGGCACCGAGAGAGGGAAAGTGAAAGTAACTCAGGTTTTACTCACAAACAGACATTTTATCTCTTTTCTTTTTCTCAGATAAATTCACTTTTCAGTCTGTATAGGGGGAAAAGAGTAAGATGGGCCCCAGGGTTTGGGGTTGCAGGGGGGGTAACAGCAAAACATGGACCCCCGGAAGGACAACGCACATTGGTCCCACAGTTTAAATCTCACATTTACTAAAAATATTCCCCCTGGAATTATCATTGCCCCCCCCCCTTTCCCAGCCGTGTCCCTCAGTGTGTGTGGCCCCCAACAGGGAGAAGTAAGGACAGAGGGACAAAATTATCTATAGCACGATTTGGTCACACCCCCCCCCAAATACCATGAAAGTTTTACAAAAACCCCTCCTTTTCCATGGTTGGAATAACAGCGTCAGACACACAAAGTGGGCACAGTACCCCCTCTTTTCTTGGGGTTTGTTCAGCTGTTTGGTGAGACATTGCCCTCTGGTGGTAGGAAAGTGCTAGTGATTAATGAAACACAATTAAAGGGCATGTAAACCCTGCTGCACAGCACTCAGTTGTTGTTGGACTACAAATCCCAGAACCATGTAACATAATAAGGTTAAAGCTGTTTTGAAATGCAAAAACTCCCCACAGCCAGCGGCTGCATTAATATGCAAAAGAATCCTCCAATGAGAATCCCAGCTGATGTGAGTAAATCCGGCTCCCTGTTCTCTGTTCCTGCAATTGGAGTTGGGAGCAATAAGCACAGTTTCCCAGCACTGAACAAGTCTGTCCCTTTATCCCCATGTCTGATTCCTGTGCCATATAATGACGGGAAAATGACATAATTATCTCTATATGTAAGGTACCAGCAAGGGGCCTGACACAGTGCTGGGAATCAGCATTCTCATTGGTCAGTACTTTTACATTTATAATGAAGTTTTTGCTCAGTAGAATTCTCATTGGTGACTTTTCTTGCATCTATAATTGTGTTTTCCAGCAATTTCTATAGCAAAACCAGGGGGCGCAGTGGGGCAGCATTATAGTTGGGTTTACTTCCCCTTTAAATAAATTACAATATGAGGACAAACAATCCCTGTTTTGCTTAAATAGGGATGTAATTGGTTCCTTTCCTACACTGAATACTGGACCTGTTTCCTGCCTGTAGACATAATGTGCTCAAACCCTCTTTGCCCTCCACTATGGGGTGAGATGTCTTGATCTCTGGAAGGAAGTTGGTGGTACGACAGTCATCTTGTTACTATGAAATATACCCCCAAGTATTCCACGTAGAGTTGGGGTGGGGCTGTCACCCTGACATTAACAGCTGTACAATAATATTCCTTCTCAAGTTCAACATGAGACCCAGATTCCTCAGGCACAGCAGTCACTTTCTCTTCTGTACTTCCCCAATGTCACTGCCCCCTCACATGTCCCCTCTCTACTGTCTCTGTCTGTAATTATACAGCCTGTCTATGGGCATCCGGCCCCCCATTCTGGCACATACACAGTAGGGCAAGATGGAGACAGTAGGACAAGATGGAGACAGTAGGGCAAGATGGAGACAGTAGGGAAAGATGGAGACAGTAGGGCAAGATGGAAACAGTTGGACAAGATGGAGACAGTAGGGCAAGATGGAGATAGTAGGGCAAGATGGAGACAGTAGGACAAGATAGAGACAGTAGGGCAAGATGGAGACAGTAGGACAAGATGGAGACAGTAGGGCAAGATGGAGACAGTAGGGCAAGATGGAGAGAGTAGGGCAAGATGGAGAGAGTAGGGCAAGATGGAGACAGTAGGGCAAGATAGAGACAGTAGGGCAAGATAGAGACAGTAGGGGCAAGATGGAAAGAGTAGGGCAAGATGGAGAGAGTAGGGCAAGATAGAGACAGTTGGACAAGATGGAGAGAGTAGGGCAAGATGGAGAGAGTAGGGCAAGATGGAGACAGTAGGACAAGATAGAGACAGTAGGGCAAGATGGAGAGAGTAGGGCAAGACGGAGAGAGTAGGGCAAGATGGAGAGAGTAGGGCAAGATAGAGACAGTAGGACAAGATGGAGAGAGTAGGGCAAGATGGAGAGAGTAGGGCAAGATGGAGACAGTAGGGAAAGATGGAGACAGTAGGGCAAGATGGAGACAGTAGGGCAAGATGTAGACAGTAGGGCAAGATGGAGACAGTAGGGCAAGATGGAGAGAGTAGGGCAAGATGGAGACAGTAGGGCAAGATAGAGACAGTAGGACAAGATGGAGAGAGTAGGACAAGATGGAGACAGTAGAGCAAGATGGAAACAGTAGGGCAAGATGGAGACAGTAGGGCAAGATGGAGACAGTAGGGCAAGATAGAGACAGTAGGACAAGATGGAGACAGTTGGACAAGATAGAGATAGTAGGACAAGATGGAGAGAGTAGGACAAGATGGAGACAGTAGGGCAAGATGGAGACAGAAGGACAATGTGGAGATAGTAGATTGCATTGATTTTTTCTGTTGCAGAATTTTTTTGTTGTTGACCGAGCAAGATGGCTGCAACCAGTATTATCCTGTTAGTCACAGTCTCACTGATCCAGATGTCACTGTCAGGTAAGTAACTGGCAATAACTGCCCAAACCTCCCCAAGTGGGGCACTTATTGTGTCCGGCTGTCTGATTTACAGATCAACCTTCTGTAGCAATAAAGGTGGATATGAGAGATTAAGGGGCAGCAGAGGGGCAAGGGTACAACATGTAACAGAATCTATAGACAAATTATTGAATGGACGTTCTTGGTACATGGAGGACATAGATCCTTCCCCAATGTAGCATTCTCAGGAGTGACGCCAGCACTTAAATCCTGACCAACAGGCAACAAACAAGTACAAAGTTTGGGGCCACATTTAATGGTAGATCATAGATGCATCTGGGGCCCACATAGTAGGAAAAAAGGCCACTAAACCCACTTTGTCATGCCTGTTCTACAGCGTGAATATTTCTCTAATTATCCCTAATCCATGTTCTGGTCTCCAGAGAGGTTTCAGGTCATCCCCACCAAGTCCCCAGTCACCGCCATTGTTGGATCCAGCATTGAGCTGAACTGCCATCTCTTTCCCGAAATAAATGCCGAAAAGATGGAGATTCGATGGCTACGAAACTCCTTTCGCCCCTACGTCCACCTGTATCTGAATGGGGAGGATAACTACAGGGAGCAGATGGAGGAGTTCCGAGGGAGGACAGAGTTCCTCAAGCAGAACATCGGCAGGGGGATTGGGGCTCTAACTATTCACAAGGTGCAGCTGTCGGATCAGGGCTTGTACACCTGCTATTTCGAGTCGGAGACCAATCACAACCAAGCACAAGTGGAACTCAAAGTAGCAGGTTAGTAAGTAGCACGTCAAACTCAATCTTACATGGGCTTGCTGCCCCCCCTTGGCTGCTTCCAACAGGTCACACCCTCTGGGGTAGGTGTTTCCGTGCCAATATGGGGCAACTAAGCCCCACACATGAGGGGTTATTAATTATTTTGCTGTGATATGAGAAAATCTTGCTCTCAACTTTTTCTGAGAAGTTAAAAAGCTTAAAAAAAGTTGTGGAAGAGGTTGTAATCAATATAGTTGGAATTGTGCAGGTTTTTTAGTGCAAAAAATCTAATTCTAATTAATTTGCCCCAAAGTGTTGGTTGCCGATCTCGACCAACCCACCAGTCTGCCAACTTCAGTAGAATCTGACTGCCTTACCCTGGGGTTTTAGTAGAGCTTGTTTTGGGAGTAACTTAACAGATCTTGGGGTCTGGTTTCCAACAAAGGGTACAAAATAAAGGATATGTCACCCCTTGCCCAAATGTTTAACCTTCTGGAGTGAATCTGGCAAAAAAACTATGTTTTCCTTCAATGGCCTCCTCAGCTTGGCCAAGGGCTCCTTTCAATTCTCCGTATGAAATGATTTTATTATAAACCAGTCTGAACAAGCAGTAGCAGCCACTGCATCAAGAAGTAGGGCAGAACTTCTCCAAGACAAGGTTCTTCACACTGTACAGCCGACCCAACTTATAGTTCTTTGGGTTCTGTGCTACATCTGTTCCTGTTCTGTGGCATTTTACTACCACTTTATTTGTCTTCCAGCCATGGGCCTCCATCCTTTCATCTGGGTTGAAGATTACCATGATGGGAAAATAACGCTCAACTGTGAATCCAGCGGTTGGTTCCCTAAGCCCATGGCAATGTGGCAGGATGAAACTGGGACCCGGCTGGAATCAACAGAGAAGATAAATGTCACTGAAGAGACAGGTCTGTTTCACGTCACCTCTGCTATCCGTATTGAGACCCAGGCCAAGATCTCCTGCCATGTTAGAAATGACCTCCTGGAAGATGGGAAAGAGTCTTCTATTAAATTTGCAGGTGAGCAGGCGTTAAAGGGAAAGCTAAGCTATATATAAACTCATAAATTATCTAAGAAATGTTGAAATTAACCCCTAGGACTCATTTAGAAATGCAAGTGCAAAGTGAGACTGATTGTGATCAGTGCTGGGCCTAGGGTTGAGAGTGCCCAAGGCAAACGCCAACACGCCCTACCCCCTTCCCCATTGCGCATTACATTAGTACACCCAAGCTGAGACACATGCTATTCAGTAGGTGCCCACAATGATGCCAGAATCCTGGAGGGGAAACACTGAATCATGGGTAAAAAATGGTTTCTGTCCCTTTATCTTTTATATTGACTTAAATATTGGTTCACATATACCCTCTCACATCTGGTATTTTGGGCAGTGACATTGGTAACTGCACTGAGAATGTGTTGGCGGTGAGATTTTTTCAGTTACAATTAGCTTTCAGTTTAGTGTTTTAGTTTAGTCTCTCTGGACCCCATTGGGTCCCAGAATATTGCCTTGCCTACTCAGGAGTGAGGGTCCAGTTATTGCTGCATGAAACAAAGAAACTTTGCTGCCCCACGGGCCCTAACATTTGCTAAGTTCCTTATAGCAGTCCTAGCTGCAGTCTTCACTGATGGTGGCTCTGAATATTCTGATACTTTAGCTTTATTGTTGGGGTCACTCAGTCATAACAGTGCAGAGCCTCTTTGTCCACATTCTGGTTCTTCTGATGGCCATGCCACCTCTGCATGTTCCTTTGCCCCAAGCGTTGTCCTCAGCTGCTGCTGTCACACTGTCTTCTACTCCCACCCTGTCAACTGCTACCCCCATACAGTCTATTGCTACTCCCACCCTGTCAACTGCTACCCCCATACAGTCTATTGCTACTCCCACCCTGTCAACTGCTACTCCCATATTGGTACTTCTTCTTCCATACAGTCCACTGCTACTCCTGCTACTCCCATACTAAAGACCTTTTTGCTATAAATGATATATAACGAAGATCTGATTGAGAAATCGATTTGGAGTCCAAATTCTGTTTAAATTGCTGTTTTCTATCAGGGTTTCCATGATGATATCAAAGAGTTGGCACAATAGAAAAAAAACATGGAATGTTGGCTGGTTCAGTCCCACCCATGAGTTAATGCCAGGCTTGTTTGATTGAATAGGATCCCTGGGAATAGACAATATGTTTGTTATAAAGTGAGGGACAAGTGAGAACCTAGAATTGTATCTCTACATCAACATAATTTTCTTTCCAGAATCGTTTTACTGGAGAGTGGATCGTAGCGGGATCTCTCGCTTTGTTCTTATGGCTTCTTGTTTGGCTGTGGCTCTTATAGTGATTGGGGTTACTCCTCGAGTCGTGCGTATGTGGAGAATACGTAAGTATGTGAATAGAAAGTGCACAACACGCGTCTTGCTCAAGGGTTACAAACAGGCAACAATGATGGCTTTAGCAGTACAGCCTGGGTTTATTGTTTTGAGGGCAACCTAATACCCTGAGCCCTCAGAGAACTTCAAACTTTGTCTTCAGCCTTCCCTAAGTTTAATTAGTACCGAAGCAGAGAGCAAAGAAGCCTATTTACCATCCGTCACACCATCTGGGCATTGTTTTTATTAATGGGAAAGATGTCCTTCAAAGCAAGTGTGGTGTCTCTATAGCCACTTCCCATCAGTGACTGCAGTGCAAGAAGCCTCCTGAGATATTGCCTACAGAATAAAGCTATGTGTAACGCCAGCCCATCTGAAGTCCAGAACCTTAACATGTGTGGGAGAGGAACATATCTCGCATTCATTGTACCTCTATCTTTATGTTAAGCTCTTGATTTTATGACTTAATTTTATTTTTTAGGAACACTCCAGGATGATATGGGTAAGTCAATGAAAACAGAAGATCATGTTAAATCCTTTAGGTACCTGGGACTGTCTTAGCTTTTACTAACAAATTGTGCAATATTGGGTAAGTATCATCCTTCCCTTCTTTAGCAACATCTTTCTAATAAAACCAGCCATACTGGGGCAATTACATGTAGCCATGTATGGGGGATGGGGAGGGTGACTTTGGGTTTAGTATAGAGCAGAAAAGCATCAGTGTCTGGCTGGAGGCAGTGGTTGGCCAAGTAGTGACAAGGAGATGATGATTTTGGGAGACATTTCATGGGCTGAAGAATATCTCAATCTGTGTAATGTAAATAAAGTCCCAACTGATCTGTAAGGAACATTCCTGTCTGTTGGGGTGTAGCACTTAAGGTGGCCATACACGAGGCGATTTCGCTCGTTGTGCGATGAACGATTATATCGACAAACGATCGTATGGCGATCGAGTTCCCATACGATATGCCATCCACGGGCAACGATAATTCGGGAAAGATTTTGTCGCATCATTATCGTAAAATACCTACGATCGTACATCTACGTACGATCGATGTCGTTGCTGTACGATAATGTCGGCTCGTTTAGTGGGCCGACGATCGTTCGTACACCACCAACTATACGATAACTTAACGATAGCATCGGATCGTTCGGGAATCGGTCGTTTGTAAGTAAAAAATCGGTCCGTGTATGGCCACCTTTACTCTCCTGAAGGAGCGTGGCCATCAGAGAGTCCTTCTAAAGGTGGCCATACACGGACCGATTTTTTACTTACAAACGACCGATTCCCGAACGATCCGATGCTATCGTTAAGTTATCGTATAGTTGGTGGTGTACGAACGATCGTCGGCCCACTAAACGAGCCGACATTATCGTCCCCAAAATCGATCGGCCAGGTTTAAAAATTTTGGTCGTTTAACGATAAAATCTGCCAGTTGGTGTGAGTGTCAGACATTTGTCTTTCAACGATTGTTCTCTGCGCATGTCACGATTGCCAGCAACGACATCGATCGTACGTAGATGTACGATCGTAGGTATTTTACGATAATGATGCGACAAAATCTTTCCCGAATTATCGTTGCCCGTGGATGGCATATCGTATGGGAACTCGATCGCCATACGATCGTTTGTCGATATAATCGTTCATCGCACAACGAGCGAAATCGCCTCGTGTATGGCCACCTTAAGTTGTTATTGGAGTGGGTCCTGGGATTATGACAAAATAGATCCCTAACCGGCTACCCAAACCTACTATTTATATGGGTTCTTTATATGGGTCATATGGCCTTTTTCATGAGGGATCTAGATAATGTAATAGAGGACAATGACATTGATACACCAACCACTTGAGAAAATTCTCATGGTGGTGCTGTTCTATTGTAGCCCAATGGGAAAAATGGCTGTTGGCTGATACTGGTGCAAAATGGTACTGATTCCAGCTGATTCCAGCATAAGCCAGCAGGTTAGAATGCATTTCTGACTCACAGCATGATTGGGTTGTTTGCAATAGGAAGACGTTAGGTTGAGGGAGGGCACTCGTAAACCAATAGATTTGTAGCACATAAATGTAGGGCTATGGCAAATGGCACATTTCTGGTTTTAAATAACTACGTGGGTGGGGGACACAACACCCAAAATGGCTTCCAATGGTTTCACTGGTGCACTTCCAGGGAGAATCACCTGACCTGAAACTGCAACTGAAACCAATAAAGAGCAATTCCAGACATTTTGAGAGGAAACTACCTGGAAACATACCAGCCTGTGCCCCCCATGTGTTCCTGGGAGGGTGGGAATGAGAGAAAGATCTTATGTTGATTGCTAGGATGTTTTTTTAATGTTAAAATGATCTTTATGCCCCAATATCCTGTATATGTAAATAACTCATTGTAATGTTTCCTTTTCTCCACTCACAGGAAAACTTTCCAATAAAGTAGGTAAGTGGCCAAGTGACTGTACTCTGGGGGTCCGTGTATAATATACAGTAGTGCCCAACACCAGGGCGCACAGGGCAGCCCATATACAGAAGAGAAATACTGAAGGGAGAAGAGACCATAGGGTTGGCCCCCATTTATCACCAAGACTTCTGGGCTCCCTAGACACTCCTATTGCCCTATTACATCTGTACCAATGAGATGCCATAATAATAGACACAAGTGCATTGTGGGAGAATAACACCAAGAAATACAGTAACAGTAACATACAGGGGTCATTTAAGTGCACAAGCCAGGAGCAAACCACCATGTTCTTAGTCATTTGTTCTTCTTCTTTCTTCTTTCTTCTTTCTTCTTTCTTCTTTCTTCTTTCTTCTTTCTTCTTTCTTCTTCTTTCTTCTTTCTTCTTTCTTTCTTCTTTCTCAGACCAAGTTTGGATCCGAGCCCGTAAGTACCAACACATTTGGGGAATTTTCAATCTGTCGCCACTTATTCTGGGGCTTTTCCCTTAGTGTTCTATCAGAGACTTTGTCTCTAGCTCCTCCTCTCATGTTTATATTTGCAGGCTTTTGGTTGATCCAAGATGTTTCTGAATCATTGTGTTTATTACTGCTGTTTATCTTTTAATACAAACACTGCTGCTGGTGATTGAGGCTGAAGACCACTAAGCCATTGTAGAATATTCTCTTCTATCTTCAGATATTCTTTTCCCCAGTCCAGTAACGTCTCTCTGTGTTTGATCAAGTAGATGTTCCATATGAGCAAACATAGAGGGTTTGTGATGGTGATTGGGTGAATAAAAGCCAAATCCTGCTTATTTTTGTTGCAAGTCTAGTGAGGGGAATTCAGAATTGCTAAATGTTGGGTACAAAATGTGGGAATTTTGAAATGTCCAACGTTTTCTCCACTGATTCTGCAAAAATGTTGATAAGATGCATCTGTCATCTACAGCATCTGCATACAAATTTTCTTACTGCTATAGCATTTTGAAAACCAATTTTTTCCCCAAAATGTCACAATACGAAGAATATTTTTTTACCAAATTACAAAAAATCCATAAAATATCCATATTCTGAGCAGAAAATAACAACACTTTTCCAATCTGATTACAGACTTTTTTACCCAAAACTTTAATATTTAAGATTTATTAAGCGCCAACATTTGAAAAGTGAAATATAAAAATTCAGCATCGAAAATCTATTGACTGCATGAGGTCAAGTCAATAGAAGTTGTGTTTTCAAAATTCCAACAATTTTAAAATTTGTGGTTTTTAAATGAAGTTGAAATATTGCATTGAAAATGAAGAGCGGAACGTATAATTGGGATGATGAGTTTTTTCTACAGAAATTGTGATGTCGATATTCAAGACGATCAATAAAGTTTTCAAATTCGAAAAACTGAAAAGTGATAAAACAACTTGAATGCAGTGAAATCGCTCCCTACTCTTCAGTTTCAATTTCAAGTTAATCCTACAAAGGCTGAAATTGAAAAATAGCTTGACTTTTGCGAATACGACTCCCACTTCATGAAATCACCAAATTTGTTGAGTTTTTGAGGTTTTTTGCGCTTCATACATTTTTAGATTTGGAAACTCGAATTTTGAATTTACAATTTTTACAACAAAAGAAATTGAAATCACATTAAAGACTAAGGGGCACATTTACTAATCCACGAACGTCCGAAAAGCGCCCAAATGCGTTTTTTTTCGTAATGATCGGTATTTTGCGACTTTTTCGTGAATTGACGCAAATTTTTCGAGCGACAATTCGCGAAAGTCGTAATGGCTATGAAAAAGTCGCGACAATTTACAAAAGTCGCAATGGCTATGAAAAAGCCACGACAATTCACGAAAGTTGCAATGGCTATGAAAAAGAAGCGACAATTCACGAAAGTTGCAATGGCTAAGAAAAAGTCGCGACAATTCACAAAAGTCGTAATGGCTATGAAAAAGTCACGACAATTCACGAAAGTCATAATGGCTATGAAAAAGTTGCGACAATTCACGAAATTTGCATTGGCTGTGAAAACGGCGACGAAAAAATCGCAAAAAATACGAAAAAGTCGCAAAATGTTCGTTTTCCAATCCGAATTTTTCTCATTCGGATTCGTGGATTAGTAAATCAGCCCCAAAAATTCTGATGTTGACAAATCACCCCCCATAGAGGTGAATTTTATTCAATTTTACGTTCACAAAACACATTGTCACAAAATTCGAGCAACTTTCCCCCCCCCCACACGATTACTAATTTATTTACAGAATAATTGGGCAGGTTCATTTGTATCCCGTAAAGTTGCGGAAACAGAGAAAGTCGATGGCGAATGAAAGTCGCTCTGTTCTGCTCATTTTCAACATGACTGTGAAATAAGTTCAACACTGATTTTCTTGTTAAGATTTTGAAAATGTAAATCTTGAAAACTCAAATTCAAATATTTTCAAGGTCTTGATTCTTTGTGCTTTTATGTGAATTTCCACATTTAATCCCATAAATCTTTATTTTTTTCTCCTTCTCAGAGGACGTTTGGAACCGACTGGGTAAGTGATGAGACTTGTTGGCACACAGTGGGATTTACAACCTCAGTACATACAGGGCACTGCAAGCCTAATGGGCTCTAATATAGTGGGTATCATAGGCGTCAGAACCTTGGGGGGGTCAGGGGCCGTGCCCCACCCCAGAATTTCCCCGCCCCCGGTTTTGGAAGTTGCTAAACTGCCGCACACTTGTAGAGATGGAGGCGAAGGGGCTGGTGGGCTTCAGCAGGGGCTCTCTTTGGCCACAAGTGGGGAGTGGACAAAAATTTTACCACGAACCCCTCCCTCTCCTCACCCCACCCAAAAACATCTTCTGCTGCCCTTGGTGGCCATTATATTAGAACTACGATATAATTTTATTTCCATTTCTGAACTCCCCTGCGGCTTCTGATCCAATTACCTTGGATTGATAATGAGCAGGTTTTTCTTATCCGTAAATTGGCTTTTTAAAAAATAAAAAATCTCAGCAGGTTTTAGGCGCCAAGTTTTTTATTTTTATCAAAACCCCACTCACCAACGAGCCCAGGTAATCGGATCAGGAGCCAGATATTCTAGAACAGTTTTGTCCGTAACCGACTCCTTGAGCCCAGAGGCTGGAGCAATTATAAATCTCCCCCATAGAGGGCACATTTGCTTGACCTGGAATACACGGTATTTGTACATGGCCGGGCCAAAAGCTAAATGCCCCCAAGACACGCCCCCTCCTGCCCGAGCCCCCAGTGGTGGATTAATGAGATTTGAGGCCCCTGGGCTACACTTTTCATAGTTACATAGTTACATAGTTACATAGGGTTGAAAAAAGACCATTGTCCATCAAGTTCAACCCATCCGAGTAAACCCAGCACACAACCTATACTAACCAATCTATACACTCACATACATAAACTATATATATACAACCAGTAATACTAACTGTAGATATTAGTATCACAATAGCCTTGGATATTCTGCTTGTTCAAAAACTCATCCAGGCCCCTCTTAAAGGCATTAACAGAGTCTGCCATTACCACATCACTAGGAAGGGCATTCCCCAACCTCACTGCCCTCACCGTGAAAAACCACCTACGCTGCTTCAAATGGAAGCTCCTTTCCTCTAATCTATAGGGGTGACCTCTGGTGCGTTGATTGTTTTTATGGGAAAAAAGAACATCCCCCAACTGCCTATAATCCCCTCTAATGTACTTGTACAGAGTAATCATGTCCCCTCGCAAGCGCCTCTTTTCCAGAGAAAACAACCCCAACCTCGACAGTCTAACCTCATAGCTTAAATCTTCCATCCCCTTTACCAGTTTAGTTGCACGTCTCTGCACTCTCTCCAGCTCATTAATATCCTTCTTAAGGACTGGAGCCCAAAACTGCACTGCATACTCAAGGTGAGGCCTTACCAGGGACCTATAAAGCGGCAAAAATATGTCCTCATCCCTTGAGTCAATGCCCTTTTTTATACAAGACAGCACTTTATTTGCTGTAGTAGCCACAGAATGACACTGCCTGGAATTAGACAACTTGTTATCAACAAAAACCCCTAGATCCTTCTCCATTAAGGAAACCCCCAACACACTACCATTCAGTAGATAGTTTGCGTTTATATTATTCCTACCAAAGTGCATAACTTTGCACTTGTCAACATTGAACCTCATTTCCCAGTTTGCTGCCCAGTTATCTAATTTTGTCAAATCGCTCTGCAAAGCGGCACATCCTGCATGGAACTTATAGTTTTGCACAATTTAGTGTCATCAGCAAAAATAGAAACAGTACTCTCTATGCCCCCCTCCAGGGCATTAATAAACAAGTTAAAAAGCAAAGACCCAAGGACTGACCCCTGCGGTACTCCACTAACCACACTGGTCCAATTAGAAAATGTTCCATTTACCACCACTCTTTGTACTCTATCCTTCAGCCAGTTTTCTATCCAATTACAAATATTATGTTCTAGGCCAATATTCCTTAATTTGATCATTAACCTTCTGTGCGGTACTGTATCAAACGCTTTAGCAAAATCTAAGTAGATGACATCAACTGCCATTCCAGCATCAAGGTTCCTGCTCACCTCCTCATAAAAGGCAACTAAATTAGTCTGGCAAGATCTGTTACGCAGGCTACTCCCACCCCAGGTAGGGCATGTGTTCCTAGGGGCCCAGTGTGATCAGGGCAGGGCCCATCTTGCTTTTTTAAAATTATTCCCTACTCTTTCCATCCGAATACAGTAATATTTATTCCTATATGAAGTAATGAGCAGATTTTTTCGGCAGGCATGAATTGGCAGCAAATTTGCGCATTTCACCATTGGCAAATCACCAGTGAAATTTTGCTGCAAAAATTCATGGTCGCATAAAAAAAGGGTGCGGTTGTGTAAAAAAAAGGCGTGGTCGTGTATAAAAGGCATGGCCCACAATGGGCCCCTGATCACACGGGGCCCCTAGGCTTGTATAGGCATTAATCTGCCCCTGCATGGCCCCCATGCTTATCAACCCCCCCTTCCACCTCTACTCCTTAGTCATGTGTGCAATAACCTCCTACCTCACTGATGATTGGCATTTGGCACATACCCCGACTGGTTGCCACCCTGCAGGCCCTCAGCTTATAGGTGGGGCAATAAGGGCCCATTTAGGGCCACACTTTATTCTCATGAGTAACATTAATGTCTCTTTTCCTTTCCAGAGAACAAACTGGACAAACTCAGTAAGTGCTCAGCTCGTTGTTATACAGTCGCTATATGGGGGTCATTGCTCCCGCGTGGGCACCTTCTGCCCAATGGTCCTGTCTGTCATCGGGGGGTCACCCAACTGCCACTTGGATTAAATGATATATTAGTCTGTGCCAATCTTTTATTGCCCCAATGGGAGTGTCACCCCTGGGAGAATTGGGGGTATGAGCTATTGCTGGGGATTGTGGGGTACAGTTCTACAGACTAATGTGTATTTATAGGGGGTGCTATTGCTGGGGATTGTGGGGTACAGTTCTACAGACTAATGTGTATTTATAGGGGGGAATGTGCTATTGCTGGGGATTGTGGGGTACAGTTCTACAGACTAATGTGTATTTATAGGGGGGAATGTGCTATTGCTGGGGATTGTGGGGTACAGTTCTACAGACTAATGTGTATTTATAGGGGGGAATGTGCTATTGCTGGGGATTGTGGGGTACAGTTCTACAGACTAATGTGTATTTATAGGGGGGAATGTGCTATTGCTGGGGATTGTGGGGTACAGTTCTATAGACTAATGTGTATTTATAGGGGGGAATGTGCTATTGCTGGGGATTGTGGGGTACAGTTCTATAGACTAATGTGTATTTATAGGGGGGAATGTGCTATTGCTGGGGATTGTGGGGTACAGTTCTACAGACTAATGTGTATTTATAGGGGGAATGTGCTATTGCTGGGGATTGTGGGGTACAGTTCTACAGACTAATGTGTATTTATAGGGGGGAATGTGCTATTGCTGGGGATTGTGGGGTACAGTTCTGCAGACTAATGTGTATTTATGGGGGGGAATGTGCTATTGCTAGGGATTCTGGGGTACAGTTCTACAGACTAATATGTATTTATGGGGGGAATGTGCTATTGCTGGGGATTGTGGGGTACAGTTCTACAGACTAATGTGTATTTATGGGGGGAATGTGCTATTGCTGGGGATTGTGGGGTACAGTTCTACAGACTAATGTGTATTTATAGGGGGGAATGTGCTATTGCTGGGGATTGTGGGGTACAGTTCTACAGACTAATGTGTATTTATAGGGGGAATGTGCTATTGCTGGGGATTGTGGGGTACAGTTCTACAGACTAATGTGTATTTATAGGGGGGAATGTGCTATTGCTGGGGATTGTGGGGTACAGTTCTACAGACTGTGTATTTATAGGGGGGAATGTGCTATTGCTGGGGATTCTGGGGTACAGTTCTACAGACTAATGTGTATTTATAGGGGGGAATGTGCTATTGCTGGGGATTGTGGGGTACAGTTCTACAGACTAATGTGTATTTATGGGGGGAATGTGCTATTGCTGGGGATTGTGGGGTACAGTTCTACAGACTAATGTGTATTTATAGGGGGGAATGTGCTATTGCTGGGGATTGTGGGGTACAGTTCTACAGACTAATGTGTATTTATAGGGGGAATGTGCTATTGCTGCAGATTGTGGGGTACAGTTCTACAGACTAATGTGTATTTATAGGGGGGAATGTGCTATTGCTGGGGATTGTGGGGTACAGTTCTACAGACTGTGTATTTATAGGGGGGAATGTGCTATTGCTGGGGATTCTGGGGTACAGTTCTACAGACTAATGTGTATTTATGGGGGGAATGTGCTATTGCTGGGGATTCTGGGGTACAGTTCTACAGACTAATGTGTATTTATAGGGGGGAATGTGCTATTGCTGGGGATTCTGGGGTACAGTTCTACAGACTAATGTGTATTTATAGGGGGGAATGTGCTATTGCTGGGGATTGTGGGGTACAGTTCTACAGACTAATGTGTATTTATAGGGGGGAATGTGCTATTGCTGGGGATTGTGGGGTACAGTTCTACAGACTGTGTATTTATAGGGGGGAATGTGCTATTGCTGGGGATTCTGGGGTACAGTTCTACAGACTAATGTGTATTTATAGGGGGGAATGTGCTATTGCTGGGGATTGTGGGGTACAGTTCTACAGACTAATGTGTATTTATAGGGGGGAATGTGCTATTGCTGGGGATTCTGGGGTACAGTTCTACAGACTAATGTGTATTTATAGGGGGGAATGTGCTATTGCTGGGGATTGTGGGGTACAGTTCTACAGACTAATGTGTATTTATAGGGGGGAATGTGCTATTGCTGGGGATTGTGGGGTACAGTTCTACAGACTAATGTGTATTTATGGGGGGGAATGTGCTATTGCTGGGGATTGTGGGGTACAGTTCTACAGACTAATGTGTATTTATAGGGGGGAATGTGCTATTGCTGGGGATTGTGGGGTACAGTTCTACAGACTAATGTGTATTTATAGGGGGGAATGTGCTATTGCTGCAGATTGTGGGGTACAGTTCTACAGACTGTGTATTTATAGGGGGGAATGTGCTATTGCTGCAGATTGTGGGGTACAGTTCTACAGACTGTGTATTTATAGGGGGGAATGTGCTATTGCTGGGGATTGTGGGGTACAGTTCTACAGACTGTGTATTTATAGGGGGGAATGTGCTATTGCTGGGGATTGTGGGGTACAGTTCTACAGACTGTGTATTTATAGGGGGGAATGTGCTATTGCTGGGGATTCTGGGGTACAGTTCTACAGACTAATGTGTATTTATAGGGGGGAATGTGCTATTGCTGGGGATTGTGGGGTACAGTTCTACAGACTAATGTATATTTATGGGGGGTACCACTTGCTTCTTCCCCCAGTAACATTACTGTGTTTGTGTTATTAGATTGAGCCAGTCAAGAAAAAGAACAGTGAGCACAAGAAACCTGATTGGTCAATGCAGCGCCCCCTGCTGGGAAATGGTGAAATGATCATTAATGTTCCAGGATTCCTGCACTTACATATCGGGTTGCAACATGGCAGCTCCCTGAGGAACTTGCAGTTCGGGGTTAGAAATTACTTGCTCTGAGAAGCGCCGGATTGTCAGAACACTTTCCAGGGACATGAGCAACACCGGCTGTTGGGGTGTCGGTGCAGCAGAACCAGCGCCCCCACATTCCTGGATAAACACAACTAATTCCCAGTTGAATAAGTGCGTGTCAGATCAGTGTTACATTGTAGTACCTGGAGCCTTTGCGGAACTGAACTCCCAGAGCTGGTTCTGTTGGGTCGCTGCACTATTTGCCGAGGCCAAGATTGAGTTGTTTGTGCTTATTTAGTAGATGTGGGCCATTTGTGTTATAGTTTAATTATTAATTGCCTTAAACTGTCATTAAACCTGTGTGTCCGGAACCTCGGCTGGCAGTGACCATTAATCCTATGGGTTTTACATGTGATTGTGGCTTGTTTTGTGTTTCACATGGGGTCCCTGTTACCCCTCCACCCAATACACTAGGGGTTCTTTTCTATTCCCTGGGGTACAAGGCTGGGACCCTTTGTGCTCAGCTACTGAGTATTTGCCCCCCAGGGAAAGCTGCACATTCCTGGCTTGGGCAGCGCTGCCTAACTGTCACATACCCGTATAATACATAATAATAATAAAACTGTGTAGATAACGAGCAGGCGGCCGTCGGTGAGAGTTCACATAAGCTGATTTCTATTTGCCATGTTAACCCCTTCCAAGGTTAAAACTGGTGTTGTATAACTATAAATCTATCCAATCATCTTCATGACCATTAAATAAACCCAATAGGGCTGTTCTGCCCCAATAAGGGGTAATTATATCTTAGTTGGGATCAAGTACAGGTACTGTTTTATTATTACAGAGAAAAGGGAATCATTTAACCATTAAATAAACCCAATAGGGCTGTTCTGCCCCCAATAAGGGGTAATTATATCTTAGTTGGGATCAAGTACAGGTACTGTTTTATTATTACAGAGAAAAGGGAATCATTTAACCATTAAATAAACCCAATAGGGCTGTTCTGCCCCAATAAGGGGTAATTATATCTTAGTTGGGATCAAGTACAGGTACTGTTTTATTATTACAGAGAAAAGGGAATCATTTAACCATGAAATAAACCCAATAGGGCTGTTCTGCCCCAATAAGGGGTAATTATATCTTAGTTGGGATCAAGTACAGGTACTGTTTTATTATTCCACCTGTTGTAAATTTGGATTGTGAAGATTATAACCTAAATACATACCTTTTGGAAATGGAAAGCGGGATCACAACCACACCCCCTAAATATCACTCTCATTTGACTAAATTTGTCAGGTTATTTAAAGTTTGAACACATTTCTGGGGGTTTTGGGCCTTGTTTTATGTGTTATTACAATTTTGCTAATGAAGGTGAAGTTTCCCTTTAAGCTGCGAGTCTCAGTTCCCCCAAGAGACCTGTTTAGCTCATTAATTACAATTGTATCTCAGTGCAGGGGGGGCTTTTTAACTTTCTGGGCTCTGCCAAAAGCTACTTATTTAATGAAATGTGAGAAACACTGTATCTAAGTGCAGGTGATGCTCATTAAGATTTCCGGGCTCTGCCAAAAGCTACTTTTAATTAAATTTGTATCTTTTTTAGCTTCAGTGCAGGAGATGAAAGGGAAATGAGGGGCTTTTCAGTAAGAATCTGGGACTGCGGGTTGAGCTGACAAAAGAGGGGCTGTCCTGTGAAAATCGGGCCAGTTGGGAGGTGTGTAAATATACAGTTAATAATATAGTTATAGGACACAGTTTCACCTTAGAAGGGGTTAATACAGGAAACAGAGGCCCCTGCTGGAATCTCTAATAAGGAGCCTGGGGGGGGGGGAGGCGTTTCCTCTGATTGTTTATAGTGTGAGACAAAGTTCACTTTCAGTTTCATAACCGGGATCAGTTCAGACTCCTGAATCCTCATTCCCTTCACTGCTCGACTCGCTGTGCAACTGTCATTCCTGCCTGTCGCCCCTCAGCCCGACCCCAGGTCTGTGTATTTCCCTTCATTTACCCCTGGGGATACCCCTGGCGTATATGTGTATGTGTGTATCTGTACTGTACGTGTGTGTATATAGGAGTGTATCTGTACTGTATATGTGTATATAGGAGTGTATCTGTACTGTATATGTGTATATAGGAGTGTATATGTGTATATAGGAGTGTATCTGTACTGTATATGTGTATATAGGAGTGTATCTGTACTGTATATGTGTATATAGGAGTGTATATGTGTATATAGGAGTGTATCTGTACTGTATATGTGTATATAGGAGTGTATCTGTACTGTATATGTGTATATAGGAGTGTATCTGTACTGTATATGTGTATATAGGAGTGTATATGTGTATATAGGAGTGTATCTGTACTGTATATGTGTATATAGGAGTGTATCTGTACTGTATATGTGTATATAGGAGTGTATCTGTACTGTATATGTGTTAGGTTATATTTATAGGAGTGTTGTACTGTATATGTGTATATAGGAGTGTATCTGTACTGTATATGTGTATATAGGAGTGTATCTGTACTGTATATGTGTATATAGGAGTGTATCTGTACTGTATATGTGTATATTAGGAGTGTATCTGTACTGTATGGTTATAGGAGTGATCTGTACTGTATTGTGAATAGGAGTGTATCTGTACTGTATATGTGTATATAGGAGCGTATCTGTACTGTATATGTGTATATAGGAGTGTATATGTGTATATAGGAGTGTATCTGTACTGTATATGTGTATATAGGAGTGTATATGTGTATATAGGAGTGTATCTGTACTGTATATGTGTATATAGGAGTGTATATGTGTATATAGGAGTGTATCTGTACTGTACATGTGTATATAGGAGTGTATATGTGTATATAGGAGTGTATCTGTACTGTATATGTGTATATAGGAGCGTATCTGTACTGTATATGTGTATATAGGAGTGTATATGTGTATATAGGAGTGTATCTGTACTGTATATGTGTATATAGGAGCGTATCTGTACTGTATATGTGTATATAGGAGTGTATTGTGTATATAGGAGTGTATCTGTACTGTATATGTGTATATAGGAGTGTATATGTGTATATAGGAGTGTATCTGTACTGTATATGTGTATATAGGAGTGTATATGTGTATATAGGAGTGTATCTGTACTGTATATGTGTATATAGGAGTGTATCTGTACTGTATATGTGTATATAGGAGTGTATCTGTACTGTATATGTGTATATAGGAGTGTATATGTGTATATAGGAGTGTATCTGTACTGTATATGTGTATATAGGAGTGTATCTGTACTGTATATGTGTATATAGGAGTGTATATGTGTATATAGGAGTGTATCTGTACTGTATATGTGTATATAGGAGTGTATCTGTACTGTATATGTGTATATAGGAGTGTATCTGTACTGTATATGTGTATATAGGAGCGTATCTGTACTGTATATGTGTATATAGGAGTGTATATGTGTATATAGGAGTGTATCTGTACTGTATATGTGTATATAGGAGTGTATATGTGTATATAGGAGTGTATCTGTACTGTATATGTGTATATAGGAGTGTATATGTGTATATAGGAGTGTATCTGTACTGTACATGTGTATATAGGAGTGTATATGTGTATATAGGAGTGTATCTGTACTGTATATGTGTATATAGGAGCGTATCTGTACTGTATATGTGTATATAGGAGTGTATATGTGTATATAGGAGTGTATCTGTACTGTATATGTGTATATAGGAGCGTATCTGTACTGTATATGTGTATATAGGAGTGTATATGTGTATATAGGAGTGTATCTGTACTGTATATGTGTATATAGGAGTGTATATGTGTATATAGGAGTGTATCTGTACTGTATATGTGTATATAGGAGTGTATATGTGTATATAGGAGTGTATCTGTACTGTATATGTGTATATAGGAGTGTATATGTGTATATAGGAGTGTATCTGTACTGTATATGTGTATATAGGAGCGTATCTGTACTGTATATGTGTATATAGGAGTGTATATGTGTATATAGGAGTGTATCTGTACTGTATATGTGTATATAGGAGTGTATATGTGTATATAGGAGTGTATCTGTACTGTATATGTGTATATAGGAGTGTATATGTGTATATAGGAGTGTATCTGTACTGTATGTGTATATAGGAGTGTATCTGTACTGTATATGTGTATATAGGAGTGTATATGTGTATATAGGAGTGTATCTGTACTGTATGTGTATATAGGAGTGTATCTGTACTGTATATGTGTATATAGGAGTGTATATGTGTATATAGGAGTGTATCTGTACTGTATATGTGTATATAGGAGTGTATATGTGTATATAGGAGTGTATCTGTACTGTATGTGTATATAGGAGTGTATCTGTACTGTATATGTGTATATAGGAGTGTATATGTGTATATAGGAGTGTATCTGTACTGTATATGTGTATATAGGAGTGTATATGTGTATATAGGAGTGTATCTGTACTGTATGTGTATATAGGAGTGTATCTGTACTGTATATGTGTATATAGGAGTGTATATGTGTATATAGGAGTGTATCTGTACTGTATATGTGTATATAGGAATGTATCTGTACTGTATATGTGTATATAGGAGTGTATCTGTACTGTATATGTGTATATAGGAGTGTATCTGTACTGTATATGTGTATATAGGAGTGTATCTGTACTGTATATGTGTATATAGGAGTGTATCTGTACTGTATATGTGTATATAGGAGTGTATATGTGTATATAGGAGTGTATCTGTACTGTATATGTGTATATAGGAGTGTATATGTGTATATAGGAGTGTATCTGTACTGTACATGTGTATATAGGAGTGTATATGTGTATATAGGAGTGTATCTGTACTGTACATGTGTATATAGGAGTGTATCTGTGTATATAGGAGTGTATCTGTACTGTACATGTGTATATAGGAGTGTATATGTGTATATAGGAGTGTATCTGTACTGTACATGTGTATATAGGAGTGTATCTGTGTATATAGGAGTGTATCTGTACTGTACATGTGTATATAGGAGTGTATATGTGTATATAGGAGTGTATCTGTACTGTACATGTGTATATAGGAGTGTATATGTGTATATAGGAGTGTATCTGTACTGTATATGTGTATATAGGAGTGTATCTGTACTGTACATGTGTATATAGGAGTGTATCTGTACTGTACATGTGTATATAGGAGTGTATCTGTACTGTACGTGTGTATATAGGAGTGTATCTGTACTGTACATGTGTATATAGGAGTGTATATGTGTATATAGGAGTGTATCTGTACTGTACATGTGTATATAGGAGTGTATCTGTACTGTATATGTGTATATAGGAGTGTATCTGTACTGTATATGTGTATATAGGAGTGTATATGTGTATATAGGAGTGTATCTGTACTGTATATGTGTATATAGGAGTGTATATGTGTATATAGGAGTGTATCTGTACTGTACATGTGTATATAGGAGTGTATATGTGTATATAGGAGTGTATCTGTACTGTACATGTGTATATAGGAGTGTATCTGTGTATATAGGAGTGTATCTGTACTGTACATGTGTATATAGGAGTGTATATGTGTATATAGGAGTGTATCTGTACTGTACATGTGTATATAGGAGTGTATCTGTACTGTACATGTGTATATAGGAGTGTATCTGTACTGTACATGTGTATATAGGAGTGTATATGTGTATATAGGAGTGTATCTGTACTGTACATGTGTATATAGGAGTGTATATGTGTATATAGGAGTGTATCTGTACTGTACATGTGTATATAGGAGTGTATATGTGTATATAGGAGTGTATCTGTACTGTACATGTGTATATAGGAGTGTATCTGTGTATATAGGAGTGTATCTGTACTGTACATGTGTATATAGGAGTGTATATGTGTATATAGGAGTGTATCTGTACTGTACATGTGTATATAGGAGTGTATATGTGTATATAGGAGTGTATCTGTACTGTATATGTGTATATAGGAGTGTATCTGTACTGTACATGTGTATATAGGAGTGTATCTGTACTGTACATGTGTATATAGGAGTGTATCTGTACTGTACGTGTGTATATAGGAGTGTATCTGTACTGTACATGTGTATATAGGAGTGTATATGTGTATATAGGAGTGTATCTGTACTGTACATGTGTATATAGGAGTGTATATGTGTATATAGGAGTGTATCTGTACTGTATATGTGTATATAGGAGTGTATATGTGTATATAGGAGTGTATCTGTACTGTATATGTGTATATAGGAGTGTATCTGTACTGTATATGTGTATATAGGAGTGTATCTGTACTGTATATGTGTATATAGGAGTGTATATGTGTATATAGGAGTGTATCTGTACTGTATATGTGTATATAGGAGTGTATATGTGTATATAGGAGTGTATCTGTACTGTACATGTGTATATAGGAGTGTATATGTGTATATAGGAGTGTATCTGTACTGTACATGTGTATATAGGAGTGTATATGTGTATATAGGAGTGTATCTGTACTGTACATGTGTATATAGGAGTGTATATGTGTATATAGGAGTGTATCTGTACTGTACATGTGTATATAGGAGTGTATATGTGTATATAGGAGTGTATCTGTACTGTATATGTGTATATAGGAGTGTATCTGTACTGTATATGTGTATATAGGAGTGTATCTGTACTGTATATGTGTATATAGGAGTGTATATGTGTATATAGGAGTGTATCTGTACTGTATATGTGTATATAGGAGTGTATATGTGTATATAGGAGTGTATCTGTACTGTACATGTGTATATAGGAGTGTATATGTGTATATAGGAGTGTATCTGTACTGTACATGTGTATATAGGAGTGTATCTGTGTATATAGGAGTGTATCTGTACTGTACATGTGTATATAGGAGTGTATATGTGTATATAGGAGTGTATCTGTACTGTACATGTGTATATAGGAGTGTATATGTGTATATAGGAGTGTATCTGTACTGTACATGTGTATATAGGAGTGTATATGTGTATATAGGAGTGTATCTGTACTGTACATGTGTATATAGGAGTGTATCTGTACTGTACATGTGTATATAGGAGTGTATCTGTACTGTACGTGTGTATATAGGAGTGTATCTGTACTGTACATGTGTATATAGGAGTGTATATGTGTATATAGGAGTGTATCTGTACTGTACATGTGTATATAGGAGTGTATATGTGTATATAGGAGTGTATCTGTACTGTATATGTGTATATAGGAGTGTATCTGTACTGTATATGTGTATATAGGAGTGTATCTGTACTGTATATGTGTATATAGGAGTGTATCTGTACTGTATATGTGTATATAGGAGTGTATATGTGTATATAGGAGTGTATATGTGTATATAGGAGTGTATCTGTACTGTATATGTGTATATAGGAGTGTATCTGTACTGTATATGTGTATATAGGAGTGTATCTGTACTGTATATGTGTATATAGGAGTGTATCTGTACTGTATATGTGTATATAGGAGTGTATCTGTACTGTATATGTGTATATAGGAGTGTATATGTGTATATAGGAGTGTATCTGTACTGTATATGTGTATATAGGAGTGTATATGTGTATATAGGAGTGTATCTGTACTGTATATGTGTATATAGGAGTGTATATGTGTATATAGGAGTGTATCTGTACTGTATATGTGTATATAGGAGTGTATATGTGTATATAGGAGTGTATCTGTACTGTATATGTGTATATAGGAGTGTATCTGTACTGTATGTGTATATAGGAGTGTATCTGTACTGTATATGTGTATATAGGAGTGTTTATGTGTATATAGGAGTGTATCTGTACTGTATATGTGTATATAGGAGTGTATCTGTACTGTATATGTGTATATAGGAGTGTATATGTGTATATAGGAGTGTATCTGTACTGTATATGTGTATATAGGAGTGTATATGTGTATATAGGAGTGTATCTGTACTGTATATGTGTATCTGTACTGTATATGTGTATATAGGAGTGTATCTGTACTGTATATGTGTATATAGGAGTGTATATGTGTATATAGGAGTGTATCTGTACTGTATATGTGTATATAGGAGTGTATATGTGTATATAGGAGTGTATCTGTACTGTATATGTGTATATAGGAGTGTATCTGTACTGTATATGTGTATATAGGAGTGTATATGTGTATATAGGAGCGTATCTGTACTGTATATGTGTATATAGGAGTGTATATGTGTATATAGGAGTGTATCTGTACTGTATATGTGTATATAGGAGTGTATATGTGTATATAGGAGTGTATCTGTACTGTATATGTGTATATAGGAGTGTATCTGTACTGTATATGTGTATATAGGAGTGTATATGTGTATATAGGAGCGTATCTGTACTGTATATGTGTATATAGGAGTGTATATGTGTATATAGGAGTGTATCTGTACTGTATATGTGTATACACACAGGCACAAGTTTATCCCCTTTATCCCCATGTCTGATTCCTGTGCCATATAATGAGGGGAAAATGCCATCATTATCTCTATATGTAAGGTACCAGCAAGGGGCCCGACACAGGGCTGGGAATCAGCATTCTCATTGGTCATGTCTTCTGCATTTATAATGAAGTTTTTTGGTCAGTAGAATTCTCATTGGTGGCTTTTCTTGCATCTATAATTACATTTCCAGCAACTTCTATAGAAAATTAGGGGGCGCATTCCACTTTAAACTTCCCGCTCCCCATGTTATAACTCATATTATCAGTACCCATAATCCCATGCATCTGCAGCAGCTGCTGCTCAAACTACAATTCCCAGCATGCCTTTGGTAAATGACTACTACAAGAGCCTCACTTTGGGGCACATTTACTAGATAATTTTAAGGTTTACAAGTGGGTTTTCACCAGAACTCGATTTTTTCGTTATTATTCCCAGAAAAAAATGAGTTTTTCAAAAATAACTCCCATAATTTGTGATTTATTGACGTTTAGTTAATTTTTTTTGTAAAATAAAAATTCGACAGGTTTGATCTGTCGAGTACCATTGAGTCCTATGGAGGCTTAGGGGCACATTTACTAACCCACGAATGGGCCGAATGCGTCCGATTGCGTTTTTTTCGTAATGATCGGTATTTGGCGATTTTTCAGAAAATTGTTGCGCCTTTTTCATAGCCATTCCGAAAGTTGCGCAAAAAGTTGCGAATTTTTCGTAGCGTTAAAACTTACGCAAAACGTCGCACCTTTTAAGTTTTAACGCTACGAAAAAGGCGCAACTTTTTGCGCAAGTTTTAACGCTACGAAAAAATCGCCAGATTTTGCGCAACTTTCGGAATGGCTACGAAAAACTCGCGTTTTTTCGCGCAAATCGTATTGGTAACGAAAAAGTTGCGACAATTTCCGAAAAGACGTAAAGACGCCGAAAATATCGCAAAAAATACGAAAAAGTCGCAAAATGTTCGTTTTCAAATCGGAATTTTTCCAATTCGGTTCGAATTCGTGCCTTAGTAAATGTGCCCCTTAGAATAGCAGAGCAAGAGACAGCCTGTGTTTGTCTTTAAAGGACAAGTTAATCCTCTCTTTGTTTTCAGTTTCACTCAGCTTCAAAGGGGAACTTAATCCCCTCGTTATTTTCGGTTTTACACCTTTCAAGGGGAAGTTAATCCCCTCATTGTTTTCCGTTTCACCCAGTTTCGACTGAAACTCAAACCCATTATTGTTTTCCAAGAATGAGCGCCGATGCTCCTAAAATGGCCGCCAAAACACTTCCTGTTTGGGAAAGATGAAAAGGATCCATGGAAACGAGTGTCTGTTTAAATTTGAAAATTTTCATACAACCAATAAAAGCATTTTCGGGACATTTTAGAACATCAGAAATTATCATGGTTACCATATCATGGTTTAAGCCCCCCAACAATCGGATTTTAATAAATGTCTCCCCCGGTGGCAGAGAGGGGTTCCAGGTTCCAAAGGAAAGGGGTCGGTATCCCTTTAAAGGAGACATATCCTATAAAAATGATGAATGTACCAGGGAATTATACTCCTCTAGATATAGAAGGATTGTGCTTAAAGTTGTGTTTCTGACTGATTTATTGAGACATTCCCCCCAAACCCCACTAGCCCCGCCCATCTGTTCCACTTCCTGCTGGCTGAATTCTCTGGATGAGCTGGGGAGCCGGCGGCACTGTAGGACAGGAACCAATCAGCAGCTAGGCTGACCTGATAGGGAACTGAAGCCTGTCTGTGCTTGTGTGAGTGCAGGGCTGTGATTGGCTCTCCCCCTCCTACTGTGCTTCTGGCAGGGACCGTTAGGCCACGCCCACCCCTCATGTGAAACCCAGACAGGGACCTGAGAGAATCTATAGGGAGCTCCAATAAAGGGGCCATTGTTACAGATAGGGTTAATGTTTAGCCAGCACCGTATATTATTCATAATTGCCTACAAAATTAGAGTTTTTCCCATTTATCTGTATCATTTCTGTTTTTAACTTTAAGAATGTTTGCCGCTTTGGGTTCCGCTTTGGGTTCCGCTTTGGGTTCCGCAATCAGCAAAGTGACAGGCTATTTTAGCGGAAATGCAGAAGCTGATGGGAAGGTGATTGAGATGCCGGCTCTGGGGCGCTTCTTCATGCTCGGGATGCTGTATGACTGCCGAGATGATAAAATCATCCCAGGTAATTCTCATTTTATTCAATAATATCACTAATGCTGCACAGGCAGCTCTATAGGGGGAATAAAACTCTCAGTTTTAGTATAAGGGAAAGGCTTCTCATATCTTTAAAACATTGCTTAGCAAGTATACAGGTCAGAATATATTCCCCTTATAAGCAGGGTCGGACTGGGGGGTGTAGGGACCACAGGGGCTGCCGCTCCAGGGCACCGCACCCCCCAAGGCACCCCCGCTGGCCAACAGCCTGGTCCCAACCCTGCATGTAAGCAAGTGTAACCCTATCATGGTTAGTATTATGCCAATGCCCAGCTAGAGGGTAAGAGCACGGGCACACATGACACATGAAAATAACTGGAACTTGACTTGTTTGTCCAAGACAAAAGATACGCAGGGTGAAATACTCACAGCAATGAGGTAGAATAGAACAATATCCGGTGCAGTTGGTACAAAGGCAGAGAGTTGTAGCACCACTTTGGGGACTGATGTGGGAAAGTAGGCAGAAGCTGTAAGGGTTTCCACCTTAACTGTCCCAGATCCCTACAGCCACTGTTGCTACTTCGGCCCCTTCACTAAGGCAGCAGAGCCTTTGGGGAACTAATCCCACTAATTCTCCTGGTTGGAGCCACACCTGCTTTTTCTAAAAAATCCTGAACTCACTCACACCCCTAGAGCTGCTCTTACAGATGTATAACCTGCACCCTGACTTACCCTTATTCATGGGGTCCCTGCTCCCCAACTTATATCTCTATAATATTGGCTTCCTCTAGGGCTTAAGGCTTCTGGGCCTGGTTGGAACAGGTTCCTTGAAACACAAGCTGCTTGTAAGAGGAAGTGCCCGCCCCCTGCCTGACACTATATTACAGTGTGCAGGAAGTGGTCATCCTATCTAAGGGCCAATAAATGCACAGATGCAAATAGCAAAAGTGGTAATGTGATTCTGCATAGAACCAGCAATCTAGGAAGTGTAGGGGATAAGGCCAGGGGGATTGTTAACCCTATGGGTCCCTACAAATACATTACTAGTGTTTAATACTGCCCCCCCCCTTTGAAAGCAATGTTCTTATTCTGCTATATACATGCACATTATACCCAATGGCCTGTTATCCCAGATAATTGGTTTAAAACTCCCTTTGTGCCAAACTGTGGCTTCTGTAGTCTGAGTTCAGATAGTGTTACAGATCTATGTGGCCCAAACGTTGGCATGGGGCAGTTATTCTGCGTATGTAACAGTAGGGCCTGGGGCACTTTGGGGTGGTTTAGTTCAGCATTTGCCAAGTGGGATTTGGGAAGACACCGGTGGGCGTTCTCACTGGAAGAATAAACAATGGCACGGTGAATGGCTCCTTGAATAAAGAATTTATTTGGGTTCATACACGACCCAAGCCCAATTGTGGGGTATGTACTACACAAAGGGTTTCCAGCGGCAACTATAGAAGTCACTGGTGGAAATCCCCTTTCCTACAGGCAACTTCGTGTACCTTCAGAAACTGAATCGATGCAAAAAGCTTTCCACTGGCTACTTCTATAGTTGATCCCCTCATTGTTTTCTGTTTCACCCAGTTTCAAGGAGAAGTTAACCCCCTAATTGTTTTCTATATCACACGTTTTCAAGTGGTGATCATCAGGGTAAAACTGTAACTCCACCAACCTCTCTTTCCTTCTCTTCCTTTGAAGCCCACAGCATTCGCTTATTTTCCCCAATCCCCCTACATGTTGCAGTCATATATCGGCCTCCTGGTCCCTGTTCTACTTCCCTGCATCACGTTGCTGCTTGGCTTCCTCACTTTCTCTTGGTTGACACCCCAGCTCTCATTATAGGTGACTTCAACATTCTCATTGCCATCTCTCCTTCTCCAGATGCCTCCTATCACTAACGTCAGGGGTCCCCAACCTTTCTGCTTTCAGCAGTAGCAGCACCTCATATCTCTCTCCTCACTCCATTCACCACCTGTCGGTTTCAACCAGCTAAACCCTCACCCTGGCACACTAGCCCAGCTAAACCCCCACCCTGGCACACTAGCCCAGCTAAACCCCCACCCTGGCACACTAGCCCAGCTAATCCCCCAGCCTGGCACACTAGCCCAGCTAAACCCCCACCCTGGCACACTAGCCCAGCTAATCCCCCAGCCTGGCACACTAGCCCAGCTAAACCCCCAGCCTGGCACACTAGCCCAGCTAAACCCCCACCCTGGCACACTAGCCCAGCTAAACCCCCACCCTGGCACACTAGCCCAGCTAAACCCCCACCCTGGCACACTAGCCCAGCTAAACCCCCACCCTGGCACACTAGCCCAGCTAAACCCCCACCCTGGCACACTAGCCCAGCTAAACCCCCACCCTGGCACACTAGCCCAGCTAATCCCCCAGCCTGGCACACTAGCCCAGCTAAACCCCCACCCTGGCACACTAGCCCAGCTAAACCCCCACCCTGGCACACTAGCCCAGCTAAACCCCCACCCTGGCACACTAGCCCAGCTAATCCCCCAGCCTGGCACACTAGCCCAGCTAAACCCCCAGCCTGGCACACTAGCCCAGCTAATCCCCCAGCCTGGCACACTAGCCCAGCTAAACCCCCAGCCTGGCACACTAGCCCAGCTAAACCCCCACCCTGGCACACTAGCCCAGCTAATCCCCCAGCCTGGCACACTAGCCCAGCTAATCCCCCAGCCTGGCACACTAGCCCAGCTAAACCCCCACCCTGGCACACTAGCCCAGCTAATCCCCCAGCCTGGCACACTAGCCCAGCTAAACCCCCACCCTGGCACACTAGCCCAGCTAAACCCCCACCCTGGCACACTAGCCCAGCTAAACCCCCACCTTGGCACACTAGCCCAGCTAATCCCCCAGCCTGGCACACTAGCCCAGCTAAACCCCCAGCCTGGCACACTAGCCCAGCTAATCCCCCAGCCTGGCACACTAACCCAGCTAAACCCCCAGCCTGGCACACTAGCCCAGCTAAACCCCCAGCCTGGCACACTAGCCAGCTAAACCCCCAGCCTGACACACTAGCCCAGCTAAACCCCCACCCTGGCACACTAGCCCAGCTAAACCCCCACCCTGGCACACTAGCCCAGCTAATCCCCCAGCCTGGCATACTAGCCCAGCTAAACCCCCAGCCTGGCACACTAGCCCAGCTAAACCCCCAGCCTGGCACACTAGCCCAGCTAAACCCCCACCCTGGCACACTAGCCTAGCTAAACCCCCACCCTGGCACACTAGCCCAGCTAAACCCCCAGCCTGGCATACTGACTTAACATGGTACCTCAGAAGATGTAGTAGACCAGCTGGATGACAATCTTGAATTACCCTGCCACTCACTCACTCACATCTGCTTTACACTCTTTCTTCCCTGTAACATTAGATGAAGTTAGTAAACTTCTACCCTGCTCAAACCCCACAACCTGCTCCCTCAACCCCCATACCTTCTCACCTGCACTTATCCACCTATTTAACCTCTCACCTGCTACTGGTACTTTTCCTTCATACAAGAAGCCTAGTCACTCCCATCCTCAAAAATCCTTCCCTTGGTCCCAGCTCCCCCACCAACTATTGTCCAGTATCCCTTCTTCTGTTTGCATCCAGATTGTTGGCTAGGCTTATTTACTGCTGCCTTATCCAGCATCGCACTCACAACTCCATTCTCAACCCCCTACAATCTGTCTTCTGCCCAACACTCTCAACTGACACAGCTCTCACCAAAGTAACCAATGATCTTCTCCTGGCAAGTCTAAAGGTCACTATTCAGTGCCCATCCTTCTGGATCCTTCCATTGCCTTTGGCACAGTTGAACACCCATTTCTCCCAGACATTCTGTAAACTTGTAAAAACAAACTCTATTTAATAATATAAATACAGAAATACATAATGTGCACTGTAAGAGTTTTCCCTCCTGCATGTAAATATTACTAATACATAATTCAACATATACCTTTCCCTACCTTCCCCCATGGTTCAGCAGTTACACGTGTATGAGCCTGAACAAATTTCATGACTATTGAAGCCCATTCTGGACAGATTAATGGTTATGATGTTCTCTCCTTAGATTGCCCAAACTCTTCAATCCCTTTTAAGATATTTACTGTAGCAACAATATAAAGCAAGCTGAATTACAGAAACATGACTATGTTGGTTTTCTATGTGCATAACTGACATGTCTGTGTATTCTGAACATGCAGGTGTCACTTTGTGGGGCAATGAAGCTTTGACCAAGAACTTGACATCAAAATGTCAGGAGAACACAACATTTGAAATCGTAGCATCTGATTCTCTCTCTGACAAATTATCAGCTATGGATATCTCTGCATCTCTGAAAGGCAGTTTCCTTGCTGGTCTAATAAATGTCAATGGATCAGCCACTTACCTGAATGATACCAAGATCTCTAAACACCAAGCCAGGGTCACACTCAAATACTCCAGAACAACAAAGTTTGAACAACTGAGTATGGACCATCTGGGTATCAGGAATGTGACCTACCATGATGTGTTTGATAAGGGAACAGCTACTCATGTTGTAACTGGGATCTTATATGGAGCCAACGCTTTCTTTGTATTTGATCATGAGGCCTCCCATACAGAAAGCACTGAGGATATAGAAGGAAACCTACAGGCTGTAATAAAGAAATCTGTTTCTGTTGAAGGAGAAGCAGCTCTGAAATTGGAAGCTAAAGAGAAGGAGCATGTGGATAAATTCAACTGCAAATTTTATGGGGATTTTGCTATTGAGAGAAACCCAGTCAGTTATGAAGATGCCATGAGAATCTACTCCAGCCTGCCCAGTCTGTTAGGGGAAAATGGATGGAAGGCTGCGCCGGTGAGGGTCTGGCTGTATCCGCTGAGAAAACTGAACAGTAAAGCTGCCGAGCTGGTCCAGGAGATCAGTGAGAATCTGGTTGTTAGGGCTGAAGGGATCTTGCAGTACATGCTGGAAGTGGACATGCAGTGTCATGATCTGATGAAAGAACTATCTGCACAGAAATTTCCCCCCATCAAGAAAAAAATCTCTGAGTTCAGAAATCAGTGCCAGCAGTTCAGAACCACATTCCAAAAGCAGCTGTTGAACATTTTGCCTTTAATTCGCAGTGGACAGTCAGCTGAAGAAGCCCTAGCAGATATCCTAACCATGATAGATCAGTCTCCATTTGCAGAGCGGTATATTGAAGAACATCTGCAGAGGCAGCACTATGAGATAAAGGTTTTGAATGAATGTTTAAAAGATATGTCAGAAATTGATGTTTTGCCATCTGCTGAGGAATTACAGGTTCAAGTAAGGTTTAGTAATAGAAATCAATATGTAGTGTGCTGTAACTTTAATTCATTACATGAAGAGGATCCGTATCTTACAGACCTTAAACACAGGCTGCAAATCAATCCAGTGCTATCAGCAGGTGGTGTCTATGAGAACAAGAAGGTTTCTCAGTGGTTCCAAGATGAAGATATCTCCATGATAGCAATGGACTATTTAAGAACATTTCAGGAATTAGCCCAAGTCAACAGGGCAAGTGGGAAGACCAAGTTCCTTATATCATCTGTCCTGGACAAGAACCACCCTGGTGTTTCCATATATTTATATGAAGGTGGGAGCTTGTTGAGCAAAACATTTGAGCCTCCAGTTAAACCTGGACTCCCAAGAATTGTCAGTAAGTCCCATGATAGCATTGAACTTAATCTGAATCCTGCTGATTTTGGGAAGAAGTTCATAGAAGGATACATTATAGCCTACCGACAGCCTGGGGAGGAGAGCTGGTCTTCGTACGAAACAGAGGACAAGGATCTGAAGGTAACAATCAAGAGATTAAAACCCAATACAAAGTATCAGTTCCAATACTGTGTAGTGTCTAAAGCAGGGGTCAGTGTAGTCAGTGATGTGACTAAAGAGGAGAGAACTCTTCCAACTAGCCCCCCTGAGAGAATACAAGGAATGCCTGGACCAACGTCTATTATTTTAAACTGGAAGGAACCTTCTATAAGAGGAGTTGGAGTTACAGTAACGGAATATAAAATTGAATGGAAGCAAGATTCACAGTTTGGGTCACATGTCTGGTCAGAATCAAGAACAGGGAAGAAAGTGGAGAAGTTAATCATTGAGAATTTGATTATAAACACGTCCTACACAATCCGTGTATCAGCCATATGTGGTGACCATGGGGTTAGTGCCCCATCCAGTGAGATTAATATTTCAACATTAGAGCATAGATCCCTAGATATTAAAGAGATTCTCCTTAAAAGTAGCCGTTTGCTAACCAGAAATAATCCTTCTGTGTATCAGCTAAAAAAGAAGTCCTGTAATGAAGGATATCGTAAGTACATTTTAGGGAAGGAAAAAACGGGGATGGAAACAAAGGTCATATTACTAGTGGGGGCTACAGGCTCAGGTAAGACAACGCTCATCAATGGAATGGCCAACTACATCCTGGGGGTCAACTGGGAAGACGACTTCAGATTCAAACTTGTACATGAGGTCACTAATCGGTCTCAGGCTCACAGCCAGACGTCTGAAGTCACAGCCTATGTCATTCACCATGAAACCGGACACAGAATTCCTTATTCCCTCACCCTGATAGACACCCCAGGATTTGGTGACACTCGGGGGATAGAGCAGGATAAAAAGCTCACACAGGATATTGAGGCATTTTTTAAAAGTGACAAAGCCATAGACAGGATCGATGCCGTGTGCTTTGTGGTTCAGTCCTCTTTGGGTCGTCTGACGCACACCCAGAAATATGTTTTTAACTCAGTGTTCTCTATTTTTGGAAAAGATATTAAAGACAACATCATGGTTCTCATCAACTTCTGCGATGGAGGGAAGCCTCCAGTTCTAGAGGCAATTCAGTCGGCTGAGATTGGCTGCCCAAATGACCAACATGGAGACCCTGCTCACTATAAGTTTAATAACTCTGCCCTGTTTGCCAACAACCAGACAAGTAGTATCGGGTTTGACAAGATGTTCTGGGACATGGGTGCAACAAGCTTGGGGACATTTTTTAGTGCCCTGAGCAAAATGGAAACCAAAAGTTTAAAACTGACCAAGGAGGTTCTTCAGGAACGGAAGCAGCTGGAGAACAACGTTCAGGCCCTGCAGAGGCAGATTAATGCCGGGCTTACTAAGTTAGAAGAATTGAGAAAAACACAGTCAGTTTTGCAGCAGAACAAGGTTCTTATGGAAGCAAATAAAGACTTTCAAATTGAGGTCGAGATAACTGTTCCGGAGAAGGAAGACACAAAGGGAAACTTCATTACAAACTGCCAGCAGTGCCACTTCACTTGCCATGATGATTGTGCTTACGGTAATGACCAGGATAAAATCAAATGTTGTTGTATGAGCGACGGATACTGTACGGTGTGTCCAGGGAAATGTGTCTGGAGCGTTCATTTTAATCAAAAATACAAGTGGAAATATGTGACTAAAAAGGAGAAAAAAACCTACGGTAAGTTAAAGGCCAAGTACGAGAAAGCTGCTGGGGAAGCTCTGAGTGCAGAATCTATATTACAGAAAGTTAAAGAAGAATATTATGAAGTGCGGGAAGCAATCAGGGAGCTCATTGATTATTCCTCTAAGAGCCTGAAGCGTCTCCGAGAAATTGCCCTAAAGCCAAACCCACTGACAACCCCGGAATACATTGATCTGATGATACAGAGTGAGGAACAAGAAGCACAACCAGGGTTTCTAAACCGGATCAAGTCCCTGGGCGAAGTGAGGAAACGGGCTGAGATAATGGAGAAGATTGAAAAAGGGGAGGAGCTACTGCCAGAAGAGGTGGAGTCTCAGAGTTTATATGCTACAGCAATACAATATGCAAAGCGCAAAGGAAAAGCATTAAAAAACACAGTGTTATCATTTGTCAGTAACAAAAAATAATTTCACTCACGTGTCACATTTATCTCTTATGCATTTGTTTTGCCACCAGTTGTTTTCAATGGTCTTTAAATTCTTTCATTTTATTAATCTTTGGGCTTTAATCACTACAGTAAAGCGTTCGCTGCTTGCTGCAAGTTTGTGTAGGTGTTACTATGGTAACTAAGCCTCGTTTTGGCACCATTTCACACTTTGGAAGATCGACACATTGGAAATTTTTGTATGAAATAAATCACTTTTGACAGTTTCCGTTGAGTGTGGTGCTTTGTTCCTGTAGGTTTTGTGTCAGCCAGACAAGCTCATACACTTCTATTGGGACTGAGGAGCTGCTGCTTCTGCGTGAGGGTATCTTGCACTGTATTGGTTTAATCTGCCCAAGTGGGGCTGTGTGTGCAGGGCAGCTTCCATTACCCATAAGTGAGGTTCCCTTTGAGAGGATCGCCATGGATCTAGTAGGCCCTCAGTCAGATCTGCTTGGGGAAGCAAATATATCCTTGTTGTTCCTCACCCAGAGGCCATTCCCCTAAGGAACGCTTCGGCAAAGAGCATTGCATAAGAGTTATATCTGATGATTACACTCATGGGTATCCCAAAGGAAATTCTTACTGACCAGGGTACGCCATTTACCAAAGAATTATGTAAATTGTTTGTGAAGATTCTCATTCATTCAAGTCATAGAATATGTGTAGGAACAAGTCAGATCAACTAGTTGCTGGGTTTTTTCTCAAAGACATTTTGCCCGGTACCCAACTGGCTTTCTCAGTTCAGAATGACTTGTACAAAGATCTTCATGGAATAAATACCCTGGATTGTTGCTCCAATCAGCATCAACCAGCATGGGTTCTGGGATCTTATGGGGGGGAAGGTGCTGATTGTAATAGCCAGTTTATATGTACCTGTACCCATGATGCACCTGTGTCTCTGTGCCAATGGGATAACTTTTAGGTTCCACCTAGTTCTCTATGGAGGTTGGAGAAAAAATTATATACAGAATTGACTAATGAGAATGCTAAGTAGATTCCCAGCACTATATCAGCCATTTTGATATTATCTTACATATAGAGATAATGGTGCCTTTTTCCCCTCATTATATGGCACAGGAATCAGACATGGGGATAAAGGGACAGACTTGTTCAGTGCTGGGAAACTGTGCTTATTGCTCCCAACTCCAATTGCAGGAACAGAGAACAGGGAGCCGGATTTACTCACATCAGCTGGGATTCTCATTGGAGGATTATTTTGCATATTTATGCAGCCACTGGCTCTGGGGAGCTGGGAAATGTTTTATTAAACAAAAACTCTAAACCCCACATTACATTACAGGGCAACACAGGAACCAGTGCAGGCTGCATATTATGATTCTTATCATTAATCAGCTTCTATGGCAGATATTACCTGATTGTGCTGTTTTGATAATTTACTATGTTCCCTAAGCTCCGCCTCCCAACAGCAGCCCAGAGCCCACTGAGCATGTGCAAGCCCTAAATCTTAAAAAGATGGTCTAACATAGTAACAGATGGCGGCCCCCTGTGGACAACTTTGAGAGCATAAATCATTACTTTAATTAGGCTTCTCAGCCCCTGGGCTTGTGCAGTAAGTTCATAATGTTTATATTTATGTTCAGTATCAAAATACAGCATTTCTACTGATTTTCAATTTTAGACTTTAGTTCTCCGTTAATATGGCATTATTCTACAGTCAGTATAGTGTTTGAGTGTATACACCAGAACTTTTTATGCAAGTCCAAGACAACCATGCCAGCAAGCATGTACAGGTATAGGATCTGTTATCCGGAAACCCATTATCCATTATTATGAACTATGGGAATGCCATCTCCCATAGACTTCATTTTGAACAAATGATTCTAATTTTTAGAAATTACTCCCTTTTTCTCTATAGTATTAAAACAGTACCTGTACTTGATCCCAACTAAGATATAATTACCCCTTATTGGGGGCAGAACAGCCCTATTGGGTTTATTTCATGGTTAAATTATTCCCTTTTCTCTGTAATAATAAAACAGTACCTGTACTTGATCCCAACTAAGATATAATTACCCCTTATTGGGGGCAGAACAGCCCTATTGGGTTTATTTAATGGTTAAATGATTCCCTTTTCTCTGTAATAATAAAACAGTACCTGTACTTGATCCCAACTAAGATATAATTACCCCTTATTGGGGGCAGAACAGCCCTATTGGGTTTATTTAATGGTTAAATGATTCCCTTTTCTCTGTAATAATAAAACAGTACCTGTACTTGATCCCAACTAAGATATACAGTGGTGTGAAAAACTATTTGCCCCCTTCCTGATTTCTTATTCTTTTGCATGTTTGTCACACTTAAATGTTTCTGCTCATCAAAAACCGTTAACTATTAGTCAAAGATAACATAATTGAACACAAAATGCAGTTTTTAAATGAAGGTTTACGTTATTAAGGGAGAAAAAAAACTCCAAATCTACATGGCCCTGTGTGAAAAAGTGATTGCCCCCCTTGTTAAAAAATAACTTAACTGTGGTTTATCAATTTCAATTTTCAATTTCAATATCAATTTCTGTAGTCACCCCCAGGCCTGATTACTGCCACACCTGTTTCAATCAAGAAATCACTTAAATAGGAGCTACCTGACACAGAGAAGTAGCCCAAAAGCACCTCAAAAGCTACACATCATGCCAAGATCCAAAGAAATTCAGGAACAAATGAGAACAAAAGTAATTGAGATCTATCAGTCTGGTAAAGGTTATAAAGCCATTTCTAAAGCTTTGGGACTCCAGCGAACCACAGTGAGAGCCATTATCCACAAATGGCAAAAACATGGAACAGTGGTGAACCTTCCCAGGAGTGGCCGGCCGACCAAAATTACCCCAAGAGCGCAGAGACAACTCATCCGAGAGGCCACAAAAGACCCCAGGACAACATCTAAAGAACTGCAGGCCTCACTTGCCTCAATTAAGGTCAGTGTTCCCGACTCCACCATAAGAAAGAGACTGGGCAAAAACGGGCTGCATGGCAGATTTCCAAGGCGCAAACCACTTTTAAGCAAAAAGAACATTATGGCTCGTCTCAATTTTGCTAAAAAACATCTCAATGATTGCCAAGACTTTTGGGAAAATATCTTGTGGACCGACGAGACAAAAGTTGAACTTTTTGGAAGGTGCGTGTCCCGTTACATCTGGCGTAAAAGTAACACAGCATTTCAGAAAAAGAACATCATACCAACAGTAAAATATGGTGGCGGTAGTGTGATGGTCTGGGGTTGTTTTGCTGCTTCAGGACCTGGAAGGCTTGCTGTGATAGATGGAACCATGAATTCTACTGTCTACCAAAAAATCCTGAATCCTGTTCGTCAACTCAAGCTGAAGCGATCTTGGGTGCTGCAGCAGGACAATGACCCAAAACACACCAGCAAATCCACCTCTGAATGGCTGAAGAAAAACAAAATGAAGACTTTGGAGTGGCCTAGTCAAAGTCCTGACCTGAATCCTATTGAGATGTTGTGGCATGACCTTAAAAAGGCAGTTCATGCTAGAAAACCCTCAAATAAAGCTGAATTACAACAATTCTGCAAAGATGAGTGGGCCAAAATTCCTCCAGAGCGCTGTAAAAGACTGGTTGCAAGTTATCGCAAACGCTTGATTGCCGTTATTGCTGCTAAGGGTGGCCCAACCAGTTATTAGGTTCAGGGGGCAATTACTTTTTCACACAGGGCCATGTAGGTTTGGATTTTTTTTCTCCCTAAATAATAAAAACCCTCATTTAAAAACTGCATTTTGTGTTTACTTGTGTTATCTTTGACTAATAGTTAAATGTGTTTGATGATCAGAAACATTTTGTGTGACAAACATGCAAAAGAATAAGAAATCAGGAAGGGGGCAAATTGTTTTTCACACCACTGTAATTACCCCTTATTGGGGGCAGAACAGCCCTATTGGGTTTATTTAATGGTTAAATGATTCCCTTTTCTCTGTAATAATAAAACAGTACCTGTACTTGATCCCAACTAAGATATAATTACCCCTTATTGGGGCAGAACAGCCCTATTGGGTTTATTTCATGGTTAAATGATTCCCTTTTCTCTGTAATAATAAAACAGTACCTGGGTGTAGGAAGGGTGTGGGGAGGGTGTGATGCCAGGATATGGCAAAGCCACAGATCTTCACTTATTGGTTTTACTGATTTTATTAAACACATACCTACAGGTAAGCAGCCAATAACTTTCCTACAACGGATGTATTGCCCAACACTTCCCCCAATTCCAGCAGTGATCCACTCTGCAGGCAATCTAGATCCTCAGTGGTTCTGCTGGGGTGTGTTGCTTGGACCTTCCCTGATCCAGTAGCCAGTAATCCGGTCAGGTGTAGCACCGCAGCCCCTGTGCCCAACACTCTGTACCAACTACTGCCCCAGAGATCCCACCCCCCTTGTTGCTAGTTCCATTGTTCCATTGGCTGGACATGCCCATCAACCGCCCAGGGTGGGGCATTAGTACTGCCTCCCATTGTTCAAGTAGGTTTGTATATGTGACCTGCTGAATGTCCTACACATGTGACTATGAGCATGTCCTCAATTAACCCATGGCCTCCTGGCACTTACTTTCAGTGTATTGCAGGAGACTCGGTAATGGTCAGACTACTCATTGCTGGAGTCTCCACAGTCCATGATATATCTGAAACAAAATAATAAATAATAAAAATAATTGTGTTGGGTTGGAACCCCACAGACTGTTCTTCCACTTCAGCTGATTCTTCTTCTTCTTCTAATTCTTTCAATGGGGAAATCCAACCTGCTGCCAGTCTCACAGTAATAACACCGGGGTCCCAAACTTTTCACAGTTGGTCACTAGGGGGCTGCCATTTTAGTTTTGAAAAGTGGGCGGGGCCACCAACAGCCAATCAGATTTCACCTATTGAATTTTATTGGTTTGATGCCAGGGTTCCCAAACTTTGCACAGTCAGTCACTGGGTAACTTCATACTCAAGGTTAGAAAAAGTGGGCGGGGCCACCAAATGCCAATCATATTTCTTTCATTGTTTTCAGTGGGGACATTTTAACTGCTGCCATTCTCACATGTTTAATGTCAGGGTCCCCAAACTTTGCAGCTTGTCCAAGTTTAGAAAAGTGGACGGGGCCAACAACAGTAGCAAACAAAACAATTCCCAGCTGCTCTCACTTAAGGCGATTTTCTGTGGTGCAAAGTCTCCTAGACGTATGGCAGCGCCCCAACACTGTATAGAACAAATCAGAACTATTGATTTTGAGTGGGGAAATCCAACCTGCTCCCAGTCTCACAGTATTAAGCCCCAGGGTCACTAGGGGACTGCAATTTAAGGTTTTAAAAAGTGGGTGGAGCCACCAACAGCCAATCAGAATTCACCTATTGAATTTTTTTGGTTTAAATTTAAAATGCTGCCTTTCTGGCACCATTTATGTCAGGGTGCCCAAACTTTGCACAGTCAGTCACTGGCTGACTACACACTCAGGGTTAAAAAAAAAAAAAAAAAAAAAAAAAAGTGGGCGGAGCCACCAACAGCCAATCCTTTTTCACCCATTAAATTTCATTGTTTTATATTTAAACTGATGCCATTATTTCAGTATTAATTCCAAGGTTGTTAAATTTTCCAGAGTTACTCACTGGGTATTTGCCATTCATAGTTAGGAAAGTGGGCTGGGCCACTAACAGCCAATCAGATTTAATCCATTGAATTTTATTGGTTTAAATTTAAAATGCTGCCATTCTCACACTATTTATGCCAGGGTGCCCACTGTTTGTCACTGGGTGAAAAAGTGGGCGGGGCCACCAACCACCAATCACAATTTACCTATTGACTTTTATTGGTTTAAGTTTAAACTGCTGCCATTCTGTAACTATTAATCCTAGGGTCCCTAAACTTCGCAGAGTCACTGGGCTACTGCAGTTCCAGGTTAGAAAAAGGGGGCGGGGCCACCAACCGCCAATCAGATGTCACTCCTTGACTTTCAGTGGGGGAATTTCAATTGCTGCCATGCAGACACTATTAAAACCAGGGTCCCCAAATTTTGCACAGTGGTTTTAACTATATAACTGTGGTCCAAGGTTAGAAAAAGTGGGCGGAGCCAACAACCAATCAGATTTAATTTAGTGACTTTTTCAGTCACGTTTTTCAACCCAACATGAAGTTTGTTCTCAAATTTCCCATTCTAGTTTGTATGTATTTTTTTGTACATTATTTCCACACATTAAAGATACTTAAAGGAGAAGGAAAGGTTAGAACTAAATAAGGTTTATCAGAAAGGTCTATGTAAATACAGCCATAAGCACTCTATCAAAAGAAACACAGGATTTGTGTCACATGTTCTTCTGTGTCAGACTTCCTGCTCTCAGAAATATCCTTCAGGGCACTGGCACGAGTCTGTTTTCTCCTCTCCCCCTCCCTTCTCCTCCTCCCCCTCCCATCTCAACTCTCTCCCCCTCCCATCTCAACTCTCTCCCCCTCCCTTCTCCTCCTCCCCCTCCCATCTCAAATCTCTTCCCCTCCCAACTGTGCTGTAACCAGCAGCCAGAGCTGCAGCAGGAAGCTACTAAGACCAAGCTAAAATGGCAGCTGCTATCTTAAACAAACAGAGGGAGCTGCTAGGTCTCTTCACTCAGGTATGGTAAAGCTTTCTGCAGAATAAATATAGGGTTCTAGGTGGAACTAATGTGGCAAATCTATTGGCAGTAAAATGCCCGAATGTGTTTCCTTCTCCTTTAAAACATCACTTTGGTGAGTGGTATTTGTAGACCATAGACCTGGACACTACACATATACACACCCTGTCAGCTTCAGGGGGGGGAACAGGAGGGTGTAGTTGAACTAAACCTTCAGATGTCTATATAAGTAAAAGAATCAAGAAGCGAGAAAGATTCTGCTTTCTGGTGAGTATGGATTTTCTTGATAATTTGGCTAAAAAGAGCAAATTTAAGTTTAAAATCCCTCACAATTTCATGTCTGATGCAGAGATATGGGCAGATCTGTATAGTCAGTGTGTGGATCCAGATTTGAAGTTTGAGGAAGGAACGTTATTTTCCGAGATAAATCACAAAATTATGTTAATGGTAAAAATGTTTAATATGTTAAAGTAGAACTATACCCCTGGGTGCTAAAAGCCCCCTTAACTATCACTGCCTAGACCCCCCTCACCTCTCCATTATCGCATAGTTTCTAAGTTTAAACGTTGTCCCTATCGCTAACCCCCAGCTAAATATGCAGAGAAGCGCAGTCGCGTACCTGCCCGACATCTTCTCACCAACTGGAGACTCTTCGGGTCTCACAGCCGATACAGACCTGCAGTTGGGGGGTCACCGGAAATCCGCTTCAACTGTGCAAGCAGGTCCGTGTTGGTGGAGAGACCCAAGGAGATAGCGATAGGGACAAAGGGATAAGGAGAAGCCGCTGTTTCCTCCTCATCAGATACTGAGGGATCATCCATAGCAATAGGGGAAGTCTGTTTCATTGTAGTCCAGCTCTCTGGGCATTAGATACAGCACTCCCAGCCTTATTCTGCCCCTCTAAATGTAACTCCTGGTAGTAACATGATCTCTGCAGAGTAGGTAACTCCAGATTATGTAGCTGTTCCTCCATTTGTGTCTTCACAAAAGGTCCAAATTTCTCTGAATCCTCTGTATGTCCAGAACGATCCCACCGCTGCCGCCAAATGTCATGCCAATGACGTAACGGAAGCACGACAGAATATTGAAGAGAACCCACGTTGCAGTTTATCCTTTTATTTTATACAATCCAATGACAACACACAGCAACAACAAACCCTTTAAAGTATAACAAATGTCCCATAAAAAGTCTATACACAGTGGATGGAGAGTAACTAAAGCAGATCTGAAGTGCAGTATTTTCCTGTATATCTGAAGTCTGACTTCTAAAGCTCTCTTTGGGGTTCTTTTTATGCCCCTGTTTCCCAGCCTCCCAGCAAGTCCCTATTGTTATTATGCAGGGGTGGGGAGGTGTATAGATGCCAGGGTAACTGGATTATTTGCCCCAACTGCATCTGCCTATTGTCCTTAAACAGGCCAGGGCAGCCTTTTTAGAGATTCTGCTGTGAAACTCAGTACACTCATTACATTACTGATGGCAGGCTAAGTTACTGCCTAACCCTACAGCCATACACAACAACATATGGTCACTAACTTGTGATTCTCACCCACGAACTATCCCACCACACCCTGAACGCAGCATGAAGGGGCTCAGTGAAGGAGGCAGTGAAGGTGTGTAAGCACCTGATTGGCTCACTCAGCTCATAAAAGGACAGGCGTCCAGCCTCATAGTCCAACCAGATCCTGATTCTCCTGCAGGAAGAGACATGGGGTAACTGAGTTTCGTTATTATCATGCCTGACTGAATAGGTGTTATTTTTCCATTTGCACAAACACCAGGACTTGTTATTGGCCCCAACTGTGGAACTAATACCCCCCCTCTCTATACTGGGATAGGCCACCCCTATCCTCCATACTCCTAATTTACTGCCCTCCACTTCCCAGTAATGTCGCCCTGAGGGGAAACTCCTGCTGCTTAAAGCCTGAGCATAATCCTGAAATCTCTCTGGGGATTGTGGGTAATGTAGTTCTGTTAGTGAGTAGGAAGCAGATTTCCTGTCCCCTGATACAGATACATGATTATGAGCCGTGTTTATATCCAGTACCAGGTCTGTAGCCTCCTGCCCATAGATCAGTCTCCTTATACTCAGCACAGTATCAGCCAATCCAGGGGCCATTATCCCATCTGCCTCTCTGCCCTCATTATCTGCCCCCTCAGCCCCACACAGTGCAGCTCCATCTGATCCCTGTGCCAGTAAGGAACCCAATGTACCAGCCAAGTTGCACAGCTCCTCCATGTCAGGGATCTGCCTGGCCAATTGTTCCTTCTCTGCCTGTACTTTATGGATTATATTCGGAACAGAATCAGGTTTTCTCCATACTTTCCTTCTGCACTTTTCCTGTCTCCTGAACTCCGCGTCCATCTTCTCTCTCTCTGAGGTCAGCTTCTCAGTGTTTCTTATAGATATATTTCCCTCTAGCATTAGTTCCTTGGTGCCCTTCTCTCTATCTAGTGTCATTCTCACCCAGGCACCCTCCCCCCACACCCTGAACGCAGCATGAAGGGGCTCAGTGAAGGAGGCAGTGAAGGTGTGTAAGTGCCTGATTGGCTCACTCAGCTCATAGAAGGACAGACGTCCGGCCTCATAGTCCAACCAGATCCTTATTCTCCTGCAGGAAGGGACGTGGGGTAACCGAGTCTCTTTATCACCATGCTTGACTGAATAGGTGTTATTCTCCCATTTACACAAACACCAGGACTTATTATTGTCCCCAATTGTGGACTTCATCCCCTCTCTCTCTATACTGGGATAGGCCGCCCCTACCATCCATACTCCTGACTCACTGCCCTCCACTTCCCAATAATGTCGCCCTGAGAATGTCATGGTGCTTAAAGCCTGAGCATAATATTTAAATCTTTTGGGGCTTTCTGGGTGTTGCTGCATTGTTTCAGAGAATATTGCTGATTTCCTGTCCCCTGATACAGATAAATAATTCCCAGCCGTGTTTATATCCAGTACCAGGTCTGTAGCCTCCTGCCCATAGATCAGTCTCCTTATACCCAGCACAGTATCAGCCAATCCAGGGGCCATTATCCCATCTGCCTCTCTGCCCTCATTATCTGCCCCCTCAGCCCCACACAGTGCAGCTCCATCTGATCCCTGTGCCAGTAAGGAACCCAATGTACCAGCCAAGTTGCACAGCTCCTCCATGTCAGGGATCTGCCCGGCCAACTCTTCCCTCTCTGTCTCCCCCTTGTGGATTATATCAGGGACAGCATTAGATTTATTTTCATTCTGGGTTGTGCTCATCTTGCACAATTGCCGCTTCCTCTGTCTGTCAAGGTTTTTTCTCTAGTGATGGTTCCTCACATCTCTTTCTATCAGTACAATGTTGTTTCCTTCACATCACTCTGTGTACAATATCCCAGTATTTGCCAAGTACCAGTTTTTTTTTGCCAAAGCCCCGTGTTCCTCTTGGTTCCGTTTCTGTCGACTGTTCCAGTTTTTTTCTGCTCTTCAGATTCCTCACTTTGCAGCTCTATCTTTATCTAAAGAGACAGAACCGGGTTTTTACTTATGATAGATGAAGTTGCAACGTTAGAATTTTGTTTCTAGACATGTTTGCCACCTACAAACACAAATCATAGCTCTGATTCCAGGAAAAAGCTCTGGGATACCCACCTAAAACCATATGAGCCCCATCAGAAAAACAGCAAAAGAGCAAAAATCTACAGGGGGTGAAAAGTATGATCCCACTCACCAAAGAGACATCAGCATTAGCAAAAGATTTACAGTTCATATTCCCATTGTCCCCACCCCGACCCAGCTATAGGTAATAGTGCAATTAAGGGGCTATTAAAGCCTCGATCATTGACTCTAGAATCCTGGTTCTTGAATCCTATCCCCTGCCGTGTAAGTTCTGCCTGTTTGTTTTTGCTTTTTCCCTGTATTTTAGTTTTTTGATTAAATCTTTAACCAACACATAATAAGTTTCTTAATCAGTTTCCAATCCCTAACACTGAAGTGGGTCATTGTTTCTACTTCCCAGGACATTTAGAATCAGTAAACATGTGCTTACACAGTGAAAATAGCTTCTTGCAGCCCCAGGTGCCCGCTGTACCCACTGCCCGAGCAGATAAATACAAAAATGAAGAAAACAGCAGCACTCCGGTTGTTTTGAAAAATGTGAATCTTTACTCGAGTTCCAAAGGCAACGTTTCGGGTTCGATCCAGCCCTTTATCAAGCCTATTAGTACAAATACAAACAAGTGTTTAAATACCCACAGGAAGAGGAGGATCAGTCCATATTCACCTCCATTTAACCCATAATATTCTGTGAATTTATTTAGTGCACACAATGAAATGCAAACTAAGTGCCTATGTATACAATATAACAAGTGCCCTGTAGCATGTATCACATATAACATGTATAACAAATTAAACAGATCTTGAAAAGGACAGTATCCTACTGCAGAATATTTCATCCATCTAATATCTCTCTGGCTCCAATGCCAAATTCATATACAGGCTAGCATACGTGGGAGCTACATTACTTCCCATAGCAAATACTTGTGTTTTATGTCTCAATTTTTTGCTTATTATATGTTTTGTTTCATTTTTCTTTAGGACAGTAAGATTTAAAGATGTGGGAGCTCCTGATCCATATTAGTTCTGGGGTTAATTGTTCCCTGAATGTGGCATTGGAGCCAGAGAGATATTTGATGGATGAAATACACTGCAGTAAGATACTGTCCATTTCAAGATCTATTCAATTTGTTATATGTGATACATGTCACAGGGCACTTAGTATATTGCATGCACAGGCATTTATCTTGTAATTTATTGTGTCCACTAAATATATTCACGGAATATTATGGGTTAAACGGAGGTGAATAGGGACTGATCCTCCTCTTCCTGTGGGTATTTAAACACTTGTTTGTATTTGTACTAATAGGCTTGATAAAGGGCTGGAGTGAAGCCCGAAACGTTGCCTTTGGCACTTGAGTAAAGATTCTCATTTTTCAAAACAACCGGAGTGCTGCTGTTTTCTTCATTTTTGTACTTCCCAGAACATTGCTCCTATGGGTAATCATAGCCATCAGTACATCTACAGATAGCTTCCCATGGATGGAGTGCCAGATAATGTCCCTAAGATTTGGGGGAACCCTTGGGGACTTTACTAAAGAGTGAGCCCTGATCTCAGCACTTAGGCTAGTAATGCATGAAAGTAGGAGTTGACAAAAGACAAATGTCTATCAAATTAAACCTCAACACTTTCCCTGCCAACGACGTAGCTCCTACGTGCTGGCATAAATAGTTGTTAGGCGCCAAGCACTTGGGAGCTATGTTTTCTTTATCTTGCAGTCGTTCTCTGCACTCGCCGCTTAATCTGAGTGCTGAGAATGAGCGCAAGATAAAGAACCCCCTAGAGAATGAGCACAGGTGGGGAATGAGTGGCCCCGGGGGTACGAACGTGCAGGGGCCCCATAGGAAAACCCAGACATGTAGATTCTATGTGCCTGGCTTTTCCTGCTCTCCCCCCTCCCTTCCTGTGCCACCCACTCACTGGACCCTGCTGAGAAGACTGCAGCTGCTGTCCTCCTATGATCTCCAGCTTCTTGTCCCCAGGTTAGTGCCACATACACACACAAACAGAAAATCACACAATTATTACACTACTACACACTTATATTTACACCTACACATACACACACACATACATTTTGGGGGGTTTCACACTTACTTGCGCACTCACATACACGTATACAAAACACATTTTCCCTAGTGTACACACTCACACACCTATGCAATTTTGTGGATTTTTTTTATTGCATTGTTTTTTTCTTGCCTGATAGCGTATTCACTAACTACACTGTGCAATACCTTTTGTTTATTATTTTGGTTTTTTATTACATTTTCTGTGATTTTGGAGCATTTTTAGCCATTTTATTAGTTGTTATTCGCTTGCCTTTGTTTGTAAAACTTATTTGCCCAAGCCAAAATACTCAAACTGTGATTCTGCCTGCAGGTATCACTAGGAAAAAATCCCCATTGATTTTAGTAATTTTGGGGGGATTTTAGCAATTTTATTGCATTTCACATTGTTCTTTGTTACTTGTCTTGCACATGGACATTTTGTCTGCTGTATTTCAATTTGGCTTCCTCTGTACCCCACATAGTTTGGTAAATCTATGTATATTGGGCATCAAACTGTTCAGTAGACCCCTGGCGTTCATCTTTAGAGTGTTTTATGTTGGTACATTATGAAATGTGGGCTACATAATGGGGCAAAATGCAAGCTTTGTAACAATTTTCAGAAATGTTATAAAAACCGTTCTGTTTAGCATAGCTTTGTAGTTTGGTAGTTTGCAGTAGAAAGATGTATTTACCTATTTTTGTTTTGTCAGAATGTGTACTTTTGGAAAATATATGGTTTTCTAGGGTCTCCGTACTGTTAGGGGGTCTTATGGCACATAATACACATACGGGGTGCAAAAACTGCAGGAGCCGGGGAGTCATTCGTGAAAATTCATATGCACTATTTTCATTTGGGTGCCCCTGTACCCCACGTAGTTTGGTATGCATATAGGGCATCAAACTGTTCAGTAGACCCCTGGTGTTCCTATTTGGGGTGATTTGCCTTTGTATGCAAGAAATTGTGTGAGATAAATGCAACAAATTGCAACATTTTTTGGCGATTTTCTGCAATGTCATAGAAACCACTAAATTTTAGGAAAGCTTTGCAGATTGGTACTTTTGTGTAGAAAGGACTCTTTACCCATGTTGGATTTGTCTGAACGTGTACTTTCCAAAAATATATGGTTTTCAGGGGTCAGCCTACATTTCTGCAGCTTCTATCCCACATAAAACTGCCATGTGTTTATGAATTAGGTAAAGGTAAGCCATGAAATTAGTGGCACAAGGTATATTTTGGGGCCTCTAAGTGCCATGTGCTTTGATAAACCCATGTACAGTGGGCATCAAACTGTTCAGTAGCCCCCTGGGGTTCATATTTAGGGGGTTTTATCTTGGTACCTGATCACCTATAGAAAATAAGATGCTGCATGTTGGAAGTTTTGAGGTGATTTTTGGAAATGTCATAAAATTGGCAAACTTAGGAAAGCTTTACGGCTTGGTACTTTGGAGTAGAAAGACACGGGTACCCATTTTAGATTCGGGGGAATGTGTACTTTCCAAAAATATATGACTTTCTGGGGTGAGTGTACTTTTTACTAACTTTATCCCACATATAATGATGTAAATGTGTTTATTTTGCAGAAGCTGATTTGCCACATACTTAGCTAAACCTATACATATTGGGCATCAAACTGTTCAGGGGACCCCTGGCGTTCATATTTAGGGTGTTTTATCTGGTTACTTTATGACCTGTAGGAGATAAGATACTATAGACTGGAAGCTTTTTTTTTTATTATAAAAACCAATAACTTTAGGAAAGCATTGCAACTTGGTAGTTTGGAGCAGACAGACAGTTGTGCCTATTCTGGATTCCCCCAGAATAGTGGGGGACACCCCCACTATATAGTTATTGGAGAAATCATTGACTGTCACCTAAGGGGGGTGACATAATGAAGTACGGTTAAAAACAAAACCCTGTATATCCTACTTCCACATGTCCCTCTAAAAAGGAGAAAGCGGTGGGATTAGGGACGGGCTGAATATGGTGCATCTTCTTGGCTGGGCTGCAAAAAGAGAGGGCATGATCCTTCCCAACAGGTTCCTCCTCCCATTCCGGGGCTGAGGGCCATACAGGTTGATAAGGGGAAGATCAGGACATCCAAGACCATAATCTGACCATCTCTACCTCAGTCACCTGTTTGACTGTTACCTTCTTAGCATCTAAGGACCACCGCTCTACTGCAGGTCTTGGCCACAAGAGAACAAAACAGAAATAGAGACTGCACCCAAGTGATTTCAGCTGGGGAGCTTCCCCCATTTATTATACCAATGTACCACAAAAAAAATCAACGTTTCGGGGAGTTTTTGTTTAATAATTGCTTTGCGATATATTACATGAATGACACAGTTTTTCTCTTTTATTATATTTGAGTCTCACATATGTTGTTTGCACTAATATATATGCTCTTAATAACAAGGTCAGCTGACATTCATACTCTGGATATTGCGAGAATGGACTTCTGCAGAAATTTATATTGGTCTTTTTTGTATTTGACTTTTTTTTAAAAAATGTTTTTGTGCTGGACTTTTTCACAAACAATATGTTCCTGAATAGGATTGGTGGTGCTTAATTACCCTGCCAATCACTCACCTGCTGATTAGGGGTGGGGTTTCATTACTGCTTTGTTTTTTCACTGTGTGGGTATCCTGACGAAGGGAGGGAGTGCCCCCCGAAACGTTGATTTTTTTTGTGGTACATTGGGATAATAAATGGGGGGTAAGCTCCCCAGCTTATGTTTTGCTTGAGTGCAGTCCCTATTTCTGCTCTATACAATGTTGGGGCGCTGCCATACGCCTGGGAGACTTTGCACCATAGAATATCGCCTACGGTGAGTGCAGCTGGATGCCTGCTGGAGCCGCACTTCCAACATCCCCTGGGCTGCCCGGGCAGCAGACTAAATCCCGGCCAATGTATGCGGAGCCAGGGATGTGCTGGGTGCCATTGCCTATAGCAGGAGAACCTTAGCCTGCCAGCCCCCCATCCCTCTCCAGCCCCCCTATCACATCCCCATACCTTCTGAGCCAGATCTTTAGGTCTGTGGGGGGGATGGACTCATTCTCTATGAGGATGGTGACCTTACAGACCCCAGGCCTAGACACGGGCACTGCCCCAAACCCCTCCCACATCCCTGTAACATCCCTAAACTTGTCCCAAAACTCATCCAACTCCTGGGGCCCCATGAAGCTGATGGTATAATCCTTACATACCTTGTTATGGACAAAGCAATAAATATCATTGGCTGAGAAACCCATGTCACAGATCTTATCAATGGCTCCTTTCAGGCAAGGGTCTCTCCCACTGCAACTGGAGGGTAAATCTTCCCATGTCGGGGGTAATTTCCCTCTGCAGGTTGATCACCCTGCCCCACACATACCCCACCCATAGGACACTCACACTCACACTTTTGTTATGATACAAACAACATTAGCAACAACCGGTCACTTCCATTGGCTGTAATTACACCGCCCCCCCCCCCCCCCCCCCGCGGCATTTGCTGCAATAGTTAAATCATTCCCTCCTGAACCCTAAATACTTGTACCTGCCCCCTGCCAGACACCTTGCGCCTGAGCCCCCCAAACCCAGCCATGTTTTTTTTTAGTGATTTAGAGTCATCTTTAAGCTGGAAGAGGAAGGCAAATACTATCTATAAAATATAAATAATAAAGACCAATTGCAAAGTTGTAGGAATAGATCATCCTATGACATACTACACGCCCACACACATTTGCACTGGAAACATCACCATTAGGAATTGTTGAACTTCAAGAGTCTACAGTAGAGTCTTCTAATTGGGTGGCTGCCGGCTTTATTAGCTGACTTGGCATTCTTTCTTTTTTGGACAGATCTGATTGTGCCCCCCGCTGCCCAGTACCCCAGCTTTCCCTCCCATGTTGTTCCATGTTGTCACCGGCTTTTTCCCTGCTCTGAAAGAGATGTTGTAGCCCCACTCACTGCAATCAGCGCATTCACCAGTTACTTACTATTGTATTATGTGCAAGGGGTGCCCCACTCACCCTCCTGATGGGCACTGGTACTGGGAGGGCATGTATGGCCGTCTCTCAGTGCCACAATGGCGTGCATGGCAGTCTCTCAGTGCTGGAGGCTGCAGGCTGGGCAGTACTAGTGAAACTGGCACCTTGGAAAAAGAAAGTACAGAGGCCGCTCCCTGATTCACTGGCACATAAATTTTTATAGTGTTTTTTGTAACCTTTATACACTGTGTAGGGGAGAGGCACCGTATTATCCACAGTAATGTGAGAGGTGCCCAGTCTGCAACTGTGTTTCCCCAACCCCCTCACTGCCCTCACCGTGAGGAATCCCCCACCCAACATCCCCCGGCAGGGCATTCCCCAACCCCCTCACTGCCCTCACCGTGAGGAACCCCCTACCCAACACCCCCCGGCAGGGCATTCCCCAACCCCCTCACTGCCCCACCGTGAGGAACCCCTACCAACATCCCCCGGCAGGGGCATTCCCCAACCCCCTCACTGCCCTCACCGTGAGGAACCCCCTACCCAACATCCCCCGGCAGGGCATTCCCCAACCCCCTCACTGCCCTCACCGTGAGGAACCCCCTACCCAACATCCCCCGGCAGGGCATTCCCCAACCCCCTCACTGCCCTCACCGTGAGGAACCCGCCTACCCAACATCCCCCGGCAGGGCATTCCCCAAACCCCCTCACTGCCCTCACCGTGAGGAACCCACTACCCAACATCCCCCGGCAGGGCATTCCCCAACCCCCTCACTGCCCTCACCGTGAGGAACCCCCTACCCAACATCCCCCGGCAGGGCATTCCCCAACCCCCTCACTGCCCTCACCGTGAGGAACCCCCTACCCAACATCCCCCGGCAGGGCATTCCCCAACCCCCTCACTGCCCTCACCGTGAGGAATCCCCCACCCAACATCCCCCGGCAGGGCATTCCCCAACCCCCTCACTGCCCTCACCGTGAGGAACCCCCTACCCAACATCCCCCGGCAGGGCATTCCCCAACCCCCTCACTGCCCTCACCGTGAGAACCCCCTACCCCAACATCCCCCGGCAGGGCATTCCCCAACCCCTCACTGCCACCACCATGAGGAAACCCCTACCCAACATCCCCGGCAGGGCATTCCCCAACCCCCTCACTGCCCTCACCGTGAGGAACCCCCTACCCAACATCCCCCGGCAGGGCATTCCCCAACCCCCTCACTGCCCTCACCGTGAGGAACCCCCTACCCAACATCCCCCGGCAGGGCATTCCCCAACCCCCTCACTGCCCTCACCGTGAGGGAACCCCCTACCCAACATCCCCCGGCAGGGCATTCCCCAACCCCCTCACTGCCCTCACCGTGAGGAAACCCCTACCCAACATCCCCCGGCAGGGCATTCCCCAACCCCCTCACTGCCCTCACCGTGAGGAACCCCCTACCCAACATCCCCCGGCAGGGCATTCCCCAACCCCCTCACTGCCCTCACCGTGAGGAACCCCCTACCCAACATCCCCGGCAGGGCATTCCCCAACCCCCTCACTGTGAGGAACCCCCTACCCAGTTTAGTTGCAGTCTCTCCAGCTCATTAATATCCCTCTTAAGGACTGGAGCCCAAAACTGCCCCCCATACTCACTGTTACTGCCCCCATACTCACTGTTACTGCCCCCCATACTCACTGTCACCGCCCCCCATACTCAGGGTGAGGCCTTACCAGTGACCTATAAAGAGGCAAAATGATGTTTCATCCCTATTTATACAAGACAGCACTTTATTTGCTTTTGTAGCCACCGAGTGACACTGCCTGGAGTTGCACTGCTTGTTATCCACAAATATTCTCAGACCTTTTGCAAATGCGCAGAAAATGTGAAGCCATGTGCATGCTCAAAATAAATGCAATAGATATGCCATGATAATTTGATGCATTGCACGTGGGTAAATGTATATGTAAAGAAGCAACATAATGTAATGGATCCGCTCCTTTGAGGAAGCCAATGAGTGAAACACGTCAGATGTGACACCATTAGGGGTGGGCAGGCCAGGAAAAACATGATGGAAAAAGACATTGTAACTGTATTGCCTGAAGTGCAATGCTTTTGTATCAAAGTTAACTATTAGTATGTTATAGAACGGCCAATTCTAAGCAACTTTTCAACTGGTCTTCATTATTTGTTTTTCATAGTTTTTTTTAATTATTTCCCTTCTTCTAACTCTTTGCAGCTTTCAAATGGGGGTCACTGACCCCGGCAGCCAAACCCTATTGCTCTGTGAGGCTCCAGTTTTATTGTTATTGTTACTTTTTATTCCTTATCTTTCTATTCAGCCCCTCCCCTATTCATATTCTTGTCTCTAATCCAAACTACTTCCTGGTTGCTAAGGTAATTTGGATCCTAGCAACCAAATAGCTGCTGAAATGCCATGCTGGAGAGCTACTGAACTGAAACTGAAATGATTAAACTACAAATAATAAAAACTGACCAATTGCTAATTGCCTCCGGTTATTACTCTCTACACTCTACTAACCGTTAACAAAGGTGAACAACCCCTTTAACCAGTCCCCAAACAGTACCGCGAGGGCCCCCCTGAGGGAGGAGTCACATGTTACACGTGCCGGGAGTTCCAGGGAGTTGTCACTGCCCTAAAGCCTTGGGGGGACATGTAACAGGTTGTAGGAAATGGTTTCCCTGTAACAATTATACAATTAGGGACTGGTCCCAGTGGGAGCAACCGCAGGAAACCAGACAGAGAGAGACACACAGAGAGAGACAGTCCGGGGGTTACAGAGAGAGACAGTCCGGGGGTTACAGAGAGAGACAGTCCAGGGGTTACAGAGAGAGACTGTCCAGGGGTTACAGAGAGAGACAGTCCGGGGGTTACAGAGAGAGACAGTCGGGGGGCTACAGAGAGAGACAGTCCGGGGGTTACAGAGAGAGACTGTCCGGGGGTTACAGAGAGAGACAGTCCGGGGGTTACAGAGAGAGACAGTCCGGGGGTTACAGAGAGAGACAGTCCGGGGGTTACAGAGAGAGACTGTCCAGGGGTTACAGAGAGAGACAGTCCGGGGGTTACAGAGAGAGACAGTCGGGGGGCTACAGAGAGAGACAGTCCGGGGTTACAGAGAGAGACTGTCCAGGGGTTACAGAGAGAGACAGTCGGGGGGCTAAAGAGAGAGACAGTCCGGGGGGCTACAGAGAGAGACAATCCGGGGGTTACAGAGAGAGAGAGAGACAGTCTGGGGGTTACAGAAAGAGAGAGACAGTCTGGGGGTTACAGAGAGAGAGAGACAGTCTGGGGGTTACAGAGAGAGAGAGAGAGACGGTCCGGGGGTTACAGAGAGAGACAGTCGGGGGGCTACAGAGAGAGACAGTCTGGGGGTTACAGAGAGAGAGAGAGAAAGTCTGGGGGTTACAGAGAGAGAGAGAGACAGTCTGGAGGTTACAGAGAGAGAGAGACAGTCTGGGGGTTACAGAGAGAGAGAGACGGTCCGGGGGTTACAGAGAGAGACGGTCCGGGGGTTACAGAGAGAGAGGAGACGGTCCGGGGGTTACAGACTGGGGGTTACAGAGAGAGATGGTCCGGGGTTACAGAGAGAGAGAGAGACGGTCTGGGGTTACAGAGAGAGAGACAGTTTGGGGGTTACAGAGAGAGACGGTCCGGGGGTTACAGAGAGAGAGAGACGGTCCGGGGGTTACAGAGAGAGATGGCCCGGGGATTACAGAGAGAGAGAGACGGTCCGGGGGTTACAGAGAGAGACGCTCCGGGGGTTACAGAGAGAGACAGTCTGGGGGTTACAGAGAGAGAGAGAGAGACGGTCCGGGGGTTACAGAGAGAGAGAGCCGGGTCCGGGGTTACAGAGAGAGACGGTCCGGGGGTTACAGAGAGAGAGAGAGACGGTTTGGGGGTTACAGAGAGAGACGGTCCGGGGGTTACAGAGAGAGAGAGAGACGGTCTGGGGGTTACAGAGAGAGACGGTCCGGGGGTTACAGAGAGAGAGAGAGACGGTTTGGGGGTTACAGAGAGAGAGAGACGGTCCGGGGGTTACAGAGAGAGACGGTCCGGGGGTTACAGAGAGAGACGGTCCGGGGGTTACAGAGAGAGACGGTCCAGGGGTTACAGAGAGAGACGCTCCGGGGGTTACAGAGAGAGACGGTCCGGGGGTTACAGAGAGAGACGGTTCGGGGGTTACAGAGAGAGACAGTCCGGGAGTTACAGAGACGGTGCGGGGGTTACAGAGAGAGACGGTCCGGGAGTTACAGAGAGAGACAGTCTGGGGGTTACAGAGAGAGACAGTCGGGGGGTTACAGAGAGAGACAGTCTGGGGGTTACAGAGAGAGACAGTCTGGGGGTTACAGAGAGAGACAGTCTGGGGGTTACAGAGAGAGACAGTCGGGGGGGTTACAGAGAAGAGACAGGTCTGGGGGTTACAGAGAGAAGTCCTGGGGTTAAGAGAGACAGTCTGGGGGTTACAGAGAGAGACAGTCTGGGGTTACCAGAGAGAGAGACAGTTGGGGGGGTTACAGAGAGAGGACAAGGTCTGGGGTACAGAGAGAGACAGTCGGGGTAACAGAGAGACAGTCTGGGTTACAGAGAGAGACAGTCGGGAGGGTTACAAGAGAGAAGACAAGTCTGGGCGAGGTTACAGAGAGAGACGAGGTCTGGGGGTTACAGAGAGAAGACCAGTCCGGGGGGTTAACAGAGAGAGACAGTCGGCGGGGTTACAGAGAGACGACCAGTCTGGGGGTGTACAGAGAAGAGAAAGTTCTGAGGGTTACAAGAGAGAGAACAGTCTGGGGGGTTTACAGGACGAGAGGACAGTCGGCGGGTTACAGAGAGAGACCAGTCGGAGGGGTTGACAGAGAGAGACAGGTGCTGGTGGGTTACAGAGAGAGACAGTCTGGGGTTACAGAGAGAGACAGTCTGGGGGTTACAGAGAGAGACAGTCTGGGGGTTACAGAGAGAGACAGTCTGGGGTTACAGTCTGGGGGTTACAGAGAGAGACAGTCTGGAGGGTTACAGAGAGAGACAGTCTGGGGGTTACAGAGAGAGACAGTCTGGGGGTTACAGAGAGAGACAGTCGGGGGGTTACAGAGAGAGACAGTCTGGGGGTTACAGAGAGAGGACAGTCTGGGGGTTACAGAGGAGACAGTCTGGGGGTTACAGAGAGAGACAGTCTGGGGGTTACAGAGAGAGGACAGTCGGGGGGTTACAGAGAGAGACAGTCTGGGGGTTACAGAGAGAGACAGTCTGGGGGTTACAGAGAGAGACAAGTTGGGGTTACAGAGAGAGAGACAGTCTGGGGGTTACAGAGGAGAGACAGTCTGGGGTTACAGAGAGAGACAGTCTGGGGGTTACAGAGAGAGAGACAGTCTGGGCGGTTACAGAGAGAGAACAGTCTGGGGGTTACAGAGAGAGGACAGTCTGGGGTTACAGATGAGAGACAGTCTGGGGGTTACAGAGAGAGAGACAGTCGGGGGGTTACAGAGAGAGAGACAGTCCTGGGGGGTTACAGAGAGAGACAGTCTGGGGTTACAGAGAGAGACAGTCCGGGGGGTTACAGAGAGAGACAGTCGGGGGGTTACAGAGAGAGACAGTCTGGGGGTTACAGAGGAGAGACAGTCTGGGGGTTACAGAGAGAAGACAGTCTGGGGGTAAGAGAGAGAGACAGTCTGGGGGTTACAAGAGAGAGAACGGAGTTAGCACAGTCGTGGGGGTTACAGAGAGAGAGAGAGACAGTCTGGGGGTTACAGAGAGAGAGAGACAGTGGGGGGGTTACAGAGAGAGACAGTCGGGGGGTTATAGAGAGAGACAGTCGGCGGGTTACAGAGAGAGAGAGACAGTCTGGGGTTTACAGAGAGAGACAGTCGGACTCTGGGGTTACAGAGAGAGACAGTCTGGGGTTAGAGAGAGACAGTCGGGGGTTACAGAGAGAGACAGTCTGGGGGTTAGAGAAAGACAGTCTGGGGGTTACAGAGAGAGACAGTCTGGGGGTTACAGAGAGAGACAGTCTGGGGGTTACAGAGAGACAGTCTGGGGGTTACAGAGAGAGACAGTCTGGGGGTTAGAGAGAGACAGTCTGGGGGTTACAGAGAGAGACAGTCTGGGGGTTACAGAGAGACCAGAGAGGAGCTGTTGGCAAAACACAATTTATTGCTGACATTTATACACAGTACAAAAAGCAGTGCAATGTGGGTATTTCAGGGGCACAAAACAGGGCAAATCCATAGAGACACGGGAGGGGGGTATTTTCAGGGGGGCAGGATGGGCTCACAGACTCTGGGGGGGTCACTCATCGCTTGGAGAAATCCCCACCTAGAAGAGAATGAAGGAATAATCATTATTGGGGGGCAGGGGGGGCACAGTTAGTGAAGTTTGGGATATGCACATACCCGGGACTGTGGGAACCGCCCACCGCATATGGGTGCAGAGGGTAAGGGATACTGGGCAGAGGGCAAGGGATACTGGGCAGAGGGTAAGGGATACTGGGCAGAGGGCAAGGGATACTGGGCAGAGGGCAAGGGATACTGGGCAGAGGGTAAGGGATACTGGGCAGAGGGTATGGGATACTGGGCAGAGGGCAAGGGATACTGGGCAGAGGGTAAGGGATACTGGGCAGAGGGTAAGGGATACTGGGCAGAGGGTATGGGATACTGGGCAGAGGGCAAGGGATACTGGGCAGAGGGTTAAGGTACTGGGCAGAGGGTAAGGGATACTGGGCAGAGGGCAAGGATACTGGGCAGAGGGCAAGGGATACTGGGCAGAGGGTAAGGGATACTGGGCAGAGGGTATGGGATACTGGGCCAGAGGGTAAGGGATACTGGGCAGAGGGCATGGGATACTGGGCAGAGGGTAAGGGATACTGGGCAGAGGGCAAGGGATACTGGGCAGAGGGTAAGAAGTCGGATACTGGGCAGAGGGTATGGGATACTGGGCAGAGGTAAGGGATACTGGGCAGAGGGTAAGGGATACTGGGCAGAGGGCATGGATACTGGGCAGAGGTTAGGGATACTGGGCAGAGGGCATGGGATACTGTCAGAGGGTAAGGGATACTGGGCAGAGGGCAAGGATACTGGGCAGAGGGTAGGGATACTGGGCAGAGGGTATGGGACTTACTGGGCAGAGGGTAAGGGATACTGGGCAGAGGGCAAGGGATACTGGGCAGTCAGGGTAAGGGATACTGGTCGAAGGCAAGGGATACTGGGCAGAGGGTATGGGGGATACTGGGCAGAGGGCATGGGATACTGGGCAGAGGGTATGGGATACTGGGCAGAGGGCATGGGATACTGGTGGCAGAGGGCATATTGAAGATACTGGGCAGAGGGCATGGGATACTGGGCAGAGGGCAAGGGATACTGGGCAGAGGGCATGGGATACTGGGCAGTGAGGGTATGGGATACTGGGCAGAGGGAATGGATACTGGGCAGAGGGCATGGGATACTGGGGCAGAGGCATGGGATACTGGGCAGAGGGTATGGGATACTGGGCAGAGGGTAAGGGATACTGGGCAGAGGGCATGGGATACTGGGCAGAGGGTATGGGATACTGGGCAGAGGGCCATGGGATACTGGCAGAGGGTATGGGATACTGGGCAGAGGGTATGGGATACTGGGCAGAGGGAATGGGATACTGGGCAGAGGGCATGGGATACTGGGCAGAGGGCATGGGATACTGGGCAGAGGGCAAGGGATACTGGGCAGAGGGTATGGGATACTGGGCAGAGGGTAAGGGATACTGGGCAGAGGGCATGGGATACTGGGCAGAGGGCATGGGATACTGGGCAGAGGGCATGGGATACTGGGCAGAGGGCATGGGATACTGGGCAGAGGGTATGGTATACTGGGCAGAGGGGCATGGGATACTGGGGCAGAGGGCAAGGGATATTGGGCAGAGGGTATGGATACTGGGCAGAGGGTATGGGATACTGGGCAGAGGGCATGGAATACTGGGGCAGAGGGCAAGGGATACTGGCAGAGGGCAAGGGATATGGGCAGAGGGTATGGGATACTGGGCAGAGGGTATGGGATACTGGGCAGAGGGCAAGGGATACTGGGCAGAGGGCATGGGATACTGGGCAGAGGGCAAGGGATACTGGGCAGAGGGTATGGGATACTGGGCAGAGGGCATGGGATACTGGGCAGAGGGCAAGGGATACTGGGCAGAGGGTAAGGGATACTGGGCAGAGGGCATGGGATACTGGGCAGAGGGCATGGGATACTGGGCAGAGGGCATGGGATACTGGGCAGAGGGTATGGTATACTGGGCAGAGGGCATGGGATACTGGGCAGAGGGCAAGGGATATTGGGCAGAGGGTATGGTATACTGGGCAGAGGGTATGGGATAACTGGGCAGAGGGCATGGGATACTGGGCAGAGGGTATGGGATACTGGGCAGAGTGGGCACTCACCTTGGCAGCTGCTGCACTCACAGCTGTGGATCACGGGCAGAACCACTGGTTCCGTCTCCCCATCCTCACACTGAAGGTTCAGGATCCTCACAGGGCTCACTGGGTCCAAGCGGTAACTGCAGCAGTCACACACGGTCTGTAGGTAGGGCTCCTGTGGGACAGGGAAACAGCGCCACCATCAGGCACGGGAATCCACATGATGTAGAGAGGGAGATTCTGAGACAATTTTCAGTTGGTCTTCATTTTTATTATTTGTGTTTTTCTTTTAATTATTTCACTTTTTAATCAGCAGCTCTCCAGTTTGGCATTTCAGCAGTTATCTGGTTGCTAAGGTGCAAACTACCATAGCAACCAGGGAGTGGTTTGAATGAGAGGCTGATATATAAATAGGAGAGGGAGTGAATAGCACAAAGTAACAATAACGGGAAATTTGTAGCCTCGCGGCTGTTGGGGTCAGTGACCCCCATTTCATTCAGAAGAAAAAGGCAAATCATTTATAAACTATAAAAAATTAATAATGAAGACCAATTGAAAAGTTGCTTAGAATTGGTCGTTCTATAACATACTAAAAATTAACTTACAGTTGGGTCATTTCCCTATGGGACCAAAGTGTAAATTATATCCTTATAAATGGGGAGTAGTGATGTCATCAGTTATAATTGGAGCTTAGTGATGTCATTTCTGTCACATGACTCACTAAAACTTGTATATTATAATAAATAAAGTACCCCCTGACTTATAATATCCCTATATGTTACAATAGGGGGCACTTTATTCACTATATATTTTAAGGAACTCCTCGCGGGCTTATAATATCCCCATATGTTACAATAGGGGGCACTTTATTCACTATATATTATAAGGAACTCCTCGCGGGCTTATAATATCCCCATATGTTACAATAGGGGGCACTTTATTCACTATATATTATAAGGAACTCCCTCGGGGGCTTATAATATCCCTATATGTTACAATAGGGGGCACTTTATTCACTATATATTATAAGGAACTCCTCGGGGGCTTATAATATCCCATATGTTACAATAGGGGGCACTTTATTCACTATATATTATAAGGAAACTCCTCGGGGGCTTATAATATCCCTATATGTTACAATAGGGGGCACTTTATTCACTATTATATTATAAGGAACTCCTCGGGGGCTTATAATATCCCTATATGTTACAATAGGGGGCACTTTATTCACTATATATTATAAGGAAACTCCTCGGGGCTTATAATATCCCTATATGTACAATAGGGGGCACTTTATTCACTAATTATAAGGAACTCCTCGGGGGCTTATAATATCCCTATATGTTACAATAGGGGGCACTTTATTCACTTATATATTATAAGGAACTCCTCGGGGGCTTATAATATCCCTATATGTTACAATAGGGGGCACTTTATTCACTATATATTATAAGGAACTCCTCGGGTGATGGAGTAGTTATAATATCCCTATATGTTACAATAGGGGGCACTTTATTCACTATATATTATAAGGAACTCCTCGCGGGCTTATAATATCCCTATATGTTACAATAGGGGGTACTTTATTCACTATATATTATAAGGAACCCCTCGGGGGCTTATAATATCCCTATATGTTACAATAGGGGGCACTTTATTCACTATATATTATAAGGAACCCCTCGGGGGCTTATAATATCCCTATATGTTACAATAGGGGGTACTTTATTCACTATATATTATAAGGAACCCCTCGCGGGCTTATAATATCCTTATATGTTACAATAGGGGGTATTTATTCACTATATTATTGTTATTGTTATTATTATTTATATAAAGCATGTACATATCCCATAGTGCTTTAGAGACAGGACTATAATACATCATTGCCTATTATTATTATGTTCCCTTTAGTTGGCCTTTAATGGAACTGTCAGCCAGACGGCACTTGCCCTTTCTCCCTGGGTGCTCAGGACAGTAGTGGGGCCAATGGGGCAGCATGGGCCCCAGTACAAAGTAAGGGAACAGGCGATGGGCAGAGTTAGTAGGAGACCCACCTCAGGAAGGACGTTGGTCCAGGACAGACATTGCCCCCTACAGAAGCTCACTTCCACTTGGTCCAGGTGGCAGGGGCCCTTGGTGATGTTGCGCATCTCCTTGTGAAGTTGGCAAATGGCCGTCGGCTCGTCTGGTTAAAGGGAAACACACCCCAAACATTATCTTTAGCCCCAATATAATATCACTGCCAGCCTAGGCTAATAATGTAGGAGCTGGGCTGGGAGTAATGGGGCAGTTGTGCATAAGTACAGTTTAACAATAATGGACCCAATCAGCAGGAGACTGGAGACATCATAGCAAATATGGGTGGAGTAAGAGGTAAGTCCCACCCTACACCCAAACACAAACAGGCACATAGAGAGGCCAGTGTGGCCCTTACCTTGTATCTCTCTCCTACACACGGGGCAGCATTCCCCCGGCTCCTGCACTTTCACCTCCCCCTGTATAAGAGATGTATAATGAGCAAATATACAGAACTGTATGTATCACACAATGGCAGCTATAGAGATATAGTGGATTATGTGAGTTGTGTGTGTGTATCCGAGAGTGGTTTTACCCATCACTATATCATCTAATCCTTCATAATGTCTTACTGTTACGCAAATACCCCATAGGATCTTCACAACTCTCACACGTCAGCACATATTATCTTCTCTTCCTACAGAATCCCTCCCTAATGCCCCATAACCTCCTACAGAATCCCTCACTAATGCCCCATAACCTTCTACAGAATCCCTCACTAATGCCCCATAACCTCCTACAGAATCCCTCACTAATGCCCCATAACCTTCTACAGAATCCCTCACTAATGCCCCATAACCTCCTACAGAATCCCTCACTAATGCCCCATAACCTCCTACAGAATCCCTCACTAATGCCCTATAACCTCCTACAGAATCCCTCACTGATGCCCCATAACCTCCTACAGAATCCCTCACTGATGCACCATAACCTCCTACAGAATCCCTCCCTAATGCCCCATAACCTCATAGTAACATAGTAACATAGTAACATAGTAAGGTGGGTTGAAAAAAGTCCATCAAGTTCAACCATAATGCCTATATATAACCTGCCTAACTACTAGTTCCTACCTCCTACAGAATCCCTCACTAATGCCCCATAACCTCCTACAGAATCCCTCACTAATGCCCCATAACATCCTACAGAATCCCTCACTAATACCCTACAACCTCCTACAGAATCCCTCACTGATGCCCTATAACCTTCTCTAGAATCCCTCATTGATGCTCTATAACCTTCTCTAGAATCCCTCACTGATGCTCCATAACCATCTCTAGAATCCCTCATTGATGCTTTATAACCTCCTCTAGAATCCCTCACTGATGCCCCATAACCTTCTCTAGAATCCCTCACTGATGCTCTATAACCTTCTGTAGAATCCCTCACTGATGCTCCATAACCTTCTGTAGAATCCCTCATTGATGCTCTATAACCTCTTCTAGAATCCCTCATTGATGCTTTATAACCTTCTCTAGAATCCCTCATTGAAGCTTTATAACCTTCTATAGAATCACTCACTGATGCTCCATAACCTTCTCTAGAATCCCTCATTGAAGCTTTATAACCTTCTCTAGAATCCCTCATTGAAGCTTTATAACCTTCTATAGAATCCCTCATTCATGCTCCATAACCTCTTCTAGAATCCCTCACTGATGCTCCATAACCTTCTCTAGAATCCCTCATTGAAGCTTTATAACCTTCTCTAGAATCCCTCATTCATGCTCCATAACCTCTTCTAGAATCCCTCACTGATGCTCCATAACCTTCTGTAGAATCCCTCATTGATGCTCTATAACCTCTTCTAGAATCCCTCATTGATGCTTTATAACCTTCTCTAGAATCCCTCATTGAAGCTTTATAACCTTCTCTAGAATCCCTCATTGATGCTCTATAACATCTTCTAGAATCCCTCACTGATGCTCTATAACCTCTTCTAGAATCCCTCACTGATGCTCTGCATCCTTTAGTAGTCAAAGGTTCCTCTAGACTTTAAAGTTGTCCATAAATGCCAAGATATTGTCATTTAACCAATGATTGATTAACATGAAGTCTGATAGCTGGTAAATATGATTGTATGTAGGAATGAGGGCCTGGGAATATAAAGATACCACTTGGGAGCAAGTCATCAATGTCCTCCTTTGCCCCTATTGCTCTATCCTTATAATCAGACTGACTCTACACCAACAGATATTCTCTGATGTTATTGCTTAAGGCAAACCAAGTGAATTTTCACTAATAGATATAACAGATATCTTTCTACGCAGATATCTGACTCCACATTTCCTTTGAGGTGCCCTGAGGACCATATGGAACCTTCTGCCAATGCCTGTGTGTAGGTGTATCACCAGCTCTATGGGGAGAGATTAGCCTCAAAGCAGTAGATTTCTGACTGGAGGAGAACTCAGTGTATCATACAGACAGTGTGAGGGGTAACAGGGGGGGGACTAATTACCTCCAGGCAGTGCAAAGGGGGGCACCCAGCCGTGCACTCTCTCAGCCCATTTACACAGCGGCATGTCTCGCACCCATCTTGCCATTCAGTACCCGGCTGCAAAAAAAAACATACAGTGAGGGGGCAGTTAGAGCAAAGTCACGAGGCCCTTCTCCACTCAACAATACCATTTCTATGGTCCTGGGAGTATACAAACTACAGGTTCTACATTCTAATGTAGGCACAACATAGTATTTCCATGTTTGGGTAGTTTCCCAGCCAAACAGACTGGAGACATTTTCAACAAGGAAGTGGATGTACATTTGAATATAGACCCCCTATTCCATCTAGATCAAGGTTGTTCAACTGAAGATCTGAAGGCTGGATTTGGCCCTCCAAAGGTTTTTTTATGGCCCCCCATAATGCCATGGACTTGGAAAATGTTGTTAAATTATGAACCCAATGTCAACTAAAACCCAACCTGGGACTGGCTGTAGTAGGGAAATATCGGTGGAGAAGGTGTAGTGGGCGTGGTTACTCACCAGGTAGATCTGCCCTTGGTGTTCACACTCACAGTGAGCAGCGGTGACACAGGGCCCACTGATACTCCGGTAGCGCCCAGGCTCACACACACAGCCCCCGCTGCCACTGCAGTTCCTCTGTGGGTCCCCATACATCTCCTGGCATGTCCGCTCACATAGCTCGGTACCAAGGGAAGGTCTTCTCCAGCTCTCGCCCTCAGGGCAATCTGTTCATTTATAAGGAAAAAGATAGTAATAGGATATATGCATCAACACACATCAAAGGGTACAGTGTGATGCCCTTACGGGTGGTGAGTGTGGGCAAATAGTGTAGCTCAGTACTCACCACAATCTGCCTGAACACATGGCCTTTGGCGGGTTGAAGGCCCAGAACATTCCAGACCCTCATACAGCCGTTGCTGGACTTGATGCCTCAGTGAGATCTGTACCCCGGTGCCACACGTCACTGTGCAAGGAGACCACTCTGACCAATCAGACCACTGGCAGTCAACTGCAGGGAAATAAGGGCTCCGTTATAGGCAAATAATAAAAGTTACTGGGTGAGGTCCCAAGGCAAGAGATGGTCCTCTAAAGCACCACAAGCATCTCCCAATCAAGGGTTTAATTCTTGCCCTACAGAATAGATCAGCAACTGGCCACCAGTAATTAACTACCATATACACTACAATATAGATGGACACCACCCTGTCCACAAATGAATGTTGGGTTTTTCAAGAGGAACATGATGGGATAAAGGATAATTAAGTGGAGGAAGAAATGGTATGACCCAGAAGCTGGCCCTAGTGATGGATACTCACCATTGCAGTTGTCCTGGGTACAGCTAAATGCCCCCATGTGGCAGACACTGGAAGACAGAAGACAAATCATAACAGACATTCTCTATATACATTTATATATATGACTAACAAGCTATACTCTGCACTGGTAGACTGTGCCCATGCCCGTTCTTTTACCCTCTCTCTCCCTTATGATCTACACATGGTACTGGGAGTAGATGACCCCCCCAGCTCCTTACCAGCTGTTGCATTGGTGGTAGATGGCAGTGCCAGCTTTGTATTCTTTCATTGTCTCCTCCAGAGTGAGGTTGGCCGCCCAGGGCATGCTGGCAGTTGGTTGCAGGGAGCAGGTGCAGTTCTCTGGGCTTATACACGTGCCATTGAGCAGTACCTAGGGATATAAAAGGAGGAACAGTGAGTCGGCTACTGATGCACGGGCAAGGGTGGCAGTACTGGCATTCTATGCAGCACATCTGAGAGTGCCAACATGGACCATACAAACCAGCTTGGGCTCAGCTGACCCAGCACCTCTTCTAGGACTAGTGACTCCTAACCCTAAGTCCCAGCTTCTGAGCATGGTTGAACTTACTGTTGTTCCTCTCCCTCCCCTTCCCTTTGAGATAATAGAAATAGGTGAGCCTACTGCCCCCTAAAGCTCTGCATCCCCAGGCTCAACCCTTCCAAGAATCTTGACCATCTTATTTGCCCAGTGAGGACTGGCACTTTCAGACTGTCTATTTGCCTATTACTCAGGTGTTAGGGCACATTCCCCCTGGGGCCAGTCTGTTCTAGGGTAAGTACCAGAGTGACTTACCTGTCCCACTGGGCAGGAACATCCCGGCTCACAGGTTTCATTCACACATTCTGTGCCAGGTCGGAGGTCGGCGCATGTTTGAGGGCACACATTAGCACAATCACTGTACACTTGGTCTCCAGGACACTCTAGAGAAGGAAGAAGAACTTGGGGTGAGCAGAATAACAGATTCCTATGAGGGCAACTCTCTGGATCATTAATTAGCTTTATGTTCTTGATGCCAAGGGAAACATGCAATAAATATTATCTACTGGTCTTGGCTCCTGGGGCTCAAATGAGCTTGTTTGGGTGATACCGAGTTCCTACACACCAACAAAACCAAAATAATAAAAAAAAAAAAACAAGGCCAGATGGAATTCCCACCCCCTGAGCAGCGCTGCAGACTGAGGTTATCTTGGCTCCATACCTGGGGTGCAGTTGTGGGAGTTGCAGGATCTGTGCAGGAGAAGCGGGGCAGGACAGGGATTTCCACTGAGATCACCTAGTACCAGGACCATTCTCTTCCTCTCAGATATTCCTCCCCCACAGCTGGCGCTGCACTCACTCCATTCCGACCACTCGCTCAGCTCACAGTCAGCTGGAACCAAAGCAGTGTCTAGAAGTTACTAGAGTCAGCGACTAGAGCTGGAAAGTCCAATTCCCACCATGTACTGGATGATATCCCACCTTGAATGATTTTTGGAACAAGCAGAATATCCAAGGCTATTGTGATTACAATTAGTATTGTGGGGTAAAGATAGGTCAGTATGGGTCTATGTGTGGGTGCTGGGGGTCACTTGGAAGGGTTGAACTTGTTGGACCTTGTTCTTTTTCAACCCAACTTAACTATGAAACTATGTAGAGCTCAATGGGAGGACTGATTAATTTAATGTACAAGCAATGCCCCTCATACTGCCACATACTGTACCTGGGCAAGGAAGGGTGTTACACTCCTCCACCTCTTTGGTTTCACTGCCACAAGGAACCCCATCAGGTTCTTCCTGGGAACACATGCGGCTCCTATGCCTGTGGCCTCCACCACAGCTCACAGAGCAGGTACTCCATTCTGTCCAAGTTCCGTAGGACGGACAGCTCAAGTTGGTGCAAGTGAAGGTCCCATTCAGACATGTGCTGGAGACATGGAACACAAGTCTATGATTTAGGCTTCACATGCTCCATATTTACTCACACAGGGGCAATAACTGGGCTCAGCCTGAACTATGGAGCGAGGAGGTCACCATGCTTGGGTCAAATAATTGGGCTCAGAGAACGAGAAAGTGTGATAATAACGTTTTATGAGTCTTCTCTGGTGCCATGCATGGACAATGGAGATGTGTAAGAGATAATATGGGAGTCTGGAAATGGGGAGGACAAAATGGAGGAGAAATGAGAATAAGAACCTACCAGTTGTTGCAGTCCACTCGAACCTCATCACCCGGCTCATACTCTATGGTGGCATCAGCCGTGGGCATTCCACACCTGCAGTCTGAGATGGGCACACACCTCTTGTCCTGCAGAAGCCACCCATCTGGGCACCGGCAGCCTAAATACACCCACGACATGGGAAGAGATTAGGGCAAGGGGCAGATACAGGTAGGTGCCTGATTGTGACATTAGGGGCTGAGTCTCTATCTGGATCAGGAACTCACCAGTTCTGCACTGGCCCTGCAGACACTCCACATGTTCCCATAAGTCAGTGCAAGCACGCGGGCACTGGTTGGCACAAGACATCTTGAAGGCTTTCCCACGATCCTCGCACTCCTCACCTGGGAGGAAGGGGGTAATTAGCTCAGAGATGCAGGAGGAACCTTGGAATGAGCACCCAGTAAGTTAGTAATTCCCAAGGTACCTACCTGGACAGGCTGCAGTATTACAGCTCTGGGATTGGAACCTTGGACCCTGACAGAGTTTGCCCCCAACTGGGTGATAGACATGGCGCCATCGGACACGGAACCCCCCACTGCAAGGCTCCCGGCATGGGCTCCACTCCCCCCACGGGCTCCAAACACAGAGATCTGGGACACAAACAAAAACCCCAGTTATTTACCTCTGCCAACCGAAACCTGCCACTGAAATACTGTAATAATTAGTACTCCCAATGGTACTTACCTACCTTATACTCACATACACTCCCAATGGCACTTACCTACCTTATACTCACATACACTCCCAATGGTACTTACCTCCCTTATACTCACATACACTCCCAATGGTACTTACCTCATCTATACTTACATACACTCCCAATGGTACTTACCTACCTAATACTCACATATACTCCCAATGGTAATACTCACTAATACTCACATACATCCCAATGGTACTTACCTCATCTATACTCACATACACTCCCAATGGTACTTACCTCCCTTATACTCACATACACTCCCAATGGTAATACTCACTAATACTCACATACCTCCCAATGGTACTTACCTCATCTATACTTACATACACTCCCAATGGTACTTATCTACCTAATACTCACATATACTCCCAATGGTAATACTCACTAATACTCACATACCTCCCAATGGTACTTACCTCATCTATACTCACATAAACTCCGAATGGTACAAATCTCATTTATACTCACATACACTCCGAATGAGCCTAAACCAAGTGATAATTCTCTAACTTGCCAATCAGTTGGTATTGATATTGCCTTATTTATATTAGCCCCTTTATTCAGCCAGTAAATAATTATGTACTTACTCAAATGTACACATACCCTATTATTTATCCCAGTGCTCAGGTAACCAATATTCTCAACTAACCCCAGCCAATTAAAACTCCCATACTCTCTAACCTACCATCTCAATCAGCCGATTAAGACCCCCACAGTGCCTCACATACCTTGGCAAACTGATCCAATGCCCATATACTCTCACATACTCTCACATACTCTCACATACTCTCACATACTCTCACATACTCTCACATACTCTCACATACTCTCACATACTCTCACATACGCTCACATACTCTCACATACTCTCACATACTCTCACATACCTTCACTAACCCAAGACTGCTGGAACCAAATAAAAGGCCCGAGGCAAACTGAGTAAAATGAAGCGATTCTGTACCTTCACAGACCCCCTTATCTGGGCAGTCTCTCTCCTGCGTGAGTTCCCCAATACAAGCAGCTGAGGGGCCGCTCCATGGGAAGCCGGTGTGGGAGCTGAGGCAGAGCCTGTGGCGTTGCTGTACTGAGAACATTGCAGGGGTGACGGAGGCATTTTGTAGAGAGAAGGGGGCAGAAGGCAGGCAGGGGCTGCATGGAGACCACTCAGACCACTCGCTCAGTAATGCCTCTTCTATAACACAATCAGAGACAGGCATCTTAGAGGCGACATGATCCATACGTACATTTATACATAGGTCAGTATAACAGTTGGTCTTTTTTTATAGGTGACAATAGGACATTGGCAAAGGCTGAAGTAAAGGAGAATGATCGTCAGCATAGAAAGGGTTTCTTTAATGTGAGGGCACTTGAGCTAAGGGATTCCCTTCCCTGGGAATAATAATATGTAATGTTAATGTGAATGTACTATACATATGTAGGGACCCCAAAGAATTGGGCCCCTTCAGGATGAGTTCCCCTTTAGACAGGCACCATGAGGGCGGCCTTATGGATTTGGACACCTAAAGGTGGTCCTGAGTGTTTATGTGTGAAAAGGGAGTTTCCCTGTTGTTCAGCAGCAACCACTAGGTGGCAGTGTGCTGCAATATAAAAAGGGATGACACCCATTTTGTGAAGGTCTTTCTGCCTGGGACTGCCTCTTGTAAAGAGGTGAACAACAGGCTAGTGTTCCAGTACAGGAGATACTGTATTAGGTCACTCTAGGAGTGACAGGCAGGCTCGAGAGAGTGGGCAGCAATAGCCCCAACAGGAGAGAGAGGGGTTAAGACCCCCCAGCACTCATGGCTGGAGTGGGTTCCAGTTGCCCAGATCAGAAGAGAGATATTGCTGGTTTGGTCCTTCGGATTTAACTGCCGGAGGCAGCAGATCTGAGACTTCATGACTCTATTGTGGTGCTCGGAAGTGGCTGCTCTCCTTAGCAGGGGGCGGGGCTTTCTTTTGTTACATCCAATGGTTGGCAAAGAGAAAGTCTAGAAATATTTATCATCGGTTACAGTCTATATATTGCATTCCTGTTATGGAGCTTGGCTGGGCACCTCCTGCCCTCAACCTCTTGCCAAAGCTCACGTCCCATCACCCTGTTCACATGACTTACCGTGGCAGTTTGTCCTGTCGCACTGTAGCTCCCCCTGCTGGCACATACTGTGAAGATAATAACACAATATCAGGATAAAGGATTCACTCAGCCAATGACTGACTTGTGCTACTGCTAAAATGAAGAAGTCTATGAAGGAATCAATAATATCTGCTGCTTTGTGTCATTAGTAGAAGATCAGCAGTCTCTTTCCATTGAATCAGTGCTACATGGGCCCAGGGTATAAATAAGCTCTATTATAACTGTAATAAAAAGCCTTCTTTAACCACAGAGGCCATGATTGGCAGACTTTATAGCCCAGTGATATACAGGTAGATGTGCCCAAGAGCCCCAAGGTGTTCAGTCCTGAGCACCCTGACATTATACACATTATGCTATTACTATTTCTGGAAAGGGTGTCTAAAGACCCAGGTTTGTTCCCTAGTTCCTGATGAGGTCTCAGAGACATCCTTAAAGCAAAGTTGGACCTTGCCAGTTGGGACTCACCACTCTCTGCATCCTAAGCGCACGGTCTGCCCAGGAGGGAGAAACAGGGTCTCGGGGGATGTTGCACTGTCTGTTGGTGGGACGTACACACAGCCGCACTCAGACCGAGGGACACAATGGCCATTCTGCTCCAGCATTCCCTGAGTTTTGGAACAGAAAATCCATTCGGAATGATTTAAGATTTGAAACCACCATGACCATCCCACCATTTCCCTGGTTACACTCAAATCCACTTATACCCCTCCCATTTGTGTCGCCCCCAAGCCCCCATCCCCAAGAGCCGTTCTAGAAAATTCCATTTTCCAGTCTTTGTGCTTTCATGGCAATGCTTACTTCCTGGTACCCATCTAACTCCACTTCCTTTACTGGTGCCGACATCATCATCATTATTTATATAGTGCCAGCAAATTACTCTATGGCAACTGACTTGCCCAGTAACAACTCTTCTTATAGTTCAGCCTGGGAATATTAGTTAAACCAAGAAACCAATAAGTTAAAAACTACAGAGAGCGCTCAGCTGTAGGACAATAGGACTAAGTGAATGCCATGCTTGCCCTGTCTATGTCCACCCTTGATTGTGACTTACCCGTGGGCAGTAACAGCCAGCCTGGCACCTGGGAGCATCACGGCAAATCTCTGGTTGGTGTCTGGAAGAGCAAAGCCCCTCACAGGGGGAGCCGCAGGGGTTGAACTCAAATGGAGGAAGGCAGCTGGACTCTACAGAACAATTCATTGGGTCCATCATTCATTAAGATGGAAACACAGAGTCAAGTGTCACTTATTTATAGTAAATACTCAATGTATTTAATAATGGAAAAAATACAGGTACTGGAAAGAATTGTATGAGTATGTCCCACTGCCAGTGGTTAAGGGCTCACCAGAGCAGTCAGACAGGTTACATAGTCTCGATTCAGTCCCAAGCTCCTCGCAGCCATCTCCTCTGAATGTGAGGCCCTTCTGGTCCCTGAAACGATGTTGCAGCAGAGAATGGCAGGAACAGTTGGTCCATTCACTCCAGGGGCCCCAAAGGCAACTTCCTGAAATGAAAGGGGATTGGAACAGTCTAGTTATTTGACCTGACAAAGATACAATATTAGGAAGCATGGAATAGACACATGGAGATAGTTTGATCTCCGGCAGTTAGGGAATGGGGAGCCCAGATATAGAAATATAGAACCCAAAGAGGAACAAAATCTTGGATGGACACAGGGCTCCCCTGAGCAGGAAGTAAGATGGAATATGAAAGATCTCAGGCAGGTAGGGAATGGGCAGCCCAGATGGGCCAGTAGCCATAGAAATATAGAACCCAAAGAGGAGGACAATCTTGGATGGACACAGGGCTCCCCTGAGCAGGAAGTAAGTTGGAATATGAAAGATCTCAGGCAGGTAGGGAGTGGGCAGCCCAGATGGGCCAGTAGCCATAGAAATATAGAACCCAAAGAGGAAGGAAATCTTGGATGGACACAGGGCTCCCCTGAGCAGGAAGTAAGATGGAATATGAAAGATCTCAAGCAGTTAGAGAATGGGAAGCCCAGATGGGCCAGTAACCATAGAAATATAGAACCCAAAGAGGAGGACAATCTTGGATGGACACAGGGCTCCCCTGAGCAGGAAGTAAGATGGAATATGAAAGATCTCAGGCAGTTAGGGAATGGGCAGCCCAGATGGACCAGTAACCATAGAAATATAGAACCCAAAGAGGAAGACAATTTTGGATGGACACAGGGCTCCCCTGAGCAGGAAGTAAGATGGAATATGAAAGATCTCAGGCAGTTAGGAAATGGGCAGCTCCAATGGATCAGAGTTATATTGAAAGTTGAGGATAGATGAAGTCTAGCAGCAGATGAGCAGAAATCAAAATAAAACTTTGTATCTTATTCCTCTCCAATCAGTGTCCCAGATATCCTACAATATAGTTCAACCTCTTTTGCCTCTGCCCTTCCTACTTCCTTCCTGAAGAAGGCATTTTCTGGCCAACACCCACCTTGGCATGGCTGAATGTAGCAGGCCGCTGTCTCTACAATCTCAGTGGTGTTGCAGGGCACATCTGGGGATTCAGGAACAGGACAGTCACATCTCCATGTCCGACTCCTTAATCCAGTGCCACATGGTTTAGAACAGGGGCTCCAGTCAGACCAATCACACAGGCCGCTTCCTGAAAGGGAAGTGGATACAAATATTAAGAAGTCAGCTGATAATTTCCCCTTGCTTTGTTTCTCCATAGCTTCTGCCTCAACGTGCAGTTTTGCCCAACAGCAGGGTGAATCCTAGTGATAAAGATGTGTTCAAATGAAAAGAGTGAATAATTGGTGCAGAGCTGCTTCTCACCCTCACAAGGCCTATTGGAACATCCCTGTGTCTCTGTGTCTGGGCCCACACAGTCTGAACCATTGTTCCTGGGGGGAGGATTGATGCAGGCCCGCGTGCGGATCTGAATGCCTGGACCACATGTGACCTGACAGTCTGACCATGGGGACCATGGGGTCCAGTTTCCATCCACTGAAAGAAGTGAAACAAAGGAGGGTTGATGTGTCATTAAGAGAGGTATCGTAAATGTTTGGACTTGCAATGGACCAATTATTTTATCTCCAGTCCATGGAATGCTTTCCCAACTGGAGAACATGGAAACTAGATGGAAATATGTTATTTATACTTTATTAAACCTACTCTATAGGGTTTCTGGTATTATTGGCACAAACCATTCCTTCCAAATAAGCCCAATGCTCACACCCAATGCCGTTTTACACCCAACTCTGCCCTTGCCCACACAGACTATTGATACCATTTACAATAAAATGTGCCAAGGTGCCCATCAGGCCTTCACTATAAAGCACCTCCTTTCTACCTCTCAGCTATTAAAATTACTCCAACTAAACATCCCCTTCTAATCCCACGCACCTTCATTGAACCCCAAACAAACCTTTCATTTCTCTAGTTCAATTCCATCTCCAATAAGTTGGTTTCAGTCTGTATTTGACTATAATGGTGGAACGGATCTACTCCTATTGTAGAGTGGTAAGAATTTTGACTGATATACAATAATATGGAGCAGAACACTCTGTGATATGATCTTAGGGGCCGTGTCACTGTCCCATACCTAGCAATGCTCAGAAGATTGAGTCAAGGGGCAAATAGGGGGTACAGTGTAACAGGTTTGGCCACAGGACCCAACTGTGCTACAAATCGATCAGAGAATTTGATCTATTCTGGGAAATAGCAACAATATCCCACTTTGTATTTAGCTAAATCTTTGAGTGACGTTTGCCAACCATTATCATTGGCAGGTTAACCCTTATACCCCTAATGAGTAGCGACTCAGTCTCCTACCTCTGCACTCGACGTCCTGGCAGTAATTTCCCTCCGGGGTGCAGATACTGGTGGAGAACAAACACAGAATAGTAAGAAACCATGAGAGTGAAATTAGCAAGAAATACAAACTGAGCTGCCGGATAATCTAACCAGCAGGCCATAGGTCTTTCTGTGACCCTGGGGTCCTCGCAAGCTGCAAAATTTCTTCTATTCACATAGAGAAAAAGAGCAAATTGACCTAATGCACTGGTACAAAGAATGGCAAAGAGCAGTCAGTCAAGTACATGGGTAGTTGGTCAACCACAAAGGTAAAGGGCCAACAAACAGCCATAGGGCTAAGCACAGTATAAGGGTATAGGGCCATGCCTCTGAGTAGGCATCTATTGCTAAACAGGATATTGCCACAAGATGGAGACACTGAACATTAGCAGCCACATACTGACCATTGTTGGCATTCTCCTGCCAGCCAGGCATCTCCAATGCGCCTGTTGGTGCCATTGTGTGGACAAAGTTCAGGGCACATCCCAGGGTAACATGGGCGGGATTGCTTCTCAGGTACCTGACACTCCCTTTTAGGAGACCCCGAGGTGGACGATCTGTAAGAAAGACAATTATCAACTAATTGAGAGAAATCTACATTGTCTTCTCAAAGTGCATAAGAGTGTTGTCCAGTGTTGGACATTGTGCCCCATTTATTAACCAAGACAAAGCACTAGAACTCAATTTGATGCCATTGGAAGAAACAATGGGTTCCTATCTATCTCCATAATTCTTCCAATGATAAATGTCTTTCAAATTCAGTCCTGCTGCTCTGCCATATTCTGGTACATGACTGGTGTCAGAGAATCACTATATTACCAAGCTTTGCAATAACTGTTGGTTTCATGTTGGCCTCGCTGATATAGGTGCTACTTGAATCTCCCTCTGTTCCCTTAGGCCTGCCAAAAGGTAAAGTCAAAGAGGAGCATCCCACCTGAATCGGCTTTGGGTGCCGCTTCCACAGGTCACACTGCACTGAGACCACTTGGACCACTGGCTCCACTGACAGTCAAGGCGTGGGCAGGTGTTGTTGGTGCAGACAAGATGCCCATTCAAGCAGGTGCAGTTGTTGCAGTCTTCTTGCAGTGAGCTGCCAGGGGTCCAGCTTTGACCCTGTGTGTCTGTGCACTCACAGTGAGAAACGGGGACACAAACTCCGTCTTGCTCCAGAAGCCCTGTGTAATAGAGCATACACACAATACAGACAGTCTAACTGATATTAAGCCTCGGTGACAAAGCAGAGTCCCTCTGCAGAAGAAGACAGTGATCCCGCTTAATCAGTTTATAAAATGAAGAGGTGATTAAAGCTTCTCTGACTAAAAGAAGTCTAAAATAAAATATATTCCGTCTACAGAGAACAAAATTAGATAATTATCATTCCTAGCCTCCAGAAAGTGATAGTTTCATCAGATGCTAGGCTCTAGGTGACAGAGCATAGACTCAAGCACGTCAATGTGACTGCACATAATCAGCCTTAAGGAAGTCTACGTAAAAGAGTATAAATAGCTTATAGCAAGTCTAGGTAAGAGAGAGAATGTGCATTTTATGGCAAATGTAGCTGAGATAATTCTGAGCCTCCAGCATTCCAGGCAATAGAGCATTTTAAACCTTTAGAAAGTATGGAAAGTAAGAGGGGAAAAGAGAACACTCCACCATAGCCTTCCAAAGAGAGTTATGCTACAATATAGCTGTTGTGATCTATTTAATCATGGATACTGTCTACACCAGATATGGTCTCCTTCATGTTCAAACCAAACACATAATAGTTCTTGGATAGGCAAGTCAGTGTAATGGGTTCTCACCTTCTGGGCAGCGGCATCCTGCTTCACACAATTCTCCATTTTGGCATACAATGCCCTGTTGGTAATCGGAACAGTGACGTGGGCACTTATTGGCACATTCAACATGCTCCATGCCTGGTAGACAACCCTCATCTTCATCAAAACAAAAAAATGAAATATTATCCCTCTACTTCCAGTGAATCATGAATTTACAAGACTAACCCTCTGATAACTTAGTAGCACCCTCAGAGCATGGCATTCACCCATCCGGGACCTTACCACAGGGCTTGGGGTTACAGATTCGCACGTGGTACTTCTCTCCAGGGCACTCCTTGCCTCCATTTTTTGGTGGAGGGCTTGTGCAGGTTCGGCTTCTTATTGACCTCCCTCCGCCACAGGTGCGATCACACCATGACCATGGGCTCCACTTAGACCAGCTTCCATCCACTGCAACACAATAATAGATTATGTACTTGGGCTGCTATGAGTGGTGCAAGTTAGCAGAAATGGGTGTCAATGAACAAAGAATATCATCACAAAAGTGGAACGTCTCGGAGGAAAAACAGGTTCTTGTCCCTCTATATCCAGAGATACTTGGACAACCAAGTTTCTCCAAACATATTAATTATATGGTGTCCAGAGTAATGGTGGGCAGATTGGAAACATTATGATGACCCAAGTAGATAGATCACTAATGTAGCTTATTGTTGACACGGGGACATCACCCAATTCAAGCAGTTTCTTTGGATATATTTCATATAAAACTACCTTTACAGGCCTGCAGGTTACAGAATCTCCTCTCCATGTTCCCAGTCATAATATTCTCACACCAAGAACCATTCGCTCCTGGTGGGTTGTAAGTGCGGAGACGGGTTTGCTGGCCAACCCCACAGGTCCATGAGCACTCACTCCACTCCGACCAGGGGTTCCAGGAACAGTTTCTCTGGCGACAGTCTTCTCCTTCACATAATGGGGAGTCTGAAGTGGAAGAGAGAGAGAGAGAGAGCAGATGGTAATAAAGTTGAAACTCAAAAATTATCATCTTAAAGTGAACTTTCTGAGGGTAAAATGCAGTGATAGCAAAAAGAGTTAAAAAGGACCCGGGTGTGAGGTGCTGAAATTTTTCTGTATCTTACTGACCTGTACACTGCGGGAGGTTACAGGCTCGCTCCTGGTATGACTCCCCTGTACAATTCCTTCCTCCAAGACAGAAGCGAGAGCGAGTCTTCATTGCTGGGTACTCATTGTCACTGCAGCTCTTTGAACATGGTGTCCATGAGGACCATGGACCATAACCCCCTTCCTCTGGTGACCCTGAAATGCAAAAGGCCATCTGGGACTGAGGAGGGTTTTCACTATGTTCTTAATGGCTTTATACTCATGATTGGTGGACTTAACTCTCCTTCCTGCTCTCAGGTTATCATTTTTAGTTAATATGTAGGATGGATGGAACAGTCTTTATACTAAAGCATTTTGGCCTAAACCATGTTTTAACATATACATGAACTAAAGTTCTATTCCTCTACTGCCAAGAAACAGGTCAGGCTGAGCCAACAACATATCCCTCCCTTAACTCTACCCAACCTGTAGACCCCAATTCCATATAAGCACGTTGGCTCTCTTTCATTAATGTTGGCCAGTGAAGACTGGACCCCTATAACATCTGTATTAATAGATGCTTATGGCATACATCAACTTTTTGTAAGAGAATGGCAGGGATGGCATTTTTAATGATTTCTTTAAAACCACAAAACAAATTCAGTATTGAAGAAGGAGGGTTTGTTGAGTTTTTGTAGGAGTCTAGACCTATTGACCTGGAGTACTGTGTTTTTTCTTTACTACAGCACATTTAAAAGACAAAGAAGGTCTATTAATGATCAATGATCAAATGCACAAATATTTCCCCCCTCTTCCATTTCTCTTCAAGATCTTGTTACTATTGTTAAATTTACATCCAATGTATTTTCCCACAGAAGCCTTTCATTCTAGTCCCATCATCACATCACACATTAAATATATGACTTCTAAATCACAGAAAGGCGTTCTCCTCAGCTTGGTCTAGAACCCACTAGGGCCCCGTAGTATGAACTCATGAGAGGGAATCTATAAAGGAAGGAAGAAACTTGGGGATAAAAGTAGCAGAAGGGGAAGGGGAATTTAAAATAAAGGTAAGGGGGAAGGAAAAGGAATGAGAAAGACAAAAGGAGAAGAAGAAAGCAAGGTAGTTAAGGAATAATGAGACAAATGGAGAGAAGAGCAGAAATAAAGAAGAAGCATAAATGGGATGTAAGATGAGACAGCTAGGGCAATAGCCACTGGGGATAAAACTCAAAGTATGGATGCCAAGGTCTCCTGACTGAGAATTCCCATCTTTGACTTTACCTGTGATATCTGGGAAAGGTTCCACGGTGGGGCTTGTTATATCTGCAATACAAGGAGATGTGGTTACATATTTCTCATCTTGTATTTATGGATTGTGTATCCGTGAGAAGCAGAAAGTCTATGACAATGAGATGTGTCTCTGTACCTTCACACTCTGGTGTCTGGCAGTATTTAATGTCCATGCTGGGGCCCTCACAGTTCCTTCCCCCATTGGCTGGGGCTGGATTGGTACAGTGCCGTGTCCTGGTCATATTCCCAAGGCCACCACAGCTCACAGAGCAAGGACTCCAAGGGCTCCAGGGGGTGAATGCTCCGTGCACAGGGCAAGCAGAGAAGGTGCAATTCATCCAGCCATTCTCACAGGTGCTGCAAAGGAGAGAAGAAGAACAATGCTTCAATAGAAACTCATCCAATATATCTCTTGTTTTATATGAAACAATTTGAGGTTTGGGTGGATCTGCAATAAACTATTACTCTGACAGTCATCATTCAATTTCTTCTTTGTTTTCAACCTATTCTGCTTGGCCAAGGGTACATCACAGAGGCTAACATACTGAAATGACCAGAAAAGAGCCAGTGGGGTGGTTCAGCGAGCTGCACATCGGGCCTAATGAGACTCTCTCCTCGTTTGTATACCCTATGATCTGAATCTCCCCCACTTCATCTTGTAGAAAAGCCAGCCTTTGGGGCAGTAGTACCCAAACTGTGGGGTTGGTTAGGAAAGAGCAGTGGTAGGATGGCTTATCCTGAAAGAACCTGGAGAGTATGTCCATTTGATATCTTAGATATGCCAGAAAGCCCAGGTTGGAGGTCAGTTATGTATAGATGTGGGGCTAAACACATTTACTGTCTTAGATATTCTTGCAACAGTGGCTGAATGACTTGTATAAATAACTGCTCTGCATGTATAACTAACCTTGTTAAGAGCTAAGGGGGCCCAGCCTGACCATGGGTAATGTTTATGGAACTTACCAAAAACTGCATTCATGTTGGACCTTCTCTCCCGGCATGACCTCCTCTCCCACCAGAATCTGAATCCCTCTGTCGGTTAGTGGAATGGGTGTAACATTTGGATTGGATGAATGATTCCTAAACCGTTGTACTATCTCTTCTGTCATTACACAAGGACATTCCTGCATGACAGAAGGAACAGATTAGGCCGAATGCTTTGGCAGCTCTAATCTCTGTAGTTTGTATCTAAACTACGTTCCTATGTTTAAATACATGAAGAAAACTCCAAAAAAAATCTTCCTTTTGAGATAATTACAGCTTTGTGTTATTTATTGAGGCTGACGATATAGAGGACAAACACTAGACATCATGGAACCGATGTCTCGGTAATAAATACAACAATATTACATGTTCTTGAGATGAAACACAAAGTCACATTATTAGAATTAATTATTCTTAGTTCAAGATTTATCTACAGGGAATATATGATTGACTTCCTAGAAAGGCATTTGGATATTTATGGAGGAATGGAACCTACTGAAACTTGGCTACTATAGCCCTATGTATTAGTAACTCAGACCAGGGCTCGTAGGTGAAACACTGTAGGTAAAGCAGGTTAGTCAGGCATATAGTAATGTAATAACAACTTCAATCAAGAATGTCTTCTGCACAATGACCCAGCACTGAGACTTGGTGGCCAAGGTTAAACCTTCCTTTGCTCTACCTGCAACCCACCCTAGGGGGCACTAAATCACTTATAGCAGGAGGAAGAGAGGAAGAGGTTGGAGGGATTGGGTTGGTTAAATGCAAAGTAAATGGGAAGGAATCTGACCGTGACGCAGGAGCTATTATGGATATACGTCCCCACTGGGCAGTGGCATCCCTCCTCACACCCGTCTGAGAAACATTCCACCTGCTGGGTGAGGTGGGCACAGCTGTACGGGCACCCATCTCCATTTTCACATTCACGGTACAGGCGGCCGGGTGGGCATCCGACATCTGGCAGATACAGAGCACAACTGGTATTAAATAGTGGACAATAATCGTATCCATTCCACGTTAAGGTACATATTACTGAACTACAATATGGTGCCCACCAACCCCGCTGCTTTATTTTATTTTTTAACAAACGTGGCAGTACTAGGGGTATTGGAGCCTTTGGTCTTTTGACCCACTTTGTGACAGATACTCACCAAGACAAACTTGACCATTACAAGACTTGCTTTGAATCGCCTTCCCCTCACACTCGTCTTGTTGGCATTCCCTCACCCGGATCTGCTCCCCACCCCCACAGGACACACTGCAAGGTGACCACGAGGACCAGGGACCCCATGACTCTTGCTCTGCAAACAAATAAATCAGATGATACAAATTAGTTTCAGACACTTCTTCTGCTTTATATTAATTAATGGCTTCATCACACTGGAAGGCCAATAAGTTAGACCATCAGTTCTATGTCCCAGACTATTTCTTATAAAACCTCTATGCAATCCCCACTTGAGATGTTATGAGAGTAGATTGGCCAGTCCTTTCCTGGCCTCTTGAATGTGCAAATGACCATAATGTAAGGGCATTTACACATACAAGTGCCAAACACAAGTGAAATGCATGGAGTTGTGTTCCACCTTCATTCCTTGAAGATATCAAGATGGAGCTGCGTTTTTTTCCTGCATTTCCCTGCGGTGGAACACAACAGAGATCCATTGGAGGGGATACAGGAAGAGGAAGAGACTGCAATAACCCAGTTAAGGTCTATAGGCTTCAATAATGTTATATGGAGTTGACCTGGCATTAGACCTCTTCCATTCCTGGTCCAGATTATCAAGGGCCATGAGGGGGAATCATCCCATTTAGAGAGGGAAATTAAGTGTGTTGGAAGGATGTTCTACCTTGAAGCCCTAATGAAATTACCTTGACATTCCAGGCTCTGGCAGTCTCTGTGTTGTTGCCCATCTCCCAAGCACTCTCGCCCTCCATTCTGGGGAGCTGGGCTGTCGCACTGTCTGACTCGAGTCTGGGTTCCTTTCCCACATCTCTGGGAGCAGGGAGACCAGGAGCTCCAGGGACCCCACTTGCCATCCAGCCGACAGGAGGGATCTGGGGTGCAGAGCAGACGGCCGGCAGTGCAAGTGCTGAGGGCAAATGAGAAAGGGCCCAAGTTTGAGCTAATCAGTTCCAAACAGACAAGGGCAGTAACAGGCAACAGACACCCAAACTGGGACACTGTATTAACAACATCTACTCACCAGTTCTGGCAGGGACCAGACACAGTTTCCCCAGGCAGGGCATATTCCCATGGGATTGGGCCAGACCATGAGGAGCTGTTCCCGGGCTCTGAAGCTTCTAATTACAAAAAAGAGAAAGTAGGAGGAAATTAAACATTGTCTTCCAGGCAATCTGTGATATTCAAGGACAGGAATATGCAATCTGCAGCCCCCAGATCGTTTCAACTCCCACCCATCACCCTTTGATGATCAGTGGGTTTTATTTGGTTAGACATCCCTATGAGCTGGGTTGTATGGCTGCATAAGCTGGGAAATATCCTAATCAATACTAATCAGTAGTTGGGTCAAGCAAAGTTTTTTCTCAGTATTTCCCCCCAATGGTTATCCCAAGACCGGCAGATGGATGTCTAACCCATAAGCACATTCCAATAAATAAAACTGTGCCTCATAAGTCAAAAAATGTGATTTCAACAAACATGTTCTCTGAAGTTATCTAATGGACCTCTTGTTCTGTATAGGAATCAGAAACTGGGCTCCTGGTTCCCTTACTTACCTAGCGAACGGTTCTGGTACTTGCACCGGCACTCACTGGGTTCCACACATGTCCCATTCTGCATCAGCTGCCCATCTGGGCACCCACAGGTCGCCTGGCATCCAGGGCTATCCATACACATTGTATCCTCCTGGAGATCCTCACAGGAACGTGGGCAGCGCCTCCCACATGGGAAACTGACTTGTCCTCCACCGCAATCTGTGAGAAACAGGGTTCAGAGTGAAATATTCCAGCCACAGGGGCAGACAGTTTAGGGCATAGATATGTCTGGTCCCCTGGACTTTAACAGTGATTCTACTTTCTTCACTGAAGTAATTCCAGAGCTCTTCTGCCTCATCTGTGCTTTTCCACCTTAGACTTCCCATTTACAGAGAAATCCACTGATTTGACAACTTTGCCAAAGAGCAGATCTGAGCACCAATTTGGCCACCTACATGCTGGGCTAATTGGGCTAATACAATCATTGTTTCTTGAAAGTGAGGACTATGGAGACCTGTCAAACAAGGACTACATCAACACGCCAATGCTCTCCTTATCAGATGGGGGTTTCAAACCTTCTTCATTTATATCTGTTTCTGAGCCAGATATCAGTCGGGCAGTCTAATCAGAGGCCCCCATACATGGACAGATAAGCTGCCATCTTAAATCTCTTGGCCACCTTAACACATTAGACATACAGCCAATGACTTGACCCTTTGTCCTTGGTAGCATCTTGTCTAAAAAGTATACATAAAACTCCAGAAGATGGGAGCCCTTATCCCACAACATCAGGGTTGTACTCTTGTAGCAATATTTATTGATAACTATGTAACTTCTTGACTATTGAACTTCATAACAAACCTCAATGAAAAGACAAGTGAATTATATACTGCATACGGGCCCTTAGTACCTGAGCATGTGGTGCTGTTATCCTGGCACCCTTGGCTCTGCCTGGCCTCCCCTTGGCATGGAGCCCCACCAAACCGCGCCGGAGGATTGTTACACTGCCGAGTTCTGATGGATTCTCCTGTGCAGCCATCACAGTAGGACCATGGGCTCCAGGAACCCCAATTGCCGTTCACTAAGACAAAGTTTAAAAACAAAAAATACAGATCTAAACACATTGAGTGGCACCAAGTCTAGCGCTTTGGACTACAGATAACGTGTATAGGGGTGTCATTCTGTGTCCCACTAATAATATTTGTAGGGACCCATAGGGTTAAATGGTCCCTATGGCTTTAAATCCCTACAGGTTCAGTTCCCTTAGTTGCTGGGCAGAAGGGAATGTATCTAAGTGAGTTCATTAACATGTGTGCTATTGGTTAGAAGGTATAGTGACCACATCCTGCCTGACTTTGGTATAGTGTGGGGAGAGGAGTGGCACCTTCCTGTTGTTTGCTTCCACCTTAGGGACAAGGTGTATGTGTGCTGAGAGCCCAGGGCATGGGCCCAGGCCCAGTTGAAGTCGGGGAACAGGGCCCCGTGAATGAGGCATTAGATAGTGGCAGGTGTAGCTCCCTTTATAGTACCACTCTAGGGGTGTAAGGCAGTTAGGGTTGAGCTAGAATGAGCAGCATGAGCTCCTGCATAGGATTGCAGTTTTTCTGGAGATAGCTCTCCCAGGCCACATTGCCTGTAGTGTAGGGATCCAAGTGAATAGGGAATCAGGATAGAGAATTCCCTGAGGGATCCACTACAGAGTGTGTCGCAGAGGTGAAGGGAGATTCCTGCCAGTCTGCCCGCAGGAGAGTGTGAGTCTGAATATACACTCGGTATGTGTTGCATGTACCAATGGCCTCTGAAGCTGTATTGTGAGTAACCCTGTGGATGTTCAATAAACACTTATTACTTTGTTATTTGCAAGAACCTCTGGCGCCCTCTGTTTTCATTTTTCTGCCAAGCAGCAAGAGAGGTGTAGTTGCACAATACCCTCACCTTCCTCTTCCACTTAGCGAAGGCCCATTCTGGGTAAGAGAGTACAGTGTAACCCATGTTCTACTGGTACTAGTCTAGGAAGGCAGCTATTGAGCTGAAATAGGTGTTACATTTGGCGCCCAAAAGGCGTGGGGCTCGAAGGTTAAGCTGCTGGTGCATGTTTCTAATTTTTTTGTGACAAGCGCAGGCACTGCTGGATGCAGGAGAGAAAGCTGCTTGGTCACTTCGTGAAAGGCGCAAAGTAATTGGCCGTGGGTTCGGGTTCTGAGGTTCTTTTCCGTTACTCCCATTGGCTGCAGTTACTGCCTGTCATTTAAGTCTTGCGTGCATATGTTTTGGCGCGAGTGAATAGTTTTGGCGCGAGTTGACCAGGGAGGATCCCTGATGTGAGGTCATCGCCGCCATTTTGAGAAAAGCAATAGAGGAAGACGGATGTCTGGTATTGCTCTGTACCTGGGTGTGGGCATTATCTCTAATCCATGCTGAGGGGAGACTGCTGCATACTGTTTCTGTACCCGCATATTGCTGTGGGACTGTGAGAGTATCTTTCCAGTGACTCTGTGTGCATCGGAAGGCCGTAAGCCCATACCTGCGCAGAATGGCGGATGCCCGCTGGGATGGCTGGGAGGAAAAGTACACTCCAGCTGGAGTTTCTGGTGGTGCCACAGGGGAAGTGCCAGTGACTGAAATGGGCCAGAGATACATCTGGCGCGGCACGTTTGGAACAAAGCCTGATAGTGGCAAGCGGTATGTCTGGCGAGGCACATTTATACAGAAGTCTGACAGTGAAGGCAGGAGGGTCATGGTTCCTTGCTGTGGGAAGTGCAATGCGGAGGTCACCAGGGAGCTGCGTGATTTTGCTGCTAAATGCCCTCAATGCCAAATGCCCTGCTGGGTGGGACCCTTCCAAGCCATTGGGAAAAGCAAAGACTCTGAACTGAGGTCTGCCCTGATTTCTGCTCTGGAAGGACTGTCAGTGGTGATAAAGGAACTGGAATAGGGGGGAGGCCTGGTACCCCATTCTGCTCCAATGTTATTGATTGCACTGTTGATATGTTGCAATGTTTGAAATGCTTTGCTTGTTTTTCAGTGACCATTGTTACCCGGTAGTGCTCTGGAGAGACTACCAGAAGAGGATGTCATATGGTGCTATGGTATTCTGTGGGTAATGTGATGTGTTTGATATTGTACCCCATTGTCGGGACGAAATGGTTTTTTTCCCAGGGGTGAATGTAGGGACCCATAGGGTTAAATGGTCCCTATGGCTTTAAATCCCTACAGGTTCAGTTCCCTTAGTTGCTGGGCAGAAGGGAATGTATCTAAGTGAGTTCATTAACATGTGTGCTATTGGTTAGAACAGTGCTGTCCAACTTCTACGGTGCCGAGGGCCGGAATTTCTCTAGCATACATGGTGGAGGGCCGCTAATGGAAGCCAGTTTTGACCACTCCCCCTTTTGAAACCACACCCACTTCAAACCACACCTATTTTATCACAATGGTGGTAGCACAGCAAAATCCCAAATGCTTGGTCCTTACTGTGTGGATATCAACCATCATTCATATGTGAAAGAATTATGTCATATTAAGATATACCCTTAAATTCCATATGCCTCCTCCTCGTCTGTGGATAGCAGAGCAACCCCCAGTACATAATTACACACCTTAGGGACCATTTAATGGCTATTTCCAACTGCTAACAAACTCCCACAACAACCCCCTGCCAGGTTCACCTCCCACAAGCAGCATAGGGCAAGCAGAGTATGGCACACACAGGCAGCACTCTGCCTGTCCTATGCTGTCTGTGTGTGCCATACTCTGCCTGTCCTACCCTGCCTGGGTGTGCCATACTCTGCCTTCCCTATGCTGCCTCTGTGTGCCATACTCTGCCTGCCCTACCCTGCCTGTGTGTGCCATACTCTGCCTGCCCTACCCTGACTGTGTGCCATACTCTGCCTGCCCTACCCTTCCTGTGTGTGCCATACCCTCCCTGACCTATGCTGCCTGTGTGTGCCATACTCTACCTGCCCTATGCTGGCTGTATGTGCCATACTCTGCCTACAGTACCTATGTCTGAGGTGTGAAGAAGTGAACAATGGGAGTGATTACAGTCTGAGCCTGAGGTGTGAACACTGCAGGGGGTGAACAATGCAGAGATAAAAGGTGTGAAAAACACAGGGGATTACATGATTAAACAATACAGGAGGATTACAGCCTGAATCTGAGGTGAGAACCATGTAGGGGGGCAGTTAATCTCAGTACTGATACCATTTAATGCTTACTCAAAGGTAAGCCATCAAAGCAGCCAGACAGGTGGGGGGCCACACAGAGGGGGGTCGCGGGCCGCCAGTTGGACAGCACTGGGTTAGAAGGTATAGTGACCACATCCTGCCTGACTTTGGTATAGTGTTGGGAGAGGAGTGGCACCTTCCTGTTGTTTGCTTCCACCTTAGGGACAAGGTGTGTGTGTGCTGAGAGCCCAGGGCATGGGCCCAGGCCCAGTTGAAGTCGGGGAACAGGGCCCCGTGAATGAGGCATTAGATAGTGGCAGGTGTAGCTCCCTTTATAGTACCACTCTAGGGGTGTAAGGCAGTTAGGGCTGGGCCCCCGTACCAGTACCACTCTAGGGGTGTAAGGCAGGTAGGGTTGGGTCCCCGTACCAGTACCACTCTAGGGGTGTAAGGCAGTTAGGGTTGGGCCCCCGTACCAGTACCACTCTAGGGGTGTAAGGCAGTTAGGGTTGGGCCCCCGTACCAGTACCACTCTAGGGGTGTAAGGCAGTTAGGGTTGGGCCCCCGTACCAGTACCACTCTAGGGGTGTAAGGCAGTTAGGGTTGGGCCCCCGTACCAGTACCACTCTAGGGGTGTAAGGCAGGTAGGGTTGGGTCCCCGTACCAGTACCACTCTAGGGGTGTAAGGCAGTTAGGGCTGGGCCCCCGTACCAGTACCACTCTAGGGGTGTAAGGCAGGTAGGGTTGGCCCCCATACCAGTACCACTCTAGGGGTGTAAGGCAGGTAGGGTTGGGTCCCCGTACCAGTACCACTCTAGGAGTGTAAGGCAGTTAGGGTTGGGCCCCCGTACCAGTACCACTCTAGGGGTGTAAGGCAGTTAGGGCTGGGCCCCCGTACCAGTACCACTCTAGGGGTGTAAGGCAGTTAGGGTTGGGCCCCCGTACCAGTACCACTCTAGGAGTGTAAGGCAGTTAGGGCTGGGCCCCCGTACCAGTACCACTCTAGGGGTGTAAGGCAGTTAGGGTTGGGCCCCCGTACCAGTACCGCTCTAGGAGTGTAAGGCAGTTAGGGCTGGGCCCCCGTACCAGTACCACTCTAGGAGTGTAAGGCAGTTAGGGTTGAGCTAGAATGAGCAGCATGAGCTCCTGCATAGGATTTGCAGTTTTTCTGGAGATAGCTCTCCCAGGCCACATTGCCTGTAGTGTAGGGATCCAAGTGAATAGGGAATCAGGATAGAGAATTCCCTGAGGGATCCACTACAGGGTGTGTCGCAGAGGTGAAGGGAGATTCCTGCCAGTCTGCCCGCAGGAGAGTGTGAGTCTGAATATACACTCGGTATGTGTTGCATGTACCAATGGCCTCTGAAGCTGTATTGTGAGTAACCCTGTGGATGTTCAATAAACACTTATTACTTTGTTATTTGCAAGAACCTCTGGCGCCCTCTGTTTTCATTTTTCTGCATAGCAGCAAGAGAGGTGTAGTTGCACAACACCCTCACCTTCCTCTTCCACTTAGCGAAGGCCCATTCTGGGTAAGAGAGTACAGTGTAACCCATGTTCTACTGGTACTAGTCCGGGAAAGCAGCTATTGAGCTGAAATAGGTGTTACATATTTATCTGATGTGCATGATAGGCAGTTGCTATAGGAAGTATCTGAACTTACCTGGGCAGAAAGTAGACGAGGGGCACTCTTTCCTTTCCAACTGCACCCCAGTATCGCCATAATATTGCTGCACCCCCTGGCACTGATCTCCTCCCTGCTTGGGCTTGGGGCAGGCGCAGCTGCGGTACCTTGTTACCATCTCTGTGCCGCAGGTTTTGGAGCAGGGAGTCCACGAGGACCAATCACACCACCCACCGGCCACTAGGGTACAAGGAAAGTAAGATCTGAGAGGGTTCGGCATAAACACATTATAATATCACAACATCACAGACATAGGGGTCCATTCATGAAACCACGATTGACCTCGATTGAGAAAAATTCGTATTTTTTCTAACTTATAGAACATTTTGTAATAACCACGATAATTTCGTTAAAATTCCACTACTTTTTTGTGATCCATTCGTTCTTCCATGAAAAATTTGTACTTTTCACAACGACTATGAAAATTTTGTTATTCATTCAAGCTTTGGTATCGTCTTTTCGCCAGGTTGGGTCTGTAGAGTGCTATTGAGTAGTGATGAGTGAAATCTTTCGCCAGGCATGGATTCGCAGCAAATGTCCCCATTTCGTCATTGGCGAATTGTTCTTCTGTGAAAATTCTCCGCGGAAAAATTTGCAGTGCGAAAAATTTGTGTCAAATTAGGCGTAGTCGCATCAAATCGGACGTGGTCGCATCAAAAAAAGGGCGCGGTTGCATCAAATTGGGCGCGGTCATGTCAAAAAATGGAGCGGTCGCGTCAGAAAAGCATGGGTGGCAACAAAATAGACACAGGCGGCACAAAAATCGCACGACAAATGCATCTCGTGAATTTTTCGCCGTTTCGCAAATTTTATGGTGAAGCAAAACGGGACAGATTCGCTCATCACTCCTATTGAGTCCTATGGGAGGCTTCCAACCAGAAAGGTTTACGATCGTTTAGATCTAAAAATTTCGGGACTTTCGGATCGCAACCACGATATTTTCGTACGACCAAGAAAAGAATTTTCATGACATTTTCAAACATCAGAATTTTTTGAGAGATTTTTGACGAGACTGCGCCCAATTTTGATGTGACTGTGCCTTTTTCTGATGCGACCGCGCCCAATTTGATGGACGAAAACAAAAATTTCCGTGTAACAAATTTTTCCGTGGTGCGAATTTTCACAGAAATTTTGCAAAACAATTCGACAATGGTGAAATGCAGAAATTCGCTGTGGATCCATGCCTGGTGAAAAAAATCGCTCATCACTACTTTTAACCACTCAAAATTTGTGGTTTCATAAATGGGCCCCTTAGCCTTTGGGTCAAGTTCCCTAGAGAGGAGTAACAGCGAGTGGTCACTCACCTACACAGGGTTCTTTAGTGCAGGACAAGGTCCCATTGAGGCAGGTGCTGTAGGAGACAGAACGCAAGTGAGGAGAGTAGAACAGGGCTCACGGGGTAATAACTTGGGGTAAGTGGCCCATCAGGGGGAAAGGAGAATCTCACCAGTTATTACAGCCGTCCCTGTGGGGAACCATCTCCCCCGGGAGGTATCTCCGACCACTGATAATGTCCAGGCAAGTACACTCCTCCACATCTACGCAGGCCGTGCCATTCTCACTCAGCACCTGTCCATTGGGACAATAGCAGCCGGGCTGGCAACGCCACATGCAGTGCTGGCAATGGGGAAGAAATGTTCTCTGAATGCAGAACTTACATCTAATGACCATTATACCAATGACCATATACGTCTTGTGCAATTCAATGCCAGATGCCCAGCTACCCAACTGCCAAAGCTAAAGGGCTTCCCCCGTACAGTTTTGGGTTTGTAATTAAAGAAAGGTGTGATAAGTCAGGGTGTCAGTTATTCTCTAACTTGTGAGCTTCACCTATTAGTAAATCATGGCTATACCCCAATACTGAGAAAAGAGAAGATACTTACGGTGATATCATCACAAGTCCGGGGGCAAGGGGGGCCACAACTACTGAACACAGAGCCCAGGATGGCAGAACAGTTGGCTTCTAGAAGAAGGGAAAAACCAATGGAATGACTCCCATACACAATGCCCAGTGACCCATGGCTAAAATAACATGCAGATATGTGTCCTGGGGAGCCAATTAGAGTGCTGGAATGGCTAAACCCCCCCCCCAAAACCAGCAGCGTGTTCTCTGACCCTTCAATAAGAACCTTCCTGCAGGAACCATATAGTCAGCCTGGGTTGGTTCCCTATGGTATTATAGAGACCACAGTTGGATGAAAGTGAGACATGATGGAGCTTGAACTCACCCTGAGTATTAGAAAGCCACCCATGGAAATATAACAGTAGAAGCAGCCTCACAAAGCCAAGGGCCACTAAGAGCAGGAAATGGCAGGTTCATGTGCCCCTATTCCCTTACCTTCTTCACCGGGGCACTCAGCCAGGTGGCAGGGCATTATCTCTGAACTGGGACCCTCGCAGTAATTTCCTTCCCCGAGTGGCAAAGGGCTGTCACATGTCCGGCTCCGCATCTTCACCCCCTCTCCGCAGGTCTTGGTGCAATCAGTCCAACTGCTCCATTGGCTCCAGTTTCCACCCTCTGTCAGGGACATGGGAAATGGATGAGGCAGAATCTGACACCTCGAGGGGCAAATAATTTTCTAGAACACCATACCCTGATCATCTCAACCCCCGTAGACTTTATACATGAAAATGACTTCCCTGGGGCCAGTAGTGAGATATGGATATATATAATATGTATTGTAGCTGGGTTTCTCCACCTCTTTGCTCTCATTGGGAGTCAACTTCACACCAAAATTAATTGTAGGATTATGTGCCGTAGTTGAATTACCATCGCCACTGTATGAATACATTATGGTGACTATGGAGCCGATGTCTCCCAGGGAGATCACAATAATGGAAAAGGGGCCCTATTGAGCATGGCCCCCTCATATCCGTTTGCTTGATGGATAGCACATGGGGTCCCCTGGTGTTTGGCCACCACAACGCTCCTCCAGTGCCAGAGCACTATACCTTCCCTTGGAAAACATCTCATTCTTTATTATCCAGGGACCCAGTGAACCAGTAATAAAGGGACGGACAAATGACCATTCCCAGTACCAGTCATGTGACCCATAGGCTTCACTATAGTATTGGGAATTTAAGGGTCCCAATTCCCCACATCACCAAACTATAGAGATAGAGGAATTCATGGTCACCTGAGCAGGGCTCCACACTACAAGGCTGCTCCTCGCGATCGGGCCCCTGGCAGGGAAGTCCTGTGCCTGATGGGGGAGGATCATCACAGAATCTGTAGCGAGTCTGGAACCCACCGCCACACGTGGAAGAACATTCACTCCATGGAGTCCAGTCTGACCAGTTACCATCAACTGAGAGTATCACAAAGAGAGAATCCCATATAATATATTTATAGAGCCATTTCCACCCAGGCCTTAGCTTAGCTTCACTGCTTATATACTGTAGGTAGGTTCATATGTGAGAGTCATGTTTGTAGTGCAAGTAGGTGGGTATTGAGCATGTTGGGATTACTAGGTCCCACTCACTGGCAAGGTTTAGGGAATGGGTCGTCTTAATTGCATTGTAGGAAAGGGTTTTGGCTTCCCATGCAGGTACCAATATAGTAATGAGTTTTACCCCCATACCCTCTCCATGCCCTGACATCTTCAGAGAATGGCGCAGAGCATTTCTGTGTATATAGAACAAGCGTTACCTTCACAGCCCAGCTGGGTGCAGTTACTGATCTGGCCGGACAAACAGGTGCTGTGGGGAAATAAGGCAATAATTCTATTTATAGTTACATAGTTACATAGTTACATAGGGTTGAAAAAAGACCTGTGTCCATCAAGTTCAACCCATCCAAGTAAACCCAGCACACCTAACCCACACCTACAAATCTATACACTCACATACATAAACTATAAATACAACCACTAGTACTAACTGTAGATATTAGTATCACAATAGCCTTGGATATTCTGATTGATCAAGAACTCATCCAGGCCCCTCTTATAGGCATTAACAGAATCTGCCATTACCACATCACTAGGAAGGGCATTCCATAACCTCACTGCCCTCACCGTGAAAAACCACCTACGCTGCTTCAAATGGAAACTCCTTTCCTCTAATCTATAGGGGTGACCTCTGGTGCGCTGATTGTTTTTATGGGAAAAAAGAACATCCCCCAACTGCCTATAATCCCCTCTAATGTACTTGTACAGAGTAATCATGTCCCCTCGCAAGCGCCTCTTTTCCAGAGAAAACAACCCCAACCTCGACAGTCTCACCTCATAGTTTAAATCTTCCATCCCCTTAACCAGTTTAGTTGCACGTCTCTGCACTCTCTCCAGCTCATTAATATCCCTCTTAAGGACTGGAGCCCAAAACTGCACTGCATACTCAAGGTGAGGCCTTACCAGGGACCTATAAAGGGGCAAAATTATGTTCTCATCCCTTGAGTCAATGCCCTTTTTTATACAAGACAGCACTTTATTTGCTGTAGTAGCCACAGAATGACACTGCCTGGAATTAGACAACTTGTTATCAACAAAAACCCCTAGATCCTTCTCCATTAAGGATACCCCCAACACACTACCATTCAGTAGATAGTTTGCGTTTATATTATTCCTACCAAAGTGCATAACTTTGCACTTATCAACATTGAACCTCATTTCCCAGTTTGCTGCCCAGTTATCTAATTTTGTCAAATCGCTCTGCAAAGCGGCACATCCTGCATGGAACTTATAGTTTTGCACAATTTAGTGTCATCAGCAAAAATAGAAACAGTACTGTCTATGCCCACCTCCAGGTCATTAATAAACAAGTTAAACAGCAAAGGACCAAGGACTGACCCCTGCGGTACTCCACTAACCACACTGGTCCAATTAGAAAATGTTCCATTTACCACCACTCTTTGTACTCTATCCTTCAGCCAGTTCTCTATCCAATTACAAATATTATGTTCTAGGCCAATATTCCTTAATTTGATCATTAACCTTCTGTGAGGTACTGTATCAAACGCTTTAGCAAAGTCCAAGTAGATGACATCAACTGCCATTCCAGCATCAAGGTTCCTGCTCACCTCCTCATAAAAGGCAACTAAATTAGTCTGGCAAGATCTGTTACGCATAAAACCATGCTGGCACAAACTAATAGTATTGTGAGCTGCAATGTATTCAAGTACCCTATCCCTTATTACCCCTTCCAAAAGTTTTCCTACTACTGATGTCAGACTAACAGGCCTATAGTTTTCAGGCTGAGAACGGGATCCCTGTTTAAATAACGGCACCACATTAGCAATCCGCCAGTCTCTCGGCACCATGCCAGACCTCAATGAATCCTGAAAAATTAAGTGAAGAGGTTTGGCAATCACAGCGCTCAGCTCATTTAATACCCTGGGATGAATCCCATCCGGCCCTGGACCTTTGTTTACCTTTACATGTTCAAGTCTCTTTTGAATTTCCTCCCGAGTGACCCATGCGTCAGTAGCTAAATTACTAGCACTGGGTATATTACAAGGGAAGCCTTCATTATCTGGCTCCTCAGATGTATAGACAGATGAAAAATAAGAGTTCAAAATTTCAGCTTTTTCCCCGTTTTCATCAACCAACGTACCCCCCCGTGATAATAAAGTTCCCACCCCTTCTTGCTTCATTTTTTTACTATTCACATAATTAAAAAATAATTTTGGATTCTTTTTACTCCTAGCTGCAATATCCCTTTCCATCTCTATTTTAGCTGCCTGATAGCTTTTTTGCATGCTTTATTTGCTTCCTTGTACCTGATGAAAGTTTCCGCTGTCCCAGCTAACTTGAATGCCCTAAAAGCACGTTTTTTCTTACCAACCTCGACAATAACACTTTTATTCAGCCATAAAGGTTTTGCTTTGCGATGCCTCTCCTTGCTTACTAGGGGGATATACTGTTGTGTATACCTACAAAGCAATGTTTTAAAGATGTTCCATTTTCCTTCTGTGTCTAACCCCATGAAAAGCCTTTCCCAGTTGACACATTGCAGAGATGCCCTTATACTGGCAAAGTCTGCACGTCTAAAATTGAGTGTTTTAGTTACTCCCTTATAGAGCTGTCTCTGCAGCATTATCCCAAAGGAGACCATGTTGGGATCACTGTTCCCCAAATGCTCACCCACACAAATGTTAGAGATAAGTTCATTATTATTAGAAATCACCAGGTCCAAAATAGCGTCATTCCTAGTGGGTTCTTGAACTGCCTGAAATAAAAAGTTGTCATTTAGCATATTTACAAACCTACTAGCTGTTTCTGACTTAGCCCCCCCATTACTCCAGTCAATGTCCGGATAATTAAAGTCCCCCATAACAACAACTTGACCCAGTTTTGAAGCCTCCTCCATTTGCAACAATAGCTGGGCCTCATCCCCCTCATCTATACGGGGGGTTTATAGCATACACCAATGATCATTTTCTTTGTGACCTTCAGCCCTACTGAAATTTCTACCCAAAGAGATTCGACGTTTTCATTGGTAATGTCTTTATTACATGGCTTTAAGTCTGACTTTACGTAAAGACAAACCCCTCCACCCTTTTTAATCTCTCTGTCCCTCCTAAAAAGCGTATACCCATTTAAATTCACAGCCCAGTCACATTTATCATCCCACCAGGTCTCAGTGATACCTATTAAATCATAATTTTCAATACATGCAATAGCTTGCAGCTCCCCTAATTTACCCGACAAGCTACGCGCATTAGCCAGCATGCAGCGGAGATTATTACTTCTCCCTCTGATGTTTACATTAGCTAAGGGAGAATTAGAGCTAAGGCAATTATGAGACTGCTTTCCTTGTAACGGAAGCTCCTTATCTGATAAACTATATGCCCCCCTCACTCCTCCCCCACAACCCTTTGCTAGTCCCCCTACCCCGTCTACACTAATTTTCCCATGGAATTCTAGCTCACCCACCCCCCCCTTGTCTAGTTTAAACACTCCTCCAACCTCTTAACCATTCTCTCCCCTAGCACAGCAGACCCCCTTCCATTGAGGTGCAATCCGTCAGGGCTGTATAGATTGTACCCCAAGGAAAAGTCAGCCCAGTGCTCTAGGAACCCAAACCCTTCCTTCCTACACCAAGACTTTAGCCACGCATTTAGCTCCCTAAGCTCCCGCTGTCTCCCTAAACTTGCACGCGGCACCGGCAAAATTTCCGAAAAAATGACATTGGAGGACCTTTGCCTAATCTTAGAGCCTAGATCCCTGAACTCACTCTTTAAAGTCCCCCACCTACCGTTCATTTTGTCGTTAGTACCGATATGTACCAAGACAGCCGGGTCATGCCCAGCCCCTCCCAATAATGTGTCAACCCGATCAACCACATGCCGAACCCTGGCACCAGGAAGACAGCAAACTGTCCGGTTGAAGCGATTACCCTGTCCACTTTCCTAATGATCGAATCCCCTATAACCACCATCTGTTTAGGCCTAGCTCTGCTCTCCTCCCCACCACTACTAGTGAAACTGGTCTCCCGGCTGTTAGAGAGATCAGCCTCACCTAGAACCGCCAATCCAGAGTTCACACTCCCATCTTCTTCACACAATCTGGCAAATCTGTTGGGATGCGCAAACCCTGGAGCAGCCTCCCTTTTCCTTTTCCCCACACTAGATTTTCTAACTGTCACCCAGCTTACTGCCCTATCATCCTTTTGCTGCTCCCCTCCCCCCCTACTATCTGACCCCACTAGTTCTTGTTCAGTTAACAAGAGACCCCTCTCAAGATTGTTGATTGAACGCAGTGTTGCGACATGTTCCTCTAGGACTCTAACGCGAGCCTCTAAAGTGGCAATTCGCTCACATCCACAACAGAGGTATGCACTTTGGAACTGTTGCTCCACAACTGCATACATGTGGCAGGCTGTGCACTGTGTCAGACCTTCAATGTTGCTACCACTCATTCTCCCAGTTACAAGAACAGTTAAACAAAAATAGGTGTAAGGACTTGTAATAAATACCTTGTTTTACCTTGTTTTTAACTCCCTTAGTGTTTAACTCCCTGAGTTTATAACTCCACTTACAGAGTCCCCACTAACTCCCTGAGTTTATAACTCCACTTACAGAGCCCCCACTAACTCCCTGAGTTTATAACTCCAATTTGGTATTTATTCACTTACACTCTGGGTCAGATCCAATGTCCCATTCTTATCAACTAGAAATACCAGTTGGCAGATTCGTAGGTCTAATGGTGGCCAATGGTCGTAGGAAAGATCATTAGTCCACTCCACTAACGTTAAGAGCTGAATCATCAGATACTGGAATTTTTTGTCCTACCGGCGACTGTTATCATGGGCTTTAACCGATATCAGTGGCCTTGTCTCCCACCATAATCGAACCAATTATCGTACATACAATTATCGTTTCATACAATAATATCGGTGTGTGTATGGCCACCTTAAGGCAATGGTTCCCCTGTGGGGTATCCCCACCAGGGGGGGCATGAAGCTGTAGTGGTGGTGGTTTGGGTTCAGCCTAAAGACCAGCGAGGGTGAGAAACATGAAGAATGGGAATTTGCTGGTATATAGTCGTCTTACTTTAAGGTAAATTACGGTGAGATTTGCATGAATATGTACTTGCTGTGGCTGAATGATCAATATTTTCAATAAATTACCCCCTGTTTTAAAATATGAGGATATCAGAAGCCACCTCGGAGTTCCATGACCTCTATAAAAGCCCTCGGCCTTCAGTACAAGTACAGCAAAGTATTCACTGATTAAAGATGTGACCTTCTAGGGGTTCATTGGCCAAAGGTTGGACCTTCAAGGTGGGGGGGTGAATTGAAAAAGTTTGACATGCCCCAAGGTGAAAAATAAAAGGAATGAGCAGGAAGGAAGTCAAACTACGTATTAGTTATCTCTTTCCTGGTCTGGTCATAAGAGAAGAACAAGTAGTTCTTTCCCTCAGATTGTGAATTGGTTAATACCTCTCTAAATAATAAATATTCCCATTATGAAACTAAAATTGTGGGTTACTGGTGGGGTTCATGGAAGACAGAAGACAGCAGAGATGCTCACCAGTTGTTGCAGCCTCTGGGCACAGTTTCTCCTGCTTCATACAAAGCTCCATCCTCAGTGCATGGACAGGCGGCGGTGGGGACACAGAGGTTGTTCTGCAGTTCAAGAAGAGGGAAAAGAAATTGTAGTCCAAACATTCAGCCTGATTGTCATGCATTTACAGAATAAGGTCCCCAAGGATGACTTGGCCAATCAGATACAACAGAATATGCTAGGCTACTTAATGATGGAGGCAGTGATGTCTTCTTCTACTCCACCCCACCGGTCCCATCATAACGACGAGCTGATAGTACTCACCAGCAGAACTTCCCCGTGGTGGCAGTAACACCCAGGCTGACAGCTGCCATTGGTCGTTTCACTGGAGAGATCAGCGCAGGAGGAAGGTCCATCGCCACATTCCTTCCAAACCTTCCCATCTGGGCACACACCTGGAGCCTCACCTGAAGGTGGAATATTAACCATTAAACTGATAGCAATGGCCCAAGCTGCCCTGGATACAGCAGGACTGGAATGGGAGATGTTACTTGGCACATAAAACCTACAGCCAGAAGCTTGGAGAAGGGCCCTAAATTGCCTTCTTCTGGCCCCATATCTTTTCCTTGTTAATCTACTTTACCAGGATTATAGAGAAGGATGGGTCCGTGTGTGGCACATCTGGAGAGATTATATTCAATACAGTCAGAGTCCGGTATCTACAAAGCAGACTCACCGGAGCAGGGCCTGAGGTTACAAGTGGAGAACTCAATCCTTCTGAGGACAACACCGGATCGGCTGCGATTCCTGTATCCTCCCCCGCAGGGAACCGAACACTCGGACCAGGGACTCCACTCCCCAGCGGAGCCTAAGATGGAGAAACATAGGTATTAATGGTGATCTCCCATTCAGGGCCTTAGACTGTTCATTACAACCTTTAGATGCACTAATTGCTCATTAGTACTGGTATTATTAGACTATGGTAGAAATAATAAGGACCAATCACAAACATTTATAAGAGACTGATAGTTGTAGTGTAGTTGATGGCCCTGTAGTATTTAGATGCCGGACTAGTGCCCCCCACCATTTACCCACTCATACCTACCCCTGCATGACTGAAGGCTACAGAACTCAATGTCGACATTGGATCCCTCACACCCTCGTCCGCCATTTGCTGGGGGTGGGTTGGTTCCGGAGCGGTACCGTCGCCTGGTTCCCACATTGCAGGTTCTACTGCAGGAGCTCCATGTGGTCCAGGTGCTCCAGCCACAGTCCACTGAAGGGTAAATGGTCAGAGGAAGATGGTAAAGTATTGGCTGTGAGAACCTAGTAGACTTGTGGCTCAATACTAATTATACATTTTAAGCACCAAAGTGGGGCTCAATGACCATTTACCTGGACACGGTTCTTGGCCACAGAGCATCTCCCCCGCCGCACAGGTACTGTGAATGGAACATACAACATGGCATTACATGGCCAACTCATTCTGTAGCAATAAAACTAAGGGGTCAACCCTATATGGAGACTCAATAGAGTAGAACAGCCCCAAATATCATCTCAGTCTGATATTTACCAGTTATTGCAGCCATCCAATGTTGCATTCTCCCCAGGCTGGTAGATCGCCCCCTGGTGGTAACAAGGGCATTCACTCTGGGGCAAGCAGCTGTTATTTTGCAGGAATAGGCCTTCTGGGCAATAGCAGCCCTCATAGCAGGCAGAAGTGCACTCCACAAGGGCAGCTTGGTCGAGGCAGAGCCGGGGACAGGCCCCACCACCACTCCGGCATTGCTCCGCCGTTTGGTATATCATGTTCTCAGGGCACAGCTCTGTGGGGGGGAAATGGGATTAAAATGTTATAACTGCCATTCCCCCAACCCGGATATGGTTCTATAGGAGAAACAGGAGCCCCACAGGGGGCCGGAGGTTGGAAAGCCAGGAGAGCTCCCTATCAATGCGACCAATGGGAGGCATGACACCCCTAAAGCTTTGCCGCCATAGGTCCAGGCCTTCCCAGTCTCTGGGACTGGGACTGAAGAGCTGAACTGGGGGGATGAACCTCATTCCTCAGCTGAACAGTAGGAGATGGAAAGCTCTGCCTTATGGGGTACCCTTTATAGTAGTGTTTGGCACCCCTAAGGCCACACAGAGTTTGTATTCAATATGCTGGGGGCCTCATCACATCTCTCACCCTGGCAGGGGTGGGTGTTACACTCTCGGGTTTGGATCTGGGGACCTCGACAGTCAGAGCCTCCATAAGAAGGGTGCGGTTTGGAGCAGGTTCGGTTCCGCGTCTGAATCCCAGAGTCACAGGTTGCGGTGCATTCCGACCATGGGCTCCACTGGGACCAACCCCCAGTCACTGGGTACAAACAGAGAAAACACATTACATTTAGGGTAAAGGTATTGGCTCTAAGTATCACTCGTGTATTATATGGGATAATGTACCCCCTACTGTAAATGATAAGGATATTAGCAGTCACTGAGGGGTTCTTTGCCCCCCATATAAAGGCACAAGGCTGCAGGCTGAGTTATACAGGGAACTCTGAGTATCACTCATGTCTTATAAGGGATAATGTACCCCCTACTGTAAATGATAAGGATATTAGCAGTCACTGAGGGGTTCTGTGCCCCCCATATAAAGGCACAAGGCTGCAGGCTGAGTTATACAGGGAACTCTGAGTATCACTCATGTATTATAAGGCATAATGTACCCCCTACTGTAAATGATAAGGATATTAGCAGTCACTGAGGGGTTCTGTGCCCCCCATATAAAGGCACAAGGCTGCAGGCTGAGTTATACAGGGAACTCTGAGTATCACTCATGTATTATAAGGGATAATGTACCCCCTACTGTAAATGATAAGGATATTAGCAGTCACTGAGGGGTTCTGTGCCCCCCATATAAAGGCACAAGGCTGCAGGCTGAGTTATACAGGGAACTCTGAGTATCACTCATGTATTATAAGGGATAATGTACCCCCTACTGTAAATGATAAGGATATTAGCAGTCACTGAGGGGTTCTGTGCCCCCCATATAAAGGCACAAGGCTGCAGGCTGAGTTATACAGGGAACTCTGAGTATCACTCATGTATTATAAGGGATAATGTACCCCCTACTGTAAATGATAAGGATATTAGCAGTCACTGAGGGGTTCTGTGCCCCCCATATAAAGGCACAAGGCTGCAGGCTGAGTTATACAGGGAACTCTGAGTATCACTCATGTATTATAAGGGATAATGTACCCCCTACTGTAAATGATAAGGATATTAGCAGTCACTGAGGGGTTCTGTGCCCCCCATATAAAGGCACAAGGCTGCAGGCTGAGTTATACAGGGAACTCTGAGTATCACTCATGTATTATAAGGGATGCTGGTTTGTACCTTTCCAGCCTCTCACCTGGGCACAATGGCGTATCGCAGGCCTCCTCCTGTACAGATTCTCCTACACAAGGTGACGTAGAAGACGCCAGGGAGTTGTTGCAATGTCGGAATCGTCTCCTCACCCCTAAATGTTCCACATCATAGACGCATGTCTTGGAGCAGGCAGACCAGGGAGTCCACTCACCCCACATTCTATCTGTCTCTGTGACTGTGAGAGGAAACGTGCAGTTACACTGAGTTAGTTACACTGGTGGCAGCCAATGGATCATGTTTATGGACCTCCTGTAGGACTATGGTGGATATGAAGTGCTACAGTGAGGCCCCAACAATCTCCCCAGTTGGCTGGATCCTCTTACCATTATCACAGCTGGAGAAACATTCCCGCACTTCCCTGGTATCTCCATCACATGGGGCACCACCGTTGGCACTGGGTGGGTTGGTCGGAGACCTGAAGGCAGAGTAAATATACAAAATGTATACATTGAAAGGGTCTAGTGAATTACATACAGTACTTGCCCCCTCCATGGATAGACTGGGTTACGGTTCTACTCTGAGGATACGTTGGGAATAGGATGACGCCTTACCTGAACCTCTCCTGAACTCCGGAGCCACAGGTCCGATCACATGGAGTCCAATGAGACCACGCGGACCAACCACAGTTCACGGGACAGTCCGACTCGTCACAGTTTATTTTCCCATCCTTGCAATGACTTGTTATAGAGGAGAGAAATGTATAAGGCTGAGTATTCCCACCAGTAAGTGTCCCATGAACATACGTCCACCACTGAGCTCCCAAGGGCTATGAACTTCCCAACAGGACTTGACCAATATACGTGATCTGGTCACAGGAAAAACATGGCCTACTGGCTGAGCCCCATAGTGCCCACCTTTATCTCATATAACATTTTCCATTCATCCCAAATCTTCCCCCATGAGCTGCACTTGCTGAGCCTACCACACGGTGCAGTTGTCCCCGCTGAAGGTCTCCCCGGTGGCCTGAGATCCATGGTCCGTATGGCAGAGACAGCGGCTGATATTCTCACAAGTCCCATTCTGTAGGAACAGACCCTGAGGGCAGCGGCAGCCTGTGGAATTGGAAAGGCCACTGTCAGGGCATAGGTGCTATATAGGAAGGTACAATGTTACCTACTCTACTGGTGTGTGATATACAGCAAATGGATAAAGGCTCCTGTGAGTCAGAGGATGCACACAAAACTAGGGAAACACAGGGAAAAAAATACCAAAATTCACCACCAGGTGGCACATGGTCTATGGTATTTTCTATTCTGTTTGCTGGCAAGTCTTTGCACTCTAGCACCATCTAGAGGCAGGATTTATCTTTCAAAACATGGTGCCTGGACATGGTGAGACAAAATATGAAAACTTGCTGGCTGCATCCCATTTATCATGTTATATATAGGAGCGTACGATCCAGGCCGTAGTAACAGAATGTTCCTGCCAGTTCTATATATAGTGTATTTATGTGGTGGGGAAACCTTTGGAAGTTTGTTTCCTGTTGAGTCTGATATAGTATTCAGCCTTCTATTGGATAGCACTCCCAGATATGTTGGGGCTTTAAAAATAGTTATTATGAATAATAATAATAACCCCTCAGGGTCTGTTTAGAAGAAACCTTCAACATGATGAGCAGAAGGGTAGATAACTGATCTGAGTTATTCACTAGCCAATAGCATTGAGCCCCATGGAAAGAAAAGGGAGAAGAGACACTTGTGATTGGGAGTGATTAGAGAAGCTCCACCAAGTGATGTCATGCCCTGGGCGTGGCTTAGAATCCCATTGGTGCAAAAGTATTAGGTGGTTTCTCATAGTGGGTATAACATGGAGAGGGGCAGCCATGTTCTTTCTCTTTGATGCCTTCAAGCTGAGCTTAGATTGAGTGTGTAGCAGTGTGTGATGCCTGAAGGTACAGACTCTTGGCTCTTGGAGTTGGTTGTTAAAGAACCAGGGGCACCTAAAGCCTGCCCCATGGTGAGTTCATGAAGGAATAACCAATGAGAGACAGGGTTTTCCTACCCCAATGTCCCATTAGCAACTGAATGAAATGAATGTTGAAATGACAAATGTTCCTTCGAGAATACCCAGAAAATAGGAATGTCCTTAAGGTGAAGGCCCTTCTCAATATATAAACCCATTAGAATGATATCACTCGATAGCCAAGATGATTACGGCACCAATACTGCACAATTGGATGGGACTGGGAACATTAGTAACTGGGAGAGTTATAAAGAGTAAGGCAGGTAATGGCGCCCAATGGGGTAAGAGTTCTAGACCCTGCAATGCGATGGTATTTAGAGCAGAAGAGCCACATTCATTCATTGTGCCGCTTACCGGCCATACAGCTGCTGTTGCACAGGGTCTCCGCATTGAGGCCGCGGCACGTCTGGGGACACGCATCCAACCGCAGAGGCTCACAGTCACTAGCGTTCACGTAGATCATCTCTGGGCCACAGTCTGTAATGAGAGAGGTATATCTCTTGGGTTCTAAGGCTGGCACTCAGCACTATCTCCCAGCGTCCACTATGAGCCCATGTCCCATTGGCTTATATATTGAGAATATTATCCCCCCTGTAGTTAAATGTAAGTATATTTTGAGTCACCAAGGGGTTTTATATGGGTCCAAGGTGACTTTTAACATGGTCATGTGACACAGATTACATCACCAATGACCAATTTTAGCTGATGACATCACTAAGCACCATTTATAAGTATGTTGTTTATCTCTACAGATGACCCATTACAAAGACAAGGCCTAAAACAGCTCAGTTACCCAGTGTATCTCCGCATGGCTGCAGGTTGCAGGACTCGGTCTGTACGGCTTCCCCTCTACATGGTAGGCCACCATTTTTCGGTGGGGGATCTTCACAGCTCCTCTTCCTCGAGCGAACCCCTCCTTGGCATTCAGCATCACACGGAGACCAGTCGCCCCAAGGAGACCAGGCGCCATTCACTAAGGGAGCACAAACACCAGGGTAGAGTAGTAACATGAACTCTATCGATGGTTTGGTGAGTCCCAGTACCCCCAGGCAATATGGTGGTTACTATATAATTCCGACCAGTAGTAACAACTTTGTTTTTATTGGCAAATGACTGTTGACAACAACTGACTAGTGATGGGCGAAAAGTTTCGCCAGGCATGGATTCGCGGATGAAAAATTTCGCTGCGGAAAAATTCGCCGCACGTCCAAAAATTGTCGCCGGCGTCAAAAAAGAATAGTCGCGGGCGACAAAATAATAGCCACGGGCGCCGAAACAATAGCCGCACGACAAAATAATAGCCGCGGGCGACGAAACAATAGCCGGCGCGACAAAATAATAGCCGCGGGCGACGAAACAATAGCCGCGGGCGACGAAATAATAGCAGCGGGCGACGAAACAATAGCCACGTAACAAAATAATAGCCGCGGGCGATGAAACAATAGCCGCGAGACAAAATAATAGCCGCGGGCGACAAATTTCTTTTGTCGCACGACATTTTCGCTGTTTCGCGAATTTTTCGCCGTTTCGCGGATCTTTTGGAAGATTCGCAAGTTTTTCGGCGAAGCGAAACGGAACAGATTCGCTCATCACTACAACTGACCCATCTTTCTTTCTGTTTGTATCTCGGTTTGTTCTTACCCCAGTCTCACCCTACCCCTTCTCTCCTATATTTACCTGGGCAGGCTTGTACGAAGCAGCTCTTGCTGTCAAACTGAGCCTCATCACAGTGCCCCCCAGGCTGGCGCTCTCTGATCACATCACGTCGCCTGAAGGTCACCCCTAGTCCACATGTGCGACTGCAATCACTCCAGAACGTCCAAGGTGAAAGGATGCAATCGGCTAAACCAAAAGAGTTCATTCAGGAAAAGGCCCTGTTTATAAGCTGTCAATATAAAATCCTCTATACAAATGTTGACGGTGATAGTTGTTGATAGTTGAATTGTGAAAATTGAGGTAAAAGAGAAGCAATTGTTGATATAAAGATGAAACCTACACCTGTAGCATCTACAAGTAGTAGAATGGGCCACTGGGACCTACAAGACTCAACTTACCACACTTGTCTTCATCGGAACCATCGGCACAATCCCTGTGCAGGTCACATCTCCTCTCCATGGCCAGGCACTCCCCACTAGCACAGGCAAACTGCCGGGCAGAGCACAGACTGGCACCTGGACTCAATGTTGGCCACAGTGTTGGGTGAGTGGTTGGTACGATTATGGTCATATTACCTGAAGCATCCAGAAGAAGACACGTTATAAAGGAGGAGGAGATACATGAGAGAGATCTCACTTTCTGGAAGAAAGGTAATAAACCTACCACAGTGATACTCGTCAGACCCATCAATACAATCCTCCTGCCCATCACACACAAAGGAACTGTCCACACAGCCAAAAGTAGAACAGGCAAACTGGCCCACACTGCAGGGGATTCTGGGAAATAGTGTAGACATGCTTGCCCCTGGCCCACCGCTTGGCTCTGTAAAACAAGTAGCACCATGTTGTGTTAGGCATATAAACTGGTGTCCTATGTAGTGAAAGGAAACTGAAATGGAATATGTAGCGTTGGGCTACAAGTTTATCCACTGGTTGGAGCTCCAATTATTTCATTTATTTCAAAAGGAAAGGGGTAGAGGCAAATTGTCCAAATGTAGGTCCTCCATCTCTAGTCATTTGGAAGGGCAAATGTAAGGAAACTATTTAGTAAAAAATGACAACAAAGTATATTAAAAACATCATTAACATCCACCATGAATAATGTCATGTACAGGAATGCTGGGCAATCCCCGTTGGCCAATACATTGGTTTCCATTGACTGTCAGAGTAAGGGATTGTTAAGGCAGGTTGAGTAGAAGATATTACTGGGATATTTTACTAACACTGGGCAAATGTGTTGCTCGGTAGTAAACCATAGAAACCATCAGTTTTTAATTTTATTGTTTCAGCCAGTGTCGGACTGGGACCCCAGGGGCCCACCAGAAAACCTTAGACCATAGACCCACTTTCCAAATTATTTTTCCTCCTTTCCTCACCCAAACTCTTTATTCTCCCAGTCTCTTTTATTTACATGCTAGCATCTATTCCTCCCTCTATTTCTCCTCTTTCTTCCCATTCAGAAATAGGGAATGACCATGAAACAGGCCAAATGGCCAAGAGCAGGAGGGCCCACTGACACCTGGGACCACCGCGAGTTTTCCTGGTATCCTGGTGGGCCCACTGATTGGTGGACACAGGTTAGTGTCCAGGGGCACATTTGCCCAGTGTTATGTAAAATGAGAAATACTGTCTAAAGGGATGTTGGCATGGAAGCCTGAAGGAAAGGCATTGTCCACCAGGGACAGCTGTGGGTGGAAGTGCGTTCTTTGAAGCTGTTGGATATATCATGAGGAATAATCTATATCACGAGTCAGTGTAGCTATTGTGGGGGCCCTGTTTTATGTGGGCAAAGAAATTGAAGGTGCAAAGTCTGCACCAGGCCTAGTAGGCCTTGCCAATACTCAGTAGATATTAACTCCTCAATCCTAAGGACTTTGCACCAAGACATATCAGAACAAAGAATAGACAACCAACAAACCTTTTGTTACAAGTGTGGCCTGATGCTCTTCATGAGTCCCTGGCCTAGGGGGTCCAATTTCATGTGCGCCCTTCTCTGGTGGAACCTCAATAGGCTCCTTCCAAACAATAACTGTACCACCCTCACCAGGCTTCAGGCTGGCATGATGTCCTTCAGGTACAGAAATAAGCTCTGGCTTGACTGGTCTCATACCTGGTTCTCCAGGGCCCAGAGAAGCTGTCCTTAGTGTAGGGAAAAGTGTACCTTCTGTTCCCATTTCTTTATACAAATCTGTGGTGACTGTTTCACCTGTCTGATAAGATGGCTGGTGTCCCTCCTTTGGTGAAACGGTTCTTGGTGTGAGAGACGGGGGTTCTGTCTTGTCCCCTGCTGGGTAAGGTGTCATGTTTTCATAGGCATGATCTGGTGATGTAGTGTGATAGGAAGCATAGCTATCTGCACTCGTCCCAGCTGTTCCCGTCCCTATAACTGAATCCCTTGCTCCTACGCTTATGGTTGGCAAACCTGTCAATGGTTGATGGCCATCTACATGAGGTTTTGTAGCCAGAATCCACTCATCCTTACCGGTAAAAGGTGTAAACAAGCCAGGTATGCCAGTCTGGTAGCCACTGGTGGGCACTCCAGGAGCTCCCACAACTGCTCCCCCAGAGGTTTCGATATGGCCGGATGTTACAGCAGCCATCATTGGTGTATTTCCACCTGTATTTTCTGTTATTCCTGGAAGCCCGGGAGAACCAGTGGGAAACACTCCAGGCTTCTGACTTCCTGGTTTTAAATTCTGTTCGGGGGTGTCTGGGATTTTGATTCCAGGAATTCCATCAACACTCTGTTCTCTCTGAATACCCGGATACCCAGTAGCTACAGAAGTTTCTTTAGTTCCTGGTTTCACACTTAAAATTCCTGGGTCTCCAGTTGGTTGAGGTTGATAAGAAAGTCCTGGTTCCCCAGTGTCTATAGGATTCTTTGTAGCTCCACCTGGAAGTGGGGTGGCCGCCATATGAGGACTTCCAGGAGATATACCTGAAATTCCTTCTCCTGTATTGAAAAAAGCATTATGGTTAAATTGATTCAACATGCTGACCCCCAGCCGCACCCATAAATACAACATTCCCTAGAGAAGACATACCTGGGGTAACAGAAGCCCAGTGACCTGTCCAGCCTGGTGGATAGATAGTACTTATTGTAACATCTGAAGTGTTCTCAGTCAATGGCAAGGATCCTTGTAAGGAAAAAATGGCACAATATTATTCTTTTATTGATATAGTGATATAATTCCACATATGATTCAGTCAGTCTTTGCCCCAGTGGAGCTTGCACTCTTGGGTTTCCATCACACAAGGTGAGTTTTATAAGAAGCCAATTAACCTGCTTGTATGTTTCTGGGGTCTGGGAACAAACCCATTCAAACATACAAAGATGCACAACCATTGTGCCGCTATGTGGCCCTGAGAAATGCTACTGCTACAAGCTATTATATAGTGTAGCAGTTCTTCATTTGGTTTTTCAGAGATGGGGAGCAAGAATGGAATTCTGCAGACCCTGAACCATTTCCAAATAACTTCACTTACCCACAGAGCTTTGCCACCTATATATGCCCATCTGGACTCGCCATCACACACACACCTTCCTATGAAAGATCCAGTTCATTCCATGGCCACCCAGCAGAAGAATCAGAAGACTCACCACATCCCTGTTCATCTGAGAAATCCTGGCAGTCAACATGTCCGTCACATAGAGATATGGAGGCATTAAGGCACTCTCCGCTGCTGCATTCAAATTCCCCTTGCTGGCAGTGGGACGGCTTTACCTCCCCAGGCACGGTAACAACAGGAATTGGTGTCCCAGAACCAGGACCTCTGGTGGGATGGGGGGGCTCAACTGAAGGAAGGAAATGCACAAGTCAGGAAATTGTAGATTCTCAGATGATATCTGGAAATGAGGTCCATAATGCTTCTCTACACTTTTTATATGGTGTCATATTCCCCTAAAATATTTAACCCAAAGTGTCCATTAAACATGCTCCCTACAACAGTAGATTCATAGGTCCCTGAACTGGCAGAGAACCCTAAGCCTAGTGGAGAAGATGTGATTGAATGAACAAAGATGAGAGAAATATTACTGCCTGTCCCATTTGCCTTCATGAATCACTGCAAAGGCTCAGCCTCTAGTAACATCTCACCATAAGGGCAGCCGAGGATCTCGCAGCGCAGGAAGATGGCGCTATGGTGCTCCACTGGGAGGATGCGCAGGAAGCGGGTCAGCAAAGCCTGAGGCAGGTTCCTTCTCACAGGGGTGTTACTGTCTCTGTTTGCTTCAAACACCTAAACCACAAAAGAATTGTAAGCTCCAGATCCTCCACCCTCTGTCTATTCCCTATGTCAGTGTTTGCAGGAAGCTTCAGACCCAACCTATACATCATGGGGGACCCATTTGGGTGCTCTCAATTAAAGATTATGTGTATTGATACATTTATAGACTCGTATGTAAGTGGCATAAAAGACTAAATCATCTGTGTAGCTGAACTGAAGATCACACCCCACATCTGTCTCCCAAAAAGGATCTACTCAATGCATTGTCCTACATCTAAACCTTTAATAAACATTTCTTTCACTGGACATTGGTAAAGAAAATAAAAAGATAAGCCAGATGGACAAACAAATGGTACCAGGGCAGGGAAGCTGGTCCCCCCAGTGTAGTTGTGATACACCAGACCATCGTTGCTGTACATCAGCCGGTACCGAGTGACGAAGCCTCCAGACTGGCGACCTCCTTGTGTAATGACTGCAGTGATGAACGTCGGCTGGAGAAAGTCCACTTGGAGATAAGGCTGAGTGTCAGAGTTTAATGGGCTCCATCCAGGTTCAATGTTCATTCTTGGGAAGAAGAGTGAGAGGAAGTAAAACAAACTCATTCGTTGGCTTTGTGGTATTTAGATAAAACTGCGATACATCTACGGTTATAAATATAGGGTTTCATTCCAATCCCATGATATCTTCATTGATCTTTATAGATGTTATCAGTTATAATAGATCTCTGCACTCTCACATTATGTTACATTCTTCCATCATTATTCTTAACACTTCATAATTGTCATTATAAACTAGAGTCCGATATCCCATAATCCCATATTGTTTTGTTTGTACTAATTCTGTGTATGCCACCACCTTATGCTTTCTGTTTACAACAAAAAATATAAAAATAACAAGAACGTCAAGTGACTTGGCCATAATTTATTTTTCCTTGAATTCATCTCAAACCTTTTATCTAACCCAGAACATCTGCTGGGATCCCTCAAGACTGAGGCTTTGGCTTCCTGCTCTTCTTCATCTACAGCTCAGGTCCAAGAAATGTTATTATATATTCCACCTTAGGCTCAGTTGGTAAACTTATTGTCCAATCTAAATCTTCTTTCCTTATCCTGGTCCTGGAACATCTAATCCTATCAAACTGCAAAGTAAAAGGCTACTTGGTTCTGCTTGGAGTCCCAGTCCTACACCTTCTTCCTACATGATTTGTACATTTTATTCAAGGGCACAAGATATATTAAATGTAAGAAAAGGTAGTACTAACATATTTGGCACAATGTCAAGGCGCCCAGCGTCGGCTGGATTGTTCTCGCTAAAGGATGAGGCTGTCAACTGCTGGTAGAGGATCCGACCATCTTCTAGACCTAGGGGACTTTCACATGGACCTTTGGGGAAAACAATGAACTGAACATTAGTGATTCTGTTTTATGACTAAATGACATTATATTTCCCTAATACTGTATATAAATACCGTCTGTCTAGCAAAACAGAAACCATGGGAAGCTCAGTGTAGCTCAGTACCTGTTGGAGAAATGTCCCCTGGGAATTTTGATCCATCGATGCCTGAGGGAGGCTGCCAAATACACAAAAAGGTTCAATCAACTCCATATGTGGTACCAGGAGAGCTACATTAGCAGAATTACAGTCCCATTGGATATTTCTCTTAGCCAAAAAGAAACAGGCTTAGCCTGAAGATAATGACTGCTCACCTGTTTGGTGTAGGCTGAGGTTGATCCAGGTGGGGGCGTCGGGGCAAGTGGCCATAAAGGGTTAAGTGTTTCTGATGGTTTTATCTCAGAACTGATTCCAACACTTTGGAATAAAAAAAATAATTACATTTTTTGAAAAAAGTTGGGACAATTAAAAAAAGGGGGGCAAGTAAATGGGGGAATAAAGAATGAAAAGGAAAGGGTAACACATTAACAGTCAGTCAATATTATAAGCAACCAAACGTAAATGACAAATTCACTGACTATAAAACAAATGTTTAAGAAGAGGGTTGGACCATTGCCGATTGTTCTAAATTCAACACTAGATCTTTTCACATTTTGGGGGGGAAACTTCGAGTCGAAATAAAAGATTGATGGAGCTGATATGCTCCAGTACAGTGTTTGTCAGCCTGACTGATAACTTGTTGTCTTTATTACCTGGAATTGGATCCAGGATCAGTGTGGAGAACTGTGTGAGATGTGCTTGTGCCCTCAAAGTAGATAGAAAGGGACACCTGGTACCCACCCGAGCCAATAGCATAGTCAGTGCAGCAGTATTGCCAGGGGTGGGAATCAAAGAACCCAAGTAGTTCACCATCAGACTTAAGGCCTTACTAACATTTTCTTGCTAGCTAGCAGAATGGAGTGAGAAGAACCAATGTCTTTAAAGCAGAACATGTCATTGTCACTATAGAGAATCCCCACTCCTCCACAGGTTCCACCGGAAATTCAAAAGTCCCATTGAGGATTGGAATGTAAGGGCAAAGATTAGAAGCAAGGGCAAGGGCAAAAGATCTAGAATGAGGGGCCGTCATGTATATCGACATGACTCTTCCAAGAAATCCAACAATTTAGTTGGGTTTGTTTGGATAGGAAACTGTGACGTTCTTCTACACACGTTCTGGGGCTTTATAGTAAAACATGGGGTATTGGTTTGAGCCTCAGGATGTTGGCCTCACCTGCTGCTTGTGGTACTGTGGGACCAGGAGACACAACCAAACTCATCCGCTCCATCAGAACAGTCCTGGCGCCCATCACATCTCTGAGAGGCCTCAATGCAATTGCCAGATGATTTGCAGTAGTATTGCGACTTCTGACAGCCCCACTTTGCAGGGGGCAGGGGAGAGGGGGCCGTGCCTGTAAAACAACAAAGAGAAAATCCATTACTGTATATTCCATATGTTATATTCTATCTAGAGATGGCTCCTTTGTGGACTGATTTGTCCATCGTTTATACTACTGTTGGTGTTGGGTTCCTTCTGCAGGATTACTTGGGACAGCAAAGCACAAAACTGTAAAAAACTATAACACTCCACAAACTTGTAAATCAACCAACTGGTCCGTTCCATTAAAGTTACAATAATATAATATAAATAATATAATAATAATATAAATAAATTAACGTTTCTTTTCTTATTCACAAACAAGAGGCTTCTTTTAGCAGAATAATACACTGGAGTAAGTAAAGTCCATATAAGAACCTACCACAGTAGATCTCATCGGATCGGTCTCCACAGTCATTGACTCCATTGCAAACAACCCCATGTGGCCCAGCAGGAACGCAGCGTCCATTATGGCACTGAAACTGCCCAGGTTTGCATGACTCCTCCCCCGGTCGGACTTGGGTACCAGGCTGGGGTTTGGGTACTGTGCAGAACAGAACAATAGAAAGTATTGCAAATTGCTATTTGAAAGAAATCACAATGTTGGCTCCACTAATGATGATGATTTCAAGCCATCCCAATGGTTTTCAGCCCCATCATCTTCTTGTACATTATGACCACTGTCCAGTCCAGAAACAGCTATTCCTTGTGGTCTAAACCCTGTTGCTTCCCATATACAAGATGAGGCCATAATGAATGCTGGGAATATCCCACCTATTACAGTAAATACAGGGGACTTTCATTGAAGATACACAGGGGGCGGTGCAAGGTGAAATTGCTGATCCCACAAGAAGGGAAGAAAAGGTGAAAATGTTCCTACATGTATTTAATATGTTCCGCTCCATCTGCCTCCATCCCACATGTAGTTGTGTTTGAGCTTCTCATTAGTGATGAGCAAATTTTTCGACAAGAAATGTATTCGCAGTGAATTTCTGCATTTTGCCGTTGGCGAATTGTTTTGCAAAAATTTACTGCAGAAAAAGTCGCGCATCAAAAAAAGTTGCGTCCCAATTGGTGCGTTGTGCCAAAATGGGCAAAAAAAGTTGCATCACTTGACAAAAAAAGTTTTCCAAACAAACGCGTTTCGCGGATATTTCTCCATTTCGGAAATTTTCCTGCCGTTTCACGAATTTTCCGAAACTGGACAGATTCGCTCATCACTAGTTCTCATAAATATTTATCACACACTGACTATGATTAGTGATGATTGAATCTGTCCCGTTTCGCTTTGCCATAAAATTCGTGAAACGGCAAGAAAATTCACGAAACGGCAAAAAATTCACGAAATGCATTTGGAGCGCAATGTTTTTTGTCGCCCGCGGCTTTTTTTTGGTCACCTGTGGCTTTTTTGTCCAATTCTGACGAGACCGTGCCCTTTTTTTGATGCGACCGCACCCTTTTTGACACGACCCCGCCCAATAAGATGCGCGACAATTTTTTTTGACGCGTGCAAAATTTTCCGCAGCGGATTTTCACGCAAGTTTTGCCAATGTCGAAATGCGGAAATTCGCTGCGAATCCATGCCTGTTGAAAATATTCGCTCATCACTACCTATGATCACATATTAATGTGGAAGAATATTTTTCTGTACAGCCCTCATTATACTCATTGCCCTTCCCAGGAAACCTGGGGGTGAAGTTTTGGGCCCAGTACCTTCTCCGCAGCCCAGTAGCTCCGTGCGCAGATAAACGCCGCCGTGAAAGTGCTGGGGAAGGATACGCACGTATCTCGCTTTTATTATTCTCTCAAAGCTTCGGGCGACGGGGGTGGAACCATCAAAGTTTCCCTGGAAAATCTAAGATTGAGGCGCAATTGAGTCTCGTATGGGGCAGGGTCACACTGCAAACACTATACAATAATCTCCATATGGAACATACTATATGGGAGTTAACGGCAAAATGGCTGCCATGGTGCCCAGAATTCCTATTGGTGAATTCTCCAGCCACTTTAATTAAGTTTTTTGGTCACCCTATATAGAGAACTGGGGGGGCATGGGACATAGGGGGTGGCTGACACTAAATTAAACAGTACATTTTGGCTGAAATAACCCTTCTTTCAAAAAGTTACTTTTACTTAAGAAAATGGGAGCGTCAAACCTTCCTTTCCCATGTCAGCAAACTCTGGTGCTTTCCCTTCCCTCATATCCTGGGGTTCTGACTATTCCTTCCCCACTACAATGAAATGTAATGATCTGATTCTTGTTCTTCTCTCACATTCACTCAACAATGTTACATTCTAATAGAAGAATTTGGCCCCAGACAATCAAACTCCAAACCTCAAACCCCCAATACTCTGATCCCGTCTCTCACACACTTCCCACCAACATAATAGTTTTCTTTCCCCAGTTCCTCAAACTCCAATAAACTTGTTTTCATTCCCAATTACAATTGTCTTTCCTACAGAATTTAAGCTCTTATGTTGGATTTTCTTTCCTGTCGCCCAATCAGACTCGATCTACTCCATCTTCCCTTTCAATGAAACCCATTCACTCTCACTCCATCGTACTGCAACACTAGTCTTACTTGACTCTTTTTTTCTTCTTTTCTCACTCACAACACAACCTTATACCAGCAATTCCCCACATTCTCTTTCCTAATCCTCTTCCATTCATTGTCCATAAAAGACCAACATTCCATATTTCCTTCCTTTCTTTCACCTCATCTGTTACACTCTTGCCTTGATTCCAACACTCTTAGTCCATCCATTATTTAACTCTCTCACATAATTTAACTTTCTCTCACACACTTCCCACCAACATAATAGTTTTCTTTCCCCAGTTCCTTAAACTCCAATAAACTTGTTTTCATTCCCAGTTACAATTGTCTTTCCTACAGAATTTAAGTTTTGACGTTGGATTTTCTTTCCTTTCGCCCAATCAGACTCGATCTACTCCATCTTCCCTTTCAATGAAACCCATTCACTCTCACTCCATCACACTGCAACACTAGTCTTACTTGACTCTTTTTTTCTTCTTTTCTCACCCAAAACACAACCTTATACCAGCAATTCCCCACATTCTCTTTCCTAATCCTCTTCCATTCATTGCCCATAAAATACCAACATTCCATATTTCCTTGCCCGTGACTCTAACACTCAGCTTAGTCCATCCATCATTTAACTCCGACACCTCTCATGTCTTTGAGATCCAAAGCTCTTCTTCTTCCTCTGATCTCACACCATTGAACCATCCCCCTAATACAGCGGTTCTCAACCTGTGGGTCGGGACACCTTTGGGGGTCGAACCTTTCACAGGGGTCGCCTAAGACCATTGGAAAACACATATTTCCAATGGTCTTAGGAATAATTTTATGGTTGGGGGTCACCACAACATGAGGAACTGTATTAAAGGGCATTAGGAAGGTTGAGAATCACTGCCCTAATATGTCATTATAATAAATAAACTATAACAGATAAACATGTGCTTTAACATGGTAAATAAATGTGGCTATAGCAAGGGACGCTGGGCCAGATTCAATTTTGAAAAGCTTATCTCCTTATACAATTCCAGATTTTCCCACAGAGCCAGATGCAGTTTAATGAGACAAACTTCACTGTTTATCATGTGAAAACTCTAAAGACTCTAAAGTCTAAAGAAAAAACTCAACCTGAAAAGTTTCTTCTCCTCAAACTGAATCTCACCTGTAAGTTGTCATGTGATAAACCATAAAATATTGCACAAAATCACTGATCATAAAAGAATAATTGGATTTTTGGTTCATATTAACATATTTTTTCGGACAAGACAACATTTAATGAATTAATGACTAAATGAATATTTATTATAGGGACAGGCGCAATTCATGGTCCACGCGTTGGAGAAATACATCTCCCACCATCCCCCCAGCAGCCGCCAATCAAAAATAAATCACATGATGCAAAGCTGTGTACCCCTAATGCCATTAAGAGAATCAATGTAATTAACTTATTCTGCATGGCCAGGTCCCTTCCATAGGTTTCTCCATTCTGAGATACTTAGTACTCACATACCTTGGGTGTTTGCTCCTGCCCATTGGTCATTTCTTTGTATTCGTGCCAATTGTTCCCATCCATACTGAACTGCACAGAGAAACTGGTGACATAGGCATCCTGAGCCCCCGCCCCCTGCACCACGATCCCTACAGGGGTAACGGCACAATATCAGTATAGTTTTAGACACTACGATACACATACAATGCTCTCCTTACATACTCCAGCTTCTTCCACTCACAGAAGTAAGAATGTCATTTGTTCCTTCTTATATTGAGATCCAAACATTGCTCCATTTCAGTCCAACCCATGGCCAGGGCCCCATTTAGCTGATGACATTGGTACAGTTATATGAAAATATCAGCCATGGTTCCAATAACAGGACACACAACCCCAAATTTCACCCCAACTAACCTTCAAGTTGTACATTTAGATGACTCTAGGGCAAATGGCCCTCCTCCCCAATTCTAATCATGTACTGGCCTTCTGAATGAGCCCACCCTACCACTATCCCAAGCCCCCCATGTGGGGAAACCCCCACTGTTCAGAGCCCACTTATCTAACAAGAAAGTTCAGATTGTGACAGTCGGCAGAAATAAGACTTATCCGCGTACCTGTCAGGTTCCACGGCTGCTGTAGATCTATTTGGAGGAATGAGGAAGAGGAAGGAAGACCATCATACTCATGTTCCTGGGGGCTCCATCCCTGAAATAAAGATCTTGGGGAGACATTATTGAGGCGTCCAGCATGGGCGGGGTTCTCAGATTGTTGGGAGGAGGAAATGAAACTTGAATCTGGTAGAAGGGAAGTTTTTAGGGGCTTGTAACATTCATCTGAAAGAGACAGAAGAAAATAAATTTGTTAGAACCCCAATATCCTTATAAATTGTCCTTAATCTTAATGCCCAGCCCATACTCACCTCCTACTGCCGGCAGCGGGTATGTGATTAGGGCAGGGACTGGGGTAGTGGCTGGGAGGCTGGTTGGGGGAGGCCAGGAGACCTCTGTTCCATTTGGAGCTGTACAAGGTAGAATATTATAATGGATTAATTCACAAATGGCTCCAATTCCAATCTCTAAGGAAATGTTGGTTTGTAAATAGATATTGTTCTTAAAAGGCTCAGTCTTTATTGAACTTGGTAAACTCATTCATTGGCAGCCATGTCTTACACTCAGGCATGTCCCGCTAGAGCAGCGGTTCTTAACCTGTGGGTTGCGACCCCTTTGGGGGTTGAATGACCCTTTTACAGGGGTCGCCTGAGACCATTGGAAAACACATATTTCCGATGGTTTTAGGAATAATTTTATGGTTGGGGGTCACCACAACATGAGTAACTGTATTAAAGGGTTGCGGCAGTTGAGAACCAAGTGTGTGGTTGTTTGCCCCATATACCCATAAGTCCTATATACAGATGGTATACAAACAATGCAAATAACCCAGAGCAGGACTTTCCAATATTTGATTATTGTATTTCCAGTTGGAATGGCCTTCCCTTTTTCTCCCATGAGTTGTACCACAATATACAATAACACAAGGGCATACACAAGTTGGACACAAGGGCATACACAAGTTGGACACAAGGGCATACAGAAGTTGTACACAAGTTGGACACAAGGGCATACACAAGTTGGACAAAAGTTGGACACAAGGGCATACACAAGTTGGACACAAGTTGGACACAAGGGCATACACAAGTTGGACACAAGTTGGACACAAGGGCATACACAAGTTGTTCACAAGTTGGACACAAGGGCATACACAAGTTGGACACAAGGGCATACATAAGTTGGACACAAGTTGGACACAAGAGCATACACAAGTTGGAGACAAGTTGGACACAAGGGCATACACAAGTTGTACACAAGTTGGACACAAGGGCATACACAAGTTGTTCACAAGTTGGACACAAGGGCATACACAAGTTGGACACAAGGGCATACACAAGTTGGGCACAAGTTGGACACAAGAGCATACACAAGTTGGAGACAAGTTGGACACAAGGGCATACTTGCAATAGCCAGTGTTCCATCTGTATATCTCTTTGTGCCATTTGTATTGTTAGGGCATAGCAGACTATGTAGTACTGGGAATAACACTTTATTACCCCTTCATTGAATGACCACAAAGTGGGTAATGTAATAATGGTGCTAAATTGGCTCCAGTTCCACTAATCAATAGTTACTATCAAATCTCTCTGTTTTGGTTACCAGTTATATATATTGGAATCCACCTCCACTTAAATGCCCCTCTGGACGCCATAGTTACTACCCATTACAGGGGTGCCGCTGACTGAGCTTCAGTACATCATCTCTCAACAAAAACACAGTAAAAACGAGGAGGAGACGGACCTGTCTCTGAGCAATAACAGCAAGTGTCTCCATGTCCCTCCACCAGATATTGGCCCTGCAAGATATAAGTCTTTTAGTTACGTTCCAGAAGCAGAGGACAGAATGTGAAAAGACAGAACCATCTTGGTACCAACCATAGGGCAAAGGCCAGTGTTGCCCCCGGCAGTATCTGTAACCGTCACTCACCTCTGGGCATCCATGGTTGGTGTATTGGCAGAAGTGGGAGCACTGCACTGTCAGATTGGGTAGGCACTGGCATACATGGCATTCCCCTGAGCGCCAGCGTTCTCCAATACTCTGCGACTTGCCTTGGTAGGAACAAGCTTCACACGGTTCTGTTTGGCACCTGTAAGTGGGGCAGGATACGGTATTTGATCACCAAAACCAGATATAAAGAGGGGGAGACTGAGTTACACTGGGCAACCCTAATGTGTCTCCTTGCAGCCCGTTAGATACTTTACTAATTGTCTTTGAAACTCCAATGTTCCCCTGAAGCCCAATCAGCAGCTTCCCATAGACCCAGTACCCTCGTCACAGTGCCCCCCCCTCCAAATGGCATAATGGGCCAGATTTTCTCATACAGCCAGATGCTATTCTGTTCATGCCCATCTTTATAATAATATACACTTTTTCCAATGTCCAATCTGCAAAGCCTGGGTACATTATCTAACAAACCTCTACTATTGCCAAGGAGGCAGGAAGTGGGACCTGAGGCTCCACATACCATTGGGCCTGGGGGGGCAGTTATTCTGTATTGTAGAGACAGAGGTGTAACATTACCTGCGGGCCTTTCGGTAGATGCCTCTGCACTGCTTCCCATTACCATGTTTGCTGGGGTTGTTGGGGCTTCGGAAAGACCACTGGATACTCTGGACTCCACATGGACCTAGACACTCCCCCCAGGGGGACCAGGCAGACCACCCACAATGCACTGGAAAAGGTGGCAATAATATACATTATACATGGGAACGTTGCATTTAGTTTCTTCAACTACAATTTGTAGATATGTCTATGAAGGCTTTCATGCATTCAGGTCATGATATACTGTATGACGTTATACCTAAAGCAATGGGTATGAAAGTGGGATCCAGTCACAATGGTACCATGGTATCTTCTTAGAGAGAAACAGGCTGGCCCAAAACTGGACTGGAGTTGAAATCGCTATTTAATCAAAACTTATCACATCTTATTCAGAGTACAACTAAGCCCTATGTGTTTTGTGCTCCATCTGGGCACTTAAGCCTATAATTTCCCTTTTCCTTGAGATGTAGAGAGTCTTGTCCTGAGGGGTTACCCCTCTATGTTGGGTCATTCGCTCTCAGAGTGGTTGTCTAGTCTCCCCAATGTATAGATCTGAGCTTCCTTCACTACATTGGACCCCATTGCTTAGGGGTTGGGTCTTTGGTGCACCAACCAAATTTCAGTGGATGCTGGTGAATATATTACCCTTAAGGTTTTAAAAATACCAGGGCATTGCCTACTACTCAGTTGAACTGCAAAAAAAAACCGCTCGGGTGAGGGTGAAACGTTTTCAAGAAATCTCAAGCTATAGATTTGTGTCTACTAGATACTGGTGGAGACAAACGTTGGGGAAATACTGTATGAAATCATTTAGACTGACCGTTGCATTCTGGATTTTGACGACACTGTTTCATTTGACCATCCTGACAGGTGCAGATTTGGCAGTTGACTTTAACCAGTTGTCCGGGCCAGTAGGTGGCGCCTTCTACCTCACAGGGACACTGCTCCGGGCGCACACAGTGGTTAAGGCTGTCCAACAGTAGTCCTTCTGGGCAGAAGCAGCCTGGGGGGAATGGGAAAGAATGGGAAGCTCAGCAGGGTCTCTGTTTGGTGGGTGGCTATTGGTGGGCATTATTATGTTACAGGACCAGCGGGGGTGGTAAAATCCAATAGTACATTTGTTACAGAATATGTTTTACTATTTTTTGTAGAATTAGCAATAAGGTAGGTGAGTTCAATAGGTAATGATGCATTTACTGCAATTTTGGTAGACAGGAGTAGATTAGTAATAATTTGCCCTAAGACATAAATTCCATACCGGAGGCACAGGTCGGGTTCTGAGGACAGGTCCGTTTGTTGGACAGATCAGAGCAGGTGAGAGGACAAGGCGCGCACTCTCGGAATTCCAGATCGGCAGAACAGCTTGGGGTCTGGGGGCATCCGTCCTGACGGCACACATCTACATATAAAGGGTAAGATGTAGAACCCAAATCTACAAAGTCTTAGCTAACAATCCATGCAAATGGGACCCTTGGCTTCAAGGCATTTCTTCAGCAATAAATTATATATATATATATATATATATATATATATATATATATATATATATATATATATATATATAAACTCAGCTATTGTCTTTATGTTTAGGTTTATCTCATGGACCATCCGTTGAGGGACTGTATAACTGAATTGGGAGAAAAGTTGCTTGTCGTTGAGTTAAACATGGCCCCATGTAATTACCAATTTCCAAAGAAGAAGCAGAAGAATCGGGGAGCTCTGAGCAGTGGCGCCCCCCATTCTGAGGCAGATTACACTCGCGCCTGCGGATCACTATCCCGGTGCAATCCTGAGTACAGTTGGACCAAGTTGCCCATGGTGTCCAAGAGCCGTCGACTACATGGAGACAAAAGGACTTTGCTCATTGATATGATGATGGGAAGAAAATATACAAAATTGCTGGGTAGAGTCAGTCATGGATCCTACTAAACTGCCAGAAGGAAAACAGAAGTCAATAAAAAAAATTGGGGGGTTCCCAAATGAAGAAGAGAGCCCTGTACAGTTCCATGTATGTATAGTGGTTATTCTGACATTTTCTTATTGAACCCTGTGATTAGACCTCAGTTCTTTTTCTTTTTCGAACCTCTTGTGATGGTGGTGCCTACCTACCTTTGGTCTTAGCTCATATGGACGATACAGTCTGAATTACTGAATGAAAATTACATGAAATTAGCTTCGAACCCCTCACCTTCTAGTTAAGACATACCTAATATACATAACCATATAATAAGTTTATCTACTCCCTGTTGAGCGATGTTGGAAGAGAAGCTGCTTATTTTCCTATTTGCTCTAAAGAGTAAGGATAATTCACACGCGATCACTGGTCAGCTTGTGTTTCTCCTTCAATTGACATTGTTTTGCTCCTCAAAGATGACTCCTATGAAATATTTTGGCCAACTCTTGCTTTTCTTTCAATGAACTCTAGATGTTATCTCTTTACCCGGGCAGGACACCGTGAAGCACTGCTGGGTTTCATGTTCCTCCCCTCTGCATTGCCTTAGTACGTCAGTCGATGGGTTGGTGCAAGTGCGCCTCCTGCTCTGCATCCCTGTCCCACATGAGTGGCTGCATTCACTCCACGACCCCCATGGACTCCAGAAGCCACAGTCCTTCTCATCAGAAGCTACCCAACCTGAGGCTTCATCCCCATCGTCACAGTCAGTGATGCCGTTGCACACCTTAGTAGAGTGGGGAAACAATTGAGGAGTAGAACAAATAGACAAGATGATCAATCAGGTGACCCAGGTAATATAGGAAATAAAAATGTTGTAGTAGAACTTCTAGAATCCTTCCCCTCTACCTGCTTAAATAACAAGCATCGGCCATCTGAACAGGAGTACTCTGAGCAGGCTGGTACTGTCTGGTTCTTAGGTCCAGTTGGAGAAATTGTTACTGGGCTTCTTTCTACAAGGGAAATAATATTTAATGATGTGCCTTAACTCAGCAGTGTATGTACGTTACCGTAGGCTTTATGCCCCAACTTACCACAAGACACCTCATCCTCTCCCTGAGGACAGTCTGGGGCCCCATCACACAAGAGCGAGATGTTCACACACATTCTGTTTATACAAATAAAGTGCCCAGGACATGGGGGAATTTGGGTGGAACCTGCAGAAACCATAATAACAGTTAGATAGATCTCCATGAAGTGTATCCAAGAGGCTTTATGTCATACAAATATCCCTGGATAAGAATGGCAAGCTGGACACCTTGACTAGGATGTGGTCTTCCAAGACACACCTAAGCCTGCCCAGGGGCTACATTTGGGTATGTATAATAATGGCTCATAGATCTGGAGTGGAATCAATGGATCTAAGAAGTACAATGTATCTAGCAGTAGCATAGAAGTTCCAGGACAATTCTCACATGGCCTTATAGAAGAATATGACCCATAAGTTTAACATTTTTATCATTGTACTAGAGAGTGTTCTTCTGTAACGTTCTCAAGTGAAGCTGGGGGCATCTCTAACTAGAATTAGGATCACCAGACTTCAAATAGTAGAAGATCTACTTTAGGGTTCTCTATATAACAGTGTAGTCTCACTTACCACAGTTGTCTGTACTCTCATCTGACTGGTCCCGGCAGTGGGGGATCCCGTCACACAATTGTCCATATCCTACACACTCCCCACTCAGGGTGCACTTGAACTGATCCAATCCACAGGTACGGTTACAGTTCTGCTCATCACTTCCATCTCTGCAATCCACCTCATTATCGCACAACCACCCCCTGGGGCGACACTCACCGCTCCCACACTGGAACTCGTAACGTCCACAGGGGTGACCTGAGGGACAAAGAGAAGACTGAGTGGGTCCTACACATGAGCATGTACAACTATCTTTGTAGAGTATGTTTGTCTCTATGGGTTCTCTCCAGGTACTTCAGTTTCCTCACACAGTTCAAATACAGGCAGGTTAGTTGGATTCAGATGGAACTGAGGAGGAGAAGTCTGGAGAAACAGTAGTTGAAACTTCACGTAAAGCATTTGGCCATCTAAGCAAAGGTTTCCTGAGTTGGAACCATATCTTTGGTTCAGTCCTTACCAGTGGGGCCTGTGGCCTCTGTGGAGTCACTACCAACTGAACCACCAGGTTGAGGCACAGCCGTCGCACACTGAGCTTGAAGCTCATCTGAACCATCACCGCAGTCAGGTTCCCCATCACACAGCTTGTCTCTCCCAATACACAAGCCATCTCCACATGCCCAGCGGCCTTCAGAACAGGTTCCTGCCCCTAGGAATAAATAATCATCTGCTGATCTTTGCGTGTCTTCTATAAGATTATTTTTATTGCTTCCTTGGTCTTTAAAGTTCAAGTCCAATGTGCTTAGTACGGGATAAGCTCACTGGCCTTAGGCACCAGCTGCTTCTTAAATGGCATGAAGAAGGATGGATAGGAGAGAAGTCCAACTGTAGCCTCACAGTCAGCCCCCGTGGCAGAGCCTTTTAACTGTATAGCCAAAGACCCAGTAGGCCCTGATTCCGATGTTACCTGTGCAGAGCAGCTCGTCGGTTCCTCGGGGGCAGTCCTTTTCCCCATCACACAGTTTCTCCCTGGGTATGCAGAGCCCATCGGGACACTGGAACTCGCCAACATCGCAGTAGCATCCTCTCTCATCACTGAAATCCCCACAGTCGTCATGCCCATCGCAGTGGTGTATGTAGGGCACACACCTACCCCTGGAGCAGCGAAAGTGGGTAGAACTGCACTCGGAGGAACAGTCTGGGTAAGAAAAGAACAGTGTAGGCAACAAAGGTGGCCACTGGGTAGCCTCACTCACATTATGACCATTCACCCTTATTATGGCCTCCAACCCCTCACATGTGGCCTTTGCTATCAACCTTTTATGATACCTCCTATTCCCACATGTCTTGGGTTGACCTACCCTACTCTTTTGCCCAAGTGTATCACCCCTACCCTACACTGAGTTGTCGTAGTAAGACCTTTGCTGCACTCAGTTGTCTTAGTATGGAATCTCCAACATTTGCTTCACTCATCTCACTCATCTCACATTCACCTTCCTTAGATTCCATTGAGACTGATCCATTAATCAACTCACTTGATTCATCAGAGTCATCTCCAAAGCCACAGTCCAGTTCCCCGTCACAAACATGAGCTATGGGAATGCAGCGCCCATTGGAGCAGCGGAACTCATTGCTACCACAGGATGGTGCCGGACAACTCCACTCATCTGAGTGGTCCACACAATCTGCTTTGCCATCACATCGATGGGCAAGGGGCACACACTGACCATTGGCACAGCGGTGTTCATGGGGGGCACAGGTCAGTAGGCAGATCTCATCTGATCCATCTCCACAGTCATCCTCATTGTCACAGACCCAGGCGTTGGGCACACAGCGCTCACTCAGGTGGCAGGCAAACTCATTGTCGGCACAGTGAGAGGGGGAGGAGCAGGGTTCTGTTGGGCACTGCCATTTGCCCGCTTCACAGGTGCTTTGGGAAGAGAAGAGTTAGTGAAGGGGATGAGACATTCTTTGTGTTCCTATGCAAGGCAATAAAGTATTCTCATGATTTTAATGTTATCACTGAGCCCCTTCAATGTGTGTTTAACAGGTCACTCTTGTCCATACCCATATGTTTCTCCTTCAGAAACTGCAGAAGATTATCCTTCTGACATGTAACTGAATAGGGAAGGGGCAATAGTCAAGGGCCAGGGTCTTGGGCTCCTGCACCAATTGCAGCTGATAGTCAGTGTGTCGCATCTTATGTGTTAGTCTCAAGGAGGTCAACCCAACAAGCTACATGGAGCAACAGACTCTTGGGACTTGGGTATTTTACTATGCAAAATGTCACGGTGGGGCAGCCATGTTTAGGCTTTCAGTCTAGTCCGCAGAGAATATGAAGTTACTATGGCAGAAAGACCCAGGTTGAGACCCTCCACAGATGGGATGGTTTAGCTGAAGGCTTTGGCCTTGTCAGGAACCAGATACACTTATCAGTTATCAACTAATTTTAACCAGCACAAGTAAGGAATATTTGTACATTAAAACGAAGGAAAATCTGGGAGAAACCCATTGATTTGAGACATAATTTGAGTTCCCTTTTCTCTGTGGCCACAGGGCAATTCATAAGTATGTCTGGGGCAGTTCCTGCCATGAGTGCATTTGCCACATACCAGTTCTTGCAGCCATGCTTGATTGCAGCTCCAGTTGGGAACGGCATGCCACCCCAGTAGCACGGGCAATCAGACGGATCCAGACAGCGCCCCTCTAGGGGTAGGGAAGAATCACACAGTCATTTGTAGACAGACAACTATTTACAATCACATTACTGAGGTCACACCAATATAAGCACAAAGACTTGGTCATGAAACACAATGATCCATTGGCTGGTGAGGGGCACAAACATGGGGGAAATGATACAATATTGCTCACAAGGCACCGTATTGTACTGTAGGAAAGACCTGGAGCCACCACATTGCATCTTACCATGTAGGACCTTCCCAGCCGGGCAGAAACACCCCTCCACGCAGGACAAGGAGTTGCAGTGGGGATCAGGGGCCAGTCCCAAGTTCTTGCAGGTCTGAGGGCAGGCAGGTCCGCAGGCTTCATACACCATTCCGTTATCGCATTGCATGGCTGGGGAGAGGGGCAGAGAACCTTGCTAAATACAGGACTATACCTCCGACACTCAAGGAATATCAACTATGGACTGTTATTCTTCCTACTTGGCACCATTTCTGGACATTCTACAGACCTGGGCACAGGGAATGAAGGGAATCTTCGAGAGATATAGACAAACAGTAGGTCTACGTTTCAAATCTCATATATTTAGCTATGAACGTATTAACTTACCTGTCTCCAGGGTATCATATTCATATACAACTATAGGGGCATCTGAAGACATCTACTACCCATACAAGCTGGGTAAATTCTTACTCTCTGCTTCATCCCTTGGCCTAGGGCAGATGGGGCCAAAACTTAAAAGGCAGATGGGGCCAACACTTACGGCACAAGTCTTGCGTCCTCCATCGGATGTACACACCGCGCTGGTTGCACTGCTCCGCGTAGGTGGCGATGGCGGTACAGAGACACTCGCAGTCACCTCCTGAGTCACATCTACAGGGAGAAAGTATCTGGTTGTCAGCTCAGAAGATTTTTGTGAACATTATTTGTATTTGTTGCTAAACTGCCTTGGTGCTGATGTTGAAGGGGCTCAGTGATATGTAGAACTGGGATAGGGGGTTGCAAGTGAGTATAAGAACTAGAGAGGAAGCTTTTGTGTAACTGTTCTATTGATTGAGAGATACAGATCATTGGAAGAGATGGTTTGGTGCTGGGATTGCTGATAGGGAAGGAATAGGCCGATGTACTTACCCACAGGTGTCATAGACGCACCAGTCATAGTACTGCTGGCAAGGGACCTCTTGGTGACAGGCTGCAAATAGAGACTGAAGGAGCACCCCACACTTCTTTCTGGCCCAGGTCACACGGTGGCTGTTCTCCTGCAATGGAATGGCTTTTGGTATTATCAATATTGGTCATGAAGTGATTATTCACCTGGCACTGAGCTTGAATTGACCAAGAGGGACTGGCCTGAAGCACCTCAGATACCTGCAGCCTTCTGTTTAACTGTGTCTTGGGTTGACTAACAAGGACCGTTACATCAAAGCCAAGAATCACCTCTATGGTTTGATATCTACCTTCACTCTTAGGGGGCAGTTTATCAATGTTTGAATTGTTTTTGAGCTAAACCCAATTATGGTTCAAGAACTTAAATGTCTGACATTTATGAAGGGCAAAAACCCGCAAAACTTGAATGTAAATGGCATCTCAAAGCTTGTGAGTTTATGGAGAAGTCAACTGGAGTTGTACTAGGCAAAATCAAGCCGTATTTTCAATTACTTATTTCAATCTGATTTTTGAGCTTTTTCAAGTTTGTAACTTCACAAATTCGAGGTTTTTGACTTTTTCTTTTGGCACAAGTTTTCCATATTTAGTCTTAATAAGAAGTAACTTTTTTAAAACCATGACTATTCCTGAACCAACCAAGGAGCTGAAAGTAAGAGGCAAACTCAGTTTAATGCATTTTATTTGGGATTTAGAGGTCTCTGTGCATTTACCGTGCATGGATGCTCAAAGTCATCAGCATTAACCTCTGGGCACATGAGGCTCATTCTCCAGCTGTTCCCAAACAGATCTGCTGTGGGTTCTACAATCCCCTGACGACTGGTGAAGTCATTCTCTGTGTCCCCATCAAAGTTCCCACACAACCCACTAACACGACCCCGGAAAGCTGGGTCCAGCTTCACATACACACGGGTTCCTGGGGAAAAAAGAAGATAAACAGAGGATAGGAGGGGGCAAAGCCTTGCATTCCTAGGCCTGTTGTAAGAAACAATATTTGGGTCCATAGGTGAGGAAAGCCTAGTGAGTGCCAATGGGTGCACTGGGGATGGCTTATGCATTTATGTTTACTCTACAATCTCTTAAATCTCAATAAAAATAAGGGATTGGTGACTTGGGCAGTGCATCTCTTCATCTAATTGGGCAAAGTTCAAGAAAGGATTCCTACCTCCATCCCACAGTACAGTCAGTCCCATCTGGGAGATGAACATGGTGAACAGACCGGCCCGTTCCAGAGTAATCCCATTCCCACTGTAGATTTTGGGAGGTCTCACAGAGATTCCATTTATTGTCACTTCTTTGCCTGGAGAGAGAGATAATTAGAGATCAGATTTAATTGCTTGACCCATCAATATTAGGCCATATCTATTCTGAAGTCCCACTTGCCTCTCAGCATATGGACGATCATGTTACCAATCATCACCACCACAGACTTGGTGCAGGTGATTCCACTGGTACCGCAGGGGACGTTCTCGGCTGTGACAGTGAAGAGGCCACCATTCTCCCGTGCCAACACATACTGGCAGTCCCCCAGGAAGGTGAATGAACGTCCATCAAAGGTGACATAGTGAGGGTCCCCGGTAGCTGTGCAGACTCCACTACATTGGAGGTCAGTGCATGACCAGTGCCTGTTCTTGCACACACTATGGACAGAGGAGCATTAATAATGTCAGTTGGAGGTATGTTGGTAGTTACTTCTGTAGATCACTTGGATTATATCATCAGGTCACATAAGGTGTATAGATAAGTTACATAAGGTTTTATTAGCAGGTTGCATGTCAATAGGTCTTATGGTGACCATACCAGGTATTGCAGTCTTTCACAATGGTGTCATTGGGGTGGTAGAGCTTTCCATGGTGATGGCAGGGGCAGTCTTCTGGAAGAACACAACTATCCTTCTGGAGAGGAATAAAGAAGAAATTCTCAACTTTTTTTAAACTCAACAAAAAAGCAAAGAAGGTTCTTTTTGATATGTCCCACACACCTGCCCGAGGGCAAATGTTAATAGATGGGGAACCCATACTTACCAAAAGTGCAGTTCCCTCTGGGCACACACATCCATCCAGGGTGTCTGAACATGTCCCATTCCTCTCCAGGCTATCACAGGTGAGCAGACAGGACCCAGGAGAATAGACCATGTTCCCAGGGCAGTAGGCTGCTTCAGGGCAACTTGAGCCAGTGCAGTTCCACACACCATTCTCACAAACACTGGAAAGATACACAAGAAGGAGGTGATGAAGTGGAACTTGTGGCCATTTTATAGTAGTTATATTATTCAATTGCCCCCGGCCAGATCCGATGAACATTTTTTGTCCAGTTAGCCATGCTATCACTACTCTCATGTCTGATACAATGCAACCTTCTGTGGGGTAAACACAGGATATTTAGGGGGTGGTAGAGGCATTCATGATCTTTCCATAATGTCTACTATACATTAATACTTTTATACTCAGCAGATGGAGAGTACTAGAAAGATATTATGACCCCTGTTTATCAACCATCATAACAGGAACATTTTCTCGTCTGCTCATGTCATTGGTTTTCATGGAAGTTGGAAATTTGAACATTAGACATCACAACTGACTGTCTTAGAGTTGCCCAATTAGCAGTCCGCCAACTCCAGTTTTGGTTGTTCTTCTGCAAAAACTACATGGCCAAATGTTGAAGGTATTGATATATAGAGATGCTGAGTCTGAGCTCGGCTATGAAAGCCTACAATGGACTGGGCTGTTGTGTTGCTTTGAAATGAGTATATTGAAAGATATCCACCCTTACATTGCTATAGTTTTGGGAAGATTTGGATACCTGAAATAGTCCACTCCGCATACATACCAATGTTCATCTGGCTCTGGAGAAGTTCTGTGGTAGAAATATTCAATGAAATCAACCTATCCTGTGGTGTAGGAGAAACAGGTCATAGGGTGATTTCATCAGACATCTCCTACCACAAAGTCCAGAGATGATGGAGGAGTCTGTGAGCCAGTAGTTTAGGAACAATGTTTGATCAGTCTAGTACCAGATCCACCAGGATCAGAGATCAAAACCAAATCAGTCTGATCTAAGTTGATGCACCTACAGTGTCATCTACTCATGAAGAAAGGAGTTGTAAGGGCTTGGCTATATTCAAAGGACCTGCAGACAGATGCACCATTTTTCAGTTATGCACAATATATTGATGAGAACCTACCAACTCTTGCAGTTCTGCTGGATTTTGCTGCCAGGCTGATGGGTCTCAGCACCGTGATGGCACTGGCACATGTTGGGTGGCACACACTGTCCGCTTTCATCTAGAACCAACCCTTCCGGGCAATTGCATCCAGCCACACAACCTTCCAGCTCCTGGCATGACCCAGTCCCTGCCATTCGGAGGTCGGCGCATGTCTTCCTGCAGGGGGGAGTGCACTCCATGTACATCTGCCCCCCCGTGCACTGAACCGCTACAGAAGAGGAGACATTGGCATTGAAAAGGGTATTTCATTCCAAGTAATATAGATAGAGTACTCATGTTCTTTGGGTTGGATTCATTCAACTTGAGGAAGGGATAAGAACGGTGGAGCAACTTTTTATCAGAAACCTCATAGCAAAATTTGTAGCTATTTCCACTTCACCCATGGTGGAGAACATTCTAGTTGAATGAGCCAGAGTGAGATGATAAGTCGATATCTGACTTACGACAGAACGTCTGGTTCCTCCAGGACATGATGGCTCCTTCCTGGGCGCATTGCCTAGCATAGGCAGATACAGCGCTGCACAGGCAGTTCTTATTGGGGGCACAGCCACACACATCGTACAGACAGAGTTGGTGGAATGGCTCCCATTCAACCAAATCATGGCAAGCCTAGTGGAAAGGCACAGGAAGACAAAAAGACCAAGGTCAAACTTTCTAGATATGATATGTAAATCTATGTTCTTCTTTGGACCTATAGACATTTCTGAATTGACAACGTATGAATGTTTAAAGTAGGAATGGAACGTTCAACTTGCACATCTTCTAGTGATACCTGGAACACAGGACTGAGAATGACTGCACAGGCCTCCTCAGCAAACTCCCTTCTCTGTGCGTATGTCCCACACGGGTCAAATGTAAAAGGTCCCACATCTGGGCACTCAGCAGACACTTTGAACTTGTTGGCAAAGGAGAAGCTGCTGGTCTCAATATCCCCCTCAGGGGTGGTGAAGTCATCGTTTTGGTTCCAGTTGAACGTTCCACATAATCCTCTCACCTGGAAGAGACATTAGGAAGTGTGGATCAACCAGTCCTGTTGGCACTAGCATCAGACGCCTTCCTCATTAAATAAATACAATTAATTTTGCAGATTACCTTGTTGGAGAATACTGGCTGCAGGGTGATGTGGGCTGCAGGAAACTCCAAGCTCCACAAAACGTAAGCTCCAAACGTCTGAAGGAGAAGGAAGGAGGAGGAGACCCACCTTACAGACAGGTCGGGGCTGAGGAAGGGAAGGGTCACTTCTCGCCCATTTACTGTGTAATCACCTGTAAAACAAAGGAGGTCATGCATTGTTTAGATTATAACTTTTGCTTATCTGCAATGTTCTCAGTCACCAGGTTCCATATAATCCTATGAGCAGTTGAGCCTGGCAGTTGTAAGGTGCCACCATGATGTAACACAAAGTACCTTTGGTGCTGAGTCTTATGGAGGTCTTGTGGGCAGTCACAGTAATGGCTCGCAGGCAGCTGACTGACCCTTTGCTGCCACAAGCCACATTCTCAGCAGTGATGAGGAGCTTCCCATCCACATAGTCCTAGTGAGGGCACAGAAAGGGCAATCAGGAGGCACAGGTATATTGTACAGGCAAAAGGGTGAGTAGGGTGAGTAGAAAGGAACTTTTTTAAAAATTCTTGTTTGTAAAACGAGTATATCCTTTATTTCTGTTACGTTTAGTGGGCAGGATTTTCAAACAGGTCAACATATTATTAAATGGGGTTCCCCATAAGTGAAACACATTGAATCAAGTATACAGGGAGTTAGAATTATAAGGGTAAAACATCAGGATATACCTGCACCAAGATGTAGTCACACGTTCCATGGAAAGAATATCTCTTGCGGTCAAAGGTCACATAGTGAGGGTCTCCCACCACCGAGCACTGAGCCGCACATTTATCCTGGGTGCAATGCCAGCGGCCACCCCGGCACACACTGAAATGAAAGGTAAAATAACACGACTGTTGTTGCTCTGGGGCTTCACTTTATGGTTCCTCTTCTTCATGGGTTCTAGAGATGTTCTTAGATATGTAGAAGTGTATTGGGGCCATCAACGCCTAGTTTGATTCCCAAGTCAAGACTGGGCCATGTTGGGTCCTGCCTTAGACTGGAACTAGGCAACAAAATGGCACATAATGGCTGAGACCATGATTGTAATGGTGATACAGGATGGTAGGGACTTCACCGGACTAACAATAACATTTATAATGTTACATTGGTCACCCAAGGTCTTGGGAGTGTGGCTGTATTGTCCAATAATGAGAAAATAGTGAGTGCAACAGAGCACAGGACTAAGACCATATTGTCATGGGACAAGTGTTTCCATTAACAATACTCTTAGTACGTCACTGTTTAATCTGAAATACCACTACCGTGCCATCTTCAGAGAGAACATCAAAGTCTTTGAGTTGTTTTTCCATCAAGAGCTGAAGGTTCACATGATGGACAGTCCAACTTTATATAAATTATGATCCCCCCTTCCCCAAGTGTATTTTGTCCCAGGCCTTACAACCACTTAAGACAGACCTGTTGAGCAGAGAACCTTCTTACCATTGGTTACACCTCTGCTTGATGGTGTCTCCTGGAGAGTATCTCTGCCGGCGATGAAAACATGGACACTCTTCCTCTTTCACACATACCCCTTGCTCAAGGTACAGCCCCGCTGGGCACTCACAGCCACTCACACACTCGTCCCGACACTGTCCATCTTCATAGCTCCCAACAGCTGCACAACTGGCCGGACAGGATGACATGCAGTCCGAGTACTCTTTTCCATTTGGGCATTTCTTCTCTATAAGGACCAAGGGCCATGATTAGCAGTGATAATAGTGACTATATATGATACTGGGACAGTTTGTCTTTCAAGCAATAGAAAGAACTAAGAATCAGAGCTGGGTACTCCCTCACCATGGGGAAGAGAACAGCCCAAGAGCAGGAAGTACAGAGTTCTGTACCTGGTTAAATACTGGAAGGGGGATTCAGTTAATCAAAGGGGGTTCCTGTCAGAACCAGGGAAAGAGAGAGAGCCCAGGAGAAGGAAATACAAAGACTCAGAACTCAGAATCAAATTGTTAAATGGGTTTCCAGGGTCCTCCAGGTCCAACTTTTACATTTAGATGCAGATAATGCTAAATGTTGAAGCTGTTATATAGGGGGGAGACAGGGTTAATGGAAGTTTCTCCTTGGTTGGGGTCCTCTGGGAGATCAGTACAACCCTGAGGTTCTGTACCTACTTAAGTACTGGGGGAGATTGGATTAATTTTGGTGTGGGATCCAAATGTGGGTATTTGATATGGATCCCGTTTTATGGGCTTACCCTTTACTTTGCTAATACCCCTGGCACAAGTGCAAGAGCACTAGGGGTGTAACAAGTGATTTGTGACTGTTAGTTCTAAATGGTCATTTACCACAAAATCCAGCTCTGCGCCAGTCTATGATGATCTTCTGCTGGGCACATTCCCTGGCATAGCTGGTGAACGTCTCACACACAGCGCCAGCCCTGTCACTGGCACCCCCAGAGTGCTGGCAGTAGGTGTACATACAGGTCTCATAGTATCCACTGGGGTCCACCTGGGAAGAGAAAAGGCAGAGAAAGCAGATAGTGGGTTTAGCCAGGTGAGCCCTTGGGGTGGCACAGCGTGAAGATGGCATGAAATGGTAAATTAGCATGGAGAAACTATGAGTGAAGAAGCATGGAAGGGCATTACCTTGGTGTAACACTGGGTGAAGATGGCATGAAATGGTAAATTAGCATGGAGAAACTATGAGTGAAGAAGTATGGAAGGGCATTACCTTGGTGTAACACTGGGTGAAGATGGCATGAAATGGTAAATTAGCATGGAGAAACTATGAGTGAAGAAGTATGGAAGGGCATTACCTTGGTGTAACACTGGGTGAAGATGGCATGGAAGGGCAAATTAGCATGGGGTGGCTACGAGTGAAGAAGCATGGAAGGGCATTACCTTGGTGTAACACTGTGTGAAGATGGCATGGAAGGGCAAATTAGCATGGGGTGGCTACGAGTGAAGAAGCATGGAAGGGCATTACCTTGGTGTAACACTGTGTGAAGATGGCATGGAAGGGCAAATTAGCATGGGGTGGCTACGAGTGAAGAAGCATGGAAGGGCATTACCTTGGGATGGCACTGGGTGAAGGGGGAACTGAGGAGCTTCCTACAGATGGTTTCAGCTTCTCCTCTGATGGCTTCACGTCCAGGAACATCACAGCTGTGTCCGGTCTCCGCTGCATCCTCACAAGTTCCCTACGCAAGGACAAGCACCATGTGTATCACTAAGAGGCTCTCAAAGATCAGCCTAAGTCTAACTGTGCACCGGGGGTGGTATTGGGCCACTTGACCTCACTGAATTTGCATTACCAGTAATTAGAATGTAAGCTCTGTGGTGCAGGTACCAACACAATGTACTGCAGAACTTAAGTCATGGAACTTTTTATGATTATTCTTCTTTACCGAACTCATGGTACAAGTGCAAGGTATGAATGTGTCACTGAAATAACTGAGCTGCTTTCGATTTACTATAATCTGTAGCAGCAATTGTACAGTTCAACGAACCCCATCACTACGGCTTCATTGTTATCAAAGGGCACCATTTTCTGCCTAATTTTTCATGAAATATAAACCCTTGAAACAAACTGATGTAAAATTGCTCAAAACAACTCTCCAATTTCTTGCTCGTTTCAGCACTGATATAATGAATTTGAGAGAAGATTGCCCCCTGCTGGTCATTGGCAAGAGAAGAGTCACCCAGTGTTTCTATGGTCACTTCTAAGGAGAACAACATCCACAAGACTTTTCCAGTTCTCTTCCAACTGTAGGCAGTTAGTGAAATGAGCAATAGGTGGCGCTGTTGTTTTAGAGTTAAGATATTGGCAGACAGAAAAAAATGAATGTAAATGGCAAAAGTGTTTAGAAGAGCATTTTTTCTACAATTTGAGGGTTTATGTTTCCTTTAAAAACAATAGAATGCAATATGATATTTGGGATAGTGAAACTGAAATTGGCAGAAGGAATTGGTTCTCACCTGAGTGTTGGAATCTTGAATTCTCCAAGAATTTGCAAACCCAGCGGCGTGGGGAGAGACGTTTCCACCGACTTCGGTAAAGTCATCTGGAATCAGAAGGGAAGTGGATCAGTCATGGAGATTTAGTCTTTGGTAAAGGCTCTCTCATTGGTTGGTGGGGACTGAGAGATTTGGGACTTGGTGGTGTTGGAGTCAGATGGTTGACTTGAATCAAAGAAGAATCCATTGACTGGAGTTCAGGAATTCATTTACCCCTTGGTGGCTAAATTGTTGTCTGCCTTCTCCTTGACCAAAAATAATACAAATCGGGTTCACAAAATGTGATCTGTACCAGTTGGATCAGAAGCAAATATCTTGAGGATCAATTGAATCAGAAGCAAATACCTTGAGGGTCAATTGAATCAGAACCAAATACCTTGAGGATCAATTGAATCAGAACCAATTACCTTGAGGATCAATTGAATCAGAACCAAATACCTTGAGGATCAATTGAATCAGAACCAATTACCTTGAGGATCAATTGAATCAAAACCAAATACCTTGAGGATCAATTGAATCAGAAGCAAATACCTTGAGGATCTTCATTGTAGACACCGCAAAGTCCCCTTGTTCGGCCTCTTTGGTCTAATGTCACAGTCACATAGACGTTGTTTCTTCCATCGAACTTCACTCGCACCCCCAGGCCGCTCTCTATGAAGAGAAAGTCCCCGAGCCAGAGGATGTTGATCCCTGAGGAAGAAGGTGGGTGGGGAATGGCATTGAGAGAGGACATATATATGGTAGGGCATGGCAAGGAATGGGCTGAGGTATTGTACTGACAGATAGGGCCACCTACCAGCAGAAGACATGACTAACATATGGTAACCACGTATGGGCAGATCTGGCAGCTGAAATATGGGAGCTGTTATCTGTATGACCATGTCCATGGAGGTCAATCATATCAATCTCCCATTGAGTAAATTCAATCTTTCTCCATTCCTAGTAGCAGAATAGGTGCAGAGATCCAGCAACTCTTAATTCACACCCTTTGGCTGCTCTCTTCCCCATGGACAGGAAGTAGGGCAGGGATTTATCTGGGCTGACACACGTTAGGTCACTAGAGGGAGCTCTTGCTCCATCAAACTTTTTAATGTGGTCCAAATCAAAGACCAACAGAAAGACCAGACCTACAAACAGAAGGGAGGAACACAGCAGGCGAAACAACATAGTCATTCCATATGTTGCTTGAACATCAGAAAAACTTAGGAGAATTTTCAACAAACATCGCATTCCTGTGTTTTTCAAACCCAGCAACACCCTGAGACAGAAGCTGGTGCACCCGAAAGACCCAACACCCAAGCACATGAAAAGTAATGTGGTCTATGCTGTCCAGTGTAGTGAAGAGTGCTCAGACTTATACATTGGGGAGACAAAACAACCTCTCTGTAAGAGAATGGCCCAACATAGGCGGGCAAACTCCTCAGGACAAGACTCAGCGGTCTATCTACATCTCAAAGAAAAAGGTCACTCTTTTGAGGACAGTAACGTGCATATTTTGGACCGAGAGGACAGATGGTTTGAAAGAGGTGTGAAAGAGCCTGGAAAAACCATCCCTGAACAGAGGAGGGGGCCTGAGACACCGCTTGTCACCAACATACAATGGCGCGTTGACATCCTTACCCCGGCAGTTTCACAACAGTTCACACTTCCAGTCATGTACTTTGAAGGATTAACACCTTCATCAATGAGAATCTTGGTACCATTGTGATTGGATCATACCTTCCTACACCTGTCAGTTTCAGCTAACACCTAACTGAACAAGTTCAATGGAACCATTGTGATTGGATGTCTGTGACTCTACTACCATCAAGGGTTTAAATACCGGGGAATTCCCTACCAGTCATTTGAACTGAAGAAGCCACTCGGATGAGTGGTGAAACGTTTTCAAGAAAAACTCAGAAAAGTCCAGTTGTTTTAGACTTAATTCTACTAGATACTGTATATCATGGCCTGGATGAATGAGAATCTTCATAGACAATGTGGTCTTTCTCTTGCCATATAGAGATTAATATTAATATATAACCAGTTGTGCCCAAGCCCCACCCTCTGCCAGACCATGGGGAGGAGAGAAGCTTTTTTTTTTTTTAGAATGTTGTCTCTCTATATCCTTTTATTTCCTAATAATATTAACATTTATGTTCTCTTGTGTGATTGGCCATGAATTCAATAATAAAATGCACTTTGCCCAATCTGTGCGTAGACAAAAAAGCAGCTCCTCATACATGGAGGATCCAACACATCATCATTAGGTAGATAAGACATTATTAAGATATAATTCCACCATATAAACCAGTTCCGGTCACATGACTGGCAGACATTTTCGTGGCAGTGTCCCTTTAAAGACAGATACATGGGTGTGCCAGTAGGTGGCGCTCACCATTCTGCAGATGTGGAACTCCTTCTGGTACCGTCACTCCATTCACTGAGACCTCTCGTCTCCTCACTGTGACTCTCTCCAGGCCAAGTGTCACCTCCAGAGTCTGGGAATAAAGCAGCAAACACTCTCTCTGTGACTGTCTAGCCTCCAGCACTTACAGTCTCTCTTAAAAATAAAACATGTTATCAGTATAATTACTGAGCCAAAAATGTTATCTATAAATGCAGGTTAGAGAGATGCAAAGATGGAACTTGGGGTTCTGGTTGTTTTGTTAGACATCCGGCCTTTATACATTACGTTTTGGCTCACTAACTATATTGAAAACATGTACAAAGCACTCACCCTAAATCCCCCCCTAACTGGCCTTCAGGCTGGGCCCCCTTAGCCCATAACAAGGTTACAGATATATAGAAACATTGGGGTAACAGTCACCCCGCTATAGTTCCAGGGGTACCCAGGGCACAAATAAGCACTCACCCCAAATCCCCCCCTAACTGGCCTTCAGGCTGGGCCCCCTTAGCCCATAACAAGGTTACAGATATATAGAAACATTGGGGTAACAGTCACCCTGCTATAGTTCCAGGGGTACCCAGGGCACAAATAAGCACTCACCCCAAATCCCCCCCTAACTGGCCTTCAGGCTGGGCCCCCTTAGCCCATAACAAGGTTACAGATATATAGAAACATTGGGGTAACAGTCACCCTGCTATAGTTCCAGGGGTACCCAGGGCACAAATAAGCACTCACCCCAAATCCCCCCCTAACTGGCCTTCAGGCTGGGCCCCCTTAGCCCATAACAAGGTTACAGATATATAGAAACATTGGGGTAACAGTCACCCCACTATAGTTCCAGGGGTACCCAGGGCACAAATAAGCACTCACCCCAAATCCCCCCCTAACTGGCCTTCAGGCTGGGCCCCCTTAGCCCATAACAAGGTTACAGATATATAGAAACATTGGGGTAACAGTCACCCTGCTATAGTTCCAGGGGTACCCAGGGCACAAATAAGCACTCACCCCAAATCCCCCCCTAACTGGCCTTCAGGCTGGGCCCCCTTAGCCCATAACAAGGTTACAGATATATAGAAACATTGGGGTAACAATCACCCCGCTATAGTTCCAGGGGTACCCAGGGCACAAATAAGCACTCACCCCAAATCCCCCCCTAACTGGCCTTCAGGCTGGGCCCCCTTAGCCCATAACAAGGTTACACATTGGGGTACCTTTGGACACAGGGCAGTTTGGGCAGTTACCTTGGGGCACTGGGCAGGCTGTGGGCAGAGCTCCTCAGAGATATAAACTGCCCAGGTGGAGTCCAAGGAGGAGGCCAGGGTATAAGTGCAGGTTCCATGGAAGTGAAAGTGTTTTCCATCAAAAGTGCGGAAGTGGAAACCCCCCCAGGTCACGCAGGTGCTGAACAATCTTCTTTGCTGAGGGGAGACCCCAACCAAGGCGGTGGAGAAGTACGGCCTCATCAGGTAGGGGGAGGCCGGGTCGACTGCTCAGGGGAGAAGACACAACAAGGTTCAGAGACTTATCATGGGTGCATCATATCATTGGTTTTATGATAACTAATCTTTGAGGTCTCATCACATGGGACCGATACACAGAACTTTATCAGAACTTTTATCTTCTTTCCTTGACACTCAATAAAGAAAAGGTAAAACTGTAATGTACATAGTGGGCCTTATTTTCTATAATAGGTACAATACAAATCAGCAGCCAACTGGAGAAGCTCATTGTGATCTGCTTCTTAAATGAAAGTCTGGTGAGGGGAGGGGTGAGTTTGTTTATACAGAGGCTTCTCAGAAAATATGGCTCATAGAAGTCATCCATTTGGTTGGTCCTGGCTATATTTCTTGGGATGGATGAAACTCAGTAAGTGGGCAAGCTCACCAGTGGGGGACACATAGGAACAGCTGAAACAGAAATCAGAAGTGATGTTCTTCCAGCTGTGGCCCCAGGGGTGGCTGCAACACTCCTCCATGCTCATGAGAGAGACATTTTGTGGGTGCAAAGAGTCTTGGCAGTTCCAGCTGGGGAAGCAACGACCCAGGAAGCCTTGTCCTGTGGGAATAAAGACAGTTCTATTGTCAGCAAACCCAGCCTGGGAGTATAAGGGGGACCTCTCCGACCCCCCGGGGAGTCAGTGTAGTGGAGTCATTTCCATCCAACAGTATCAATAAAGCTGTAACCAACGTACCCTCTGTGCAGTGGGCTCCACTCCAGCCCTCACAGCATGCCCTTATGGTCCTGTTGGACACAACTGCCCTCGTGTCCTGGGGTCTGGGGAAGAGAACACACAATGAAGGTTTATATCAAGTCTACAAGTTGGGAAGCATCAAGTCATGGAACCTGGGCATTCCTGCCTTCTCCATGTCCATCACGGCCAGTTTATACCTCCAAAGACAGTTGGGGATTTACCTGGAGCCAAGCCGTACACCTGATACCCCTAACTCAGTGTTCCCCAACCAGTGGCTCGGGGGGGGGGAACATGTTGCCCCCTAACACCTTGGATCGTTGAATTTCTGATAAGGAGGCAAGTTTCTTATTGGCACCCCAGGAACCTTTTCCATGCTTCTGTTGCTCCCCAACACTTTTTTCCATGTAAATGTAGCCCGCAGGTATAAAAGGTTGGGGATCCCTTCCCTAACTGGTGCCAGATATACTGTTTATTACAACTGGGAATAGAAACACACGCTCCCCTACTCTCAGTGGCTGATGATATGTTCACTCCCCAAACCCCTGACCAATCCCATATGCAAGGTGTAGGCCACTCATCTTACTAAAAGACTTACTTATAAATGAAGCACATGGAGGCAGCTCCTCTCTCCAGGTAATATCTGGCAATCCCTGCGTCCCCACCATACTCCCGGCGCATCTGCTCCTGGTCCAACTGCCAACCCTCTAGGTTGTACTGAAACACATTGGAACAGGGCACCACCTGCTCCCGCCGGGGGGAAACCACCTGTTCTTCTGTCACTTGGACCATCTGCTCACACCAGCGCCTGGAAGAGCAGAACAGAGACACTGACAGTCATACAGAGTGAGTGAAGTCATACAGAGTGAGTGATGTCATACAGAGTGAGTGAAGTCATACAGAGTGAGTGATGTCATACAGAGTGAGTGAAGTCATACAGAGTGAGTGATGTCATACAGAGTGAGTGAAGTCATACAGAGTGAATGATGTCATACAGAGTGAGTGAAGTCATACAGAGTGAGTGAAGTCATACAGAGTGAGTGATGTCATACAGAGTGAGTGAAGTCATACAGAGTGAGTCAAGTATTGAGTAAAGAAAGAACCCTACAAGTTTAGTGAGGGTAGGTAGGATGGGGGACTTCTATATTTCAAGATGAGTAAGAGGGGAGAGTTGTATAACCCAGGAAAGGTAACAATTACATAATTCAGATTAATATTGGGGAAAATTCCATAAAATTGAGGGAAGGCGCTTCCAGTTCAGAATTAGATTTTGGGGGCTTCTATTAATGAGTCAGGAGAATGAAGGGAGTAACCTGCAGCTCAGTTCTACTGAATTAGGTCCATTCTTCCATTGGGGGAGGGTTCTGTAACTCAAGGGAAGTGAGGGGAGACATCTGTAGCACAGGGTGAGCTTTGCAAGAGGTCTGGTATTTGATTTGACCACTGGGGATGTTCTATAGTTGTAGGTGCTGGGGGGGGGGGGGCGGTAGCTCCATGTGAGTGAGGGAAGTAGGTTGGAGTCCATTTTGATTAAGATAACTGTTATAAAATTCAGGAGGAACGGTGGGGGAATCACACAACTCAAGATGTCTATTGACCTAGACACGCTTTGGGAGAGTGGTCTTGTTATTAGGGTTGACTGCTGAGATAGTTCTATAACTCAAGTTGAGTAAGGGAAGAGGTCTGTAGGAATGAGCTTCAGGAGAGTTGTCTTGTTGCTTAGACTGAGTGCTAGGAGAGCTCTATAACTAAAGTCGAGTGGGGGAAGAGCTCGATAGACATAAATGAGCTTTGGTAGACTTGTCTTTGTTTGGATTGTGGGTTAGGAGAGCTCTAGAGACTTCTTCCCTCACTCACCTTGAGTTATAGACATGCATGATTTGGGGGAAATTGGTTAAATTATTGTAGAGTTTGATGGGTTGTAACAGGGTTCATTGATAGGGTTATGGGGCTCAGTAATGGGGCTCTGATAGGGCTCAGTGATGGGGCTCTGATGGGGCTCAGTGATGGGGCTCTGTGATGGGGCTCAGTGATGGGGTTGAGTGATGGGGCTCTGTGATGGGGCTCTGTGATGGGGCTCTGTGATGGGGCTCAGTAATGGGGCTCTGATGGGGCTCAGTGATGGGGCTCAGTGATGGGGCTCTGATGGGGCTCAGTGATGGGGCTCTGTGATGGGGTTGTGATGGGGCTCTGTGATGGGGCTCTGTGATGGGGCTCAGTGATGGGGCTCTGTGATGGGGTTGTGATGGGGCTCTGTGATGGGGCTCTGTGATGGGGCTCAGTGATGGGTTTGTGATGGGGCTCTGTGATGGGGCTCAGTGATGGGGTTGTGATGGTGCTCAGTGATGGGGCTCAGTGATGGGGTTGTGATGGGGCTCAGTGATGGGGCTCAGTGATGGGGTTGAGTGATGGGGCTCAGTGATGGGGCTCAGTGATGGGGCTCAGTGATGGGGCTCAGTGATGGGGTTGTGATGGGGCTCAGTGATGGGGCTCAGTGATGGGGCTCAGTGATGGGGTTGTGATGGGGCTCAGTGATGGGGTTGTGATGGGGCTCAGTGATGGGGCTCAGTGATGGGGCTCAGTGATGGGGTTGAGTGATGGGGCTCAGTGATGGGGCTCAGTGATGGGGTTGAGTGATGGGGCTCAGTGATGGGGCTCAGTGATGGGGCTCAGTGATGGGGTTGAGTGATGGGGCTCAGTGATGGGGTTGAGTGATGGGGCTCAGTGATGGGGTTGAGTGATGGGGCTCAGTGATGGGGCTCAGTGATGGGGTTGAGTGATGGGGTTGAGTGATGGGGCTCAGTGATGGGGCTCAGTGATGGGGTTGAGTGATGGGGCTCAGTGATGGGGTTGAGTGATGGGGCTCAGTGATGGGGCTCAGTGATGGGGTTCAGTGATGGGGCTCAGTGATGGGGTTGAGTGATGGGGCTCAGTGATGGGGCTCAGTGATGGGGTTGAGTGATGGGGCTCAGTGATGGGGTTGAGTGATGGGGCTCAGTGATGAAGTTATGATGGGGCTCAGTGATGGGGTTGAGTGATGGGGTTGAGTGATGGGGCTCAGTGATGGGGTTGAGTGATGAGGCTCAGTGATGGGGTTCAGTGATGAGGCTCAGTGATGGGGTTTAGTGATGAGGCTCAGTGATGAAGTTATGATGGGGCTCAATGATGGGGTTGAGTGATGGGGTTCAGTGATGGGGTTGAGTGATGGGGCTCAGTGATGGGTTGAGTGATGGGGCTCAGTGATGGGGTTCAGTGATGAGGCTCAGTGATGGGGTTTAGTGATGGTGCTCAGTGATGAAGTTATGATGGGGCTCAGTGATGGGGTTGAGTGATGGGGCTCAGTGATGGGGTTGAGTGATGGGGCTCAGTGATGGGGTTGAGTGATGGGGCTCAGTGATGGGGCTCAGTGATGGGGTTCAGTGATGGGGCTCAGTGATGGGGTTGAGTGATGGGGCTCAGTGATGGGGTTCAGTGATGGGGCTCAGTGATGAGGTTGAGTGATGGGGCTCAGTGATGAAGTTATGATGGGGCACAGTGATGGGGTTGAGTGATGGGGCTCAGTGATGGGGTTGAGTGATGGGGCTCAGTGATGGGGCTCAGTGATGGGGCTCAGTGATGAGGTTGAGTGATGGGGCTCAGTGATGAAGTTATGATGGGGCACAGTGATGGGGCTCAGTGATGGGGCTCAGTGATGGGGCTCAGTGATGGGGCTCAGTGATGGGGCTCTGTGATGGGGCTCAGTGATGGGGCTCAGTGATGAGGTTGAGTGATGGGGCTCAGTGATGAAGTTATGATGGGGCACAGTGATGGGGCTCAGTGATGGGGCTCAGTGATGGGGAGTGGCACTCAAGAGCTTCAAACGGGACTAGCCCTTAAAAATATTTATTGCGGAAAAAACATGCAACGTTTCGAGGCAAATGCTTGATAAAGGGGCAGTTTGCCTCGAAACGTTGCATGTTTTTTCCGCAATAAATATTTTTAAGGGCTAGTCCCGTTTGAAGCTCTTGAGTGCCACTGCTATTTGTTTGTGTAGAATTTGTGGAGGGGGTGCCGATCCCCCTAGGCATTGTGCACCGAGCGATTATTACTTTGGAGAGCTAAGGGTGTGCGTGTTAAGGTTGAATTTGGACGCTCAGTGATGGGGCTCAGTGATGGGGTTAAGTGATGGGGCTCAGTGATGGGGTTGTGATGGGGGTTGAGTGAGGGCAGTTGGGAATAGTGGTCTGGGTCACACTAATGGGTGAGTAACCAATGAATAACTTACCCACTGGAGATAGTGAGTCTCAACCACAGTGGAAGCAGCAGGGCCGCCCGTATCATGTTTGGGTCTCACAGTGGTACCGGCGCCTGAAATAAACACAAACAGCCGTGTACATGTTGTATGTATAACTTACTCTCATTATATTGGTCTCATAACTGGTCTGTATATAACTGGTCTGTATATAACTGGTCTGTATATAACTGGTCTGTGTATAACTGGTCTGTGTATAACTGATCTGTGTATAACTGGTCTGTGTATAACTGGTCTGTATGTAACTGGTCTGTGTATAACTGGTCTTTATATAACTAGTCTGTATATAACTGGTCTGTGTATAACTGGTCTGTGTGTAACTGGTCTGTGTATAACTGGTCTGTGTGTAACTGGTCTGTGTATAACTGATCTGTGTATAACTGGTCTGTGTATAACTGGTCTGTATGTAACTGGTCTGTGTATAACTGGTCTTTATATAACTAGTCTGTATATAACTGGTCTGTGTATAACTGGTCTGTGTATAACTGGTCTGTGTATAACTGGTCTGTGTGTAACTGGTCTGTGTATAACTGGTCTGTGTATAACTGGTCTGTGTATAACTGGTCTGTGTATAACTGGTCTGTGTATAACTGGTCTGTGTGTAACTGGTCTGTATGTAACTGGTCTGTGTATAACTGGTCTGTGTATAACTGGTCTTTATATAACTAGTCAGTATATAACTGGTCTGTGTATAACTGGTCTTTATATAACTAGTCAGTATATAACTGGTCTGTATATAACTGGTCTGTGTATAACTGGTCTGTATATAACTGGTCTGTATATAACTGGTCTGTATATAACTGGTCTGTGAATAACTGGTCTGTGTATAACTGATCTTTATATAACTAGTCTGTATATAACTGGTCTGTGTATAACTGGTCTGTATATAACTGGTCTGTATATAACTGGTCTGTGTATAACTGGTCTGTGTATATCTGGTATGTGTGTAACTGGTCTGTATGTAACTGGTCTGTGTATAACTGGTCTGTGTGTAACTGGTCTGTATGTAACTGGTCTGTGTATAACTGGTCTGTGTATAACTGGTCTGTATGTAACTGGTCTGTGTATAACTGGTCTGTGTATAACTGGTCTGTGTATAACTGGTCTGTGTATAACTGGTCTGTGTGTAACTGGTCTGTATGTAACTGGTCTGTGTATAACTGGTCTGTGTGTAACTGGTCTGTATGTAACTGGTCTGTATGTAACTGGTCTGTGTATAACTGGTCTGTGTATAACTGGTCTGTATATAACTGGTCTGTATATAACTGGTCTGTGTATAACTGGTCTGTGTATAACTGGTCTGTGTGTAACTGGTCTGTATGTAACTGGTCTGTATATAACTGGTCTGTATATAACTGGTCTGTGTATAACTGGTCTGTGTATAACTGGTCTGTGTATAACTGGTCTGTATGTAACTGGTCTGTATATAACTGGTCTGTGTATAACTGGTCTGTATATAACTTGTCTGTGTATAACTGGTCTGTGTGTAACTGGTCTGTATGTAACTGGTCTGTGTATAACTGGTCTGTGTATAACTGGTCTGTATGTAACTGGTCTGTGTGTAACTGGTCTGTGTGTAACTGGTCTGTGTGTAACTGGTCTGTGTATAACTGGTCTGTGTATAACTGGTCTGTGTATAACTGGTCTGTGTATAACTGGTCTGTGTATAACTGGTCTGTATATAACTGGTCTGTGTATAACTGGTCTGTGTATAACTGGTCTGTGTATAACTGGTCTGTATGTAACTGGTCTGTGTATAACTGGTCTGTGTATAACTGGTCTGTGTATAACTGGTCTGTATATAACTGGTCTGTGTATAACTGGTCTGTGTATAACTGGTCTGTGTATAACTGGTCTGTATGTAACTGGTCTGTGTATAACTGGTCTGTGTATAACTGGTCTGTGTATAACTGGTCTGTGTATAACTGGTCTGTATGTAACTGGTCTGTGTGTAACTGGTCTGTATGTAACTGGTCTGTGTATAAATGGTCTGTATATAACTGGTCTGTATATAACTGGTCTGTGTATAACTGGTCTGTATATAACTGGTCTGTGTATAACTGGTCTGTGTATAACTGGTCTGTGTATAACTGGTCTGTGTATAACTGGTCTGTGTATAACTGGTCTGTGTTTAACTGGTCTGTATGTAACTGGTCTGTGTATAACTGGTCTGTGTATAACTGGTCTGTATATAACTGGTCTGTATATAACTGGTCTGTGTATAACTGGTCTGTGTATAACTGGTCTGTATGTAACTGGTCTGTGTATAACTGGTCTGTGTATAACTGGTCTGTGTATAACTGGTCTGTATGTAACTGGTCTGTATGTAACTGGTCTGTGTATAACTGGTCTGTATGTAACTGGTCTGTGTATAACTGGTCTGTGTATAACTGGTCTGTGTATAACTGGTCTGTGTATAACTGGTCTGTATGTAACTGGTCTGTGTATAACTGGTCTGTGTATAACTGGTCTGTGTATAACTGGTCTGTATGTAACTGGTCTGTATGTAACTGGTCTGTGTATAACTGGTCTGTATGTAACTGGTCTGTGTATAACTGGTCTGTGTATAACTGGTCTGTGTATAACTGGTCTGTATGTAACTGGTCTGTGTATAACTGGTCTGTGTATAACTGGTCTGTGTATAACTGGTCTGTGTATAACTGGTCTGTGTATAACTGGTCTGTATGTAACTGGTCTGTGTATAACTGGTCTGTATGTAACTGGTCTGTGTATAACTGGTCTGTGTATAACTGGTCTGTGTATAACTGGTCTGTGTATAACTGGTCTGTATGTAACTGGTCTGTGTATAACTGGTCTGTGTATAACTGGTCTGTGTATAACTGGTCTGTGTATAACTGGTCTGTGTATAACTGGTCTGTGTATAACTGGTCTGTGTATAACTGGTCTGTGTATAACTGGTCTGTGTATAACTGGTCTGTGTATAACTGGTCTGTGTGTAACTGGTCTGTATGTAACTGGTCTGTGTATAACTGGTCTGTGTATAACTGGTCTGTGTATAACTGGTCTGTGTATAACTGGTCTGTATATAACTGGTCTGTGTGTAACTGGTCTGTATGTAACTGGTCTGTGTATAAATGGTCTGTATATAACTGGTCTGTATATAACTGGTCTGTGTATAACTGGTCTGTGTATAACTGGTCTGTGTATAACTGGTCTGTGTATAACTGGTCTGTGTATAACTGGTCTGTATGTAACTGGTCTGTGTATAACTGGTCTGTGTATAACTGGTCTGTGTATAACTGGTCTGTGTTTAACTGGTCTGTATGTAACTGGTCTGTGTATAACTGGTCTGTGTATAAATGGTCTGTATATAACTGGTCTGTGTATAACTGGTCTGTGTATAACTGGTCTGTATGTAACTGGTCTGTGTATAACTGGTCTGTGTATAACTGGTCTGTATGTAACTGGTCTGTGTATAACTGGTCTGTGTATAACTGGTCTGTGTATAACTGGTCTGTGTATAACTGGTCTGTATGTAACTGGTCTGTGTATAACTGGTCTGTGTGTAACTGGTCTGTATATAACTGGTCTGTGTGTAACTGGTCTGTATATAACTGGTCTGTGTATAACTGGTCTGTGTGTAACTGGTCTGTATATAACTGGTCTGTGTGTAACTGGTCTGTATATAACTGGTCTGTGTGTAACTGGTCTGTATATAACTGGTCTGTGTGTAACTGGTCTGTGTATAACTGGTCTGTGTATAACTGGTCTGTGTATAACTGGTCTGTATATAACTGGTCTGTGTATAACTGGTCTGTGTGCAACTGGTCTGTGTATAACTGGTCTGTATATAACTGGTCTGTGTATAACTGGTCTGTGTGTAACTGGTCTGTATATAACTGGTCTGTATATAACTGGTCTGTGTGTAACTGGTCTGTATATAACTGGTCTGTGTATAACTGGTCTGTGTGTAACTGGTCTGTGTATAACTGGTCTGTGTGTAACTGGTCTGTATATAACTGGTCTGTATATAACTGGTCTGTGTGTAACTGGTCTGTATATAACTGGTCTGTGTATAACTGGTCTGTGTATAACTGGTCTGTGTATAACTGGTCTGTATATAACTGGTCTGTGTATAACTGGTCTGTGTATAACTGGTCTGTGTATAACTGGTCTGTATATAACTGGTCTGTGTGTAACTGGTCTGTATGTAACTGGTCTGTGTGTAACTGGTCTGTATATAACTGGTCTGTATATAACTGGTCTGTATGTAACTGGTCTGTGTGTAACTGGTCTGTATATAACTGGTCTGTATATAACTGGTCTGTGTATAACTGGTCTGTGTATAACTGGTCTGTGTATAACTGGTCTGTGTATAACTGGTCTGTGTATAACTGGTCTGTGTGTAACTGGTCTGTGTATAACTGGTCTGTGTATAACTGGTCTGTGTATAACTGGTCTGTGTTTAACTGGTCTGTATGTAACTGGTCTGTGTATAACTGGTCTGTGTATAAATGGTCTGTATATAACTGGTCTGTGTATAACTGGTCTGTGTATAACTGGTCTGTATGTAACTGGTCTGTGTATAACTGGTCTGTATGTAACTGGTCTGTATGTAACTGGTCTGTGTATAACTGGTCTGTATGTAACTGGTCTGTGTATAACTGGTCTGTGTATAACTGGTCTGTGTATAACTGGTCTGTATGTAACTGGTCTGTGTATAACTGGTCTGTGTATAACTGGTCTGTGTATAACTGGTCTGTGTATAACTGGTCTGTGTATAACTGGTCTGTATGTAACTGGTCTGTGTATAACTGGTCTGTATGTAACTGGTCTGTGTATAACTGGTCTGTGTATAACTGGTCTGTGTATAACTGGTCTGTGTATAACTGGTCTGTATGTAACTGGTCTGTGTATAACTGGTCTGTGTATAACTGGTCTGTGTATAACTGGTCTGTGTATAACTGGTCTGTGTATAACTGGTCTGTGTATAACTGGTCTGTGTATAACTGGTCTGTGTATAACTGGTCTGTGTATAACTGGTCTGTGTATAACTGGTCTGTGTGTAACTGGTCTGTATGTAACTGGTCTGTGTATAACTGGTCTGTGTATAACTGGTCTGTGTATAACTGGTCTGTGTATAACTGGTCTGTATATAACTGGTCTGTGTGTAACTGGTCTGTATGTAACTGGTCTGTGTATAAATGGTCTGTATATAACTGGTCTGTATATAACTGGTCTGTGTATAACTGGTCTGTGTATAACTGGTCTGTGTATAACTGGTCTGTGTATAACTGGTCTGTGTATAACTGGTCTGTATGTAACTGGTCTGTGTATAACTGGTCTGTGTATAACTGGTCTGTGTATAACTGGTCTGTGTTTAACTGGTCTGTATGTAACTGGTCTGTGTATAACTGGTCTGTGTATAAATGGTCTGTATATAACTGGTCTGTGTATAACTGGTCTGTGTATAACTGGTCTGTATGTAACTGGTCTGTGTATAACTGGTCTGTGTATAACTGGTCTGTATGTAACTGGTCTGTGTATAACTGGTCTGTGTATAACTGGTCTGTGTATAACTGGTCTGTGTATAACTGGTCTGTATGTAACTGGTCTGTGTATAACTGGTCTGTGTGTAACTGGTCTGTATATAACTGGTCTGTGTGTAACTGGTCTGTATATAACTGGTCTGTGTATAACTGGTCTGTGTGTAACTGGTCTGTATATAACTGGTCTGTGTGTAACTGGTCTGTATATAACTGGTCTGTGTGTAACTGGTCTGTATATAACTGGTCTGTGTGTAACTGGTCTGTGTATAACTGGTCTGTGTATAACTGGTCTGTGTATAACTGGTCTGTATATAACTGGTCTGTGTATAACTGGTCTGTGTGCAACTGGTCTGTGTATAACTGGTCTGTATATAACTGGTCTGTGTATAACTGGTCTGTGTGTAACTGGTCTGTATATAACTGGTCTGTATATAACTGGTCTGTGTGTAACTGGTCTGTATATAACTGGTCTGTGTATAACTGGTCTGTGTGTAACTGGTCTGTGTATAACTGGTCTGTGTGTAACTGGTCTGTATGTAACTGGTCTGTATATAACTGGTCTGTGTGTAACTGGTCTGTATATAACTGGTCTGTGTATAACTGGTCTGTGTATAACTGGTCTGTGTATAACTGGTCTGTATATAACTGGTCTGTGTATAACTGGTCTGTGTATAACTGGTCTGTGTATAACTGGTCTGTATATAACTGGTCTGTGTGTAACTGGTCTGTATGTAACTGGTCTGTGTGTAACTGGTCTGTATATAACTGGTCTGTATATAACTGGTCTGTATGTAACTGGTCTGTGTGTAACTGGTCTGTATATAACTGGTCTGTATATAACTGGTCTGTGTATAACTGGTCTGTGTATAACTGGTCTGTGTATAACTGGTCTGTGTATAACTGGTCTGTGTATAACTGGTCTGTGTGTAACTGGTCTGTGTATAACTGGTCTGTGTATAACTGGTCTGTGTATAACTGGTCTGTGTTTAACTGGTCTGTATGTAACTGGTCTGTGTATAACTGGTCTGTGTATAAATGGTCTGTATATAACTGGTCTGTGTATAACTGGTCTGTGTATAACTGGTCTGTATGTAACTGGTCTGTGTATAACTGGTCTGTATGTAACTGGTCTGTGTATAACTGGTCTGTGTATAACTGGTCTGTGTATAACTGGTCTGTATGTAACTGGTCTGTGTATAACTGGTCTGTGTATAACTGGTCTGTGTATAACTGGTCTGTATGTAACTGGTCTGTGTATAACTGGTCTGTGTGTAACTGGTCTGTATATAACTGGTCTGTGTGTAACTGGTCTGTATATAACTGGTCTGTGTATAACTGGTCTGTGTGTAACTGATCTGTATATAACTGGTCTGTGTGTAACTGGTCTGTATATAACTGGTCTGTGTGTAACTGGTTTGTATATAACTGGTCTGTGTGTAACTGGTCTGTGTATAACTGGTCTGTGTATAACTGGTCTGTGTATAACTGGTCTGTGTATAACTGGTCTGTGTATAACTGGTCTGTGTATAACTGGTCTGTATATAACTGGTCTGTGTATAACTGGTCTGTATATAACTGGTCTGTATATAACTGGTCTGTATATAACTGGTCTGTGTATAACTGGTCTGTATATAACTGGTCTGTGTATAACTGGTCTGTGTATAACTGGTCTGTGTATAACTGGTCTGTGTGTAACTGGTCTGTATATAACTGGTCTGTATATAACTGGTCTGTGTGTAACTGGTCTGTATATAACTGGTCTGTGTATAACTGGTCTGTGTATAACTGGTCTGTATGTAACTGGTCTGTGTATAACTGGTCTGTGTGTAACTGGTCTGTGTATAACTGGTCTGTGTGTAACTGGTCTGTGTATAACTGGTCTGTGTATAACTGGTCTGTGTATAACTGGTCTGTGTATAACTGGTCTGTATATAACTGGTCTGTGTATAACTGGTCTGTGTGTAACTGGTCTGTATATAACTGGTCTGTATATAACTGGTCTGTGTATAACTGGTCTGTGTATAACTGGTCTGTGTATAACTGGTCTGTATGTAACTGGTCTGTATATAACTGGTCTGTGTATAACTGGTCTGTGTGTAACTGGTCTGTGTATAACTGGTCTGTATATAACTGGTCTGTGTATAACTGGTCTGTGTGTAACTGGTCTGTATATAACTGGTCTGTGTATAACTGGTCTGTGTATAACTGGTCTGTGTATAACTGGTCTGTATGTAACTGGTCTGTGTATAACTGGTCTGTGTGTAACTGGTCTGTATATAACTGGTCTGTATGTAACTGGTCTGTGTATAACTGGTCTGTGTATAACTGGTCTGTATGTAACTGGTCTGTGTATAACTGGTCTGTGTGTAACTGGTCTGTATGTAACTGGTCTGTATATAACTGGTCTGTGTATAACTGGTCTGTGTGTAACTGATCTGTGTGTAACTGGTCTGTGTGTAACTGGTCTGTATATAACTGGTCTGTGTGTAACTGGTCTGTATATAACTGGTCTGTATATAACTGGTCTGTATGTAACTGGTCTGTGTATAACTGGTCTGTATATAACTGGTCTGTATATAACTGGTCTGTATATAACTGGTCTGTGTGTAACTGGTCTGTATATAACTGGTCTGTGTGTAACTGGTCTGTGTATAACTGGTCTGTGTATAACTGGTCTGTGTATAACTGGTCTGTGTATAACTGGTCTGTATATAACTGGTCTGTGTGTAACTGGTCTGTATATAACTGGTCTGTGTATAACTGGTCTGTGTATAACTGGTCTGTATATAACTGGTCTGTATATAACTGGTCTGTATATAACTGGTCTGTGTGTAACTGGTCTGTATATAACTGGTCTGTGTGTAACTGGTCTGTGTATAACTGGTCTGTGTATAACTGGTCTGTGTATAACTGGTCTGTGTATAACTGGTCTGTGTATAACTGGTCTGTGTATAACTGGTCTGTGTATAACTGGTCTGTGTATAACTGATCTGTGTATAAATGGTCTGTGTATAACTGGTCTGTGTATAACTGGTCTGTGTATAACTGGTCTGTGTATAACTGGTCTGTATATAACTGGTCTGTGTATAACTGGTCTGTGTATAACTGGTCTGTATATAACTGGTCTGTGTATAACTGGTCTGTGTATAACTGGTCTGTGTATAACTGGTCTGTGTATAACTGGTCTGTGTATAACTGGTCTGTGTATAACTGGTCTGTATATAACTGGTCTGTGTATAACTGGTCTGTGTGTAACTGGTCTGTATATAACTGGTCTGTATATAACTGGTCTGTGTATAACTGGTCTGTGTATAACTGGTCTGTGTATAACTGGTCTGTATGTAACTGGTCTGTATATAACTGGTCTGTGTATAACTGGTCTGTGTGTAACTGGTCTGTGTATAACTGGTCTGTATATAACTGGTCTGTGTATAACTGGTCTGTGTGTAACTGGTCTGTATATAACTGGTCTGTGTATAACTGGTCTGTGTATAACTGGTCTGTGTATAACTGGTCTGTATGTAACTGGTCTGTGTATAACTGGTCTGTGTGTAACTGGTCTGTATATAACTGGTCTGTATGTAACTGGTCTGTGTATAACTGGTCTGTGTATAACTGGTCTGTATGTAACTGGTCTGTGTATAACTGGTCTGTGTGTAACTGGTCTGTATGTAACTGGTCTGTATATAACTGGTCTGTGTATAACTGGTCTGTGTGTAACTGATCTGTGTGTAACTGGTCTGTGTGTAACTGGTCTGTATATAACTGGTCTGTGTGTAACTGGTCTGTATATAACTGGTCTGTATATAACTGGTCTGTATGTAACTGGTCTGTGTATAACTGGTCTGTATATAACTGGTCTGTATATAACTGGTCTGTATATAACTGGTCTGTGTGTAACTGGTCTGTATATAACTGGTCTGTGTGTAACTGGTCTGTGTATAACTGGTCTGTGTATAACTGGTCTGTGTATAACTGGTCTGTGTATAACTGGTCTGTATATAACTGGTCTGTGTGTAACTGGTCTGTATATAACTGGTCTGTGTATAACTGGTCTGTGTATAACTGGTCTGTATATAACTGGTCTGTATATAACTGGTCTGTATATAACTGGTCTGTGTGTAACTGGTCTGTATATAACTGGTCTGTGTGTAACTGGTCTGTGTATAACTGGTCTGTGTATAACTGGTCTGTGTATAACTGGTCTGTGTATAACTGGTCTGTGTATAACTGGTCTGTGTATAACTGGTCTGTGTATAACTGGTCTGTGTATAACTGGTCTGTGTATAACTGATCTGTGTATAAATGGTCTGTGTTTAACTGGTCTGTGTATAACTGGTCTGTGTATAACTGGTCTGTGTATAACTGGTCTGTATATAACTGGTCTGTGTATAACTGGTCTGTGTATAACTGGTCTGTATATAACTGGTCTGTGTATAACTGGTCTGTGTATAACTGGTCTGTGTATAACTGGTCTGTGTGTAACTGGTCTGTGTATAACTGGTCTGTATATAACTGGTCTGTGTATAACTGGTCTGTGTGTTACTGGTCTGTATATAACTGGTCTGTATATAACTGGTCTGTGTGTAACTGGTCTGTATATAACTGGTCTGTGTATAACTGGTCTGTGTGTAACTGGTCTGTGTATAACTGGTCTGTGTGTAACTGGTCTGTATATAACTGGTCTGTGTGTAACTGGTCTGTGTGTAACTGGTCTGTATATAACTGGTCTGTATATAACTGGTCTGTGTGTAACTGGTCTGTATGTAACTGGTCTGTATATAACTGGTCTGTGTATAACTGGTCTGTGTGTAACTGGTCTGTATATAACTGGTCTGTATATAACTGGTCTGTGTGTAACTGGTCTGTATATAACTGGTCTGTGTATAACTGGTCTGTGTGTAACTGGTCTGTGTATAACTGGTCTGTGTGTAACTGGTCTGTATATAACTGGTCTGTATATAACTGGTCTGTGTGTAACTGGTCTGTATATAACTGGTCTGTGTATAACTGGTCTGTGTGTAACTGGTCTGTATATAACTGGTCTGTATGTAACTGGTCTGTGTATAACTGGTCTGTGTATAACTGGTCTGTGTATAACTGGTTTGTGTATAACTGGTCTGTATGTAACTGGTCTGTGTGTAACTGGTCTGTATATAACTGGTCTGTATGTAACTGGTCTGTATATAACTGGTCTGTATGTAACTGGTCTGTATATAACTGGTCTGTATGTAACTGGTCTGTGTATAACTGGTCTGTATGTAACTGGTCTGTGTGTAACTGGTCTGTATATAACTGGTCTGTATATAACTGGTCTGTATATAACTGGTCTGTATGTAACTGGTCTGTGTATAACTGGTCTGTATGTAACTGGTCTGTGTGTAACTGGTCTGTATATAACTGGTCTGTATGTAACTGGTCTGTATATAACTGGTCTGTGTGTAACTGGTCTGTATATAACTGGTCTGTGTATAACTGGTCTGTGTGTAACTGGTCTGTATATAACTGGTCTGTATGTAACTGGTCTGTGTATAACTGGTCTGTGTATAACTGGTCTGTGTATAACTGGTCTGTATATAACTGGTCTGTATGTAACTGGTCTGTATATAACTGGTCTGTGTATAACTGGTCTGTGTGTAACTGGTCTGTATATAACTGGTCTGTATGTAACTGGTCTGTGTATAACTGGTCTGTATATAACTGGTCTGTGTGTAACTGGTCTGTATATAACTGGTCTGTATGTAACTGGTCTGTGTATAACTGGTCTGTGTATAACTGGTCTGTGTGTAACTGGTCTGTATATAACTGGTCTGTATGTAACTGGTCTGTGTGTAACTGGTCTGTATATAACTGGTCTGTGTATAACTGGTCTGTATAACAGAATCCATATATAGAGGTTTCTCACTTACCTTCCCAGTTCATGTACAGTCCAGTCCGGTGCTGGTTCTGCCCCAGTCTCCTGCCCTCGGTGCAGTAAATACAGAGCCATAGCTGTACCCGGGGGTTTTATACCGGGGGGATTAGTGTGTGTGTAACATCTGCCTGTGCCGGGATTGGAGACCCCCCCACATAAACACAGCTGCTGCTCTGTGTAACCATGGAAACGCCCCGTCCCCCCTGTATCTGCCCTGTCCCACTGGGCCGGACCTACAGACTGGGGCACAGGAACTATAGCGCCCCCAGTCACACTGGCACAGGAACTATAGCGCCCCCAGTCACACTGGCACAGGAACTATAGCGCCCCCAGTCACACTGGCACAGGAACTATAGTGCCCCCAGTCACACTGGCACAGGAACTATAGTGCCCCCAGTCACACTGGCACAGGAACTATAGTGCCCCCAGTCACACTGGCACAGGAACTATAGTGCCCCCAGTCACACTGGCACAGGAACTATAGCGCCCCCAGTCACACTGGCACAGGAATTATAGCGCCCCCCAGTCACACTGGCACAGGAACTATAGCGCCCCCAGTCACACTGGCACAGGAACTATAGCGCCCCCAGTCACACTGGCACAGGAACTATAGCGCCCCCAGTCACACTGGCACAGGAACTATAGCGCCCCCAGTCACACTGGCACAGGAACTATAGCGCCCCCAGTCACACTGGCACAGGAACTATAGCGCCCCCAGTCACACTGGCACAGGAACTATAGCGCCCCCAGTCACACTGGCACAGGAACTATAGAGCCCCCAGTCACACTGGCACAGGAACTATAGCGCCCCCAGTCACACTGGCACAGGAACTATAGCGCCCCCAGTCACACTGGCACAGGAACTATAGCGCCCCCAGTCACACTGGCACAGGAAATATAGCGCCCCCAGTCACACTGGCACAGGAACTATAGCGCCCCCAGTCACACTGGCACAGGAACTATAGCGCCCCCAGTCACACTGGCACAGGAACTATAGCGCCCCCAGTCACACTGGCACAGGAAATATAGCGCCCCCAGTCACACTGGCACAGGAACTATAGCGCCCCCAGTCACACTGGCACAGGAACTATAGCGCCCCCAGTCACACTGGCACAGGAACTATAGCGCCCCCAGTCACACTGGCACAGGAACTATAGCGCCCCCAGTCACACTGGCACAGGAACTATAGCGCCCCCAGTCACACTGGCACAGGAACTATAGCGCCCCCAGTCACACTGGCACAGGAATTATAGCGCCCCCAGTCACACTGGCACAGGAACTATAGCGCCCCCAGTCACACTGGCACAGGAACTATAGCGCCCCCAGTCACACTGGCACAGGAATTATAGCGCCCCCAGTCACACTGGCACAGGAACTATAGCGCCCCCAGTCACACTGGCACAGGAATTATAGTGCCCCCAGTCACACTGGCACAGGAACTATAGTGCCCCCAGTCACACTGGCACAGGAACTATAGTGCCCCCAGTCACACTGGCACAGCAACTATAGTGCCCCCAGTCACACTGGCACAGGAATTATAGTGCCCCCAGTCACACTGGCACAGGAACTATAGTGCCCCCAGTCACACTGGCACAGGAACTATAGTGCCCCCAGTCACACTGGCACAGGAACTATAGTGCCCCCAGTCACACTGGCACAGGAACTATAGCGCCCCCAGTCACACTGGCACAGGAACTATAGCGCCCCCAGTCACACTGGCACAGGAACTATAGCGCCCCCAGTCACACTGGCACAGGAACTATAGCGCCCCCAGTCACACTGGCACAGGAACTATAGCGCCCCCAGTCACACTGGCACAGGAAATATAGCGCCCCCAGTCACACTGGCACAGGAACTATAGCGCCCCCAGTCACACTGGCACAGGAACTATAGCGCCCCCAGTCACACTGGCACAGGAACTATAGCGCCCCCAGTCACACTGGCACAGGAATTATAGCGCCCCCAGTCACACTGGCACAGGAACTATAGCGCCCCCAGTCACACTGGCACAGGAACTATAGCGCCCCCAGTCACACTGGCACAGGAACTATAGTGCCCCCAGTCACACTGGCACAGGAACTATAGCGCCCCCAGTCACACTGGCACAGGAATTATAGCGCCCCCAGTCACACTGGCACAGGAACTATAGCGCCCCCAGTCACACTGGCACAGGAACTATAGTGCCCCCAGTCACACTGGCACAGGAACTATAGTGCCCCCAGTCACACTGGCACAGGAATTATAGCGCCCCCAGTCACACTGGCACAGGAATTATAGCGCCCCCAGTCACACTGGCACAGGAATTATAGCGCCCCCAGTCACACTGGCACAGGAACTATAGCGCCCCCAGTCACACTGGCACAGGAACTATAGTGCCCCCAGTCACACTGGCACAGGAACTATAGCGCCCCCAGTCACACTGGCACAGGAACTATAGCGCCCCCAGTCACACTGGCACAGGAATTATAGCGCCCCCAGTCACACTGGCACAGGAACTATAGCGCCCCCAGTCACACTGGCACAGGAACTATAGCGCCCCCAGTCACACTGGCACAGGAACTATAGAGCCCCCAGTCACACTGGCACAGGAACTATAGCGCCCCCAGTCACACTGGCACAGGAACTATAGCGCCCCCAGTCACACTGGCATAGGAACTATAGCGCCCCCCACAGGAATAAACACTGATAAACAGGAATGTATTGATTTTATTTTTCATGATTAGATACAAACTGTAATAACTGCCCCAAGAAAGTGAAATTATAAAGCAGAATTCAGCGCAGACCCCTCCTGCCACAATCCCTTGCAAATCAGCAACTTCTGCTACATTGTTTCATGAGTGAGAACCAGCAATGCAGAGAATATTAACAGACAGACACGTGTTTCAGTAGTCTTGGTACTTTCTGTCTATTGATTGTGCGGATATAGGATTATACCATTGGAATTGGGGGGATTTATTAGATATCAAGAACTCATGGAACAGACACATCTTGTTTGGTTGGTTATTGATTTGTGATGCAGTAACAGTAGTGATGTGTGCAATAGATTGTAAGCTCCCTGGGACAGGGGCTGATGGGAATGGGATAGGGACCTTAGATTGTAAGCTCCCTGGGACAGGGGCTAATGGGAATGGGATAGGGACCTTAGATTGTAAGCTCACTGGGGCAGGCACTGATGGGAATGTGATAGGGACCTTAGATTGTAAGCTCACTGGGGCAGGGGCTGATGGGAATGGGATAGGGACCTTAGATTGTAAGCTCACTGGGGCAGGCACTGATGGGAATGTGATAGGGACCTTAGATTGTAAGCTCACTGGGGCAGGGGCTGATGGGAATGGGATAGGGACCTTAGATTGTAAGCTCACTGGGGCAGGGGCTGATGGGAATGGGATAGGGACCTTAGATTGTAAGCTCCCTGGGACAGGGGCTGATGGGAATGGGATAGGGACCTTAGATTGTAAGCTCCCTGGGACAGGGGCTGATGGGAATGGGATAGGGACCTTAGATTGTAAGCTCACTGGGGCAGGGGCTGATGGGAATGGGATAGGGACCTTAGATTGTAAGCTCACTGGGGCAGGGACTGATGGGAATGGGATAGGGACCTTAGATTGTAAGTTCACTGGGACAGGGACTGATGGGAATGGGATAGGGACCTTAGATTGTAAGCTCACTGGGGCAGGGGCTGATGGGAATGGGATAGGGACCTTAGATTGTAAGTTCACTGGGACAGGGACTGATGGGAATGGGATAGGGACCTTAGATTGTAAGCTCACTGGGGCAGGGGCTGATGGGAATGGGATAGGGACCTTAGATTGTAAGCTCACTGGGGCAGGGACTGATGGGAATGGGATAGGGACCTTAGATTGTAAGTTCACTGGGACAGGGACTGATGGGAATGGGATAGGGACCTTAGATTGTAAGCTCACTGGGGCAGGGGCTGATGGGAATGGGATAGGGACCTTAGATTGTAAGCTCACTGGGGCAGGGGCTGATGGGAATGGGATAGGGACCTTAGATTGTAAGCTCACTGGGGCAGGGACTGATGGGAATGGGATAGGGACCTTAGAGTATAAGCTCACTGGGGCAGGGGCTGATGGGAATGGGATAGGGACCTTAGATTGTAAGCTCACTGGGGCAGGGGCTGATGGGAATGGGATAGGGACCTTAGACTGTAAGCTCACTGGGGCAGGGGCTGATGGGAATGGGATAGGGATATTAGAGTGTAAGCTCACTGGGGCAGGGGCTGATGGGAATGGGATAGGGACCTTAGATTGTAAGCTCACTGGGGCAGGGACTGATGGGAATGCAATAGTGGCCTCCTATAACCCCCGGCATTAGTACCTACAGGACACAGTCTGTACCCCCCCCCCATATTCTGTTGGGCACAGACTGGGCACCAGAGCTGATGGAATTAGCTGTTTGGGCCCCGAGTCGCTGGAGATGAGATGAGACCTGACCGGAGCCAATTCAGCTTTGCGTGGGGGTTACTGTGCCCCCCGCTCTGTGTAACCAGGATCTGAGGATTTACTAAACTGTTTGGGCTGAGGAATCCGGCCCCTGGGGGCCCCTGCTGGGAATTCTCCCCCCGAGGTGCAGGGAAACACGGATCTGCTCTCATCCCAATGTCCTGCTTGTGGGATCATCCCAGCTGCCCCCCCACTCATCTGCCCCCCCCCCCCGAGTGTGCAAATAACTGCCCTGCTGGGGGCACCTAGTAACAACCTCCATTCCACTCCCAGCGGCACCGACCCATTCGTCTACTGGGTCACTCCCTGCACCATGGCACCGACTGGCACCAGCCACCCATAATTACCCACAATCCCCCTCAATTACCCATAATGCCACAGTGTTTCCCTGTAATGGCAATATACCATTTAATTCTGTTATGGGCTAAGGGGGCCCAGCCTGAAGGCCAGTTAGGGGGGGATTTGGGGTGAGTATTTGTGCCCTGGGTACCCCTGGAACTATAGCGGGGTGACTGTTACCCCAATGTTTCTATATATCTGTAACCTTGTTATGGGCTAAGGGGGCCCAGCCTGAAGGCCAGTTAGGGGGGGATTTGGGGTGAGTGCTTATTTGTGCCCTGGGTACCCCTGGAACTATAGCGGGGTGACTGTTACCCCAATGTTTCTATATATCTGTAACCTTGTTATGGGCTAAGGGGGCCCAGCCTGAAGGCCAGTTAGGGGGGGATTTGGGGTGAGTGCTTGTACCCTGGGTACCCCTGGAACTATAGCGGGGTGACTGTTACCCCAATGTTTCTATATATCTGTAACCTTGTTATGGGCTAAGGGGGCCCAGCCTGAAGGCCAGTTAGGGGGGGGATTTGGGGTGAGTGCTTATTTGTGCCCTGGGTACCCCTGGAACTATAGCAGGGTGACTGTTACCCCAATGTTTCTATATATCTGTAACCTTGTTATGGGCTAAGGGGGCCCAGCCTGAAGGCCAGTTAGGGGGGCATTTGGGGTGAGTGCTTATTTGTGCCCTGGGTACCCCTGGAACTATAGCGGGGTGACTGTTACCCCAGTGTTTCTATATATCTGTAACCTTGTTATGGGCTAAGGGGGCCCAGCCTGAAGGCCAGTTAGGGGGGATTTGGGGTGAGTGCTTATTTGTGCCCTGGGTACCCCTGGAACTATAGCGGGGTGACTGTTACCCCAATGTTTCTATATATCTGTAACCTTGTTATGGGCTAAGGGGGCCCAGCCTGAAGGCCAGTTAGGGGGGGATTTGGGGTGAGTGCTTATTTGTGCCCTGGGTACCCCTGGAACTATAGCGGGGTGACTGATACCCCAATGTTTCTATATATCTGTAACCTTGTTATGGGCTAAGGGGGCCCAGCCTGAAGGCCAGTTAGGGGGGGATTTGGGGTGAGTGCTTATTTGTGCCCTGGGTACCCCTGGAACTATAGCGGGGTGACTGTTACCCCAATGTTTCTATATATCTGTAACCTTGTTATGGGCTAAGGGGGCCCAGCCTGAAGGCCAGTTAGGGGGGGATTTGGGGTGAGTGCTTATTTGTGCCCTGGGTACCCCTGGAACTATAGCGGGGTGACTGTTACCCCAATGTTTCTATATATCTGTAACCTTGTTATGGGCTAAGGGGGCCCAGCCTGAAGGCCAGTTAGGGGGGATTTGGGGTGAGTGCTTATTTGTGCCCTGGGTACCCCTGGAACTATAGCGGGGTGACTGTTACCCCAATGTTTCTATATATCTGTAACCTTGTTATGGGCTAAGGGGGCCCAGCCTGAAGGCCAGTTAGGGGGGGATTTGGGGTGAGTGCTTATTTGTGCCCTGGGTACCCCTGGAACTATAGCGGGGTGACTGTTACCCCAGTGATTCTATATGTATAATAAGAGCTATGGGGGTGCAAGTGATACCAGGGGGAGGGGGAATATTTACAGTAACCCACAGAAACCAATCAGCAGGGAGCATGTGTAAGTCTGCTGTTTGTATGCTGATTTCTGATTGGCTGATCTGGCTTTTGGTATTTTATTATAATGATTTATATGAGAGCAGTACAAGTTGTGGCCCCTCAGCCCCCCCCCCCCCCCCATACTCAGTACTGAGGGGCCCGGGGTACCTCAGATTGGCCAATATTAATAAATCCACCAAACGCTCGGTGCCACAGGCCTTTAGAGATGGTGATGCCCCTATTGTGGGGCTGTCAGGGGTTGTTTGTTTGTTTGTGCCCCCCCTGCTGACAAGGGCAGAGGTTAGTGGTTATGTCTGACCCCCTGAGGGGGGCAAATAAACACAGGAACAGGGGAATAAAGGGTGTTTGCTGAGCTGTCAGTGCCTGACAAGGGGCAGAATATCTGTGGGCCGGGGGCAAACAATGGATTAACAGTGTAATATGTGGGGCACAAATACCCCCCCATCACTTGTACTGAGCTTCCATCAATCACTCTGGCTCTGTACCAACCCGCTGGGAGTTGTAGTTCAACAAGGTCTGCCGAGCAAGGTCTATCTATCTATCTATCTATCTATCTATCTGTCTGTCTGTCTGTCTGTCTGTCTGTCTATCTATCTATCTATCTATCTATCTATCTATCTATCTGTCTATCTGTCTGTCTGTCTGTCTGTCTGTCTGTCTGTCTATCTATCTATCTATCTATCTATCTGTCTGTCTACCTATCTATCATCTATCTATCTATCTATCATCTATCTATCTATCTATCATCTATCTATCTATCTATCTATCTATCTATCTGTCTATCATCTATCTATCTATCTATCTATCTATCTATCTATCTATCATCTATCTATCTATCTATCTATCTATCTATCTATCATCTATCTATCTATCTATCTATCTGTCTATCATCTATCTATCTATCTATCTATCTATCTGTCTATCATCTATCTATCTATCTATCTATCTATCTATCTATCATCTATCTATCTGTCTATCATCTATCTATCTATCTATCTATCTATCTATCTATCTATCATCTATCTATCATTTATCTATCTATCTATCATCTATCTATCTATCTGTCTATCATCTATCTATCTATCTATCTATCTATCTATCATCTATCTATCATTTATCTATCTATCTATCTATATATTATTAGTCTCAGCGCAGTGTCCCAGTGTATGTGAGTATGAAGTACCCGGGCAGGACCGGCCCCCTGGCACTAAGGGTCTGCAGCTTCAGCCAATCCCGGGGTGGGACCCAGTGCCCAATTCTTGCCCTGCTGGTGCCGGTTAGTCAGTCCGGGTATTAACTACTCCTGCTCTGAGTTAAAGGGCAGTGCCGGGCGGATGTACCATGTCGGGGGGGGGGGGGACAAACCATAACAATTTACCAGAAAATGCAGTTGAATGAACAATTACTTATACTGTTATTTAAATGATGTGTTGGGGGGTCAAACCTCACCCTGTATGGGGGCATCTGGCAGGTCTGTCTCTGGCCCCCGTGTCTCTGGCACTGTCAGGGCATCGATGGCATATTGTGCAGAAGAGCAGGCAGCCTGGCACGGTGCCCCATAGCAACGCATTGCCAACCGGTTCCATAGCCGCCTATTGGGGGGGGGCAGACTGGCACATCAGGATTAACCAGTTAGTAGCCAGGTGGCAGCTCCTTCCCTGGGTTGCCCGGGCTGCTGCCGGCCTGTGAGCGCTGCCCCCTCCCCAATGAGTTAACAACGCAGTGTGATTAGCCATTCATGCTGACGGCAGTCTTAATACTCGCCCTCCCCCCAATCCTGCCCTCACTGCAGCCCGAGTCTCCGCTCTCACCCCCACTCAGCTACCCCCACTCAGCTCCCCACTCCCCTCACCCCCACTCAGCTACCCCCACTCCACTCAGCTTCCCCCACTCCCACTCACCCCCACTCAGCTACCCCCACTCCACTCAGCTTCCCCCACTCCCACTCAGCTCCCCTCACCCCCACTCAGCTCCCCCCATTCCCACTCAGCTCCCCTCACCCCCACTCAGCTTCCCACTCCACTCACCCCCACTCAGCTCCTCTCAGTTCCTCTCAGCTCCCCTCACCCCTCTCCCCCCAGGCTGCTGCCTGCTCCCCTCTCCCCCCAGCTGGGGCTGCTGCCGGACCCCGTTGCCCCTCTCCATAGACACAGAGCAAGGCACAGGCAGAGTGACTGCAGCACAAGGGTAACTATGCACCAATCATATTCCATGGGGGGGGGGGGACAGTATGGCAGCCTCCTTGCTGGGGTCCAGCTGCCCAGGGGGATATATGGGGTAGGGAAGGGTTATGGGATGCACACAGGAAGTGCACAGCTGGCTGCACAGAGCTCACTGTCAGACCCCCAGCAGGAAATGGAGGGTATCGGGGGGGGGGTAACAGGGGGTGGAGCCAGTGAGACATGACGCTCTTATTATTATTATTATTATTATTATGTTCTGTGCTATGTCCTCGCCTGACCTCCAGTCTCTGGGAAAATCACACACACACATATATATACACATACATACAGTATATACACACATATACACACATACACACAGATATACACACACATACTGTATATGCACATATATATCACCCTGTATAATAACTGTCACTCACTATGACAGATTACTCCCATGATGCTCCGCCGGGCAGGTATCAGGTCAGGTGATTAAACATAATGGCAGGGAGACAGGACAGTGCAGGGTTAAACTGCAGCCTGCAATTCATTCCCACTATGTGTTTGGGAACAGGTCCCGCCCCCCCCCCCCCCCCCCCCCCCCACTGCTCTATTTAATTACGGGGGTCAGTAATATTATCTGTACTGTTGGATCCTATTGCCCTATGTCACTGTCCTGCATCATATTATCCTTTAGACTGTAAGCTCTTGGGCAGGGCCTGCCTTACCTGGTGTACCCGTCATTGGCTGCTGTGTATGTCAGGTGTATTTATTGTACGGCGCTGCGGTATATGTTGGCGCTCAATATGATCCTATAACTTTACCTTGTACCTACTGAATCCTATTGTTTTATTACTTCTTCCTACACCAAATATATTTCTGTTTGTTATATAGTATTAATGTTATTGTATTATCTTATTATTACAGGTATAGGACCCATTATCCAGAATGCTCGGGACCAAGGGTATTCCGGATAAGGGGTCTTTCCGTAATTTGGATCTCCATACGTTGAGTCTATTAAAAAATCAATAAAACATTAATTAAACCCAATAGGGCTGTTCTGCCCCAATAAGGGGTAATTATATCTTAGTTGGGATCAAGTACAGGTACTGTTTTATTATTACAGAGAAAAGGGAATCATTTAACCATGAAATAAACCCAATAGGGCTGTTCTGCCCCAATAAGGGGTAATTATATCTTAGTTGGGATCAAGTACAGGTACTGTTTTATTATTACAGAGAAAAGGGAATCATTTAACCATTAAATAAACCCAATAGGGCTGTTCTGCCCCAATAAGGGGTAATTATATCTTAGTTGGGATCAAGTACAGGTACTGTTTTATTATTACAGAGAAAAGGGAATCATTTAACCATTAAATAAACCCAATAGGGCTGTTCTGCCCCAATAAGGGGTAATTATATCTTAGTTGGGATCAAGTACAGGTACTGTTTTATTTCTACATAGAAAAAGGAAATCAGTTTTAAAATTCTGAATTATTTGATTAAAATGGAGTCTATGGGAGATGGGCATTCCGTAATTCGGAGCTTTCTGGATAACGGGTTTCTGGATAAGGGGTCCGATACCTGTATATCTATCATATATATTATCTTATTACATTATTATATACTTATTATTAATATTTCGTTTAGCACATCATTGTATAACATTCCCTTACATTATTCTCTATATAACAATACCCATGATACAATACACAGCCCACACCTCACTGTATATCATATAATCACACTGCCCTGTATATATATATTATTTGCCCTTACTGCCCCGTGTGCAGGGGTATCTGGATGAAACAAAGGGTGTTTCTATCTGAAAGCAAATAAAAATCACAAATAAACTTGACGTAGGTAATTTATTGATCCCTAGAATATTTATAAAAAATCTGAATGTAAAAAAATTGATCGCAACAAAAATGTTATTTTATTTTGAAAAATATTTAAAAAAAACCCAAAACAATAACACAGTTGGGATACCCATCGGCCCCGGGGCGGCCGTTCCGCTCACAGAATAGTCCGATCCCAAACTTAGAAACTTTTACTCTAAACATTCAGGATCTTTACATTCAGGATTTTCGTGAATTTAGTAGATTAAAATGAATAAATCTGATTCTGTTTTTCTGTTTATTTCACTTGCATTTTACTCTCTTTTCCCAGGTACAAGAGACAGACGGGGTCTGCGCCTCAAATAAACATCCCCCCCAGGAACCCCCCCATGTATATAACACGGGCCTCCCTACACGAGTTTCATGTGCTGTGTGAGAAAAACATGTATGTAACGGCCCCCCCTTATTATAATTAATCAATTATATTATTGTAATTGGGCCCAGCGGAATAGAATAGGAAAGGAAAGGAGAGGGGATGAGAGACAGAAGGAGAGAGGGGAAGGGAAAGGGGGTTCGGGGAGAGACAAATGGGGGGAGAGGGGAAATATAGAAGGGGGGAGAAGAGGGAGGATGGGGGGGAGTAAGGCCAAACAGTTGGGGGGGGAATAGAAAAGGAAAGGAGAGGGGATGAGAGACAGAAGGAGAGAGGGGAAGGGAAAGGGGGTTCGGGGAGAGACAAATGGGGGGAGAGGGGAAATATAGAAGGGGGGAGAAGAGGGAGGATGGGGGGAGTAAGGCCAAACAGTTGGGGGGGGGAATAGAAAAGGAAAGGAGAGGGGATGAGAGACAGAAGGAGAGAGGGGAAGGGAAAGGGGGTTCGGGGAGTAGAGAGACAAATGGGGGGAGAGGGGAAATATAGAAGGGGGGAGAAGAGGGAGGATGGGGGGGAGTAAGGCCAAACAGTTGGGGGGGGAATAGAAAAGGAAAGGAGAGGGGATGAGAGACAGAAGGAGAGAGGGGAAGGGAAAGGGGGTTCGGGGAGAGACAAATGGGGGGAGAGGGGAAATATAGAAGGGGAGAGAAGAGGGAGGATGGGGGGGAGTAAGGCCAAACAGTTGGGGGGGGGAATAGAAAAGGAAAGGAGAGGGGATGAGAGACAGAAGGAGAGAGGGGAAGGGAAAGGGGGTTCGGGGAGTAGAGAGACAAATGGGGGGAGAGGGGAAATATAGAAGGGGGGAGAAGAGGGAGGATGGGGGGGAGTAAGGCCAAACAGTTGGGGGGGGAATAGAAAAGGAAAGGAGAGGGGACGAGAGACAGAAGGAGAGAGGGGAAGGGGGTTCGGGGAGCAGGGGGAGAAACCATTTGATAATTGTAGACTGGGGGGGGGGATTCAGTGCCAGTAACTCAGTGTCTTTCTCTCCCCAGTCCCTCGGACCCCCCTGCTCACAGTGCTGCCCCCTTTCCATGAAAACCAAACCCACTTCTCAGAAATGTCCTCTGTGGGTCGAACCCCTCGGAAAAACAGCAGCGTCAGGATGGTTGTACAGGTGAGGGGGGGTCGGGGGTCAGTGCCGGTACCTGTGCCCCTTCCCACCAATTGGAATCTCCAGCTCTGTGTGTAAAGAGGTGTCTCCCCTAAAATCCTTGGGCTGCTGTGGTATGAGCCCCCCCCTACCAGATACTATAGCAGCAGGATGAGCCCCCCTACTAGATACTATAGCAGCAGGATGAGCCCCCCTACCAGATACTATAGCAGCAGGATGAGCCCCCCTACCAGATACTATAGCAGCAGGATGAGCCCCCCCTACCAGATACTATAGCAGCAGGATGAGCCCCCCCTACCAGATACTATAGCAGCAGGATGAGCCCCCCCTACCAGATACTATAGCAGCAGGATGAGCCCCCCCTACCAGATACTATAGCAGCAGGATGAGCCCCCCCTACCAGATACCATAGCAGCAGGATGAGCCCCCCCTACCAGATACTATAGCAGCAGGATGAGCCCCCCAGTGCCTGGAGATTAGAATACCCCAGAGGGGTCTGTCTGTGACACCATGAGAGCTCATACACCCATTATATAACATTTAAGGGGCACAACCTTATTATTTACCAGTTGTATCCGGGGGGGGGGTCGGACTAGACCGGTACCAGCTAATACTGATCTACCTGTAACCCCTTTCTGTACTTTCCAGAGCCCAGAGGAAGCCCCGCCCCCCGCAGTACAAGTTACTATTCCCAAAGTGCCTCTTACAAAGAAAAGGTGAGTCTGAAACTTACTCTGTGTCCTCCAGCGCCCCCTCCTGGCTCAGCCTTGGTACAGCCTCCAACTGGCTCAGCCTTGGTACAGCCTCCCACTCTGGGCTACGACTGGCTATAGTGGCACTTGGGCACTCCCCATCCCTGGGCAACTGTAAGGTGCCACAGACAGTCACTATTTATTGGGCTGGGGGGGGGGCTGTTTGTGCCTCTGGGTACTGGGAATGCCGGGGGGGCTGTAAGGTGCCACAGACAGTCACTATTTATTGGGCTGGGGGGGCTGTTTGTGCCTCTGGGTACTGGGAATGCCGGGGGGGCTGTAAGGTGCCACAGACAGTCACTATTTATTGGGCTGGGGGGGCTGTTTGTGCCTCTGGGTACTGGGAATGCCGGGGGGGGCTGTAAGGTGCCACAGACAGTCACTATTTATTGGGCTGGGGGGGGGGGGCTGTTTGTGCCTCTGGGTACTGGGAATGCCAGGGGGCTGTAAGGTGCCACAGACAGTCACTATTTATTGGGCTGGGGGGGCTGTTTGTGCCTCTGGGTACTGGGAATGCCAGGGGGGCTGTAAGGTGCCACAGACAGTCACTATTTATTGGGCTGGGGGGGCTGTTTGTGCCTCTGGGTACTGGGAATGCCAGGGGGGCTGTAAGGTGCCACAGACAGTCACTATTTATTGGGCTGGGGGGGCTGTTTGTGCCTCTGGGTACTGGGAATGCCGGGGGGGCTGTAAGGTGCCACAGACAGTCACTATTTATTGGGCTGGGGGGGCTGTTTGTGCCTCTGGGTACTGGGAATGCCAGGGGGGCTGTAAGGTGCCACAGACAGTCACTATTTATTGGGCTGGGGGGGGGGGCTGTTTGTGCCTCTGGGTACTGGGAATGCCAGGGGGGCTGTAAGGTGCCACAGACAGTCACTATTTATTGGGCTGGGGGGGCTGTTTGTGCCTCTGGGTACTGGAATGCCAGGGGGGCTGTAAGGTGCCACAGACAGTCACTATTTATTGGGCTGGGGGGGCTGTTTGTGCCTCTGGGTACTGGGAATGCCAGGGGGGGCTGTAAGGTGCCACAGACAGTCACTATTTATTGGGCTGGGGGGGGGCTGTTTGTGCCTCTGGGTACTGGGAATGCCAGGGGGGGCTGTAAGGTGCCACAGACAGTCACTATTTATTGGGCTGGGGGGGCTGTTTGTGCATCTGGGTACTGGGAATGCCGGGGGGGCTGTAAGGTGCCACAGACAGTCACTATTTATTGGGCTGGGGGGGCTGTTTGTGCATCTGGGTACTGGGAATGCCAGGGGGGCTGTAAGGTGCCACAGACAGTCACTATTTATTGGGCTGGGGGGGCTGTTTGTGCATCTGGGTACTGGGAATGCCAGGGGGGGCTGTAAGGTGCCACAGACAGTCACTATTTATTGGGCTGGGGGGGCTGTTTGTGCATCTGGGTACTGGGAATGCCAGGGGGGCTGTAAGGTGCCACAGACAGTCACTATTTATTGGGCTGGGGGGCTGTTTGTGCCTCTGGGTACTGGGAATGCCAGGGGGGCTGTAAGGTGCCACAGACAGTCACTATTTATTGGGCTGGGGGGGGCTTATACATTAGATAGGTACAAGGAAGGGGAGTTACAGGGGGGCTGGGAAGTTGTGGGATCCCCCCCCCCTGAATCAGTGGTACTGGCAGATACATTAGATAGGTACAAGGAAGGGGAGTTACAGGGGGGGCTGGGAAGTTGTGGGACCCCCCCTGAATCAGTGGTACTGGCAGATACATTAGATAGGTACAAGGAAGGGGAGTTACAGGGGGGCTGGGAAGTTGTGGGACCCCCCCCTGAATCAGTGGTACTGGCAGATACATTAGATAGGTACAAGGAAGGGGAGTTACAGGGGGGGCTGGGAAGTTGTGGGACCCCCCCCCCCTGAATCAGTGGTACTGGCAGATACATTAGATAGGTACAAGGAAGGGGAGTTACAGGGGGGCTGGGAAGTTGTGGGACCCCCCCCTGAATCAGTGGTACTGGCAGATACATTAGATAGGTACAAGGAAGGGGAGTTACAGGGGGGGCTGGGAAGTTGTGGGACCCCCCCTGAATCAGTGGTACTGGCAGATACATTAGATAGGTACAAGGAAGGGGAGTTACAGGGGGGGCTGGGAAGTTGTGGGACCCCCCCCCCCTGAATCAGTGGTACTGGCAGATACATTAGATAGGTACAAGGAAGGGGAGTTACAGGGGGGCTGGGAAGTTGTGGGACCCCCCCCCCTGAATCAGTGGTACTGGCAGATACATTAGATAGGTACAAGGAAGGGGAGTTACAGGGGGGGCTGGGAAGTTGTGGGACCCCCCCCCTGAATCAGTGGTACTGGCAGATACATTAGATAGGTACAAGGAAGGGGAGTTACAGGGGGGGCTGGGAAGTTGTGGGATCCCCCCCCCTGAATCAGTGGTACTGGCAGATACATTAGATAGGTACAAGGAAGGGGAGTTACAGGGGGGGCTGGGAAGTTGTGGGATCCCCCCCCTGAATCAGTGGTACTGGCAGATACATTAGATAGGTACAAGGAAGGGGAGTTACAGGGGGGGGGCTGGGAAGTTGTGGGATCCCCCCCCTGAATCAGTGGTACTGGCAGATACATTAGATAGGTACAAGGAAGGGGAGTTACAGGGGGGGGGCTGGGAAGTTGTGGGATCCCCCCCCTGAATCAGTGGTACTGGCAGATACATTAGATAGGTACAAGGAAGGGGAGTTACAGGGGGGGCTGGGAAGTTGTGGGACCCCCCCCTGAATCAGTGGTACTGGCAGATACATTAGATAGGTACAAGGAAGGGGAGTTACGGGGGGGCTGGGAAGTTGTGGGATCCCCCCCCTGAATCAGTGGTACTGGCAGATACATTAGATAGGTACAAGGAAGGGGAGTTACAGGGGGGGCTGGGAAGTTGTGGGACCCCCCCCTGAATCAGTGGTACTGGCAGATACATTAGATAGGTACAAGGAAGGGGAGTTACAGGGGGGCTGGGAAGTTGTGGGATCCCCCCCCTGAATCAGTGGTACTGGCAGATACATTAGATAGGTACAAGGAAGGGGAGTTACAGGGGGGCTGGGAAGTTGTGGGATCCCCCCCTGAATCAGTGGTACTGGCAGATACATTAGATAGGTACAAGGAAGGGGAGTTACAGGGGGGCTGGGAAGTTGTGGGATCCCCCCCCTGAATCAGTGGTACTGGCAGATACATTAGATAGGTACAAGGAAGGGGAGTTACAGGGGGGCTGGGAAGTTGTGGGATCCCCCCCTGAATCAGTGGTACTGGCAGATACATTAGATAGGTACAAGGAAGGGGAGTTACAGGGGGGGCTGGGAAGTTGTGGGATCTCCCCCCCTGAATCAGTGGTACTGGCAGATACATTAGATAGGTACAAGGAAGGGGAGTTACAGGGGGGGCTGGGAAGTTGTGGGATCCCCCCCCTGAATCAGTGGTACTGGCAGATACATTAGATAGGTACAAGGAAGGGGAGTTACAGGGGGGGCTGGGAAGTTGTGGGACCCCCCCCTGAATCAGTGGTACTGGCAGATACATTAGATAGGTACAAGGAAGGGGAGTTACGGGGGGGCTGGGAAGTTGTGGGATCCCCCCCTGAATCAGTGGTACTGGCAGATACATTAGATAGGTACAAGGAAGGGGAGTTACAGGGGGGGCTGGGAAGTTGTGGGACCCCCCCCCTGAATCAGTGGTACTGGCAGATACATTAGATAGGTACAAGGAAGGGGAGTTACAGGGGGGCCGGGAAGTTGTGGGACCCCCCCCCCCCTGAATCAGTGGTACTGGCAGATACATTAGATAGGTACAAGGAAGGGGAGTTACAGGGGGGGCTGGGAAGTTGTGGGATCCCCCCCTGAATCAGTGGTACTGGCAGATACATTAGATAGGTACAAGGAAGGGGGGTTACAGGGGGGGCTGGGAAGTTGTGGGACCCCCCCCCCCTGAATCAGTGGTACTGGCAGATACATTAGATAGGTACAAGGAAGGGGGGTTACAGGGGGGCTGGGAAGTTGTGGGATCCCCCCCCCTGAATCAGTGGTACTGGCAGATACATTAGATAGGTACAAGGAAGGGGAGTTACAGGGGGGGCTGGGAAGTTGTGGGACCCCCCCCTGAATCAGTGGTACTGGCAGATACATTAGATAGGTACAAGGAAGGGGAGTTACAGGGGGGGCTGGGAAGTTGTGGGATCCCCCCCCCTGAATCAGTGGTACTGGCAGATACATTAGATAGGTACAAGGAAGGGGGGTTACAGGGGGGCTGGGAAGTTGTGGATCCCCCCCCCCTGAATCAGTGGTACTGGCAGATACATTAGATAGGTACAAGGAAGGGGGGTTACAGGGGGGTGCTGGGAAGTTGTGGGACCCCCCCCTGAATCAGTGGTACTGGCAGATACATTAGATAGGTACAAGGAAGGGGAGTTACAGGGGGGGCTGGGAAGTTGTGGGTTCCCCCCCCTGAATCAGTGGTACTGGCAGATACATTAGATAGGTACAAGGAAGGGGAGTTACAGGGGGGCTGGGAAGTTGTGGGATCCCCCCCCCTGAATCAGTGGTACTGGCAGATACATTAGATAGGTACAAGGAAGGGGAGTTACGGGGGGGCTGGGAAGTTGTGGGACCCCCCCCTGAATCAGTGGTACTGGCAGATACATTAGATAGGTACAAGGAAGGGGAGTTACAGGGGGGCTGGGAAGTTGTGGGATCCCCCCCCCTGAATCAGTGGTACTGGCAGATACATTAGATAGGTACAAGGAAGGGGAGTTACGGGGGGGCTGGGAAGTTGTGGGACCCCCCCTGAATCAGTGGTACTGGCAGATACATTAGATAGGTACAAGGAAGGGGCGTTACAGGGGGGCTGGGAAGTTGTGGGATCCCCCCCCCCCTGAATCAGTGGTACTGGCAGATACATTAGATAGGTACAAGGAAGGGGAGTTACAGGGGGGGCTGGGAAGTTGTGGGACCCCCCCCCCTGAATCAGTGGTACTGGCAGATACATTAGATAGGTACAAGGAAGGGGAGTTACAGGGGGGCTGGGAAGTTGTGGGACCCCCCCCCCTGAATCAGTGGTACTGGCAGATACATTAGATAGGTACAAGGAAGGGGAGTTACAGGGGGGGCTGGGAAGTTGTGGGATCCCCCCCCCCCTGAATCAGTGGTACTGGCAGATACATTAGATAGGTACAAGGAAGGGGAGTTACAGGGGGGGCTGGGAAGTTGTGGGATCCCCCCCCCCCTGAATCAGTGGTACTGACAGATACATTAGATAGGTACAAGGAAGGGGAGTTACAGGGGGGCTGGGAAGTTGTGGGATCCCCCCCCTGAATCAGTGGTACTGGCAGATACATTAGATAGGTACAAGGAAGGGGAGTTACAGGGGGGCTGGGAAGTTGTGGGATCCCCCCCTGAATCAGTGGTACTGGCAGATACATTAGATAGGTACAAGGAAGGGGAGTTACAGGGGGGGCTGGGAAGTTGTGGGATCCCCCCCCCCTGAATCAGTGGTACTGGCAGATACATTAGATAGGTACAAGGAAGGGGAGTTACAGGGGGGGCTGGGAAGTTGTGGGATCCCCCCCCCCTGAATCAGTGGTACTGGCAGATACATTAGATAGGTACAAGGAAGGGGAGTTACAGGGGGGGCTGGGAAGTTGTGGGACCCCCCCCCTGAATCAGTGGTACTGGCAGATACATTAGATAGGTACAAGGAAGGGGAGTTACAGGGGGGGGCTGGGAAGTTGTGGGACCCCCCCCCCTGAATCAGTGGTACTGGCAGATACATTAGATAGGTACAAGGAAGGGGAGTTACAGGGGGGGCTGGGAAGTTGTGGGATCCCCCCCCCCTGAATCAGTGGTACTGGCAGATACATTAGATAGGTACAAGGAAGGGGAGTTACAGGGGGGGCTGGGAAGTTGTGGGATCCCCCCCCCCTGAATCAGTGGTACTGGCAGATACATTAGATAGGTACAAGGAAGGGGAGTTACAGGGGGGGCTGGGAAGTTGTGGGACCCCCCCCCTGAATCAGTGGTACTGGCAGATACATTAGATAGGTACAAGGAAGGGGAGTTACAGGGGGGGCTGGGAAGTTGTGGGATCCCCCCCCCTGAATCAGTGGTACTGGCAGATACATTAGATAGGTACAAGGAAGGGGAGTTACAGGGGGGGCTGGGAAGTTGTGGGATCCCCCCCCCCTGAATCAGTGGTACTGGCAGATACATTAGATAGGTACAAGGAAGGGGAGTTACAGGGGGGGCTGGGAAGTTGTGGGACCCCCCCCCTGAATCAGTGGTACTGGCAGATACATTAGATAGGTACAAGGAAGGGGGGTTACAGGGGGGGCTGGGAAGTTGTGGGATCCCCCCCCCCCCTGAATCAGTGGTACTGGCAGATACATTAGATAGGTACAAGGAAGGGGGGTTACAGGGGGGGCTGGGAAGTTGTGGGATCCCCCCCCCCTGAATCAGTGGTACTGGCAGATACATTAGATAGGTACAAGGAAGGGGGGTTACAGGGGGGCTGGGAAGTTGTGGGATCCCCCCCCCTGAATCAGTGGTACTGGCAGATACATTAGATAGGTACAAGGAAGGGGAGTTACGGGGGGGCTGGGAAGTTGTGGGATCCCCCCCCCCTGAATCAGTGGTACTGGCAGATACATTAGATAGGTACAAGGAAGGGGAGTTACAGGGGGGGCTGGGAAGTTGTGGGATCCCCCCCCTGAATCAGTGGTACTGGCAGATACATTAGATAGGTACAAGGAAGGGGAGTTACAGGGGGGCTGGGAAGTTGTGGGACCCCCCCCCTGAATCAGTGGTACTGGCAGATACATTAGATAGGTACAAGGAAGGGGAGTTACAGGGGGGCTGGGAAGTTGTGGGACCCCCCCCTGAATCAGTGGTACTGGCAGATACATTAGATAGGTACAAGGAAGGGGAGTTACAGGGGGGGCTGGGAAGTTGTGGGACCCCCCCCCCCTGTATCAGTGGTACTGGCAGATACATTAGATAGGTACAAGGAAGGGGAGTTACAGGGGGGCTGGGAAGTTGTGGGACCCCCCCCCCTGTATCAGTGGTACTGGCAGATACATTAGATAGGTACAAGGAAGGGGGGTTACAGGGGGGGCTGGGAAGTTGTGGGATCCCCCCCCTGAATCAGTGGTACTGGCAGATACATTAGATAGGTACAAGGAAGGGGAGTTACAGGGGGGCTGGGAAGTTGTGGGATCCCCCCCCCCCTGAATCAGTGGTACTGGCAGATACATTAGATAGGTACAAGGAAGGGGAGTTACAGGGGGGGCTGGGAAGTTGTGGGACCCCCCCTGAATCAGTGGTACTGGCAGATACATTAGATAGGTACAAGGAAGGGGAGTTACAGGGGGGCTGGGAAGTTGTGGGATCCCCCCCCCCTGAATCAGTGGTACTGGCAGATACATTAGATAGGTACAAGGAAGGGGAGTTACAGGGGGGGCTGGGAAGTTGTGGGATCCCCCCCCCCTGAATCAGTGGTACTGGCAGATACATTAGATAGGTACAAGGAAGGGGAGTTACAGGGGGGCTGGGAAGTTGTGGGATCCCCCCCCCCCTGAATCAGTGGTACTGGCAGATACATTAGATAGGTACAAGGAAGGGGAGTTACAGGGGGGCTGGGAAGTTGTGGGATCCCCCCCCCCTGAATCAGTGGTACTGGCAGATACATTAGATAGGTACAAGGAAGGGGAGTTACAGGGGGGCTGGGAAGTTGTGGGATCCCCCCCCCCTGAATCAGTGGTACTGGCAGATACATTAGATAGGTACAAGGAAGGGGAGTTACAGGGGGGGCTGGGAAGTTGTGGGACCCCCCCTGAATCAGTGGTACTGGCAGATACATTAGATAGGTACAAGGAAGGGGAGTTACAGGGGGGCTGGGAAGTTGTGGGATCCCCCCCCCCTGAATCAGTGGTACTGGCAGATACATTAGATAGGTACAAGGAAGGGGAGTTACAGGGGGGGGCTGGGAAGTTGTGGGACCCCCCCTGAATCAGTGGTACTGGCAGATACATTAGATAGGTACAAGGAAGGGGAGTTACAGGGGGGCTGGGAAGTTGTGGGATCCCCCCCCCCCTGAATCAGTGGTACTGGCAGATACATTAGATAGGTACAAGGAAGGGGAGTTACAGGGGGGGCTGGGAAGTTGTGGGATCCCCCCCCTGAATCAGTGGTACTGGCAGATACATTAGATAGGTACAAGGAAGGGGAGTTACAGGGGGGGCTGGGAAGTTGTGGGACCCCCCCCCCCCCTGAATCAGTGGTACTGGCAGATACATTAGATAGGTACAAGGAACAGTAATTTTAGCGTTTTTTCCCTATGGAATAACAAACCCCTGTTTTCCAGCAAACAGAAGGAGCCGCTGGCGCTGATCAGACGGAAGATGTTGGTGCAGAACCAGGTGGGCAGAACTCTACCCCGGCCTCACTGCACGTTGGTCCGTTTGTAGCCCAATTGCGCTGCAGGGTTGAGCACCTCATGGCCTCCTCGTTGGGTTTAGATGTTGGGTTTGGTTTGCTGGGAAGAGTCTATTCTCCTTTCTCTGCTTGCAGGAAATCCAGGAGATTCAGATTCTGGGCTGCAGAGAGGACCCCTTCCCAGACAGCCCACCTCTTGCCCCTTCCCCTGTAAAGCTGGAGCCGGGGGTAAAAGAGGGGCTATATCCAAGGTTTCAAGGGAATGAGGTGGCCACGCAGACCCCCCCTGTCTATTGTTTCAGCTCCTTGGATGAAATTGTTGAATTTATGAGCTGTTGTAACAAGAACGAGGAGGGAAGGAGCCCCCCATTGCCTGAGGGCCCCCCCGATGAGCCTGGGAAAGGGGGGCATGAAGTTCTCTCTGATAACGATCACTCTCCAACATTAAAGTTGGGCATCGAGGAGGACGATGAAGACCAACCAATTGTCTCTCACAACCCCCCAGTGCATTACGTCTCCAGCTCCGGTTCTCCATGTTTCCCCGTTGTTAAGAGACGGAGGAAGCAACGTTTCCACTGTGATTGGCAGGGTCCCGTCACCATCATCAGCTCACCCAACGTGCCAGCCAATGCCGTGGAGTTGAGGGTGGGCGAAGACTTGGCCATGTCTATCCGGAGACAAGTAGACGTCAACAACCCCGGGCCCTTTGGATGGCAACTTGCCAAGCTGCTTTTCACAGAGGAGGAACTCTATGGGCACAACTTCAATGGCACAGATCAGAAAATGCCCCTCAGCCCCAGGCGAGTCCATGCCATCCAGCATGCCTTCCATGACTACTTCCCCAAAGACATGGCGGACGAGGCTTTAGCCAGAGGCCGTACAGCCATTAACCAGGGCATCAGGAACATGTTTTATGTTCGCAGTCGGAGGGACGGGGACTATGCATGACGTGATTGCCCGACAGTTGGGTATAACCAGCGGCACAGTTCTACCCCTTGGGCATGTCGGTACCAGCTGTACCAGCCTGTGGGTGAAGGGGGCGTTGCCACTATTTCCAATATTAGAGCATTGTGGTCCTTTAAACACTGGGCAAATCTGTATGTGGGCAGTAACCCAAGGCAACCAATCAGATTTTGCTTTCATTGTTCTAGAAGCGGCAGCTGATCACTGATTGGTTGCTATGGGCTGTTGGTAGGTGCAGATTTGCCGAGTGTTGATGGATGAGCCCCTTTGTGCCATGATACAAGTTCTTCCATGCACCGGGGGCCGGTATTGGCTCAGCTGTGACTCGTAGCCACTCCCCATTCTATGCAGCAGCTCAGCCAATCAGAGACCTATAATAAAATGGTTTGTTTTTAGCTGATTTTAGAAAATGGAAATTTTTTTAAACAAAAATGTTCTCATGTTTTGCCTCAGTAACCCGAGAGGATTAGCAGCCCCCGGGGGCGCTGGGTGGTACCTGGTACCCCACGTCACTTCTCTTATCTCCCACAATTTCAAAGTTCTACTGACTGGATCACCAATTCCACTGATCAGTAGATGAGTTCTGCTGCCACCTATTGGCAGATGTCTGAACTGCACCCTGTTCCCCAAGTAGAGGGACAATTGAAGGTCATTGGTCGCTAAAGCCTAGCTCCGCCCTTTTTATTTGGAAAATCCTAGTTTTGTGCTGTGACACTTACCCCTATACAGGCTTGTGTATTTATGTAGCGCTACCAGGATCCATAGCGCAGTACAGTCAGGGTTGAACTCACCAAACGGGACACTGGGGAGAATCCTGCCGGGCCCTGATCCATGAGCAGTGCCTGCTGGGATTCCAGAAAGTTCCATAGACACATGCGGCTCAAAGTCTTCTCTAGAGAAAGGGGAACCGGAATTCTGCTGTTGGAGTTCTAGAGCACCGAATGGGTGGCGGGGCCTAGAGTGGGTGCCTGAGCAAAGGGCGAGGGGGCAGGGGAGGAGTAGGGGCAGCAGTGGAAGCAGGTGTAGGAGCAGGGGTAGGGGCAGCAGTGGAAGCAGGTGTAGGAGCAGGGGTAGGGGTAAGAGCAGGGGTAGGGGTAAGAGCAGGAGCAGGGGCAGGGGTAGGAGCCGGGGCAGGGGTAGGAGCCGGGGCAGGGGTAGGAGCCGGGGCAGGGGTAAGAGCAGGGGTAGGGGTAAGAGCAGGGGTAGGGGTAAGAGCAGGAGCAGGGGCAGGGGTAGGAGCCGGGGCAGGGGTAGGAGCCGGGGCAGGGGTAGGAGCAAGGGCAGGGGTAGGAGCAGGTGCAGGGGTAGGAGCAGGGGCAGGGGTAGGAGCAGGGGCAGGGGTAGGAGCAGGGGCAGGAGCTGGAGCAGGGGCAGGGGAAGGAGAAGGGGCAGGGGTAGGAGCAAGGGCAGGGGTAGGAGCAGGGGCAAGGGCAGGAGTAGGAATAGGAGCAGGGACAGGAGTAGGAGCAGGGACAGGAGTAGGAGTAGGGGCAGGGGTTGGAGCAGGGGTAGGAGCAGGGGCAAGGGCAGGAGTAGGAGCAGGGGCAAGGGCAGGGGTAGGAGCAGGGACAGGAGTAGGAGCAGGGGCAAGGGCAGGGGTAGGAGCAGGGACAGGAGTAGGAGCAGGGGCAGGGGTAAGAGCAGGGACAGGAGTAGGAGCAGGGGCAGGGGTAAGAGCAGGGGCAGGGGTAGGAGCAGGGGCAGGGGTAGGGGCAGGGGTAGGAGCAGGGACAGGAGTAGGAGCAGGGGCAGGGGTAGGAGCAGGGACAGGGGTAAGAGCAGGGGCAGGGGTTGGAGCAGGGGCAGGGGCAGGGGCAGGGGTAGGAGCAGGGACAGGAGTAGGAGCAGGGGCAGGGGTAGGAGCAGGGACAGGAGTAGGAGCAGGGGCAAGGGCAGGAGTAGGAGCAGGGGCAGGGGTAGGAGCAGGGGCAAGGGCAGGAGTAGGAGCAGGGACAGGAGTAGGAGCAGGGGCAGGGGTAAGAGCAGGGGCAGGGGTTGGAGCAGGGGCAGGGGCAGGAGCTGGAGCAGGGACAGGAGTAGGAGCAGGGGCAGGGGTAAGAGCAGGGGCAGGGGTAGGAGCAGGGGCAGGGGTAAGAGCAGGGGCAGGGGTAGGAGCAGGGGCAGGGGTAAGAGCAGGGACAGGAGTAGGAGCAGGGGCAGGGGTAAGAGCAGGGGCAGGGGTAGGAGCAGGGGCAGGGGTAAGAGCAGGGACAGGAGTAGGAGCAGGGGCAGGGGTAAGAGCAGGGGCAGGGGTAGGAGCAGGGGCAGGGGTAGGGCAGGGGTAGGAGCAGGGACAGGAGTAGGAGCAGGGGCAGGGGTAGGAGCAGGGACAGGGGTAAGAGCAGGGGCAGGGGTTGGAGCAGGGGCAGGGGCAGGGGCAGGGGTAGGAGCAGGGACAGGAGTAGGAGCAGGGGCAAGGGCAGGAGTAGGAGCAGGGACAGGAGTAGGAGCAGGGGCAAGGGCAGGAGTAGGAGCAGGGACAGGAGTAGGAGCAGGGGCAAGGGCAGGAGTAGGAGCAGGGACAGGAGTAGGAGCAGGGGCAGGGGTAGGAGCAGGGGCAAGGGCAGGAGTAGGAGCAGGGACAGGAGTAGGAGCAGGGGCAGGGGTAAGAGCAGGGGCAGGGGTAGGAGCAGGGGCAGGGGTAAGAGCAGGGGCAGGGGTAGGAGCAGGGGCAGGGGTAAGAGCAGGGACAGGAGTAGGAGCAGGGACAGGAGTAGGAGCAGGGGCAGGGGTAGGAGCAGGGGCAGGGGTAAGAGCAGGGGCAGGGGTAGGAGCAGGGGCAGGGGTAAGAGCAGGGACAGGAGTAGGAGCAGGGGCAGGGGCAAGGGCAGGAGTAGGAGCAGGGGTAAGAGCAGGGACAGGAGTAGGAGTAGGGGCAGGGGTAAGAGCAGGGGTAGGAGCAGGGGCAGGGGTAAGAGCAGGGACAGGAGTAGGAGCAGGAGCAGGGGCAGGGGTAGGAGCAGGGGCAGGGGTAAGAGCAGGGACAGGAGTAGGAGTAGGGGCAGGGGTAAGAGCAGGGGCAGGGGTAAGAGCAGGGGCAGGGGTTGGAGCAGGGGCAAGAGCAGGGGCAGGGGTTGGAGCAGGGGCAGGGGTAAGAGCAGGGGCAAGGGGTAAGAGCAGGGGCAGGGGTTGGAGCAGGGGCAGGGGCAAGAGCAGGGGCAGGGGTAAGAGCAGGGGCAGGGGTTGGAGCAGGGGCAGGGGCAAGAGCAGGGGCAGGGGTAAGAGCAGGGGCAGGGGTTGGAGCAGGGGCAGGGGCAAGAGCAGGGGCAGGGGTAAGAGCAGGGGCAGGGGTTGGAGCAGGGGCAGGGGCAAGAGCAGGGGCAGGGGTAAGAGCAGGGGCAGGGGTTGGAGCAGGGGCAGGGGCAGGAGCTGGAGCAGGGGCAGGGGTAAGAGCAGGGGCAGGAGTAGGAGCAGGGGCAGGGGCAAGAGCAGGGGCAGGGGTAAGAGCAGGGGCAGGGGTTGGAGCAGGGGCAGGGGCAGGAGCTGGAGCAGGGGCAGGGGTAGGAGCTGGAGCAGGGGCAGGGGCAGGGGTTGGAGCAGGGGCAGGGGTAAGAGCAGGGGCAGGGTAAGAGCAGGGGCAGGGGTTGGAGCAGGGGCAGGGGCAGGAGCTGGAGCAGGGGCAGGGGTAGGAGCAGGGGCAGGGGTAGGAGCAGGGGCAGGGGTAGGAGCAGGGGCAGGGGTAGGAATTGTCTCAGAATATAACTCATACTAAAAGTTGACCCAAATTCCCATAGGAAATGAATTTTTGGTACAAGCGCCTTGTGGAGCCAAATCATAAAGAAAATCATGTGTGAGAGACAGGAAAGAGTTAAAGGGGATATAAACCCAAGCATAACACTGCCCCACGGCGCCCCCTAGTGTTGTTATAGGAGTTGCTAGAAAATGTAATTATAGAGGCAAGAAAATTCCCCAATGAGAATTCTACTGAGCAACATGTGACTGTAAGTGCAAGAGCAGTGACCAATGAGAATGCTGATTCCCTGTGTCAGGCCCCTTGCTGGTACCTTACATATAGAGATAATGATGGCATTTTCCCCTCATTATATGGCACAGGAATCAGACATGGGGATAAAGGGACAGACTTGTTCAGTGCTGGGAAACTGTGCTTATTGCTCCCAACTCCAATTGCAGGAACAGAGAACAGGGAGCCGGATTTACTCACATCAGCTGGGAAAGTTTTATTGGGCAATATTGCTTTAAGAATACAGCCCTGGTGTTGCTGGACTACAGCTCCCAGCATGCCTCACCCTTCATTATATGTTACATTATTCTGGGATTTGTAGTCCAGCTCGTTTGGTTGAGCAGACTGATAGGGGCAGGGAAATGTATTGCCTCAGACAGGCAGGGGGAGTGTCCCGGGGAGGGGGGCGGTCTCACACAGTACTGAGGCCCAATTGAACCATCAGTCACATGACCCCACTGTCTGTGGGAGGAGCCACACTGCCCCGTATCTCTATAATACTCCCAGGTAGCAGACTCCCGGCCCGGTGCCTCCCAGACCTACAGCGGTGAGTGGGGCGGCAGGTCGGGCCGTGGGGCTGATAATAAGGCGAGGGGCCCATGAGTGTTTATTGGGGCGAAAGCTTCAGTGACCGTAGCTGTAACAGAGTGGGCGGTACAGCCAGTTATCCAGCCCCGCCCACCCCCTACGTAACAGGGGCGGGAACTCGGCTTCCCTCAGCAGCAGCGGCAGTTCCTGGCCCCGCCCCCTATGATCGCTGTCTCCGCCCCTTCTCCCGAGAAGCGCAGTTGTGCGAACTTCCTGCCCGGGAATTGGCTTCTGCCCCCTGAGCTGCCGCAATCCGGGGTACAGCAACGGAACCAGGAGCCCCATGTCCCACGGACAAGGTAATTATACACCGACTGCTACTTACCCGAGGGGCGGGGCTTAGTGTAGGTGGGTGGGGCACATGGAGTAGGGAGAGTCAGTGCCCTCTGCTTGTTATCAAGGGGGAGGGGAAATAGGGACTCAGTGTAATGTTATTGTTATAGTTGGGTTTTTAAGGGAAAAGTAACTCCAACATGTTTTAAAGGCAATTAAAAATCCTGTAGCATTGACTGCAATGGGGCAAATGCACAGGCTCTGTACAACAACATTATATTCTACAGAGCTGATAGACTATGTAACCTTATAGAGATGGGCTACACAGCGGGGTATTTATATAAACTATAGTAGGGTTTCTGTAGCAAACACCCCAGCTGTACCAGTGCAGGAATGGCTGCCCCCGGGGTTACACAGCGGGGTATTTATATAAACTATAGTAGGGTTTCTGTAGCAAACACCCCAGCTGTACCAGTGCAGGAATGGCTGCCCCCGGGGCTACACAGCGGGGTATTTATATAAACTATAGTAGGGTTTCTGTAGCAAACACCCCAGCTGTACCAGTGCAGGAATGGCTGCCCCCGGGGCTACACAGCGGGGTATTTATATAAACTATAGTAGGGTTTCTGTAGCAAACACCCCAGCTGTACCAGTGCAGGAATGGCTGCCCCCGGGGCTACACAGCGGGGTATTTATATAAACTATAGTAGGGTTTCTGTAGCAAACACCCCAGCTGTACCGGTGCAGGAATGGCTGCCCCCGGGGCTACACAGCAGGGTATTTATATAAACTATAGTAGGGTTTCTGTAGCAAACACCCCAGCTGTACCGGTGCAGGAACGGCTGCCCCCGGGGCTACACAGCGGGGTATTTATATAAACTATAGTAGGGTTTCTGTAGCAAACACCCCAGCTGTACCAGTGCAGGAATGGCTGCCCCGGGGCTACACAGCGGGGTATTTATATAAACTATAGTAGGGTTTCTGTAGCAAACACCCCAGCTGTACCAGTGCAGGAATGGCTGCCCCCGGGGCTACACAGCGGGGTATTTATATAAACTATAGTAGGGTTTCTGTAGCAAACACCCCAGCTGTACCAGTGCAGGAACGGCTGCCCCCGGGGCTACACAGCGGGGTATTTATATAAACTATAGTAGGGTTTCTGTAGCAAACACCCCAGCTGTACCAGTGCAGGAATGGCTGCCCCGGGGCTACACAGCGGGGTATTTATATAAACTATAGTAGGGTTTCTGTAGCAAACACCCCAGCTGTACCAGTGCAGGAATGGCTGCCCCCGGGGCTACACAGCGGGGTATTTATATAAACTATAGTAGGGTTTCTGTAGCAAACACCCCAGCTGTACCGGTGCAGGAATGGCTGCCCCCGGGGCTACACAGCAGGGTATTTATATAAACTATAGTAGGGTTTCTGTAGCAAACACCCCAGCTGTACCGGTGCAGGAACGGCTGCCCCCGGGGCTACACAGCGGGGTATTTATATAAACTATAGTAGGGTTTCTGTAGCAAACCACCCCAGCTGTACCAGTGCAGGAATGGCTGCCCCGGGGCTACACAGCGGGGTATTTATATAAACTATAGTAGGGTTTCTGTAGCAAACACCCCAGCTGTACCAGTGCAGGAATGGCTGCCCCGGGGCTACACAGCGGGGTATTTATATAAACTATAGTAGGGTTTCTGTAGCAAACACCCCAGCTGTACCGGTGCAGGAATGGCTGCCCCGGGGCTACACAGCGGGGTATTTATATAAACTATAGTAGGGTTTCTGTAGCAAACACCCCAGCTGTACCAGTGCAGGAATGGCTGCCCCCGGGGCTACACAGCGGGGTATTTATATAAACTATAGTAGGGTTTCTGTAGCAAACACCCCAGCTGTACCAGTGCAGGAACGGCTGCCCCCGGGGCTACACAGCGGGGTATTTATATAAACTATAGTAGGGTTTCTGTAGCAAACACCCCAGCTGTACCAGTGCAGGAATGGCTGCCCCCGGGGCTACACAGCGGGGTATTTATATAAACTATAGTAGGGTTTCTGTAGCAAACACCCCAGCTGTACCAGTGCAGGAATGGCTGCCCCCGGGGCTACACAGCGGGGTATTTATATAAACTATAGTAGGGTTTCTGTAGCAAACACCCCAGCTGTACCGGTGCAGGAATGGCTGCCCCCGGGGCTACACAGCGGGGTATTTATATAAACTATAGTAGGGTTTCTGTAGCAAACACCCCAGCTGTACCAGTGCAGGAATGGCTGCCCCCGGGGCTACACAGCGGGGTATTTATATAAACTATAGTAGGGTTTCTGTAGCAAACACCCCAGCTGAACCAGTGCAGGAATGGCTGCCCCCGGGGCTACACAGCAGGGTATTTATATAAACTATAGTAGGGTTTCTGTAGCAAACACCCCAGCTGTACCGGTGCAGGAACGGCTGCCCCCGGGGCTACACAGCGGGGTATTTATATAAACTATAGTAGGGTTTCTGTAGCAAACACCCCAGCTGTACCGGTGCAGGAATGGCTGCCCCCGGGGCTACACAGCGGGGTATTTATATAAACTATAGTAGGGTTTCTGTAGCAAACACCCCAGCTGTACCAGTGCAGGAATGGCTGCCCCCGGGGCTACACAGCAGGGTATTTATATAATAGGGTTTCTGTAGCAAACACCCCAGCTGTATTAGTGCAGGGCAACATTACTTTTATTTTTTGGTGTTACTATTTAATTAAGCGGTGAATGTATATTTCTTGGACCCCCGAAGCTCTTTTCTAATTACCCCCCATGCCATATTATTTTGCTGTTGCCTCTTATGAAATGGTTTATAGAGGGGTATAATGGTGATGCCAGGCAAACTGGTCCCTAATTAAGGAAATTTGTGCCCCTTACTATACACTTACTACATATTTATAGTAAGCCCAACACATTTATAAGGTGGCACAGACTGTGACTAAGCTTGTTAGGGGGATTAGGCTGATGCCACATGGGGCGGACTATCAGCCTAAAGCTGCCCATACTCGCATCAATAGTATCATACAATATTCTGGTTGTGTATGGCTGATCGACAAAGTGACCAATATCGCAAAAGCTTCAGATATCGGCCGTCTCGTTAATCGGGCTGGACAAAAGATTTTGACCGGGCGCCATTGAAGGTGCCTGAGCAAAATCTGCATGTAGGGCTAAATCGTCAGGTGGAGGTACAATCCCTATTGTTTCTACCTCGATTCAGCCCTGAACATCAATGGGGGGAACGAACGTCCAATGGTCGCAGGAAAGATCGTAGTTGGAACGTGTTTGGCCACCTTTAAATACATAGAAATGTATGGATAATGTTGTCTGTATATAAGATACATTAAATACCCAGAAATGCTATTTAAACCCCTCTAGAGCATAAGCGTGTTTACTTCTGTGCTTATATTTTATTAGGGATCTGGTCTGGCACTGCAGGGTATTGGTTAGTTCCATATGGATCTCCAGTCCCAGAAATGAATAAGGTCAGAAGAGAGAAAGTAAGTAAAAGTCAGGAGAGCCTCAGTCAGATCCAGAGTCTTCCAGCCAAGGGAGTATCTCCACGCAATGAATCCGGCATGGCAACCAATAACAACAAAGAGCCATGGAAAGAGCAGGACTATTGCACAGCAGAGGGGTCTTCATGTCTTGGTATGGAAAGGAAGAAGAGATGTTTCTCAAATGTTCCTAAAAAAAACCTCAAGACAACTTGGTTGCCTAAGTTCTATGGCACCGTGAAGCCTTTTATCTGCACAAAATGTGGGAGGAGATTCCGTCGCATTTGGAACCTTCTCACCCACCAGAGAATCCACACAGGGAGGAGATTCCCCTGTTCTAAATGTGGGAAATGTTTCTCACACAGGAAGATCCTCATTGCTCATAAATGGGTTCATACTGGGAGGAAACCATTCACCTGCACTGAATGTAATAAGGGCTTCTTGTGGAACAGGGACCTTCAGAAACATCTCCATGATAGTCGCCTTCAGAATCAAAGAAATGGGAATATCTTGATCTGTTCCCAGTCTGAAAAAAGACACAGAGAAATTAAGGAATTTGAATCTCGTCTTTGGATTCACCAAGAAGAGAAGCCAATTGTGTGTCCTACATGTGCGAAAAGCTTTGAGAAGAAGAGTGATTTTGACATTCACTGTTTGACACACGCAGGAGAAACGCCCTTTGTCTGCGCGGAGAGTGGGAGAAGCTACAAGGAAAAAGGCAAACTGACCATTCACCTTCGGACTCACAAGGGAGAGCAGCACTGTGTATGTGACGAGTGTGGGAAAGTTTTCCAAGATATGTTTGCGCTCAGGGCACACCACCGTATTCACACTGACGTGAAGCCTTATGTGTGCACTGAGTGTGGGAGAAGCTACAAGGAAAAAGGCAAACTGAACATTCACCTTCGGACTCACAAGGGAGAGCAGCGCTGTGTATGTGATGAGTGTGGGAAAGGCTTCCGAGATATGTTTGCACTCAGGGCGCACCACCGTATTCACACCGGCGTGAAGCCTTATGTGTGCACTGAGTGTGGAAAAAGCTTTAACAGAAAGGAATCACTCGATGAACATTTTCGTAGACACATAGGAATGAACAAATTCGCCTGTACGGAGTGTGAGAAGTGCTACAGTAACAGGAGAGAACTTAATATCCACCTGAGGAATCACACAGGGAACTTGTTTCCTTGCACAGAGTGCCAGCAGGTATTATCTTCAAAGAAGAGCCTCAAGCGACACCAAATGATCCACACCGGGGAGAAACCATTTGAGTGCACAGAGTGCGGGAAATGCTTCCGGGAAAAGAGAAAGCTGGAGCTGCACTGCCGTATTCATTCCGGGGTGAAATCTTTCTCGTGCTCCGAGTGTGGCCTACAGTTCACATGGAAAACTGCACTGCAGCAACACCAGTTGTGTCACACTGGGGAAAAGCCGTTTCACTGTACTGAGTGCGAGAAAAGATTCAGGTCCATGAGTGACCTCAAAGTGCACTGGCGGCACCACACAGGGGAGAAACCATTTGTCTGTAAAGTGTGTGGGAGAAGATTCAGGGATAAAAACAGCCTTGACTCTCATCTTGGCAGTCACACTGACGAGAGACCTTTTGTTTGTGTAGAGTGTGGGAAGAGGTACAGGCAAAAGAGTAGCCTCACTAATCATCTTCACACTCACATCAGAGACATCAAATTTGTCTGTAACGAGTGCGGGAAAAGTTACAACTCAGAAAGGCACCTCAGCGCCCATCGTCTGACGCACGTGCGCTAAAATGTTGCCTTGGTACCATTATAAGTGGACTCGGGTCTGACCTTCACATGGCCACAGGAGAGAAGCCATTGGTCCGTGTTACATGTGGGGACGAGTACAGGGTCCCATTAGGACAAGGCAAGTGTTATTCACTGGGGGGGCCACTGTTTGTTAGGCCACTCCCCATGCGTGTAGTCTCGAACCTTGGCCTAGGGCCCATGTGCTCCATTAGAACTTCTACTTTACTGTATATAAGGATGGACTCAGGTCCCCGAGGGGACAGGCAGAAGATGATGGGAGATCAGCAAATAGTACCCTGGACCCTTGTGTTCTCAAGAGAAATGTTGGCCCCTGATCCAAGTTTAGCGATTATATTCCCTTGGCTTGTTCTTTAATGGTCATTAACTCATGAAATAAAGTGTTGAGCAAAGTCTTTAGGTGAATGAGCCAATGTACATTAGGTGCCAGCCCAGTGTATCAATGGACCTGACCAACTATAGCGCTCTGGTGAGGCTAAATTCACATTACACAACACGTTATTCCTTAGAATAAGCAGTTTCACTGAATCATGTGACTTCCATGTGACATTACTAAGCTCCATTTTTACTCATGGCTCTAGTGCTTGTCGTTGCCAAACTGGGGGACATAGAGCAGGAGGTAGGGGTACAAGACTAAATAAAGGACAAGCTACAGTTTCAAATGAGTATTAATGGAACCACAGGAGGAGGGGGTGGTAGTGCAGTGTGGGCTTGAGCCCAAAGTATAAAAACTCCAGTGTACCATCAATCTATCCCTTCTTTATCAGTCATTTAGTTTGATTTTTTTGGCACAATCTGAATATTTAGGTGCAACAGCTCTACCTCTCCGTTACCTACTGTAAATATCAGAGGGAAACATAACGCCCCCTGCTGCAAGCTGGGTAATGCACGGAGCTTGTCGGGTAAATTAGGGGAGCTTAGGCTATTAGGCTATTGCATGTACTAAAAATTATGATTTAATTGTTTCACTGAGATCTGATGGGATGAAACATGCGACTGGGCGTGAATTTAAATGGTTATACACTTTTTAGGAGGGACAGAGAGATTAAAAAGGTGGGTGTATAGATAGGTCAGTGTGGGTCTGTATGTGAGTGGATAGATAGGTCAGTATGAGTCTGTATGTGAGTGGATAGATAGGTCAGTGTGGGTCTGTATGGGAGTGGATAGGTCAGTGTGGGTCTTGTATGTGAGTGGATAGATAGGTCAGTATGGGTCTGTATGTGAGTGGATAGATAGGTCAGTATGGGTCTGTATGTGAGTGGATAGGGTCAGTATGGGTCTGTATTGTGAGTGGATAGATAGGTCAGTGTGGGTCTGTATGTGAGTGGATAGATAGGTCAGTATGGGTCTGTATGTGAGTGGATAGATAGGTCAGTGTGGGTCTGTATGGGAGTGGATAGGTCAGTGTGGGTCTGTATGTGAGTGGATAGATAGGTCAGTATGGGTCTGTATGTGAGTGGATAGGTCAGTGTGGGTCTGTATGTGAGTGGATAGGTCAGTGTGGGTCTGTATGTGGAGTGGATAGGTCAGTGTGGGTCTGTATGTGAGTGGATAGATCAGTATGGGTCTGTATGTGAGGGATAGATAGGTCAGTATGGGTCTGTATGTGAGTTGGATAGGTCAGTGTGGGTCTGTATGTGAGTGGATAGGTCAGTGTGGGTCTGTATGTGAGTGGATAGGTCAGTGTGGGTCTGTATGTGAGTGGATAGATAGATCAGTATGGGTCTGTATGTGAGTGGATAGATAGGTCAGTATGGGTCTGTATGTGAGTGGATAGATAGGTCAGTATGGGTCTGTATGTGAGTGGATAGATAGGTCAGTATGGGTCTGTATGTGAGTGGATAGGTCAGTGTGGGTCTGTATGTGAGTGGATAGGTCAGTGTGGGTCTGTATGTGAGTGGATAGGTCAGTGTGGGTCTGTATGTGAGTGGATAGGTCAGTGTGGGTCTGTATGTGAGTGGATAGATAGATCAGTATGGGTCTGTATGTGAGTGGATAGATAGGTCAGTATGGGTCTGTATGTGAGTGGATAGATAGGTCAGTATGGGTCTGTATGTGAGTGGATAGGTCAGTGTGGGTCTGTATGTGAGTGGATAGGTCAGTGTGGGTCTGTATGTGAGTGGATAGATAGGTCAGTGTGGGTCTGTATGTGAGTGGATAGATAGGTCAGTGTGGGTCTGTATGTGAGTGGATAGGTCAGTGTGGGTCTGTATGTGAGTGGATAGGTCAGTGTGGGTCTGTATGTGAGTGGATAGATAGGTCAGTGTGGGTCTGTATGTGAGTGGATAGGTCAGTGTGGGTCTGTATGTGAGTGGATAGGTCAGTATGGGTCTGTATGTGAGTGGATAGATAGGTCAGTGTGGGTCTGTATGTGAGTGGATAGGTCAGTGTGGGTCTGTATGTGAGTGGATAGGTCAGTGTGGGTCTGTATGTGAGTGGATAGGTCAGTGTGGGTCTGTATGTGAGTGGATAGGTCAGTGTGGGTCTGTATGTGAGTGGATAGGTCAGTGTGGGTCTGTATGTGAGTGGATAGGTCAGTGTGGGTCTGTATGTGAGTGGATAGGTCAGTGTGGGTCTGTATGTGAGTGGATAGATAGGTCAGTATGGGTCTGTATGTGAGTGGATAGGTCAGTATGGGTCTGTATGTGAGTGGATAGGTCAGTGTGGGTCTGTATGTGAGTGGATAGGTAGGTCAGTATTGAAGGGTTAAGGGTTGATCAGGGAACTTGTACAAACGATACAGCTAGTGTGTGTATTTCAAACAAGTTCAACTTTATTATTTTTGTGTTATTTTTTATATAGTAGATAGATAAAGACATGCCATTATGCTTACGTAACATGGGGGGCACATATGCCTTGCAGTTATTAGCAGAAAACAGGAATTCATTAAAGTCGCTGCTGAAGCTTATTTTGGTTTATTAGCCTTGAATATTTGCTGAGATCATCAAGGCCAGAACCCAACTTGTACAGAGACAGGATTGTCAAGGTATCATAACAACTGAAGTAGCACATACACAGACCTTCTTAGAATTGTGCATACATATGTTAACCCTTCAAGTATGGGTCTGTATGTGAGTGGATAGGTCAGTGTGGGTCTGTATGTGAGTGGATAGATAGGTCACTGTGGGTCTGTATGTGAGTGGATAGGTCAGTGTGGGTCTGTATGTGAGTGGATAGGTCAGTGTGGGTCTGTATGTGAGTGGATAGGTCAGTGTGGGTCTGTATGTGAGTGGATAGGTCAGTGTGGCTCTGTATGTGAGTGGATAGGTCAGTGTTGCTCTGTATGTGAGTGGATAGGTCAGTGTGGGTCTGTATGTGAGTGGATAGGTCAGTGTGGCTCTGTATGTGAGTGGATAGGTCAGTGTGGGTCTGTATGTGAGTGGATAGGTCAGTGTGGGTCTGTATGTGAGTGGATAGGTCAGTGTGGGTCTGTATGTGAGTGGATAGGTCAGTGTTGCTCTGTATGTGAGTGGATAGGTCAGTGTGGGTCTGTATGTGAGTGGATAGGTCAGTGTGGCTCTGTATGTGAGTGGATAGGTCAGTGTTGCTCTGTATGTGAGTGGATAGGTCAGTGTGGCTCTGTATGTGAGTGGATAGGTCAGTGTGGCTCTGTATGTGAGTGGATAGGTCAGTGTGGCTCTGTATGTGAGTGGATAGGTCAGTGTGGGTCTGTATGTGAGTGGATAGATAGGTCAGTGTGGGTCTGTATGTGAGTGGATAGATAGGTCAGTGTGGGTCTGTATGTGAGTGGATAGATAGGTCAGTGTGGGTCTGTATGTGAGTGGATAGATAGGTCAGTGTGGGTCTGTATGTGAGTGGATAGATAGGTCAGTGTGGGTCTGTATGTGAGTGGATAGGTCAGTGTGGGTCTGTATGTGAGTGGATAGATAGGTCAGTGTGGGTCTGTATGTGAGTGGATAGATAGGTCAGTGTGGGTCTGTATGTGAGTGGATAGATAGGTCAGTGTGGGTCTGTATGTGAGTGGATAGATAGGTCAGTGTGGGTCTGTATGTGAGTGGATAGGTCAGTGTGGGTCTGTATGTGAGTGGATAGATAGGTCAGTGTGGGTCTGTATGTGAGTGGATAGGTCAGTGTGGGTCTGTATGTGAGTGATAGGTCAGTGTGGTCTGTATGTGAGTGGATAGATGGGTCAGTGTGGGTCTGTATGTGAGTGGATAGGTCAGTGTGGGTCTGTATGTGAGTGGATAGGTCAGTATGGGTCTGTATGTGAGTGGATAGATAGGTCAGTGTGGGTCTGTATGTGAGTGGATAGATAGGTCAGTGTGGGTCTGTATGTGAGTGGATAGATAGGTCAGTGTGGGTCTGTATGTGAGTGGATAGATAGGTCAGTGTGGGTCTGTATGTGAGTGGATAGGTCAGTGTGGGTCTGTATGTGAGTGGATAGATAGGTCAGTGTGGGTCTGTATGTGAGTGGATAGATAGGTCAGTGTGGGGTCTGTATGTGAGTGGATAGATAGGTCAGTGTGGGTCTGTATGTGAGTGGATAGATAGGTCAGTGTGGGTCTGTATGTGAGTGGATAGGTCAGTGTGGGTCTGTTATGTGAGTGATAGATAGGTCAGTGTGGGTCGTATTTGAGTGGATAGGTCAGTGTGGGTCTGTATGTGAGTGGATAGGTCAGTGTGGGTCTGTATGTGAGTGGATAGGTCAGTATGGGTCTGTATGTGAGTGGATAGATAGGTCAGTATGGGTCTGTATGTGAGTGGATAGGTCAGTGTGGGTCTGTATGTGAGTGGATAGGTCAGTGTGGGTCTGTATGTGAGTGGATAGGTCAGTGTGGGGTCTGTATGTGAGTGGATAGATAGGTCAGTGTGGGTCTGTATGTGAGTGGATAGGTCAGTATGGGTCTGTATGTGAGTGGATAGGTCAGTGTGGGTCTGTATGTGAGTGGATAGGTCAGTGTGGGTCTGTATGTGAGTGGATAGGTCAGTGTGGGTCTGTATGTGAGTGGATAGGTCAGTATGGGTCTGTATGTGAGTGGATAGATGGGTCAGTGTGGGTCTGTATGTGAGTGAATAGGTCAGTGTGGGTCTGTATGTGAGTGGATAGGTCAGTGTGGGTCTGTATGTGAGTGGATAGATAGGTCAGTATGGGTCTGTATGTGAGTGGATAGGTCAGTGTGGGGTCTGTATGTGAGTGGATAGGTCAGTATGGGTCTGTATGTGAGTGGATAGGTCAGTGTGGGTCTGTATGTGAAGTGGATAGATAGGTCAGTGTGGGTCTGTATGTGAGTGGATAGATAGGTCAGTGTGGGTCTGTATGTGAGTGGATAGATAGGTCAGTGTGGGTCTGTATGTGAGTGGATAGGTCAGTGTGGGTCTGTATGTGAGTGGATAGATAGGTCAGTGTGGGTCTGTATGTGAGTGGATAGATAGGTCAGTGTGGGTCTGTATGTGAGTGGATAGATAGGTCAGTATGGGTCTGTATGTGAGTGGATAGATAGGTCAGTGTGGGTCTGTATGTGAGTGGATAGGTCAGTGTGGGTCTGTATGTGAGTGGATAGATAGGTCAGTGTGGGTCTGTATTTGAGTGGATAGGTCAGTGTGGGTCTGTATGTGAGTGGATAGGTCAGTGTGGGTCTGTATGTGAGTGGATAGGTCAGTATGGGTCTGTATGTGAGTGGATAGATAGGTCAGTATGGGTCTGTATGTGAGTGGATAGGTCAGTGTGGGGTCTGTATGTGAGTGGATAGGTCAGTGTGGGTCTGTATGTGAGTGGATAGGTCAGTGTGGGTCTGTATGTGAGTGGATAGGTTCAGTATGGGTCTGTATGTGAGTGGATAGATAGGTCAGTATGGGTCTGTATGTGAGTGGATAGGTCAGTGTGGGTCTGTATGTGAGTGGATAGGTCAGTATGGGTCTGTATGTGAGTGGATAGGTCAGTGTGGGTCTGTATGTGAGTGGATAGGTCAGTGTGGGTCTGTATGTGAGTGGATAGGTCAGTATGGGTCTGTATGTGAGTGGATAGATAGGTCAGTATGGGTCTGTATGTGAGTGGATAGGTCAGTGTGGGTCTGTATGTGAGTGGATAGGTCAGTGTGGGTCTGTATGTGAGTGGATAGGTCAGTGTGGGTCTGTATGTGAGTGGATAGGTCAGTGTGGGTCTGTATGTGAGTGGATAGGTCAGTGTGGGTCTGTATGTGAGTGGATAGATAGGTCAGTGTGGGTCTGTATGTGAGTGGATAGGTCAGTATGGGTCTGTATGTGAGTGGATAGGTCAGTGTGGGTCTGTATGTGAGTGGATAGATAGGTCAGTGTGGGTCTGTATGTGAGTGGATAGGTCAGTGTGGGTCTGTATGTGAGTGGATAGATAGGTCAGTGTGGGTCTGTATGTGAGTGGATAGATAGGTCAGTGTGGGTCTGTATGTGAGTGGATAGATAGGTCAGTGTGGGTCTGTATGTGAGTGGATAGGTCAGTATGGGTCTGTATGTGAGTGGATAGATAGGTCAGTGTGGGTCTGTATGTGAGTGGATAGATAGGTCAGTATGGGTCTGTATGTGAGTGGATAGATAGGTCAGTGTGGGTCTGTATGTGAGTGGATAGGTCAGTGTGGGTCTGTATGTGAGTGGATAGGTCAGTGTGGGTCTGTATGTGAGTGGATAGGTCAGTGTGGGGTCTGTATGTGAGTGGATAGGTCAGTGTGGGTCCTGTATGTAGTGGATAGGTCAGTATGGGTCTGTATGTGAGTGGATAGATGGGTCAGTGTGGGTCTGTATGTGAGTGATAGGTCAGTGTGGGTCTGTATGTGAGTGGATAGGTCAGTGTGGGTCTGTATGTGAGTGGATAGGTCAGTATGGGTCTGTATGTGAGTGGATAGATAGGTCAGTATGGGTCTGTATGTGAAGTGGATAGGTCAGTGTGGGTCTGTATGTGAGTGGATAGGTCAGTATGGGTCTGTATGTGAGTGGATAGGTCAGTGTGGGTCTGTATGTGAGTGGATAGGTCAGTGTGGGTCTGTATGTGAGTGGATAGGTCAGTATGGTCTGTATGTGAGTGGATAAGATAGGTCAGTATGGATGGAGTCAGGGTCTGTATGTGAGTGGATAGGTCAGTGTGGGTCTGTATGTGAGTGGATAGGTCAGTGTGGGTCTGTATGTGAGTGGATAGGTCAGTGTGGGTCTGTATGTGAGTGGATAGGTCAGTTGTGGGTCTGTATGTGAGTGGATAGGTCAGTGTGGGTCTGTATGTGAGTGGATAGGTCAGTGTGGGTCTGTATGTGAGTGGATAGGTCAGTATGGGTCTGTATGTGAGTGGATAGATAGGTCAGTATGGGTCTGTATGTGAGTGGATAGGTCAGTGTGGGTCTGTATGTGAGTGGATAGATAGGTCAGTGTGGGTCTGTATGTGAGTGGATAGGTCAGTATGGGTCTGTATGTGAGTGGATAGGTCAGTGTGGGTCTGTATGTGAGTGGATAGATAGGTCAGTGTGGGTCTGTATGTGAGTGGATAGGTCAGTGTGGGTCTGTATGTGAGTGGATAGATAGGTCAGTGTGGGTCTGTATGTGAGTGGATAGATAGGTCAGTGTGGGTCTGTATGTGAGTGGATAGGTCAGTATGGGTCTGTATGTGAGTGGATAGATAGGTCAGTGTGGGTTTATGGGTGCTGGGTTTAATTGGAAGGGTTGAACTTGATGATGGTGTTTTTCCAACCCTATGTAACTATGTATGTAACAGATAATTAAATTAGCATGGGCCCAAATGTACTATTGCAGGCTGTCTGGGGTCTGTGTATTGTGGGACAATAGTCCGGGTGGGGCCCTTTGTCTCCCTAGTGACTGGGTCTCTCCATACCTGATACATATGGAATTACCCCCCTTGGTTAGGGGAGGAGACAGGGGATTACTAGGTGAGACAAAGGGACCAATTAGATGTTCAGAGGAGGGGTAACTGGGAAGTTGAACATAAATATTGGGCAGAATCTCAGTACTGAGGGGGCAAAGAGAAGAAATGGAGAATCAGCCCAGAGTGACCCGGTATCCTGGGATTGGTAACTATACTCATATTCATATATTGTGTATCATTTATGCTGTGGGGGTAACAATGGGTTCCTATAAGTAGACCCCTGGGCAGGGGCAGGTAACAGTGTGAAGGGTGTATATCCAACCATTGTGTCTGTAGGCAAACTGCTGTATTGTAAAATGTCTATTTGTCTCAACCTGCACTTCCTCAGCTTGCCTAGTAACAACCCATATACTCAGCTTGCCTAGTAACAACCCATATACTCAGCTTGCCTAGTAACAACCCATATACTCAGCTTGCCTAGTAACAACCCATATACTCAGCTTGCCTAGTAACAACCCATATACTCAGCTTGCCTAGTAACAACCCATATACTCAGCTTGCCTAGTAACAACCCATATACTCAGCTTGCCTAGTAACAACCCATATACTCGGCTTGCCTAGTAACAACCCATATACTCAGCTTGCCTAATAACAACCCATATACTCAGCTTGCCTAGTAACAGCCCATATACTCAGCTTGCCTAGTAACAGCCCATATACTCAACTTGCCTAGTAACAACCCAAATACTCAGCTTGCCTAGTAACAACCCAAATACTCAGCTTGCCTAGTAACAGCCCATATACTCAGCTTGCCTAGTAACACAGACCTGAGATGTGGCTTATACATATGGCTTTTTGCACTCGGCTCTGCAAACCAAACCCCCTCCCTGAGTATAAAATCCCCTGCGCTGAAAACAATAAACATGAGAAGTTTCTTAGTACTGAACCTGTGGTGATCCTTCTGGCCCAGACCCTTACCTATACCTATACCTATATATATATATATATATATAATTTGGATGGGAATAGATATCCTTAGTGCCACTCGACAACAGTACTCAGTATCACTGCATACTCAGTGCCTTATTGCCATTACAGGGCTATTACATAAAGTGACATTACCCCCTCCGCAGTATTGGTGGGAGAGAAACTGGTCCATTTTGGGCTGATACAGAACCTGCCTAAGGATTTGGACCCTTGATCAGTTCTCTCCTTTTGCTGTCAGATCCCAGATATAAAAGCTGCAGATAAAGTACAGCTGTACATTCCTTTACACAAACATGTACTCACACTCACGTACACACACTCACACTAACGTACTCACACTCATGCACTCTATTGGTGACACCAGCGCACCCCCAAACATAGCTACAATGTACAATGACAAATATGGTGCCTTATTCAATACTGAGGCTGATTCACGGAGGGAGAACTTTACTTTTCACTTTAGTGGCCCGAAGGATGTGTGGCCCCCGCTGTGGCCGGTGCCAAAGAGAAACCTGAGAGTCACACGGGCACAGATTATGACATGGGCACTGGGTTATGCATATGTGCCAATTCTCCAAGGGCACCCCTTTTAAAAGAAAGACGGAGTGCTCATCATCTGGGGGGGGGGGCACTAGCACTCTCATAACTGTTACCCAACTTGACCATGTTTTTCCCAGCATGCTGTGGATTTTAGTGGGTCGGACGTACTCCCAGATTCACTCAAGAGGGCTTTTTTACTACTGGTACAGGCACAAGTGATTAGGGTACAGAATTGGGGCCCATACATGGAGAGCAGCACTTACACGTTTCAGTGGCGCGGGTAAACTGCCCCCCTCTGTCTTGCAGAATTCATTTCTGTGCCCAGAAATTCTGTCAGCAGCCCCAAGGTTCAGTCCGGTAACCCTGCATAAAGCCTATTGGCCACTGATAATAAGTCTGGAAAGAGACTGGTAACGGATGTGATTAGAGCTGATTAGAAACTGCCCATTGATAGGTCCATAGGTCATCAATACAATCAGTGTGTGATACAGTCATGTGATACAGAACTTGCCCACAAGGAGGCACCCCAATAACGGGGCAATTTCATCAGCAGCACAAAGGCTCTTCCCTCCGTGTAAGAACCCAAATACACTTCCCATTTCTATTATCCAAGTGGAAGTTCTGTTTATGGCAGTTCTGTGTGGGACAATAGTCCGGGTGGGGCCCTTTGTCTCCCTAGTAACTGGGCCTCTCCATACCTGATACATATGGAATTACCCCTTGGTTAGGGGAGGAGACAGGGGATTACTAGGTGAGACAAAGGGACCAATTAGATGCTCAGACAGAGGAGGGGTAACTGGGAAGTTGAATATAAATATTCTCAGTACTGAGGGGGCAGAGTTCTTGGGAGAGAAAAGGGCAAAGAGAAGAAATGGAGAATCAGCCCAGAGTGACCCGGTATCTTGGTATTGGTAACTATACTCATGTTTCTTATCCTTTAGTCCACAGCCTGTTTCCCAAAAGTCCCGATATGAAGGGGAATGTTGGGGGCACATACAGGTGTAAGAGGAAGAAGAGTAGAGATAATGTTGTGCCTTTAGTTAATATATTGGATGTAGAGTGTAAGCTCTTTGGGGCAGGGCTCTCTTCACCTCTTGTATCAGTTACTGATTGCTTTATATGTTACTCCTTGTAGAGTGTAAGCTCTTTTGGGCAGGGCTCCCTTCCCCTCCTGTATCGGTTATTGGTTGCTTTATATGTTACTCCTTGTAGATTGTAAGCTCTTTGGGGCAGGGCTCCCTTCCCCTCCTGTATCGGTTATTGGTTGCTTTATATGTTACTCCTTGTAGATTGTAAGCTCTTTTGGGCAGGGCTCCCTTCCCCTCCTGTATCGGTTACTGATTGCTTTATATGTTACTCCTTGTAGAGTGTAAGCTCTTTTGGGCAGGGCTCCCTTCCCCTCCTGTATCGGTTACTGATTGCTGTATATGTTACTCTGTATGTCCAATGTATGAAACCCACTTATTGTACAGCGCTGCGGGATATGTTGGCGCTTTATAAATAAATGTTAATAATAATAGGTACATTTTCAATTGACACTTCCTGTACGAGAGATTTAGTATATGGCTATTTTGGGGGGGGGGGGGGGGGGACTCATGGCTTTCATTGGCTCAGTGGCTGAACATGGACTCACCCTGGGATGGGACTGTACCACTTGCCAGGGTCTGAGGGAAACAGGGTACAGGTGACTGTATAGATTTAGCTCTTAGGAAGACCAGGGGTAGTAGAGACTGGGAAGGGTAAGAGAGAGAAGGAGGTGAGTAACAGAATAGTTTGGGTACCTAAAGCCCTAAACCCTTTATTATTATTATTATTATTATTATTAACATTTATTTATAAAGCGCCAACATATTCCACAGCGCTGTACAACAAGTGACCCTTCAGCCTTTGCCTCCCACTTGCACAGAAAATAATTCTTTTACTCCCTGCAGGTGAGTTCCCAGCATGCTCTGTAGAACTGTAGTAATGTGGGTAAGAGCACTACTGATAAGAACGGTATAACGCCTATAGTAGCAGTGGGATAATAGCGTAGTGGTGCCTGTAGTATATTCACATGATGAGGCAGTTCAAAAACAAACGTTATTTGCCCCCTGTGCTATTAATGTTTATATCATGAACTCACCCAAACGGTTCCACCTTCAGGAGATCGGCACAAACGCTCCATGGTTTCTCGGTACTGTGCCTTCTGGGTCAGCCCAACGTCATTCATTAACATTAGCCGCGTACTCAGCATTCATTTGTCCAACACCAGTTCTCATTGGGCAGCATTGTGTGATGTTTGGGGGGGATACTATGAAGGAGTAACACTCTGTATGACTTTGGCAGGTTCCCCAGTGGTTCTGTTGGAGAGAATAAGGATTAATCTAGAGCAAATGTTTCCCAGTCCTAAAGACGATCAGGATATGAGCCCCGGGGCAACGATGGCACTTCGGATCAGTAAGTGTCCTACAATCCTTTACTGGCACCAAGTTCTCCAGTAGCCGCTTGGTGTATCATTCAGTCAGCGCTCATAACCTTTCTTCTAATTGTATCAAACGTTATAAGAATTTACAAAACAGAAACTCCGAGACCTTCCTGTTTCATTTATGAACATGATAAGATCATCTTATAACGGCCAAAAATATACACGGACACCCCCCAGCCTGGCAGTATTTATCCATTGTCCAATTTGAAAACCTATGGCCAAACATAGAAAACCCAACTTCTTGGCTGGTCAGCTGGCAGCCTTTGTGTCTGGCTGTTACTGTTTGGTCAGTCTCTCAGACCAAATTGGGTTATTCCAGAAGGTCCACTTCTAAGGCCATTTCTAGTGGAGAAATATAAGGGATGGTAATAATATTCTAGTAAATGGTGAACTAACAAGTTATACCTTATGTCCCGTTCCTGTGGGTCCATGTCTGTCCACCTAGAATCCTGTTACTTACTCCTATTACTAATTCCACATTTACATCCAAATTATACAGCATAGAGCCCAAATCCTTCATTCAGAACCTTAAAGGGGATCTCCCACATGTAAAGGCCAGTCTCTCATCTCCTGTGAGGTCTGAGCTCCTTGCCCTCTTCCAACCATTTCCATTAGTTTTGCTCCAGTGCCAGGATTTACCTATTCCAAAATGTTGTTAGTATAGGTATGGGATCACTTAACCGGAAACCTGTTATTCAGAAATCTCTGAATTACGGAATGCCCATCTCCCATAGACTCCATTTTAATCAAATAATTCAGAAATTTAAAACCGATTTCTTTTTTCTCTGTAATAATAAAACAGTACCTGTACTTGATCCCAACTAAGATATAATTACTCCTTATTGGGGGCAGAACAGCCCTATTGGGTTTATTTAATGGTTAAATGATTCCCTTTTCTCTGTAATAATAAAACAGTACCTGTACTTGATCCCAACTAAGATATAATTACCCCTTATTGGGGCAGAACAGCCCTATTGGGTTTATTTCATGGTTAAATGATTCCCTTTTCTCTGTAATAATAAAACAGTACCTGTAATTGATCCCAACTAAGATATAATTACCCCTTATTGGGGCAGAACAGCCCTATTGGGTTTATTTCATGGTTAAATGATTCCCTTTTCTCTGTAATAATAAAACAGTACCTGTACTTGATCCCAACTAAGATATAATTACCCCTTATTGGGGGCAGAACAGCCCTATTGGGTTTATTTAATGGTTAAATGATTCCCTTTTCTCTGTAATAATAAAACAGTACCTGTACTTGATCCCAACTAAGATATAATTACCCCTTATTGGGGCAGAACAGCCCTATTGGGTTTATTTCATGGTTAAATGATTCCCTTTTCTCTGTAATAATAAAACAGTACCTGTACTTGATCCCAACTAAGATATAATTACCCCTTATTGGGGCAGAACAGCCCTATTGGGTTTAATTAATGTTTTATTGATTCTTCAGTAGACTTAAGGTATGGAGATCCAAATTATAGAGAGACACCTTATCCAGAATACCCTTGGTCCCGAGCATTCTGGATAACGGGTCCTATACCTGTATTATGTTTGTTGTTGTCACCCGTGGATGCATTTCATTAATCTTGACACGTGACTGTGTTTATGATACTAGAGTTCTCACCAGACAAAGAGAATAGAACATTCTTCAGGGCTGAAGGCTATCACTTAGTCCCATATGGATCACAGAGCTCAAGGATGAACAAGATCAAAAGAGAGCAACTTTGCGAAAGTCAAGATGTTCAACAGGACCTCAACCAAATTCACACAACTGGGGGGTCACTGACTTGCAATGAATTAGGTAGAACATTGAGCAAACAGAGCCAGACAGTTATAGAAGATCAAACAGAAGAAAGGTCCTCTGCTCTAACAACACAAAATGGGTCTCCCTATGGCATAAATTCTTCTGCAATGAATGAACTTAAACCTGACCCAGGGGAGAGGCCTTTTGTTTGTAATGAGTGTGGGAAAAGCTTCAAGGCCAAATTTAAACTGAATGTTCATCTTCGAATTCACACAGGAGATCAACGATATGTTTGTAATGAGTGTGGGAAGTGCCTCAGGGATAGAAGTCACCTTAAGGACCATTATCGTTTGCACACAGGGGAGAAACCATTCGTCTGCCCCGAATGTGGCAAATGTTTCACGAGAAATAGCAACCTTAGTACTCATATGAAAATTCACACCAGGGCAAACCCTTCATTATGTACAAAACAGTGTGATGCTTCTCTTCATATTCACACCCATCCAAACCCTTTCGTCTGTACGGAGTGTGGGAAAAGCTACAAAGATAAAAGAAATTTGAAGAGTCATCTTAATGTTCACACAGGAATGACTTTGCCTTGCACAGAGTGTGGGAAAACATTTCCAACAAAGAGGAACCTTATAAGGCACCAAATGACCCACACAGGGGAGAAACCATATGAGTGCACAGAGTGCGGGAAACACTTTAGGTACAAAAGTAAACTGAATATACATTATCTTCTACATGCTGGCGTCAAGCCTTACTCATGTCCTGAGTGTGGGAAACAGTTTACATGGAAACATGCACTTGCAGATCACCAGTTAAGTCACACTGGGGAGAAACCATATATCTGTAATGAGTGTGGGAAAGGCTTTAGGGTTAGCATGCAGCTGAAGCTACATCTTCAATGTCATACAGGTGAGGTGAATGTCATACGGTTTGCCTGTTCTGAGTGTGGCTCTAGCTTCAGGAGTAATGCAGAACTTAAGCGTCATGTTATGATCCACACTGGAGAGAAACCTTTTGCCTGCACTGAATGTGTGAAAACCTTCAGGACAAAGGGTGAACTTGTTGCCCATCATCAGTCTCACACAAGAGAGAGACCTTTCCCTTGCACTGAATGTAGGAAAAAGTTCAAGACAAAGGGTGAGCTCTTGGTCCACTGCCGGACTCACACAGGAGAGAAGCCTTTTGTTTGCTCTGAATGTGGGCTAAGCTTTGGGTCGAAGAAAGTTCTTGTTTCTCATCTAAAGTTTCACACTGGAGAGAATCCGTTTCTCTGTACTGAGTGTGGGAAAAGCTTTAAGGCCAAGAGCGCTCTTGGTACTCATCTAAAGAGTCACACTGGAGAGGGACCTTTTGTCTGTACCAAGTGAGGAGAAGCTTTAGGGCAAAGAGCGCTCTTGGTACTCATCTAAAGAGTTACACTGGAGAGGGACCTTTTGTCTGTACCAAGTGAGGAGAAGCTTTAGGGCAAAGAGCGCTCTTGGTACTCATCTAAAGAGTCACACTGGAGAGGGACCTTTTGTCTGTACCAAGTGAGGAGAAGCTTTAGGGCAAAGAGCGCTAATGGTACTCATCTAAAGAGTCACACTGGAGAGGGACCTTTTGTCTGTACCAAGTGAGGAGAAGCTTTAGGGCAAAGAGCGCTAATGGTACTCATCTAAAGAGTCACATTGGAGAGGAACCTTTTGTCTGTACCAAGTGAGGAGAAGCTTTAGGGCAAAGAGCGCTAATGGTACTCATCTAAAGAGTCACATTGGAGAGGAACCTTTTGTCTGTACCAAGTGAGGAGAAGCTTTAGGGCAAAGAGCGCTAATGGTACTCATCTAAAGAGTCACATTGGAGAGGAACCTTTTGTCTGTACCAAGTGAGGAGAAGCTTCGGTGATAAGAGAGATTTTGTTGCTCATCTTCACAGTTACAAACGATGAACCCTTCCCAAGAACATTTTGTGGGTAACCATTCAGCGATGGGTCTCCAGATGGAGAATTAAGTTCTTTCTGTATCCAGAACTTGAAGTGTGAGAATGAAGGGTGTGTCCATCATGAAACTGAGCCCCTGAACCCACTATTTTTCTCTACCGTAAACTTGCATATGGGCAAGAATCTCAGACTGGTGGACATGATAGCTCTGAGCTTTGGGTCGAAGAAAGTTCTTGTTTCTCATCTAAAGTTTCACACTGGAGAGAATCCGTTTCTCTGTACTGAGTGTGGGAGAGCTCTGTGAATATGAAATAAAGTTATTTTTTTATCCAAATCATTAAAGGGCACGTTATTATTCAATGTTTCTAAATTGATCACAGTGGTGAAATATCTTCTTGCAGCTCATAGGAACCGGGCACTTTTAAAGGGTATAGATCTTGTTTCTCTCAAATACAGGCCTCTGCTTTTCTCTTGCTCCTCAATGCTAAATACAGGTATGGAACCCGTTATCCAGAATGCTCGGGACCTGGGGCTTTCTGGGTAAGAGGTCTTTCCTTAATTCTAATGATCTACCTTAAATCTACTAAATAATTATTTAAACAGTAATTAAACCCAATAGGATTGTTCTGCCCCCAATAAGGGGTAATTATATCTTAGTTGGGATCAAGTACAGGTACTGTTTTATTATTACAGAGAAAAGGGAATCATTTAACCATGAAATAAACCCAATAGGGCTGTTCTGCCCCAATAAGGGGTAATTATATCTTAGTTGGGATCAAGTACAGGTACTGTTTTATTATTACAGAGAAAAGGGAATCATTTAACCATTAAATAAACCCAATAGGGCTGTTCTGCCCCAATAAGGGGTAATTATATCTTAGTTGGGATCAAGTACAGGTACTGTTTTATTATTACAGAGAAAAGGGAATCATTTAACCATGAAATAAACCCAATAGGGCTGTTCTGCCCCAATAAGGGGTAATTATATCTTAGTTGGGATCAAGTACAGGTACTGTTTTATTATTACAGAGAAAAGGGAATCATTTAACCATTAAATAAACCCAATAGGGCTGTTCTGCCCCCAATAAGGGGTAATTATATCTTTAGTTGGGATCAAGTACAGGTACTGTTTTATTATTACAGAGAAAAGGGAATCATTTAACCATTAAATAAACCCAATAGGGCTGTTCTGCCCCCAATAAGGGGTAATTATATCTTAGTTGGGATCAAGTACAGGTACTGTTTTATTATTACAGAGAAAAGGGAATCATTTAACCATTAAATAAACCCAATAGGGCTGTTCTGCCCCAATAAGGGGTAATTATATCTTAGTTGGGATCAAGTACAGGTACTGTTTTATTATTACAGAGAAAAGGGAATCATTTAACCATTAAATAAACCCAATAGGACTGTTCTGCCCCAATAAGGGGTAATTATATCTTAGTTGGGATCAAGTACAGGTACTGTTTTATTATTACAGAGAAAAGGGAATCATTTAACCATTAAATAAACCCAATAGGGCTGTTCTGCCCCAATAAGGGGTAATTATATCTTAGTTGGGATCAAGTACAGGTACTGTTTTATTATTACAGAGAAAAGGGAATCATTTAACCATTAAATAAACCCAATAGGGCTATTCTGCCCCCAATAAGGGGTAATTATATCTTAGTTGGGATCAAGTACAGGTACTGTTTTATTATTACAGAGAAAAGGGAATCATTTAACCATGAAATAAACCCAATAGGGCTGTTCTGCCCCAATAAGGGGTAATTATATCTTAGTTGGGATCAAGTACAGGTACTGTTTTATTATTACAGAGAAAAGGGAATCATTTAACCATTAAATAAACCCAATAGGGCTGTTCTGCCCCAATAAGGGGTAATTATATCTTAGTTGGGATCAAGTACAGGTACTGTTTTATTATTACAGAGAAAAGGGAATCCATCACAGTAGCTCTCCATCTTTTGCCCAACTACTGCACATGCTCAGTCTGCTCTTGGCTGATGTCACTGAGCTTAGGGAGCGACTCACAATATTCTTCTTTCCCCTGCCTGCTTGCTCTAGTCTCTGCCTGTTCCCTATTAAACATGCATACGGGCCAACCAATCACAGTGCTGTCTGGCTGCTCCCTAAAAAAAGTCCTGCTCTGGCACTTTGAGCTTGGGGCTAAATCCTTATTCTTTCCCCCTTGTAATGATCCCAAATACTGAGCTGTATTACAAATACTGTAAGCAGGGCTTGCCCTGGTCAGTGCTTGGAAGGGAGACCGCTGCGTACAGCAGATCTCTTAACTCTTTGAATTTTGTCATGGCCCTTTTGGCTTTAGCTTGCCACCTTTTTCAACTTTGATTCTTTCTCTGGACTTTTAATATTTTTAGTATTTCAAACACTTTCAACCAAGTCACCTGTGGCTCAACTGCACCTGATCTTGATAGATCTGGAAAGCTAAGCAGGGCTTGCCCTGGTCAGTGCTTGGAAGGGAGACTGCTGCATATAGCAGGTCTCTTAACTCTTTGAATTTTGGCTTTAGCTTGCCGCCTTTTTCAACTTTGATTCTATCTCCAGACTTTTACATTTGCCAAAGTATTTCAATTTTTTCCTGCCAAATTACCTGCGGCCACACCATGCAAAATCAGTCCATTGAAGTGAGTGTGCCTGTGTATGCTAGGTCTCTTAACTCTTTGGATTTTGTCATGGCCCTTTTGGCTTTAGCTTGCCGCCTTTCTCAATTTTAATTCTCTCTCTTGACTTTTACACTTTTCTAATGTATTTCAAACAATTTCAACCAAGTCACCTGTGGTCCGAATGAACCTGATCTTGATAGATCTGGAAAGCTAAGCAGGGCTTGCCCTGGTCAGTGCTTGGAAGGGAGACCACTGCGTACAGCAGGTGTAAGAAATTGCTCATCTTAGATGCCATTATTTGTGTTATATACATATGCCTTTGTGTCTTTATACATATTTATGTGTTATACACTGAGTATGGGGGAGTTCTACTGATTACTATAAACCAGTTGCCCAAGTCCCACCCGAAGCCAAATCCCCATATCAAAGGGTATTTCTGGGGATGGGGGTGGGACAGTACGGCTGGTACAGGAGCCATAAACACTCATTACTGTATGGGAGAAGCCTTCTCAACAGTTACTGAACAATGGGCTAGGTGTGGTTTTTATCGACCCCATCTGATCAGTTGGTATGTGGGGCCGTGGCTTAAAAGTGTATAAATGTGGGCTGGGCAGTGGTCAAGAGGGACAACCTGGAGGAGGAACCTGGGGGAGCATCTGGGAGAGCATCTGGGGGAGCATCTGGGAGAGCATCTGGGGGAGCATCTGGGGGAGCATCTGGGGGAGCATCTGGGAGAGCACCTGGGAGAGCATCTGGGAGAGCACCTGGGGGAGCATCTGGGAGAGCATCTGGGAGAGCACCTGGGGGAGCATCTGGGAGAGCATCTGGGGGAGCATCTGGGAGAGCATCTGGGGGAGCATCTGGGAGAGCATCTGGGGGAGCATCTGGGAGAGCATCTGGGAGAGCACCTGGGGGAGCACCTGGGAGAGCACCTGGGGGAGCATCTGGGGGAGCATCTGGGAGAGCATCTGGGGGAGCATCTGGGGGAGCATCTGGGAGAGCATCTGGGGGAGCATCTGGGGGAGCATCTGGGAACTTCATCAGAAGTGACCAGGGAGCATGTGGGGGCTACAGACCAGAGGGAGCCATGATGGTTAAAGAAGAGGAACCAGACCACCATATTCTGTGTTTGTCGGTAGCTATAATGTAGGCTTTGTTATTAATCTTTAAATATAAATAATATATACAGTATATATTGTTTTGTGTTAACTAATCCTTTAATTGTAACAGTCAATTGATTTACTCTTCAATATATTGATTTTAATATACACTTATTGGTGTGGGTTATTTGTCTGCTTCTCAAAAGAACCGGAACCCTAGCAAGAGGGGTGATTATTATTATTAATATATATATATATAGTGAAAAATGTTACAGATGGCGAGCCAATTGTGCAGGAGAGCAATGCATGGCTTTTAGATTATAATTATATAATATTGTGTAGCAAATCAGTAGATTGTTTTGTGTTGTTTTAAGTTTAAAAAATGGATGTCTTAATAAAAAGATTGCCACGGTCACATGTTCAGGGGAGATTGCTAAGTGTATGCGGGGATCCCCAGATCCATGGGCTCAGGCTCAGGCGTATGTGACCAGGGCAATCCAGGAAAAGTGCATGTCTAAATTAAAAGGGAAAAGTGCACTGGTGTTTGCTGCCTGCTGGATAGCGGAACTGTATAAAACTCTAGCGGTGCAGAAAGAGAATCTGGAGGAAAAGATTCATTATTTGAATGATGAGATTGATTCTCTGAAATTTTCTGTTGAAAATGCTGCTGCTATGGCCATTAGCAACCAGCAACCAATGGCAGAACCCAAGGAGATATACAGGGAGAATGAGCTGCTATGGCCATTAGCAACCAGCAACCAATGGCAGAACCCAAGGAGATATACAGGGAGAATGAGCTGCTATGGCCATTAGCAACCAGCAACCAATGGCAGAACCCAAGGAGATATACAGGGAGAATGAGCTGCTATGGCCATTAGCAACCAGCAACCAATGGCAGAACCCAAGGAGATATACAGGGAGAATGAGCTGCTATGGCCATTAGCAACCAGCAAACTCTGGCAGAACCCAAGGAGATATACAGGGAGAATGAGCCGCTATGGCCATTAGCAACCAGCAACCAATGGCAGAACCCAAGGAGATATACAGGGAGAATGAGCTGCTATGGCCATTAGCAACCAGCAAACACTGGCAGAACCCAAGGAGATATACAGGGAGAATGAGCTGCTATGGCCATTAGCAACCAGCAAATACTGGCAGAACCCAAGGAGATATACAGGGAGAATGAGCCGCTATGGCCATTAGCAACCAGCAAACACTGGCAGAACCCAAGGAGATATACAGGGAGAATGAGCTGCTATGGCCATTAGCAACCAGCAAACACTGGCAGAACCCAAGGAGATATACAGGGAGAATGAGCTGCTATGGCCGTTAGCAACCAGCAACCAATGGCAGAACCCAAGGAGATATACAGGGAGAATGAGCTGCTATGGCCATTAGCAACCAGCAAACTCTGGCAGAACCCAAGGAGATATACAGGGAGAATGAGCCGCTATGGCCATTAGCAACCAGCAAACACTGGCAGAACCCAAGGAGATATACAGGGAGAATGAGCCGCTATGGCCATTAGCAACCAGCAAACACTGGCAGAACCCAAGGAGATATACAGGGAGAATGAGCTGCTATGGCCATTAGCAACCAGCAAATACTGGCAGAACCCAAGGAGATATACAGGGAGAATGAGCTGCTATGGCCATTAGCAACCAGCAAACACTGGCAGAACCCAAGGAGATATACAGGGAGAATGAGCTGCTATGGCCGTTAGCAACCAGCAACCAATGGCAGAACCCAAGGAGATATACAGGGAGAATGAGCTGCTATGGCCATTAGCAACCAGCAACCAATGGCAGAACCCAAGGAGATATACAGGGAGAATGAGCTGCTATGGCCATTAGCAACCAGCAAACTCTGGCAGAACCCAAGGAGATATACAGGGAGAATGAGCTGCTATGGCCATTAGCAACCAGCAAACTCTGGCAGAACCCAAGGAGATATACAGGGAGAATGAGCTGCTATGGCCATTAGCAACCAGCAAACTCTGGCAGAACCCAAGGAGATATACAGGGAGAATGAGCTGCTATGGCCATTAGCAACCAGCAACCACTGGCAGAACCCAAGGAGATATACAGGGAGAATGAGCTGCTATGGCCATTAGCAACCAGCAAACACTGGCAGAACCCAAGGAGATATACAGGGAGAATGAGCTGCTATGGCCATTAGCAACCAGCAAACTCTGGCAGAACCCAAGGAGATATACAGGGAGAATGAGCTGCTATGGCCATTAGCAACCAGCAAACTCTGGCAGAACCCAAGGAGATATACAGGGAGAATGAGCTGCTATGGCCATTAGCAACCAGCAACCAATGGCAGAACCCAAGGAGATATACAGGGAGAATGAGCTGCTATGGCCATTAGCAACCAGCAACCAATGGCAGAACCCAAGGAGATATACAGGGAGAATGAGCTGCTATGGCCATTAGCAACCAGCAACCAATGGCAGAAAACAAGAAGGAGAATGAGCAGCTCAAACAGAGGCTGAGGGAGGCAGAGGGCACCATTAAACGTTTGGTTGCAACCTCCAGCAATGTAGGGGCTGATCATTCAAAATGTATATCAGAGATTAAAGGGTTAAAAGCTCAGTTAGGAGCAAGAAGTCCTGTTGTATCAGCTGTTACTGGGCAGAATAATACTAATAAGGGGAGAGATCTGTCTGCTAATGGTATAAAAGAAAGCAGTAGGAAATGTGAAACTGCAAGTGAAGGTAATGTGGCTAGTATAGAATGTACCAGTCATGCCAGGCCTTCTAAACTGATTACTAATTGTGCAGAGTACAGGGCTGATAAACTGAAACATAACAGTACAGAGAAACAGGTTTCTAACCCCCTGCAATCTAGGCAACAGCATCACAATGACAGGGTGTGAGCGATACAGGCTTCTCCCCTGCAACACAGACTTGTAACAATTCAGTTACACACATACAGGAAAGAAAGTGTTTGGGTGCTGTGTGTGTTCCAGAGTTGGGCACATAGCCGGGTATTGTACCCTGAAACACTATTATTGGGATAATAATAACTGGTACAATGAGAGAGAGATTGGGAATTCCTCTAGGTGGGGATTGCAAAAGAAAAGTAGGAATGGGAATCCATGGATCCCATATCAGCTTCTTACAACTCAGAGAGAAAGGCTGAGTGCAGGGAACTCCAACCCCCAAACTGCATGGGGGGCATTTAAACATGAGCTGGAAAGTATCCAATTAGAGCTTTCCCAAATGAAAGGGAGAAGGGCCAATGGGAATAGGGGGAAACACAATGGGAATATGCCCTGACTCTTTCCCTTCACCAAGTTTATGTTTTACAGGATAAACTAAAGATTTGAAGATTATGTGAAGGAGAATTCCGTGCCTGACCCTGTCCTGTGGGAAACATTATAGAGGCCCCTTACTTATAGGTTTTGTTTTCCTTTTTACACAGAAGGAGAAGCCTCTAAATTGGGTTGGTACAGTCAGGTTATACAGATTCAAAAACATTTTTGGTTTTTAATAGTTAGAATGAGCTGCACTGTGAGGGGGTAAAATGGCTGCTGCTTTAGTTTAATAGGAGAGTAAAAAGCTCTGAGGCACAATCTGATTTCATTTCTTTACCCTTTGCATTAGCAGCAACGTGTTTGTGCCATTTGTACACAGAGTGCGCGCTGCTTGGTTCCCTCCATATACGTTATGTGTGTCTGTAGCAAAGCAGCATTCAGTCTGTAGATTATTTTCCAAAGTTTGTCTTTCGTTGTTTGTATGTGGAGTTTTATATGTGTAAAGCTCTCAAGGTGGGGTGTTTTATAACCACTTCACTCTACTAGTCTGTATTATAGTTACCAGCCCAGTCTGTTCTATACATTTCTAGTTACAGCAAATGTTTTACTTTGTTTATGTTTAGGGTCTGTCTGTCCCAACAACAAACCCACTGGGCCTGACAATGATGCTCCTTACATCTATGTTGCTCTATTTCAGATGATCAGGCAGGAAACTGAGGGGAAATACTGAGACAAAGATGACAAACATCTCACTAGTGATTGGGCTCAGATAGTGCCGCACACGTTAGTGTATCTGTTTCATTCCCTGCAGTCAGTATTGGTTATGGTCACACCTATCCCTGAATTGAGGGGCTAATCCCAGCTATGCTGATTAATAAAATGTGCCGCAGAGATTCTCACCCTGCCCCCCAGCAATAAAGTGTTTTCCCTGTGGGGTCTCTTTCATATGGGAACCGGGGTAAGCAAAATGTGTTGGGTGTTGCACACACCAAAGTGTAAGGGCCATGGGTTACTGCAGGGGCCTGAGATGGGATCCAGCCCAGACATGGGGGGCAGAATAAGGTGGGTAAGGGGGGGTACAGCGCACAGACAGTGCAGCAAAGTGTAAAGGCCATGGGTTACTGCAGGGGCCTGAGATGGGATCCAGCCCAGACATGGGGGGCAGAATAAGGTGGGTAAGGGGGGGTACAGCGCACAGACAGTGCAGCAAAGTGTAAAGGCCATGGGTTACTGCAGGGGCCTGAGATGGGATCCAGCCCAGACATGGGGGGGCAGAATAAGGTGGGTAAGGGGGGGTACAGTGCACAGACAGTGCAGCAAAGTGTAAAGGTTATGGGTTAGTGCAGGGGCCTGAGATGGGATCCAGCCCAGACATGGGGGGCAGAATAAGGTGGGTAAGGGGGGGTACAGCGCACAGACAGTGCAGCAAAGTGTAAAGGCCATGGGTTACTGCAGGGGCCTGAGATGGGATCCAGCCCAGACATGGGGGGGCAGAATAAGGTGGGTAAGGGGGGGTACAGTGCACAGACAGTGCAGCAAAGTGTAAAGGTTATGGGTTAGTGCAGGGGCCTGAGATGGGATCCAGCCCAGACATGGGGGGCAGAATAAGGTGGGTAAGTGGTGAGATCCAGGGCTGTTCCAGAAATCTCCCTATTTACTGTATGGGAATAATCACTGCTCCCCCCACAGCCGTTGCCTCCATCTTGGGTCTGAACCATTTTTATTCATGGAACCCAATGCTCAGTACCGCCACCCAGGGGTGCGCACAGAATCCTGCACTTGGGCCCCCAAATAGCAGCAGCTGAACCCACTTACTGCTTATTCCCCTGAGTAAAACCCTCCCTATTTGTCTTTCCAGAACAGTATTCCCCTGGCATGTACAGAGTTAAACCTGGCAGCATTTGGCTTTGGGCCCACAAGAGACAATTAATTAAATATACAACAAGGGGCTGTGGGAAGGTGACACTTATCTGGGTTAGCAGACAATGCGGAGCCGGGGCAGTTGGGGGGAAGTTGGGGCAATTGGTTTTTTGATCTGTTGCTAAAGAGAGGCAATTGTGGCCCTAAGAACAGCAGGGGGCGCAGCTATGAGAAAATATGGATTATAGAAAGGGATCCATATCTCCTTTGCTTTAGGGGTCACATCCCCATAAATCACATATTGGTTATGGGGGGCCCATGCTTCCCAATGGTACCAAACAGGGACTGCCAATACCCACCAGTTAGGGGGATAGTTTCTGGGGGGCTGGGACAGGAGACCCCCCTCATGTTTGGTATCATTCTGATCCCCCACATATGGGTTAAAACAAGCCCCTATTCTCATAATAATATTGGGTACCGGCAAGTGCCAGTATTATATGGCAGAAACTGGCCTGAGAATTGCAGCCTCTACAGGGGGTCCCAAGGGGCAAGTTCCTGGCCACTCCCCCCTCATGCATATGGTACTGAGGGAGGGGCCCAGCGGGGGATAAAAGGGCAACAGACCCAGTGACTAGAGCTCATGGCTATAACTCTTTGCCTCAGGGGGAAACAAAGGAAATTCCTAACTGGGTAACGTACATAGGGTTTCTCTGTTTTATTCCCTTTTATTTACTGTTTGCAATGTAATGTGTGTGTCTCTTTTTGTAATATCTGTGTAACTGCTAATTAACTAGTTGGCTGCTGGCAGGAGAGTGTGTAATTAACCCTTTGGCTGCTAGAGTGCTGGGGGAATGAGTGGAAGCTAACCCTAACTACAGTGAGAGAGAGTGAGGGGTACATGTGTGTATTGGGGAATAGTACCTGTTGTAGGGAGCAGGGAGATATTCACATTAGGTTTCTATCACCTGTTAATGATAGATGGGGCAGGGAATAGTTATTTGGGGTGGGGGGGTGTTTGGGGGTGTCTGACGTTAGTCTAACCTGTGTGTAAGGGGACTGAGTGTAACCCCTTGTCTCCCAGTCCCGGTGTCACGTGCGCCTGAGAGTGGCGTGTTCCTGACACTTACATATAGAGATAATGATGCCCTAATACACTTTTGTTAAGTTGGAGTTGAAAAAGCTCCCCAGCTGTAGTGAGGCTGCCACTCACTCACCCCCGGTCTGGCCTGTCCTACACTCACTCACCCACAGTCTGGCCGGTCCTACACTCACTCACCCCTGGTCTGGCCGGTCCTACACTCACTCACCCCCGGTCTGGCCTGTCCTACACTCACTCACCCACAGTCTGGCCGGTCCTACACTCACTCACCCCTGGTCTGGCCTGTCCTACACTCACTCACCCCCGGTCTGGCCTGTCCTACACTCACTCACCCACAGTCTGGCCGGTCCTACACTCACTCACCCCTGGTCTGGCCGGTCCTACACTCACTCACCCCCGGTCTGGCCGGTCCTACACTCACTCACCCCCGGTCTGGCCGGTCCTACACTCACTCACCCCCGGTCTGGCCGGTCCTACACTCACTCACCCCCGGTCTGGCCGGTCCTACACTCACTCACCCCCGGTCTGGCCGGTCCTACACTCACTCACCCCCGGTCTGGCCGGTCCTACACTCACTCACCCCTGGTCTGGCCGGTCCTACACTCACTCACCCCCGGTCTGGCCGGTCCTACACTCACTCACCCCCGGTCTGGCCGGTCCTACACTCACTCACCCCTGGTCTGGCCGGTCCTACACTCACTCACCCCCGGTCTGGCCGGTCCTACACTCACTCACCCCCGGTCTGGCCTGTCCTACACTCACTCACCCCCGGTCTGGCCTGTCCTACACTCACTCACCCCCGGTCTGGCCGGTCCTACACTCACTCACCCCCGGTCTGGCCTGTCCTACACTCACTCACCCCCGGTCTGGCCGGTCCTACACTCACTCACCCCCGGTCTGGCCGGTCCTACACTCACTCACCCCTGGTCTGGCCGGTCCTACACTCACTCACCCCCGGTCTGTTCAGTCCTACACTCACTCACCCCCGGTCTGTTCAGTCCTACCCTCACTCAACCCCGGTTCTGGCCGGTCCTACACTCACTCACCCCCGGTCTGTTCAGTCCTACCCTCACTCAACCCCGGTTCTGGTCAGTCATACACTCACTCACCCCCGGTCTGTTCAGTCCTACACTCACCTCCGGTCTGGCCAGTCCTACACTCACCCACCCCCGGTCTGGCCGATCCTACACTCACTCACCCTCGGTCTGTTCAGTCCTACACTCACTCACCCCCGGTCTGGCCGGTCCTACACTCACTCACCCTCGGTCTGTTCAGTCCTACCCTCACTCACCCCCGGTTCTGGTCAGTCCTACACTCACTCACCCCCGGTCTGTTCAGTCCTACACTCACCCCCGGTCTGGCCTGTCCTACACTCACCCACCCCCGGTTCTGGTCAGTCCTACACTCACTCACCCCTGGTCTGGCCAGTCCTACACTCACCCACCCCCGTTTCTGGTCAGTCCTACACTCACTCACCCCCGGTCTGGCCTGTCCTACACTCACTCACCTCCGGTCTGGCCGGTCTTACTCTCACTCACTCCCGGTCTAGCTGGTCCTACCCTCACTCACCCCCGGTCTGGCTGGTCTTATACTCACTCTCCTCCAGTCTGGCAGGTCCTACACTCACTCACCTCCGGTCTGGCTAGTGCAGTCGGACTGGCCAGACCTGGAGTTAGTGTAGGACTGGCCAGACTGGGGGTGGGTGAGTGTAAGACCAGCCAGACTGGGGGTGAGTGAGGGTAGGACCGGCCAGACCGTGAGTGAGTGTAGGACTGGCCAGACCGGGAGTGAGTGTAGGACCCACCAGACCAGGGGGTGAGTAAGTGTAGGACTGGCCAGACCAGGGGGTAGTTAGTGTAGGATTGACCAGACTGGGGGTGAGTCAGGGTAGAACTGGCCAGGCTGAATGTAGGCAGGACTTAACAGAATGGGGGTGAATGTATCACTGGCACAGACTGAGAGGGAGTGAGTGTAGGACTGGCCAGACTGGGGCTGAGTGATTGTCGGACTGGCCAGACCAAGGGGTGAGTGAGTGTAGGACAGGCCAGACTGGGGCTGAGTGATTGTCGGACTGGCCAGACCAAGGGGTAGTGAGTGTAGGACTTGCCAGAACAGGGGTGAGTGTATCACTGGCCAGACTGAGGGGGAAGTGAATGTAGTACTGACCAGACTGGAGGTGTGTGTAGGACCGGCCAAACTGGGGGGGGGGGGTGAGTGAGGGTAGGACCAGCTTAAATATATTACAATATAGGGACACACAATCCCTGTTTTGCTTAAAGGCAAGGGCATGGCTTGGCAGCTTAATACACAGAATGGGTTAATGCCCTATTGAAAATGGGGGAGTGCAGAGGGGCTCTTGTTGTGTCTATATGTATTTTGTGGTCACAGCCTCATTGCTCCCTGTCTGATGGTTTAAAATTCAGTGGTTGAGCACAACTTCTCCTTTAATGAAGTTTATGTTTAGCAGAATTGTAAGATTTGAACTATATATATAGATAATAAAATAATATTATAATATAATCACCCCTCTTACTAGGGTTCCGGTTCCGGTTCGAGCCCTCTAAATACAAAAAGATATAAAATTCAGGGACCCCCATTAATGTATAATATGTATTTGTGCTGAAAGTGAAAGGAGAGACCCAAGTTATATAACACTCACACAGGCTTCAGTTTTGGGGTACTGTGAGGTAATAATTAACCTAATTATAAAAACAGTTGTTCCTACTCATAATTTTAACCCTTCTGCCAGTTAGAAAATCCCACACACTTTTAGAGGCTTCGTTTCCAGCTCACTTTGCTGCATTGTCTGTGCGCTGTACCCCCCCTTACCCACCTTATTCTGCCCCCCCATGTCTGGGCTGGATCCCATCTCAGGCCCCTGCACTAACCCATGGCCTTTACACTTTGCTGCACTGTCTGTGCGCTGTACCCCCCCCTTACCCACCTTATTCTGCCCCCCCATGTCTGGGCTGGATCCCATCTCAGGCCCCTGCAGTAACCCATGGCCTTTACACTTTGCTGCACTGTCTGTGTGCTGTACCCCCCCCCCTTACCCACCTTATTCTGCCCCCCATGTCTGGGCTGGATCCCATCTCAGGCCCCTGCACTAACCCATGGCCTTTACACTTTGCTGCACTGTCTGTGCGCTGTACCCCCCCCTTACCCACCTTATTCTGCCCCCCCATGTCTGGGCTGGATCCCATCTCAGGCCCCTGCAGTAACCCATGGCCTTTACACTTTGCTGCACTGTCTGTGCGCTGTACCCCCCCTTACCCACCTTATTCTGCCCCCCATGTCTGGGCTGGATCCCATCTCAGGCCCCTGCAGTAACCCATGGCCTTTACACTTTGCTGCACTGTCTGTGCGCTGTACCCCCCCTTACCCACCTTATTCTGCCCCCCATGTCTGGGCTGGATCCCATCTCAGGCCCCTGCACTAACCCATGGCCTTTACACTTTGCTGCACTGTCTGTGCTCTGTACCCCCCCCCCTTACCCACCTTATTCTGCCCCCCATGTCTGGGCTGGATCCCATCTCAGGCCCCTGCAGTAACCCATGGCCTTTACACTTTGCTGCACTGTCTGTGCTCTGTACCCCCCCCCTTACCCACCTTATTCTGCCCCCCATGTCTGGGCTGGATCCCATCTCAGGCCCCTGCACTAACCCATGGCCTTTACACTTTGCTGCACTGTCTGTGCTCTGTACCCCCCCCCCTTACCCACCTTATTCTGCCCCCCATGTCTGGGCTGGATCCCATCTCAGGCCCCTGCAGTAACCCATGGCCTTTACACTTTGCTGCACTGTCTGTGCTCTGTACCCCCCCCCTTACCCACCTTATTCTGCCCCCCCATGTCTGGGCTGGATCCCATCTCAGGCCCCTGCAGTAACCCATGGCCCTTACACTTTGGTGTGTGCAACACCCAACACATTTTGCTTACCCCGGTTCCCATATGAAAGAGACCCCACAGGGAAAACACTTTATTGCTGGGGGGTAGGGTGAGAATCTCTGCGGCACATTTTATCAGCATAGCTGGGATTAGCCCCTCAATTCAGGGATAGGTGTGACCATAACCAATACTGACTGCAGGGAATGAAACAGATACACTAACGTGTGCGGCACTATCTGAGCCCAATCACTAGTGAGATGTTTGTCATCTTTGTCTCAGTATTTCCCCTCAGTTTCCTGCCTGATCATCTGAAATAGAGCAACATAGATGTAAGGAGCATCATTGTCAGGCCCAGTGGGTTTGTTGTTGGGACAGACAGACCCTAAACATAAACAAAGTAAAACATTTGCTGTAAGTAGAAATGTATAGAACAGACTGGGCTGGTAACTATAATACAGACTAGTAGAGTGAAGTGGTTATAAAACACCCCACCTTGAGAGCTTTACACACATCAAACTCCACATACAAACAATGACAAACTTGAAAAAAAAACTTAACAAGAAAAACTCCAGACTGAATGCAGCTTTGCTACAGACACACATAACGTATATGGAGGGAACCAAGCAGCGCGCAGTCTGTGTACAAATGGCACAAACATGTTGCTGCTAATGCAAAGGGTAAAGAAACAAAATCTGACTCAGGCAAATTATATCAAAAATAAAATTAATTTTACCCCCTCACAGTGCAGCTCATTCTAACTATTAAAAACCAAAAATGTTTTTGAATTTGTATAACCTGACTGTACCAACCCAATTTAGAGGCTTCTCCTTCTGTGTAAAAAGGAAAAAAGAAACATATAAGTAAGGGCCTCTATAATTTTTTTTTTCTTTTCAGGACAGGGTCAGGCACGGAATTCTCCTTCACATAACCTTGAAATCTTGTTTATCCTGTAAAATATAAACTCGGTGAAGGGAAAGAGTCAGGGCATATTCCCATTGTGTTTCCCCCTATTCCCATTGGCCCTTCTCCCTTTCATTTGGGAAAGCTCTAATTGGATACTTTCCAGCTCATGTTTAAATGCCCCCCATGCAGTTTGGGGGTTGGAGTTCCCTGCACTCAGCCTTTCTCTCTGAGTTGTAAGAAGCTGATATGGGATCCATGTATTCCCATTCCTACTTTTCTTTTGCAATCCCCACCTAGAGGAATTCCCAATCTCTCTCTCATTGTACCAGTTATTATTATCCCAATATTAGTGTTTCAGGGTACAATACCCGGCTATGTGCCCAACTCTGGAACACACACAGCCCCCAAACACTTTCTTTCCTGTATGTGTGTAACTGAATTGTTACAAGTCTGTGTTGCAGGGGAGAAGCCTGTATCGCTCACACCCTGTCATTGTGATGCTGTTGCCTAGATTGCAGGGGGTTAGAAACCTGCTTTTCTGTACTGTTATGTTTCAGTTTATCAGCCCTGTACTCTGCACAATTAGTAATCACTTTAGAAGGCCTGGCATGACTGGTACATTCTATACTAGCCACATTACCTTCACTTGCAGTGTTACATTTCCTACTGCTTTCTTTTATACCATTAGCAGACAGATCTCTCCCCTTATTAGTATTATTCTGCCCAGTAACAGCTGATACAACAGGACTTCTTGCTCCTAACTGAGCCTTTAACTCTTTAACCTCTGATATACATTTTGAATGATCAGCCCCTACATTGCTGGAGGTTGCACCCAAACGTTTAATGGTGCCCTCTGCCTCCCTCAGCCTCTGTTTGAGCTGCTCATTCTCCTTCTTGTTTTCTGCTATTGGTTGCTGGTTGCTAATGGCCAGAGCAGCTCATTTTCCCTGTATATCTCCTTGGGTTCTGCCATTGGTTGCTGGTTGCTAATGGCCAGAGCAGCTCATTCTCCCTGTATATCTCCTTGGGTTCTGCCAGAGTTTGCTGGTTGCTAATGGCCATAGCAGCTCATTCTCCCTGTATATCTCCTTGGGTTCTGCCATTGGTTGCTGGTTGCTAATGGCCATAGCAGCTCATTCTCCCTGTATATCTCCTTGGGTTCTGCCATTGGTTGCTGGTTGCTAATGGCCATAGCAGCTCATTCTCCCTGTATATCTCCTTGGGTTCTGCCAGAGTTTGCTGGTTGCTAATGGCCATAGCAGCTCATTCTCCCTGTATATCTCCTTGGGTTCTGCCATTGGTTGCTGGTTGCTAATGGCCATAGCAGCTCATTCTCCCTGTATATCTCCTTGGGTTCTGCCATTGGTTGCTGGTTGCTAATGGCCATAGCAGCTCATTCTCCCTGTATATCTCCTTGGGTTCTGCCATTGGTTGCTGGTTGCTGGTTGCTAATGGCCATAGCAGCTCATTCTCCCTGTATATCTCCTTGGGTTCTGCCATTGGTTGCTGGTTGCTAATGGCCATAGCAGCTCATTCTCCCTGTATATCTCCTTGGGTTCTGCCATTGGTTGCTGGTTGCTAATGGCCATAGCAGCTCATTCTCCCTGTATATCTCCTTGGGTTCTGCCATTGGTTGCTGGTTGCTAATGGCCATAGCAGCTCATTCTCCCTGTATATCTCCTTGGGTTCTGCCATTGGTTGCTGGTTGCTAATGGCCATAGCAGCTCATTCTCCCTGTATATCTCCTTGGGTTCTGCCAGTGTTTGCTGGTTGCTAATGGCCATAGCAGCTCATTCTCCCTGTATATCTCCTTGGGTTCTGCCATTGGTTGCTGGTTGCTAATGGCCATAGCAGCTCATTCTCCCTGTATATCTCCTTGGGTTCTGCCAGAGTTTGCTGGTTGCTAATGGCCATAGCAGCTCATTCTCCCTGTATATCTCCTTGGGTTCTGCCATTGGTTGCTGGTTGCTAATGGCCATAGCAGCTCATTCTCCCTGTATATCTCCTTGGGTTCTGCCATTGGTTGCTGGTTGCTAATGGCCATAGCAGCTCATTCTCCCTGTATATCTCCTTGGGTTCTGCCATTGGTTGCTGGTTGCTGGTTGCTAATGGCCATAGCAGCTCATTCTCCCTGTATATCTCCTTGGGTTCTGCCATTGGTTGCTGGTTGCTAATGGCCATAGCAGCTCATTCTCCCTGTATATCTCCTTGGGTTCTGCCAGTGTTTGCTGGTTGCTAATGGCCATAGCAGCTCATTCTCCCTGTATATCTCCTTGGGTTCTGCCATTGGTTGCTGGTTGCTAATGGCCATAGCAGCTCATTCTCCCTGTATATCTCCTTGGGTTCTGCCATTGGTTGCTGGTTGCTAATGGCCATAGCAGCTCATTCTCCCTGTATATCTCCTTGGGTTCTGCCAGAGTTTGCTGGTTGCTAATGGCCATAGCAGCTCATTCTCCCTGTATATCTCCTTGGGTTCTGCCAGAGTTTGCTGGTTGCTAATGGCCATAGCAGCTCATTCTCCCTGTATATCTCCTTGGGTTCTGCCAGAGTTTGCTGGTTGCTAATGGCCATAGCAGCTCATTCTCCCTGTATATCTCCTTGGGTTCTGCCATTGGTTGCTGGTTGCTAATCTCCATAGCAGCTCATTCTCCCTGTATATCTCCTTGGGTTCTGCCATTGGTTGCTGGTTGCTAATGGCCATAGCGGCTCATTCTCCCTGTATATCTCCTTGGGTTCTGCCATTGGTTGCTGGTTGCTAATGGCCATAGCAGCTCATTCTCCCTGTATATCTCCTTGGGTTCTGCCATTGGTTGCTGGTTGCTAATGGCCAGAGCAGCAGCATTTTCAACAGAAAATTTCAGAGAATCAATCGCATCATTCAAATAAACAATCTTTTCCTCCAGATTCTCTTTCTGCACCGCTAGAGTTTTATACAGTTCCGCTATCCAGCAGGCAGCAAACACCAGTGCACTTTTCCCTTAGATTTAGACATACATTTTTCCTGGATTGCCCTGGTCACATACGCCTGAGCCTCAGCCCATGGATCTGGGGATCCCTGCATACACTTAGCAATCTCCCCTGAACATGTGACCTTGGCAATCTTTTTAACTTAAACATCCATTCTTTTAACAAAACAAGAACTAAAACAACACAAAACAATCGATTGGTTTGCTACACAATACTATACACTTATAAATATGAATTAAATGCCATGCATTGCTCTCCTACACAATTGGCTCGCCATAATCTGTAAGATTTTTGACTACATATATATATAAATATAATAATATAATATTATAATATAATCACCCCTCTTACTAGGGTTCCGGTTCTTTTGAGAAGCAGACAAATAACCCACACCAATAAGTGTATATTAAAATGAATATATTGAGTAGCAAATCAATGAATTGTTACAATGAAAAGATTAGTTAACAAAACAAAATATATTTACATTATTTACATTTACAGATTAATAACAAAGCCTACATTATTATAGCTACCGACAAACACAGAACATGGTGGTTTGGTTCCTTTTCTCTAGCCATGGCCTCCTCTGGTCTGTCTCACATCCTGCCCGGCCACTTCTGATACTCTCCCCAGGTGATCCTTCCAGGTTCCTTCCCCCAAGTTCCTCCTCCTTTTCTCTACTGCCCAGCCCACATTTATACACCTTTCAGCCACTGCCCCCCACATACCAACTGATCAGATGGGTTGATAAAAACCACACCTTGCCCATTGCTCAGTAACTGTTGAGTTTTATGGCTTCTCGCAGACGTACTGTCCCACCACCATCTACAGAAAGCCCCTTTGATATGGAGATTTGGCTTCGGTGTGACTTGCACAACTGGTTTATAGTACAACTCCCCCATACATAGTGTATAACACATAAACAGAAACACATATGTATATAATACAAATAATGGCACCCAAGATAAGCAAATTCTTACAGAATTCTCATTGGTAACTTCAGCAGTGCTGTGCAGCAGGGTTTGTTTCCCCTTTAATACACCACAGCAGCCCTCTACACTGTCTTTATGCCTTGTCCAAACATGATAATTCATTCGGACATCATGTATATTAAAGAAAAGATACCGGGAATAAAACAATCTGTAAGAGCAATTTATTCAGCACATTGTGTACAGAGGATTTCTGCCCGGTCCATATCTCTTTTCATTTATTTATATAACTTTCCTCTCAGTCCGGGTGCCATTGCTCCTCATTCCCAGTCACTGTGAGAATAATAATTATGTCTCTTCCAGTTAATACAGGGAAAAAACATTTTCTGTTGTGTTTTGCTGGTAAGTCTTTGCACTCTAACACCATCTAGAGGCAGGATTTAACACTCAAAAAATGGTGCCTTAACATGGTGAGAAAAGATGTGAAAACTTGCTGGCTGCATCTCTATACTGATGAACCCACAATCGATTTTGTAATGTCGGTAACACTTAAAGTTTGGCCTCTGTTTCCTTTTTATAGTGAACTGCTTCAAGGATAAGGGGAGAAAGATCTCTGAAACACCATTACAGATGAAACAAGAGAACCCCCAGAGTGGAGCAGCCAGTGGTCTCCCCTATACACAGGATTTAGCCAAAGATCAGTCCCACCCAGACCACCAAATGGTGAGTGAAGGAGAGAAACCATATCACTGCACTGAGTGTGGGGAGAAATGTAATACTAATCTCCTTCTGTCTTCTCAACAGTTCATCCACAAGAGCATTAATACAGACTCACTGGAGAATTTGGGTACAGATTCCGAGGAGAAGAATTTCTCTCAAAATAATAGTTTTGCCGTAAACCAAAAAGGCTTGAAACCCTTCCCTTGTACTGAATCTGCTAAAGATCCCTCACACCAGCAACTTCTCACAGGGGAGAAACCATTCACTTGTACAGAATGTGGGAAAGAATTTTCTGATAGGTCCAGCCTTCACTCACACCATAGAATCCAGACATGGGAGAAACCTTTCTCTTATACAGAATGTGGGAAAGAATTTTTTGATAGGTCCAACCTTAACTCACACCTGAAAATCCACACAGGGGAGAAACCTTTCTCTTGTACAGAATGTGGGAAAGAATTTGCTTATAAAAGCCGCCTTCACTCACACCAGAAAATTCACACGGGGGAGAAACCTTTCTCTTGTACAGAATGTGGGAAAGAATTCTCTCAAAAAAGCAGCCTTCACTCACACCTGAGAATCCACACAGGGGAGAAACCTTTCTCTTGTACAGAATGTGGGAAAGAATTCTCTCAAAAAAGCAGCCTTCACTCACACCTGAGAATCCACACAGGGGAGAAACCTTTCTCTTGTACAGAATGTGGGAAAGAATTCTCTCAAGAAAGCCACCTTCACAGACACCAGAAAATCCACACAGGGGAGAAACCTTTCTCTTGTACAGAATGTGGGAAAGAATTTTCTGATAGGTCCAACCTTCACTCACACCTGAAAATCCACACAGGGGAGAAACCTTTCTCATGTACAGAATGTGGGAAAGAATTTTCTGATAGGTCCAACCTTCACTTACACCTGAAAATCCACACAGGGGAGAAACCTTTCCATTGTACAGAATGTGGGAAAGAATTCTCTCGGCAAAGCCACCTTGACAGACACCAGAAAATCCACACAGGGGAGAAACCTTTCCATTGTACAGAATGTGGGAAAGAATTTTCTGATTGGACCAGCCATCACAGTCACCTGAAAATCCACACAGGGGAGAAACCTTTCTTTTGTACAGAATGTGGGAAAGAATTTTCTGATAGGTCCAGCCTTCACAGACACCAGAAAATCCACACAGGGGAGAAACCTTTCCATTGTACAGAATGTGGGAAAGAATTTTCTGATAGGTCCAGCCTTCACAGACACCAGAAAATCCACACAGGGGAGAAACCTTTCTCTTGTACAGAATGTGGGAAAGAATTCTCTCAAGAAAGCCACCTTCACAAACACCAGAAAATCCACACAGGGGAGAAACCTTTCTCTTGTACAGAATGTAGGAAAGAATTTTTTGATAGGTACAGCCTTCACTCACACCTGAGAATCCACACAGGGGAGAAACCTTTCTCATGTACAGAATGTGGGAAAGAATTTTCTGGTAGGTCCAACCTTCACAGACACCTGAAAATCCACACAGGGGAGAAACCTTTCTCTTGTACAGAATGTGGGAAAGAATTTTCTGGTAGGTCCAACCTTCACAGACACCTGAAAATCCACACAGGGGAGAAACCTTTCCATTGTACAGAATGCGGGAAAGAATTTTCTGATTGGACCAGCCATCACAGTCACCTGAAAATCCACACAGGGGAGAAACCTTTCTCTTGTACAGAATGTGGGAAAGAATTCTCTCAAAAAAGCAGCCTTCACTCACACCAGAAAATCCACACAGGGGAGAAACCTTTCTCTTGTACAGAATGTGGGAAAGAATTCTCTCAAAAAAGCAGCCTTCACTCACACCAGAAAAACCACACAGGGGAGAAACCTTTCTCTTGTATAGAATGTGGGAAAGAATTTTTTGATAGGTCCAGCCTTCACTCACACCTGAAAATCCACACAGGGGAGAAACCTTTCTCTTGTACAGAATGTGGGAAAGAATTTTCTGATAGGTCCAACCTTAACTCACACCTGAAAATCCACACAGGGGAGAAACCATTCTCTTGTACAGAATGCGGGAAAGAATTCTCTCGAAAAAGCCACCTTCAATCACACCAGAAAATCCACACAGGGGAGAAATCTTTCTCTTGTACAGAATGCGGGAAAAAATTATCTCGAAAAAGCAGCCTTCAATCACACCAGAAAATCCACACAGGGGAGAAATCTTTCTCTTGTACAGAATGTGGGAAAGAATTTTCTGATAGGTCCAGCCTTCATAGACACCTGAAAATCCACACAGGGGAGAAACCTTTCTCTTGTACAGAATGTGGGCAAGAATTCTCTCGAAAAAGCAACCTTCACTCACACCAGAAAATCCACACAGGGGAGAAACCTTTCTCTTGTACAGAATGCGGGAAAAAATTCTCTCGAAAAAGCAGCCTTCACTCACACCAGAAAATCCACACAGGGGAGAAATCTTTCTCTTGTACAGAATGCGGGAAAAAATTCTCTCGAAAAAGCCACCTTCATAGACACCTGCAAATCCACACAGGGGAGAAACCTTTCTCTTGTACAGAATGTGGAAAATAATTTTCTGGTAGGTCCAACCTTCATAGACACCTGCAAATCCACACAGGGGAGAAACCTTTCTCTTGTACAGAATGTGGAAAATAATTTTCTGGTAGGTCCAACCTTCATAGACACCTGCAAATCCACACAGGGGAGAAACCTTTCTCTTGTACAGAATGTGGGAAAAAATTTCCTATAGGTCCAGCCTTCACTCACACCAGAAATCCACACAGGAGAGAAACCATTTACTTGCACAGAATGTGGGAAACAATACACTTGCAAGAGCAGCTTTTGGTTACACCCAAAACACAAAAGAATCTTTCTACTTACAGAATCTTTCTACTTATACAGAATGTGGCAAACATTTTACTTTCCATTATTTTTTAAATATAGAAGGAATGTGCTTTAAGAAGTTAAAAAAAATCAGCAGCTAGGCTGACCTGATAGGGAACTGAAGCCTGTCTGTGCTTGTGTGACTGCAGGGCTGTGATTGGCTCTCCCCTTCCTACTGTGCTTCTGGCAGGGACCGTTAGGACACGCCCACCCCTCATTTTAAACACAGACAGGGACCATAGCAGCTCTATGAGCTCTAATAAAGGGGATGTTTTTAAAGGAAATTTACATTTTAGCCCAGTTTGAAACCAGCACCAAATATTATTCATTATTATTATTATTACAAGACTGGGGGAGTCTCACTTACTGTATATGTCTACTTTAACTAACACCATAGAATCCACACAGGGGAGAAACCATTCACAATAAGGAAAAACATTTTCTCAGAACAATGCAATGGAGGCAAATTTGAATGATTAAAGCTGAATGTATAAATGTATGTATTCCTTGTCCCTACGCTGCTGCCATCACCCAATGCAAATAACTATCAAGCCCAGTAGTTAGTTGAGTATTGGGCACCTTCATTTTTATGATAAAATAATTCTTCATGGCTTGTATAGCAAACTGAGGCGTTAGGGCCAAATTTAGCTTCATTTTCTGAGCTTCCAACATTTATCACATGAAACATGTCTTTGGGCAAGAACATAGAAAATTAAAAAAGTTCTCAATTTTGTGCTTTACAATTAGGACATAAATATCTTTCCTGTAATTTATACATTTCTTTGGTAATATCCCAAGATTTTATATCTAATCTAATATGGGAGATTGTCTTCTTCTTCCAAGAAGGAAACATGAAATTCCTCTCAGATTTTGTGAAACATTCCATGTTAAATTGGCAAAGCAGTGGGGAAACCTGGTAATGAAGGAGATTCCTTTTAAATAAAGTTTTCTGAGTTTCATCGTATCTCTATGTATTAAATTTTTACTAGTGATGGGCGAGAAAATTTGGCGGGCATGGATTTGTAGTGAATTTTCACGTTTTGCCATTGGCGGATTTTTTAACGAAATGGACAACAAAATGCTTTTGATGAGAGACAATTCTTTTTGACGAGTGTGTAAGAAATCAGCCATCATTTGTAAGAAATAAGCCATCATAAAAATGACTTTATAGGTATTTAATATTCTAGTTTAAAGTGTAACATCACTGACCAAGAGACAGATGAATAAGGCCTGTTTGGGCAGGGCCATAGTCACTGATAACAACTGGAGTCTCTTAGATCAAAAGTTATTTAATATAAACCATGGACTCTGGGGAAATAGCCAGAAGCATCAGGGTAGTCAGGCTAAACAGTTGACCCTAAGGCGGTGGAGATGTGACATAACTATGATATCATCATAATGTGTAAACGAAGGCTGACTGTATATTATGCAAAGAGCTGGTCATAAAATATGGTATGAGATCGAGCGATTATGGATCAAAAGACTTCCTTTGCATATTGTGCGGGAAACATTTGTTACTAAAACAACAAACTTAGATCCACTCTGGCTTCTGTTTCACCTGTTTAACCTGGTGTCTTGTGGGGGTTGAGGCTCTAAACAGTATAAAAAGTGAGACCAAAATGCAGTCTGGGGTTCTGTTTTGGGGAACAGTCTCTGTGTGCCGGGGTCTCTCTCTAACGAGGAACTCTGTGTGCTGGGGTCTCTCTCTAACGAGGAACTCTGTGTGCCGGGGTCTCTCTCTAACGAGGAACTCTGTGTGCCGGGGTCTCTCTCTAACGAGGAACTCTGTGTGCCGGGGTCTCTCTCTAACGAGGAACTCTGTGTGCCGGGGTCTCTCTCTAACGAGGAACTCTGTGTGCCGGGGTCTCTCTCTAACGAGGAACTCTGTGTGCCGGGGTCTCTCTCTAACGAGGAACTCTGCCGGCCGAGGGACTGACATACTGTCCCAGGATTGGGAAATATTCTCCTGTCTTTTTGTCTCTGATGGTTTTAGGATTTTGTATTGGGTATTGTACTTTATGTATTGGATTTCTACTGTCTGTAATATTTTGATTGTAGTCTTTGACAGATATTATTTGTTGTTTGACGACTGTAAATGTCGTTAGTGCTTATAGTCTAGGTTTGTGTTGCTGGTTGTTTTGGGTTATTTACGGTTTATAATCTGTGATGATTATTTTTGTATGAAATTGTTTTTACGCTTTTATCCTTTGTAAGGGTGTGTAATATTTTTCATTCTTTTCATGAATTGTGTTAGTGTGTTTTGATTTGTGCATGAACTATATTTTAATGAGTACAGCGATTTGATTGTCTTTCTTTGCCAAACCTCCCTTTTTAGTACCTGGTTATATTATTATAGGCTAATATTAATATTTCATATAAATGTTAATATTGTCACTAATAATTATAATCCTACAAGTGAGACAACACTTTTTTGATGCAGGACAATTCTTTTGCATTCACCAGGCATGGATTCTTGTGAATTTCTGCATTTCGCCATTGGCAGATTTCTTCGCGAAATGGGCGACAAAATTCACCACGTAAAAATTTGTCGTCCATCCAAAAATTGTTGCGAGCGTCAATAGAATTGTCGTGCGTCAAAAAGAATTGCTTCTCATCAAAAGAATTTTTTGACGCACAATATTTTCCCCGTTTCACAAATATTTTGAAACAAATTTTTGGAACAAATCACTAATTTTTACGTCTTAAAATTGATCTTTCCATTTTTTGTGAAGGGAACAGACAATACATTTCCCTGACTCTAATAAAGATTCCAGATTGCCAAGATTAAGGTTAATTTCTTCTTCTTCGGAAATCTGTTCCATTAAATATTTGACATTTGATCCAAAATTCAATTTTTAAAAGTGAAGCAAATTGAGCCACCTAAACATTTTGGACTTTTCAGCCAGGATTAAGAAATCTTTATTTTTCTATTTTGCCAAATAATCTTAGTTACAATTTTCTCAAATTTTATATAATTTTTCAACAGAAAAGGATGATTTAAAATCAGGTAAGAATTCAGGGAATATCGACAATTGATCCACATCTTACATAACTAATTGGTATAGATTTAATGAAGGCAGAAAAAATTCAAGGAATGCAGCCTTGATAAATCAGATGAGAGTATTATTCCTAAATAATTCAAAATACCTGTATGGAATTTAAATTTTTTTTTAATGAAAGCCGCCCCCTAGAAATAGTATAAAAAAATTAGAACTGAAAATAATATTAATTGGAATATATCATTTTTGTTTAGTTATCCAATCAGTTGTTCAAAAGAAATGTTAAAAAAGTGCACAAAGGACAATCTTGTTGAGAACCTTTGTAAACATAAAATATATCTGATTGTTCTCCTTCTGCAATTGCTCTTGTTTTTGGAGTAGAATAGAGAAATAAAATTGAAGAGATAATCCTAAAATACATTACCAAAAGCTTTTTTAGCCCCCAATCTAATTAAAGGAGAACTTAAGTCTGAAATTGAAAATCAGTAGAAATGCTGTATTTTTATACTGAACATAAATATAAACATTATGAACTTACTGCACAAGCCCAGGGATTGAGAAGCCTAATTACAGTAATGATTTATGCTTTCATTTGTTGTCCACAGGGGGCCGCCATCTTGTTACTTTGTTAGACCATCTTCTATAAGATTTGGCTCTTGCACATGCTCAGTTTGCTCTGGGCTGCTGTTGGGAGGCGGAGCTTAGGGAACATAGTAAATTATCAAACAGCACATCAGGTAATATCTGCCATAGAAGCTGATTAATAATTAGAAATGTTAATATGCAGCCTGCACTGGTTCCTGTGTTGCCCTGTAATGTAATGTGGGGTTTAGTGTTTTTGTTTAATGAAACCTTTCCCAGCTCCCCAGAGCCAGTGGCTGCATTAATATGCAAAAGAATCCTCCAATGAGAATCCCAGCTGATGTGAGTAAATCCGGCTCCCTGTTCTCTGTTCCTGCAATTGGAGTTCATCCTCTATAGAGAACTAGGTGGAACCTAAAAAGAAATCCATAAATAATACTGGCCAAATGATCCCATTGGCACAGAGACACAGGTGCATCATGGGTACAGGTACATATAAACTAGCGCTGCCCTATTATACACATTGTATTACAGGATATCAATACAAACAAGCTTTAGCTCAGTATTTAGACATACTGTATATACTCGAGTATAAGCCTAGTTTTTCAGCACCCAAAATATGCTGAAAAAGTCACCCTCGGCTTATACTCGAGTCGGGTGCCATGGGTCCTTCTAGACTAGCACCCTGTCTCCTTTGTGTGCAAATTAGGCCCCCCGCAACCAGACCCTCCAGTGCCCTGGCCTAGGCTCCCACTAGTAATACTTATTCCCCCTTACGTGTCCTCCAGGACCGGGTCTGCTGCCAGTTTGCCAATGTGCAATGAGCGTGGGGTAGTACTCATATTGTTTTTGTTGACCCTCTTCTCCACTTACAGAGCTAGTTTACTGTTTTTCTTTGAAATAAATATTGAAAAATATACCACTGATGCCTCAATTAATGTAATTTTATAGGTATTTATTTTGATTATTAAAACTTAGCAGTAGCGGCTACATTTCCCACCCTGGGCTTATACTCGAGTCAATAAGTTTTTCCAGTTTTCTTAGGTAAAATTAGGTACCTCGGCTTATATTCGGATCGGCTTATACTCGAGTATATACGGTAACTTGTTTACAACAGACTCCCAAATATTCCCATATCCCCATCCCCCAAAATATCAGCTCAGAAGGTAACTGTGGCTTTTTCCAACCAAAAAACATGTAAAAACATAAATAAGTGCTGGGGTTTAAAAAGTGCCATAAGCTGACACTTTCATTTTTTTTTTTTTTAAATACCTTTATTAAGTTCAACGTTTCACAAGAAAATCAGCATTAAGGGCACAGACTTCACAACATCTTAATTCCAATTCAAAGCATAATAATACATACAAATCGCATGTTCCCAGGTACATCCCCACTATGTTGGAGAGGGTGCGGCCAGATGGGCACCCTAAACACATACTATGGTTATGTCCTAAAATTGTATCACTATGGAAAGAAGTAGAAAAGCTACTATCTCAGGTTTTATTAAGGGATATCAGCCTAGACATTTATACAACACTATTGGGTAAACCAATCCCCGATAACACCTTGTCAGAACAGCGACTTGTAAACTATATTTTAACAGCATCTAGGCTGGCTATTACATCACAATGGAAAAATCCGCACCCTCCCAAATTAAAAGATATATTAATCAAGGTGAAAGATATGAGGGAAATGGAATATATGACTGCTAATATTAGAGGATCCCAAGAAAACTGGAAAAAGGTTTGGTCCAGATGGGACTATTGTATTACTAACCCACTCGGACAAAGAGAAAACCACTTTTTTCCCCAAAGGTACTGGGTCTCCTCTAGTTTCCTACTTAAGGTTTTGATATATATTTGTAATTGTCAAGATATATGTATGTACATTTTTTTCCTTAGGTTAGACCAATGTTTTATAGCTATACACAGGCTTCATTTGCTAATTTTAGCTAAATCCCAAGCATTAATATGGCCACAAGCCACTACTGCAATAACTCCTGCCTCTAAAACAGGGGTGGGCAAACATTTTAGCTCAGGGGCCACATTAACTAACATACGGGCCGGACCGGGCCGGGACAGCGTTACCCCCGGGGCTGCCATCAAAAATTATGGGGCCTCTCAGCTCCTCCCCAGCGACCCGCTGCTTCCTCTGTCCCGTCCTTCTGTTCCCCGGCTCCCCAGTGCATTCTTTTATATGGTTGCGCCCCGTGCGTGCTGGCGCAACCAATCAGAGCCCGTCATTCTTTTAAGGGGGCCGGAGATGGCGGGCCGGATTAAAAGGGCTGACGGGCCGGATGTGGCCCGCGGGCCGTAGTTTGCCCACCCCTGCTCTAAAAGCTCACGGTAATAAGCAATTGTTTTACAAATGTTATATCTTGTCATTTCTGTATGCCTGAAATAATCAATAAAAATTTTAAGTTACAAAAAAAAAAATAATACAAAGAAATAACACAATTACCTTCCCAGTTCCGCCCACTTTTTACTTTTCCACACCCCTTCAGCATCAATTTCACCTTTTTCCCATACTTCCTGTGGTAGAATGGCCAACAAATGAGAGAAAAGGTGAGTTGTCCCTTTAAGTTCTCCATAGTGGGAGATGTAGGCTTTAAGGGAGAGGGTGATAAACAGAGAATGGTTTCTCTGTTTAAAGGGTTTTGCTGTCTGGCCCTGGAAGTTATAGTGTTCTGGATAGAACAAGCAGATCAGGTGATCCATTCCAGTAGTCCTGCTCACCTATCGGAGCTTACGTGCCACAGGAAGGCTGTCCTGTAGAAAGGTATTTAACTGTTTGGAATGATGTGTAACAGTCTCTCAGAGCGGGGCAGAGAGCAGGAAAGGTACATCTCTGTGTTAGGGCTCCCAGAGGGGCCGGGGGGCTGCCTGCCACTGCAAGGAGCAGAGGGAGCCCAGACTTGAGAAAGCTGCCAAGAGACTGAGGATCTATGGGGCTAAGAGGAAAGCCAGGAGGCTGAGCTAATCCCCCAGAAGTGTTGTGAGTACAGGGGTGACCCCAACATTTGTGTTTTCCCACTGGGAGCCACAAGGGGCCCAGGTTAGTGAGGGAACTAATGTGTGAAGGGAGCACCCCGAGGGAAGGATTTATTTTTATGATTTGTTTTTGTATGCTGAAATGGGCCCCTGTGTAAATAAACTGCCTTAAAGCCAAGAAAGTGTCTGTCCTGGATCCCGCTAGTTTACATATGGTGCTCGGATGCGGGCGAACGCAAAAGTTTGCTAAAAAGAAAAGGAAAAGCAAAGGTTTGAAGATTTAAAGTGACAGACACCATCTTAAAGGCAAGGTTAAAGCTGACCAACAACAGTGAAGTTGGAAAAAAGTATACCGTGAGTTTAAAGTGCCCACGCTGTGTGTTGCAGTTGCTGTGGGAGGTGTGTGGAACCATTGCTGGTGATTCAGTTGCTGAGAGTCTGTGTACAGGTGGAGGGCAACTAAAGTGGCTAATTGAGTCGGCCTGTTTATCCAATGCTCAGAGTGCAAAATGGGCAAGCAAAGCAGAAAAGGTTCTGTGTGTTTGCTGAAAATGTGTCTTGAACAAGAGAAAGGTTTGGGAGACCAAAATGATGCTGTTGAAGAGTGTTTACTGCAAAAAGATGTGAATTTTGTGAACAACCATGAAACTGCTGTTGTGTTAAACAGAAATGGGGCATAGACTGTGCGAATAAATGTCATGAATGTAAAATATCTCTGTGTCAAGCTGAAGATTGTGCAGTTACAGTGTGTGTTTCACAGCCCAAGGGAATTGACACTTCCAGGTGCAGCAATTGTTAAATAAAGTGAAGACTGACAGTCAGAAGCTGCAGCGCCGAATTGATTCAGGGGTTAAAAGAAAGGACTGTAAAGTGTGTAGAAAGTTTTCCAGTACAGAGTGTTGTAGTTTCACTGGTTAAACTGCTGGAAATGAACCATAACTTTGATATTATGAACTTTACCTGCCAAGCATTAAAAAGTATTTTGAAAGTATTTCCTCTCTCTTCTGAAGTAGTAGTTGATGCAGTTCCCATACTACTGGAAGAGGTATAGCGTGCAAAAAACCTTGATATGGTGTGTAAGGTCCCTGACCGCTGATCTTAGATTTAGTAATCCGTGGGAGCCCTCCTACCAGGACAAAGGCGTATATACGGGGACAAGAAAGACACAGCTCCAAGGGAAGTTCAAACTTGTCCAGTTTATTCTTACGTGATCATAGTATTTATACCACTCGTGTACATGCAAAGACAAAGGAATCATTATAAAATAAAGATGGAGTAGAACCTCATTATCTACAAGGATGGCCTTCAAGGATGGCTAATGCGGGACAGGAATTTAAAGGAGGATACAAGGAGTAGAAAGGCGTTAGTGCACAGATAAGATTAAGTTGTTTCTCAAGGCTTATGTTTTGTCAGGTGCAAGTTGTGCAAGGGTACTATTTGGGAAAAACAGCTTATTATGGGATGTTCAAACCTTGCTGGTTGCTGTTACAAAATGGAGATACATCTCTAAAATGGAGTATGATATGCTAAGCATCAAAGTGTATCAAAGTATCAAAATACATGCATATATGAATATATAATTACATGAATATATGATTATATGATATTATATCAAACCTTACAATCCCTCCTTTTATCACGAAGTGATAACATATTGAAGATAAAATCTATGGAGGGAGAATTTTAGGTACCCTCCCTTTTATCACGAAGTGATAACACATAAAGTTATATCATTATAACATGAACAACACATGTGGATTAATGAAGACACACATTGAATGATAATCAAACAAATGATAATAATAACGACAACTTTGAAAAATTAAAGCAGAATAAGCCTTCAAAGTATTCACAACCATGATTATGCTTGAAAAACACGATTTTGCAGTACAGCTTTTCTAGCGTCTCCTATGTCAGTCAATAGATTTGCAATTGCAATGCTGGCAGCATTAATGCTCTTAACTATGATGCAAACGATTTCATTAATTTGTTTACCCTGATATACAGTCAATCCTGGTACTCCTACCAGTGAGAATCCTAGCGCTATTAGTTCAGACTTAGACATTAAGTGTTTTACAATCCTAGGTATGTATTCATAATCTGTGCCTCTATTAGGGCGTTGGGCCTGGGTGGTCTGTCCGGGGTGGGCTGTAGGAACAGCTAAACTAAGTCTAGTTAATGCACAGGGTCCACCAGAAATATTAGCTGGAATGTAATTAAACGAGTTGTTCCTACAAGAGCAGAACCAACCTCTGGGCATTGGCACATGCTTAGCTAAACTAGGTGCCAGGATGGTATGATTACATGACATAGTTGTGGTGATATTGATGCATTGAGAGGTCATCCTACTGCACACTGGGTGCGGGTCAGTACCCTTAAGCTGGCCATACACGTGGCGATCCGACGATGTTTCGTACGACCATCGGTCGCACGAAACATCGTCAGATCCGCCACACACCATTCAGGGCTGAATCGGCAGGTAAGGAGAAACAATAGGATTTCTACCTCCTTCTGCCGATTCAGCTCTGAAGGGAGAATTTTGGTCAGGCGCCTTCTATGGCGCCCGATCAAAATTTTCTAACCTGGCCGATCGGCGAGCCGTCCGATATCAGCAGCTTCCTGCGACATCAGTCGGCTCGCTGACATGCCATACACGCACCGATTATCGTACGAAACGAGGTTTCGTACGATAATATCGGTGCGTGTATGGCCACCTTTAGTCACACGTGCCTGAATGCACACAGGGATGTCGCTAACATTACAAGTCATGTTATAGCATATGTCACTTGCAGTTACATTGTGAGTAACTATGGAAGCAAAATTCTTTCGCATGTGTCTAGTAGCATTTTGATCTGTAACATAAGCATTTACAGAGACATGTGTTTCAATATCAGAATCTTGCACTTCAGAGTCATTTTTAGCATGGAAAATGTCAGTAAGCACAATGGTGGGCGTAGCAACAGCTACAAAACAAGTCTCAATCAGTTCAGTTGCACTAGTGACATCCTTTAAACACCTGTAACTTGTGTTAAGAACAATCCGTGCCATGTATTCCCACAAATTGTCATCACGTATGTCTAATGCTCTCTTGTCTACTGTTATGTTCCTGTTGGGGCGGTCCGGAGACTGTCCACACAAACGGGGTAACTCCTCATGGTGATGTGCACACATGGTGCTAAGGAAAATAATAAAGTAGACAAATCCTGCTAAAACAAGAATTTTGCTGAGGAAAATGACGAGGTAGATTTTCAGACTCGATCGCCCCTTCCTGGGGTGAGGACTGGGTAGGGCCTCAAGGGGGGGTCACCGTTGTCATCTGAGGATGGTGTATCCTGTGGAGTAATCCTCACGGGGTGGGGGCCCTCTTTAGGTGCATTTTGTGTATCCATTGATTGCTGTCAGATGTCAGGACTGCGGTTCTGGTGATGTCTATCACGGTCGTGAGATCTCCGTATGGGGTGGTTCCCCCTTTCTTTGGATGGAGTCTCGCACAATGTCTCCTGGTTAATATGGATGTGTAGGTTTCTGTGAAAAGAGAGATAAACATCATTGTTGTGACTATTCAAAACCTCTATCAACTCAGTTACATATTGTTCCCATATCTGATCCAAATCGCCTGGTATAGTGATCTAAGGGAGTCCTTGTCCACGGAGTGGGAAAAGGCTTACCCATTAAGATTTCAAATGGAATTTTTGTGCTCCCATTTACCTACTGAACCTGTCTACTATGGCAAAGGGGTATTGATACCCTCCAGTTTCAATGTTTCACTTCCTTTCCTTTTTTTTTACATGACACATTTCAGTATTTTACTTGCTATGACTTTCCTGTTTATATGCACTTGCTGTGACTTTCCTGTTTACTTGACACCATGAACTACATAATGAACAGTGGTGCTGCATATTTCTGGAGACCTATTATCCCTCCTTTTGACCAGAGACCATTATTGTCGATGGTCAACATATTATCATATAACTGTAGCTCATATAAGGGCAAATCATGTGGCAGAGATGTGGCACACATAATGCAGTAATATCAGGTGGGGGCTGCGCAGGGGGGGTCAATTGGGTGGGCAGCCACCGGCGGTAGAGTGCCCACGGCACTTAACTACCACTAGGGTGTGTGGAAGCATAAGGGCTTGTCACAATTCTTCTATATAAATAGCATGCGCCATAGGCTTACCATCAACACTTGTAAAGTATAGAAAGTTGTAGGATAGAATAAGGTATTAGCAATAGAAGACTCAACAGCTACCGCGCAAGCTGCTAGCACCCACAGGTAGGCAGATATGCCTTGCGCAATGAGCGGTAGCACCTTAAAGAAGTATGTTATGGGTCTTTAACTGTTTCTGGGAATCTGGGCTAAGCCTGCAACCATGGTCTTACAATTTCCTGCAGTACAACACAAAGGCAGATTATAGTTAGGCAGACTGAGTATAGGTGCAGATGCCAATACCCCCAGTAAAGCTTTAAATGCATTTGTGCCAGTTTCAGTCCATTGCAAATTGTCAGATTCAGAGTCTGTAAGTATGCTCCTTAAGACGCTTTCAAAATATGAACAGTCTGGAATCCATTGTCTGCAAAAACCAACCGTGCCCAAGAATGTGAGCAATTGTTCCTTAGTTTGTGGCTTTCTATGGCTGAGATTGCCTGGATTCTCTGTGGGTTTATTAGTCTATGCCCCTGTGATAGCAAGAAACCCAAGTACTGTACAGATGGTTTGCAATACTGCACCTTTTTAATGATACCTTGTGCCCCTCCTCACACAGGTAATTCAGCAGTGAAATAGTGTCTTTTTCACAACTTTCTCGGTCTGCACTACACAACAATAAATCATCAACATATTGCAGGGGAGTTGACCCTGACTGATATCCCCAGCCCTTTAGAGATTCGCGGAGTACATACCCATAAATCACGCTGCTAGCGGCGTACTTCATTGCTAATTGTGCAAAGGTGATTGACGCCGATCACACGTGAAGGCAAACAAGGGCCTTGTCTTCTCACTTACTGATATAGAATGGTATGCATTCCCTAAATTTATGACACTGTAGTATGTTGAGTCTGAAGGTGTAGCGGTAAGTAAGGGGTTAATGTCTGTTACAACGTTAGTACTAGTGGTTGTATATATAGTTTATGTATGTGAGTGTATAGATTGGTAGGTGTGGGTTAAGTGTGCTGGGTTTACTTGGATGGGTTGAACTTGATGGACTCTGGTCTTTTTTCAACCCTATGTAACTATGTAACTATGTAACGTGTACCATCGGGTGCATGAGTCTGTTGATGGCCCGTATATCTTCTCTTGATACCAGGGATACTGTTTTTGATAAGCAGGTGTGTGGGTCTTTAAGAATGCTTTGTAGGGGGTACAAGACACACATCCTACATTGATTTTGGAAAATAGCCCACACGGCAGGTTAATTTGATCTAATGGACAAATGTCCGTACACTAATATAATTGTGCCATATGTCCTCTAATATTCTCTGAAACCTTCTTGTTTACAGGCTAATACAACTGCCATAGACTGTCTATTAAACCATAATCCTTCCATTTCTACATTCATTAACCCTGACACATATGTCTAAGATATATAAGGCATGAGGCTATGTATTAGAGGAATGTATCAGAACTGTGTAATACAGAAAAGGATATAAGTTATTATTGCACGGATGCAAGTGTTCCTTCCAGAACTGGGATCTTTTGTAGTGGGAGGTGTAGTTCCAAACAGATTCCTTTAGTATCATTTAGTCCTCGGGCTGCAGTTCCCTCAGTGAAGGTTGGATCTGGAACAAAAGAGAACACCTAACCATGCACTTTAGTTAGTTCACAAATTAATTGAGATACAAAATTAGTTAAAACATCAGAGTGTAATTGCAGCTGTTGGGGAAAGTAACACCTTAATCTGGGAGCTGACTGAAACAAAATTTTGAAGGCGACAGTTTACAGCCCCCTCTTAGTCGATATCTAACACTGAACAGAGCTACAGGCAATTTGCCAATAAACTTCTGACTCGGTTTTCTTCGTCTTGCTCACACTCTAACATCCCTTCCTTAGGGGCTGATTTACTAACCCACGAATCCGACCCGAATTGGAAAAGTTCCGACTTGAAAACGAACATTTTGCGATTACTTTGCGATTTTTTCGTATGTTTTGCGATTTTTTCGGATTCTGTACGAATTTTTCGTTACCAATACGATTTTTGCGTAAAAACGCGAGTTTTTCGTATCCATTACGAAAGTTGCGTAAAAAGTTGCGCATTTTTCGTAGCGTTAAAACTTACGCGAAAAGTTGGGCATTTTTCGTAGCGTTAAAACTTAACGCTACGAAAAATGCGCAACTTTTCGCGTAAGTTTTAACGCTACGCAAAATGCGCAACTTTTTACGCAACTTTCGTAATGGATAGGAAAACTCGCGTTTTTACGCAAAAATCGTATTGGATCCGAAAAATTCGTAAAGAATCCGAAAAAATCGCAAAACATACGAAAAAATCGCAAAGTACCGATCATTACGAAAAAAACTCGGACTCCATTCGACCCGTTCGTGGGTAAGTAAATCAGCCCCATAGGGTGGCAAGCACACTCCACGGGTGAGTATCCGCTGGAAATAGCATTTTCCCAAATCTGTATTATACTTTTCCCTAAATTTTCTTGTCCCACAGGGAAATGGACATTAAGCCGGTAACACAGAATGTCCGGAACACTGGGCATTACACGTTTCCTACCCAGGTAAACTTCAGGATACCCCCCTTCCCTGATATTAGCTAGTCGCCACCCCCCTTCTGTAATACCAAACAGAAGTCCACATTCGCAATTATTACACGACATATCTTCCCTGTACACTGTACTAGGTCAACCCACCAAAGCTAAGATATTCCACACACAATCCAGTGTAATTACCCCCACTCCAGCATGCACAGTGCTCAGCTGGAATGTAGCTATTAACCCCTCTTATGCTTGTACATAACAATCCTGTCACTGACCTTCACAGGCACAACTTCAGACGGACGGTTAACAGAGACCAATTACAGGGAGACACAAGAATACATAGAAACAAGAAACATAAATCAGGCAATAAATACCAATGTTCAGGTTCAGTTAAGGGGCTGCAGGCCAGAGGAACCTGTCTTTGCTGGCTGCCAGGAAGCCACTGGGACTACGGACTAATTCACAATAGGATATGGGGATGACACGGTAAAGAAACTAAAATCTAAGTTCCCACCGTGTCCCGGAGGTGATCAGTCTCCGTCCCATCCCGTGTCAACTGTCCGGAACCCTTATATTTGGCTTAAAGACAGACAAAACCTGCAGTCTCACATTGGGCTTAAATTTTTTAAAGACATAATCAGTCCTCACGGTATTTATTCCTGTTCAAATTAGTTCAGCAAAGTATGTGGGTGGCACCGATAGAATCATACTGACACCAGGTTCAGTATTCCTTGCAAGTTTATCATGAATGTGTAGTGATAATTTCTTATTAGAAATTTTATTTCATTTATTTTCAACTCCTTATAATGAAACTTAATTGCAACAATTCCGTAAAAGCAAAAACCTTATTAGCTCAGTCAGAGGTATTCCTTAATGTTGCAATAAATTTTAGATAACCGGTTTAAAATATAACATTTACTTCTAAAGACAATAACAAAGACACAACACAGACAAACAGTAATTCATCCAACAGTATCGCAACAAGAGACCTGTGCCTACCTTTAGAGGCTTATCTTTATGTTTACCAAAAAACTCCTTATTACCTTTGGCTACTTCGCACAATTAACTCTTAATGCCGTTAATTTCCAAAGATCAAAAATATAAGCACGCTTGGCAAAGCAAAGTCGTCGGGGCTGAACTGAGATCAAGGTCCCAACAATACCCGCAACGATATGCGATCAGTCTTAATGCCCTGCGTGTTTATGTGAACATTTATATATATATACAGTACAATATTGGCAGATAGAGAAAAATAAGAAAATCCCTTCAGGAGGCTCCCAGTCAAATATGAACAACTTTGAGCGGCCAAACTCCCGCTACCACAGCAGACTATAAATTTACCTCTGTAAATCCTGCGCTCCTACAGCGCACACAAAAAACCTTGCGCTCTCAGCAGCGCAATAAATCACTTATAGGCAGACTCCGATGTTGCTGCCAAAAAAATACGGACATGGCGGTGCCGTAGCCAGACAGAGTAAAACTCAAAATTAATAGAGTTATACTCACCCTTCCAGCTGACGACACCCCACTCCTGGTACCATGACTGTAAGGTCCCTGACCGCCGATCTTAGATTTAGTAATCCGTGGGAGCCCTCCTACCAGGACAAAGGCGTATACGGGGACAAGAAAGACACAGCTCCAAGGGAAGTTCAAACTTGTCCAGTTTATTCTTACGTGATCATAGAATTTATACCACTCGTGTACGTACAGAGACAAAGGAATCATTATAAAATAAAGATGGAGTAGAACCTCATTATCTACAAGGATGGCCTTCAAGGATGGCTAATGCGGGAATGCTGGAGACTCAGCTGTGTGATTGCAAAGCCCAGAAAGAGGATCTGGATCAGTGCCTACAGGTACAGGCTAAAGCTATGGAGCAGCTTCAGGCCCAACTAACAGTCAGACTGAGAGAAAGCTTCTGAGGGATCAGAACTTTGAGATAAAAGTTGAGAGAGATTCCCTGCAGCAAAGGCTTTATGTGTTACAGGATCAAATATTGCAGGAGGAGCAACAAAGAACCACAGTTCTCCAAGAGATGGAGTCTTTAAAACAGTGTGTTGGTAAGCAGGATGCTGAGATCCAGCTGCTAACGGAGCAGTTGCTACAGCAACAGGAAAAGCTGGAAGATGACATTCAAAAGAAGAATGTGGCTGCACCATCTCCAAGGGCTGAGGAGGCAAGAGGGTTAAATTGTAAAGCCTTATCTTCTGATGAAGTAAGTGATGTGGTTGTGCCAAGACCGGAACCCCAAGCTTTTAAAGTGCCAACAAAGTTATCTGGGGGTGGGTCCCGTACAGACCAGGAAGAGAACCTTGTTGGTAAGATCCCAGTAGGGGTAAGTATACCTCACGGTAAAGAACTGAGTGACTTTGAGCTAGAAAATCCAGTTTGTAATGTGCAGCCAGGTAGGACTCCTCCTGTGGATTCTGATGACCAAAGTCCTGAGGCTGTAAAGCCTTCAGCTAAAGGGTTAATACTGTGTGACTTACAACCAAAAGTAAAGCTGCTGGTGAAAATGACATTGAACTTTCTGATGTGAAAGATCAAGAAGGACTGGGAACAAGACAGAACTGGGGCAGGACTGTTGCACAAATACAAACCGGATTCCAAAAAAGTTGGGACACTAAACAAATTGTGAATAAAAACTGAACGCAATGATGTGGAGGCGCCAACTTGTAATATTTTATTCAGAATAGAACATAAATCACGGAACAAAAGTTTAAACTGAGAAAATGTACCATTTTAAGGGAAAAATATGTTGATTCAGAATTTGATGGTGTCAACAAATCCCAAAAAAGTTGGGACAAGGCCATTTTCCCCACTGTGTGGCACCTCCCCTTCTTCTTACAACTCTCACTGTGTGGCATCTCCCCTTCTTCTTACAACTCTCACTGTGTGGCATCTCCCCTTCTTCTTACAACTCTCACTGTGTGGCATCTCCCCTTCTTCTTACAACTCTCACTGTGTGGCATCTCCCCTTCTTCTTACAACTCTCACTGTGTGGCATCTCCCCTTCTTCTTACAACACTCAACAGACGTCTGGGGACCGAGGAGAGCAGTTTCTCAAGTTTAGGAATAGGAATGCTCTCCCATTCTTGTCTAATACAGGCCTCTAACTGTCCCATCGTCTTGGGCCTTCTTTGTGGCACCTTCCTCTTTATGATGCGCCAAATGTTCTCTATAGGGGAAAGATCTGGGCTGCAGACTGGCCATTTCAGTACCCGGATCCTTCTCCTACGCAGCCATGATGTTGTGATTGATGCAGAATGGGGTCTGGCATTATCTTGTTGAAAAATGCAGGCTCTTCCCTGAAAGAGATGACGTCTGGATGGGAGCATATGTTGTTCTAGAACCTGAATATATTTTTCTGCATTGATGCTGCCTTTCCAGACATGCAAGCTGCCCGTGCCACACGCACTCATGCAACCCCATACCATCAGAGATGCAGGCTTCTGAACTGAGCGTTGATAACAACTTGGGTTGTCCTTGTCCTCTTTGGTCCGGATGACATGGCATCCCAGATTTCCAAAAAGAACTTTGAATCGTGACTCGTCTGACCACAGAACAGTCTTCCATTTTGCCACACTCCATTTTAAATGATCCCTGGCCCAGTGAAAACGCCTGAGCTTGTGGATCTTGCTTAGAAATGGCTTCTTCTTTGCACTGTAGAGTTTCAGCTGGCAACGGCGGATGGCACGGTAGGTTCACTGACAATGGTTTCTGGAAGTATTCCTGAGCCCATTCTGTGATTCCCTTTACAGTAGCATTCCTGTTTGTGGTGCAGTGTTGTTTAAGGGCCCGGAGATCACGGGCATCCAGTATGGTTTTACGGCCTTGACCCTTACGCACAGAGATTGTTCCAGATTCTCTGAATCTTCGGATGATGTTATGCACAGTTGATGATGATAGATGCAAAATCTTTGCAATTTTTCACTGGGTAACACCTTTCTGATATTGCTCCACTATCTTTCTGCGCAACATTGTGGGAATTGGGGATCCTCTCCCCATCTTGGCTTCTGAGAGACACTGCCACTCTGAGAAGCTCTTTTTATACCCAATCATGTTGCCAATTGACCTAATTAGTGTTATTTGCTCTTCCAGCTCTTCGTTATGCTCAAATTTACTTTTTCCAGCCTCTTATTGCTACTTGTCCCAACTTTTTTGGGATTTGTTGACACCATGAAATTCTGAATCAACATATTTTTCCCTTAAAATGGTACATTTTCTCAGTTTAAACTTTTGTTCCGTGATTCATGTTCTATTCTGAATAAAATATTAGAAGTTGGCACCTCCACATCATTGCGTTAAGTTTTTATTCACAATTTGTTTAGTGTCCCAACTTTTTTGGAATCCGGTTTGTATATGACAAATGTTCATGCTCTAGAACTGTGATGCCAGAAAGTAGTGATAAGGAGGTGCCTTACGCAAAGGGACAGTTAGAGACTCGAAAAGTGATGTTTTATTGTCTAACAGTTTCTCTCCGCAGGTTCCAGACCCGGTTGTGTTACAGCAGAGAAGTATTGTAAATGTTGCTTTTGAAAGGAGACTTTAAATTGCTGTGGGGGTCACTAGGTAGGAAAAATGTACCCCAAGCACAGGTGCCCCAAGCTGTAGGGATTCCCAAAATGCATTTGGGTCCACAAAGATGTGGTGAAAGGGATGTTGGGATCACGGTGAGTAAAAATGATCTCACTCCAAGTTCCACTTTGTTAAAGGAGCAAGAGTGTGTGGGACTGAGCTTGAAAAGTGAGAGACAAGCTAAAAATGGTGAAGGTCCTGAAGTAAAAGACCCCAAGTCCCTAGAGCAAGAAAGCAGTAGGATGGCTTATTGCGCTCACTGAAGCAGAGGGGGCGGGGATATGTGGTAGAATGGCCCAACAAATGAGAGAAAAGGTGAGTTGTCCCTTTAAGTTCTCCATAGTGGGAGATGTAGGCTTTAAGGGAGAGGGTGATAAACAGAGAATGGTTTCTCTGTTTAAAGGGTTTTGCTGCCTGGCCCTGGAAGTTATAGGGTTCTGGATAGAACAAGCGGATCAGGTGATCCATTCCAGTAGTCCTGCTCACCTATTGGAGCTTACGTGCCACAGGAAGGCTGTCCTGTAGAAAGGTATTTAATTGTTTGGAATGATGTGTAACAGTCTCTCAGAGCGGGGCAGAGAGCAGGAAGGAGACCTCTCTGTGTTAGGGCTCCCAGAGGGGCCGGGGGGGCTTCCTGCCACTGCAAGGAGCAGAGGGAGCCCAGACTTGAGAAAGCTGCCAAGAGTCTGAGGATCTAAGGAGCTGAGAGGAAAGCCAGGAGGCTGAGCTAATTCCCCAGAAGTGTTGTACAGGGGTGACCCCAACATTTGTGTTTTCCCACTGGGAGTGCACAAGGGGCCCAGGTTAGTGAGGGAACTAATGTGTGAAGGGAGCACCCCGAGGGCACGATTTATTTTTATGATTTGTTTTGTATGCTGAAATGGGCCCCTGTGTAAATAAACTGCCTTAAAGCTGAGAAAGTGTCTGTCCTGGATCCCGCTAGTTTACATTCTATACAATAATATACATACACAAAAAGATAGAAAGATTGCCAGTGCTTAGTTTGCCTTTAAAAATAATTTTTACAAAAAAATGAGGCATTAGTACCACACTTTGGCCAAAATATGTAAGCTCACGTGCCACGTCAAGGCCCCTCATTGTACGTGAGTCCTACACTAATGACATTGAGTCTGTGATGCAATTAAAATAAAGTCCCCCAGCAAACAATGTGAGTGAGTAGTGAGACCCCGTTGCACCTTTAGCTCAGAGGCTCCAATGAGAAGGCAGGTTTAACCCCAGCTCAGTAGCATATACATGAAAGGGATTCATTAGTGTAAAGGCTACAGGGCAGCTAGAAGCAAAATTTGGCTGCAATTTGTACACAAAACACAGAAAGAAATTGCCAGCGCTCGGTCTAACCCACGCTAAAGCACTGACCAGTTTAGTTTAAAGGCAAACTAAGCGCTGGCAATCTTTCTTTCTCTTTGTCTATAATTAATGGCTTTTTATCATTTCTAGCAGCTGGTCAACTCCAGAATGTGGGTTAGTCTGAGCGCTGGCGATTTCTCTCTGTGTTTAATTATATACATACAGTCTGCTCAGAACTAAATTCCCAGCCTGCCTCACAGGTAACTCGTCTTTTTTAAAACTAACAAATTCCTACTTTCCCATAATACCTGCTTATAATTTACTTTCCCCAAACTCGTTAACCCAAAAGCTATTACCATAAATGTGTCAGGGGCAGGCACTGGTGCTAACATTTCCCAAGTGCTAATATTTCCCAAGTGCTAGGAAGGGAAATGGCAGTTAAACAAGGCAGTGCTAATGTTTCCCAAGTGCTAGGAAGGAAAATGGCAGTTAAACAAGGCAGTGCTAATATTTCCCAAGTGCTAGAAGGGAAAATGGCAGTTAAACAAGGCAGTGCTAATGTTTCCCAAGTGCTAGGAAGGAAAATGGCAGTTAAACAAGGCAGTGCTAATATTTCACAAGTGCTAGGAAGGAAAATGGCAGTTAAACAAGGCAGTGCTATTTTTTCCCAAGGGCTAGGAAGAAGGAAAATGGCAGTTAAACAAGGCAGTGCTAATATTTCCCAAGTGCTAGGAAGGAAAATGGCAGTTAAACAAGGCAGTGCTAATATTTCCCAAGTGCTAGGAAGAAGGAAAATGGCAGTTAAACAAGGCAGTGCTAATATTTCCCAAGTGCTAGGAAGGAAAATGGCAGTTAAACAAGGCAGTGCTAATATTTCCCGAGTGCTAGGAAGGAAAATGGCAGTTAAACAAGGCAGTGCTAACATTTCCCAAGTGCTAGGAAGGAAAATGGCAGTTAAACAAGGCAGTGCTAATGTTTCCCAAGTGCTAGGAAGGAAAATGGCAGTTAAACAAGGCAGTGCTAATATTTCCCAAGTGCTAGGAAAAAGGAAAATGGCAGTTAAACAAGGCAGTGCTAATATTTCCCAAGTGCTAGGAAGAAGGAAAATGGCAGTTAAACAAGGCAGTGCTAATATTTCCCGAGTGCTAGGAAGGAAAATGGCAGTTAAACAAGGCAGTGCTAACATTTCCCAAGTGCTAGGAAGGAAAATGGCAGTTAAACAAGGCAGTGCTAATATTTCCCAAGTGCTAGGAAGAAGGAAAATGGCAGTTAAACAAGGCAGTGCTAATATTTCCCGAGTGCTAGGAAGAAGGAAAATGGCAGTTAAACAAGGCAGTGCTAATATTTCCCAAGTACTAGGAAGGGAAATGGCAGTTAAACAAGGCAGTGTTAATATTTCCCAAGTGCTAGGAAGGGAAATGGCAGTTAAACAAGGCAGTGCTAACATTTCCCAAGTGCTAGGAAGAAGGAAAATGGCAGTTAAACAAGGCAGTGCTAATATTTCCCAAGTGCTAGGAAGGAAAATGGCAATTAAACAAGGCAGTGCTAATATTTTCCGAGTGCTAGGAAGGGAAATGGCAGTTAAACAAGGCAGTGCTAATATTTCCCAAGTGCTAGGAAGGGATTTTTGCAGTTGTATTTGGTTGCAGCACAGAGCAACACCTAGGAGCTAAAGCATTTTTCGTAAGTACTTTATACAAAGTTCACCAATAATTTTTCATTTTTGAACGTATGTTCTGTGCTTGGGTGAACTTGTATTATCAGCTTAAGGGCTGTTAAAATGCTTGGGTCAGTGGATGCAAAGACCAGTTCGACATTTGCCTATAGTGAAATGGATTTGGAGCGTATATTGTGTCAAGATGACCAATTGAAATTAAATTTTGCAGTTGGCGATACAGAGGAATCTGCATTTGCACTTTTGCAGCTTGAGAAAAGACTGTTACATTTAAGATTACATCGTTCAACATTGACGGAGTATGTTCGCAATGGCAAAATTCCTAGAGGCTTAAGAGTGAGTAACAAACCAAACTTATGCATTAATAACCCTTTAATGGCCACAAGGTGGCAAGAAATTTGTAATAAATGCTCAATAGACTTTATGTTACTCACTATTGAATGCCTAGATACTGAGATAAATGACTTGAAACTTGATATTGCCACTGCCAAAACAGGAGTGATATGTGCTGTTGGTAATGCCAGGGCGGAAGTGACGTTTGCAGACCACGTTGGAACGCTTGCACGACTACAGGAGGAGGTCACGGAGAGGAAACGGCGCAAGTACCAGCGCGATTGCAGGGACTACGAGATGGGTCGTGTCTATAATTGGAGAGAGGAGCGCGTTTGGCAGCGTCGGAAGAGGGCAGCAGATGGGTCGCCAGCCCTGGTGAGTGAGAGGCGCAGGGATGTCGGAAAGTACCCGGTAATGAGGGAACAAGCTGCAGGATCTCGTGATTATAATCAACGCAGACCCCAGCGTACCGCAAGGAAACCTCACTACAGCATAAGCAATACCAATTCCTCAGCATACACCAGTACTGAAGAGGAGGAGTATCTACCAGGAAAAAGTTCTGCACATTTTTTAGGGGAACCACCCAACAGAAGTATGGCTATTACGAGAAGGAGAAATCCACGGCACCCCATTCCCAGAGAAGCTTATCCTCAGAGGGAACGCAGCACCAGCAGCAGGAGGTAAATAGCCTGGTTGTTAACTTATCCTCCAGCACTTTAACTGAGTTTGAACTGTCAGTTATTAATAAGGGACTGGGTTTTGTACCTGATTATTTCACTGAATTTTTTGATTGGGAAGTAGACTTTTTTAGGTTTATTAGATCCCTTAAGATAAAAATGTGTTTTACTGAGACCCAAACAGGGACCCAGGTCCAATATCCGGGTCTTAAAAAGAAAAGTAATTATTTACCTGATGTCACAAGTGTGTCTTTGGATACTTTTGTCAAAGTGGTAACTAATGAAGTTAAAGATATTTGGGATAATGATATAGGAACCAAATATCACCCCAATCTCACTAAAAGGGAACGACATGCACTGATTACTCTCAAAAATAACCACAACATTATAATTAAAAAGGCAGATAAGGGGGGAGCGGTGGTGGTCCTAGATAGAGACAAATATAATGAAGAAGTAATGCGGTTATTGAATATCCAGGGGCACTATTGTACTATAGACTCAGATCCCACGGGCAAGATTAAAAATACTATAGATACAATGGTTTATGATGCATTCCTTATGGGCACTATTGATAAGAGTACCAGGGATTTTCTTACTACAGAATTTCCTAAAATTCCATTATTATATATACTGCCCAAGATTCATAAAACTTTAATTAATCCTCCAGGTAGACCAATTGTGTCAGGTGTGGGTTCAGTCCTTGAACCACTTTCTAAATTTGTTGATTTTCACTTGCAAAAATTGGTCAGCAATTTACCCACCTGCCTTAAAGATACTACCGATTTATTAAATAAATTGAATGCTTTGGGTCCATTGGAAGGTGACATTATCCTCTGTAGTATTGATATTGAAAGCCTTTTTACATCAATACCACAGGAGGAGGCTCTAAGTTGTGTGGAAAACGCACTATTGGATACAAATTTATCTAATGCCCTGATTAACTTTATTCTGGACTGCCTTGAAATAGTGTTAAAGAAAAACTATTTCATGTACGATGGGCAATTTTTCTGGCAGCAACAAGGCACGTCAATGGGGTCAGCGGTCGCGCCATCCCTTGCCAACCTTTTTGTTTATGAGTTGGAGAAAAAATTGTTTCTTAACAAGACCTATTTACCATATATTAAACAGTATTTCAGGTATGTGGATGATACCTTAATTTTATGGGTTGGTCCGATTGGTAAATTTGAGCAAATGGTATCTGAAGCAAATAAATCACACCCAACGGTTAAATTCACTTTTGAGACCTCTACTACTGAGATTAATTTTCTTGACGTCAACATTAAATTGGATGGTAATAAACTAGTCACAGGGCTATATCGCAAAAAAATGGATAGGAATAACCTTTTGCATATCAGGAGCTGCCACCACCCCCTTACATTGAAAGCAATACCTAAGGGTCAGTATATTCGGGCAAGGAAAATCGCTTCTAATGACTCTTTGTATAGAGATGCTGCTAATGATTTGACAAAGCGTTTTATGGATAGGGGTTACCCCAAACAAAAATTAGAACATGTCGCTAATGAGGTTGGTAAGTTGCCTCGTGAGCAATTATTAAAGCCTAAATCTCATATTTGTAATGACAATAGAATGACTTTTGTGGGGAAATTTGATAAGAAAAGCCGGAAAATAGAAAATGTGATTAGAAAGTACTGGCCCATATTACAATCAGATACAAAACATGGCAGTTTATTCAGCAAGCTTCCTAGGTTTGCGTATAAAAGAGGTTCGTCTCTTAAGGACATTTTATGTCCAACACAATCATTTAGTACAAAGACATTGTTTGAAGGCAAACCTAAGATAGGCACTTTTCCATGTATGGAATGCAATTGCTGCAGTTCCATTATTAAGGGGTCTAACATACACCATCCACTAAGTGGAGTGGAAATCCCTTTAAAAGCATCTGCCACTTGTAAGAGCAAGTTTGTGATATATGTATTAAAGTGCCCGTGCGGAATGCTATACGTGGGAAAAACCTTCCGTCCGGTTAATACACGTATAAAAGAGCATAAGAACTATATTCGGAATTTTAAGAAGGATTCTTACACGGATACATCTGTGTCACGGCACTTTATTGATAATAAGCACAGTGCCTGTCAGTTAAAATGGAAAGTGTTGGAGGTGGTACAAAAACCTGTAAGAGGTGGGGATTGGAAGAAGCTGCTATTACAAAGAGAGGCTGGTGGATAAGGCGCCTAGACTGTGTCATGCCCAGAGGTATGAATGAACAATATAGTTTACTCTGTTTCCTGTAGGTTCAATTATGTATTGTCCACTCTATTTTTCAGGTGAATAAAGTTAGCCAGCTAGTCGTTGCGAAACACGGATTTCCTACTGTATAAAAATAAAAAAAATAAAAAAATTGGTATGGGTGAGTCACCTATTACAGGAGATAGAGATATATAATAAGGCCGGCCTGTTAAAAGTAATACTTCATTAGTAACTTTTTGCATATTTTGCAGCTTATTGTATCCATTTTGTAACAATAATTTTTACGTAAATGATTTGAAAATGTTGCATTTAAACATGTATAGGCAATTTCAATATATAAAGGATTACATTACCCTGGATAGGCCCTGTATGGGCAGTTTCCTATCATTGGTGTGGTTAGACACGTGTAAACGTGCAGTGGCCCCCAGGAGTGTTTCTTGTGGATTCGGTTCAACTGGACCTCCCTTCCTCTTTTATGGAACTGTTTTTAATGGATTTCCAAGGACATTGGATCAACACTTACGGACTTAGTATTTGGACTGTTTGCTTTATTCACTTTGCACTTGTTTTTGATTATCTTATAAATTATTATCTTTTATGCTATTTTAACAAACCTAAACAAATCTATGCACATTGTGGCATTATTTATGCTAATTGCTGCACTATCACTTTAATGTTAATGTATAATGAAACATTACCATATTTAACTATAGCATTTTTTACACAAGGTATATTATATAATGACCCTTCACTTATGTTTAACTTGTTAACTTATTATACTATCACTTTAAGAATGTTTCCTGAAATGCTGTGTGCTTGGTGGGTCATAGGTCAATTTGGCTTTAAATGAGATCACATGGTTATGGTCTTTGTACACTTGATAAAGGGTATTAACCCGAAACATGTCGTGTTACCACTACCCATAATAAATGTTTTGCAGTTAATCTGCTGGAGCTTTTTTTTTTCCTATTTTTGGATTTTTGCTAGGAAAGGAAATGGCAGTTAAACAAGGCAGTGCTAATATTTCCCAAGTGCTAGGAAGGAAAATGGCAGTTAAACAAGGCAGTGCTAATATTTCCCAAGTGCTAGGAAGGGAAATGGCAGTTAAACAAGGCAGTGCTAATATTTCCCAAGTGCTAGGAAGAAGGAAAATGGCAGTTAAACAAGGCAGTGCTAATATTTCCCAAGTGCCAGGAAGGGAAATGGCAGTTAAACAAGGCAGTGCTAATATTTCCCAAGTGCTAGGAAGGGAAATGGCAGTTAAACAAGGCAGTGCTAATATTTCCCGAGTGCTAGGAAGGAAAATGGCAGTTAAACAAGGCAGTGCTAACATTTCCCAAGTGCTAGGAAGGAAAATGGCAGTTAAACAAGGCAGTGCTAATATTTCCCAAGTGCTAGGAAGGAAAATGGCAGTTAAACAAGGCAGTGCTAATGTTTCCCAAGTGCTAGGAAGGAAAATGGCAGTTAAACAAGGCAGTGCTAATATTTCCCAAGGGCTAGGAAGAAGGAAAATGGCAGTTAAACAAGGCAGTGCTAATATTTCCCAAGTGCAAGGAAGGGAAATGGCAGTTAAACAAGGCAGTGCTAATATTTCCCAAGTGCAAGGAAGGAAAATAGCAATTAAACAAGGCAGTGCTAATATTTCCCAAGTGCTAGGAAGAAGGAAAATGGCAGTTAAACAAGGCAGTGCTAATATTTCCCAAGTGCTAGGAAGGAAAATGGCAGTTAAACAAGGCAGTGCTAATATTTCCCAAGTGCTAGGAAGGAAAATGGCAGTTAAACAAGACAGTGCTAATATTTCCCAAGTGCTAGGAAGGAAAATGGCAGTTAAACAAGGCAGTGCTAATGTTTCCCAAGTGCTAGGAAGGGAAATGGCAGTTAAACAAGGCAGTGCTAATATTTCCCAAGTGCTAGGAAGAAGGAAAATGGCAGTTAAACAAGGCAGTGCTAATATTTCCCAAGTGCTAGGAAGGGAAATGGCAGTTAAACAAGGCAGTGCTAATATTTCCCAAGTGCTAGGAAGAAGGAAAATGGCAGTTAAACAAGGCAGTGCTAATATTTCCCAAGTGCCAGGAAGGGAAATGGCAGTTAAACAAGGCAGTGCTAATATTTCCCAAGTGCTAGGAAGGGAAATGGCAGTTAAACAAGGCAGTGCTAATATTTCCCGAGTGCTAGGAAGGAAAATGGCAGTTAAACAAGGCAGTGCTAACATTTCCCAAGTGCTAGGAAGGAAAATGGCAGTTAAACAAGGCAGTGCTAATATTTCCCAAGTGCTAGGAAGGAAAATGGCAGTTAAACAAGGCAGTGCTAATGTTTCCCAAGTGCTAGGAAGGAAAATGGCAGTTAAACAAGGCAGTGCTAATATTTCCCAAGGGCTAGGAAGAAGGAAAATGGCAGTTAAACAAGGCAGTGCTAATATTTCCCAAGTGCAAGGAAGGGAAATGGCAGTTAAACAAGGCAGTGCTAATATTTCCCAAGTGCAAGGAAGGAAAATAGCAATTAAACAAGGCAGTGCTAATATTTCCCAAGTGCTAGGAAGAAGGAAAATGGCAGTTAAACAAGGCAGTGCTAATATTTCCCAAGTGCTAGGAAGGAAAATGGCAGTTAAACAAGGCAGTGCCAATATTTCCCAAGTGCTAGGAAGGAAAATGGCAGTTAAACAAGGCAGTGCTAATGTTTCCCAAGTGCTAGGAAGGAAAATGGCAGTTAAACAAGGCAGTGCTAATATTTCCCAAGTGCTAGGAAGAAGGAAAATGGCAGTTAAACAAGGCAGTGCTAATATTTCCCAAGTTCTAGGAAGGAAAATGGCAGTTAAACAAGGCAGTGCTAATATTTCCCAAGTGCTAGGAAGAAGGAAAATGGCAGTTAAACAAGGCAGTGCTAATATTTCCCAAGTTCTAGGAAGGAAAATGGCAGTTAAACAAGGCAGTGCTAATATTTCCCGAGTGCTGAGAAGGAAAATGGCAGTTAAACAAGGCAGTGCTAACATTTCCCAAGTGCTAGGAAGGAAAATGGCAGTTAAACAAGGCAGTGCTAATATTTCCCAAGTGCTAGGAAGGGAAATGGCAGTTAAACAAGGCAGTGCTAATATTTCCCAAGTGCTAGGAAGAAGGAAAATGGCAGTTAAACAAGGCAGTGCTAATATTTCCCAAGTGCTAGGAAGAAGGAAAATGGCAGTTAAACAAGGCAGTGCTAATATTTCCCAAGTGCTAGGAAGAAGGAAAATGGCAGTTAAACAAGGCAGTGCTAATATTTCCCAAGTTCTAGGAAGGAAAATGGCAGTTAAACAAGGCAGTGCTAATATTTCCCGAGTGCTGAGAAGGAAAATGGCAGTTAAACAAGGCAGTGCTAACATTTCCCAAGTGCTAGGAAGGAAAATGGCAGTTAAACAAGGCAGTGCTAATATTTCCCAAGTGCTAGGAAGGAAAATGGCAGTTAAACAAGGCAGTGCTAATATTTCCCAAGTGCTAGGAAGGAAAATGGCAGTTAAACAAGACAGTGCTAATATTTCCCAAGTGCTAGGAAGGAAAATGGCAGTTAAACAAGGCAGTGCTAATGTTTCCCAAGTGCTAGGAAGGAAAATGGCAGTTAAACAAGGCAGTGCTAATATTTCCCAAGTGCTAGGAAGAAGGAAAATGGCAGTTAAACAAGGCAGTGCTAATATTTCCCAAGTTCTAGGAAGGAAAATGGCAGTTAAACAAGGCAGTGCTAATATTTCCCAAGTGCTAGGAAGAAGGAAAATGGCAGTTAAACAAGGCAGTGCTAATATTTCCCAAGTTCTAGGAAGGAAAATGGCAGTTAAACAAGGCAGTGCTAATATTTCCCGAGTGCTGAGAAGGAAAATGGCAGTTAAACAAGGCAGTGCTAACATTTCCCAAGTGCTAGGAAGGAAAATGGCAGTTAAACAAGGCAGTGCTAATATTTCCCAAGTGCTAGGAAGGGAAATGGCAGTTAAACAAGGCAGTGCTAATATTTCCCAAGTGCTAGGAAGAAGGAAAATGGCAGTTAAACAAGGCAGTGCTAATATTTCCCAAGTGCTAGGAAGAAGGAAAATGGCAGTTAAACAAGGCAGTGCTAATATTTTCCGAGTGCTAGGAAGGAAAATGGCAATTAAACAAGGCAGTGCTAATATTTCCCAAGTGCTAGGAAGAAGGAAAATGGCAGTTAAACAAGGCAGTGCTAATATTTTCCGAGTGCTAGGAAGGAAAATGGCAATTAAACAAGGCAGTGCTAATATTTCCCAAGTGCTAGGAAGGGAAATGGCAGTTAAACAAGGCAGTGCTAATATTTCCCAAGTGCTAGGAAGGGAAATGGCAGTTAAACAAGGCAGTGCTAATATTTCCCAAGTGCTAGGAAGAAGGAAAATGGCAGTTAAACAAGGCAGTGCTAATATTTCCCGAGTGCTAGGAAGGGAAATGGCAGTTAAACAAGGCAGTGCTAATATTTCCCAAGTGCTAGGAAGGAAAATGGCAGTTAAACAAGGCAGTGCTAATGTTTCCCAAGTGCTAGGAAGGAAAATGGCAGTTAAACAAGGCAGTGCTAATATTTCCCAAGTGCTAGGAAGAAGGAAAATGGCAGTTAAACAAGGCAGTGCTAATATTTCCCAAGTGCTAGGAAGAAGGAAAATGGTAGTTAAACAAGGCAGTGCTAATATTTCCCAAGTGCTAGGAAGGAAAATGGCAGTTAAACAAGGCAGTGCTAATATTTCCCGAGTGCTAGGAAGGAAAATGGCAGTTAAACAAGGCAGTGCTAACATTTCCCAAGTGCTAGGAAGGAAAATGGCAGTTAAACAAGGCAGTGCTAATATTTCCCAAGTGCTAGGAAGGAAAATGGCAGTTAAACAAGGCAGTGCTAATATTTCCCAAGTGCTAGGAAGGGAAATGGCAGTTAAACAAGGCAGTGCTAATATTTCCCAAGTGCTAGGAAGAAGGAAAATGGCAGTTAAACAAGGCAGTGCTAATATTTCCCAAGTGCTAGGAAGGAAAATGGCAGTTAAACAAGGCAGTGCTAATATTTCCCAAGTGCTAGGAAGGAAAATGGCAGTTAAACAAGGCAGTGCTAACATTTCCCAAGTGCTAGGAAGGAAAATGGCAGTTAAACAAGGCAGTGCTAATATTTCCCAAGTGCTAGGAAGGAAAATGGCAGTTAAACAAGGCAGTGCTAATATTTCCCAAGTGCTAGGAAGGGAAATGGCAGTTAAACAAGGCAGTGCTAATATTTCCCAAGTGCTAGGAAGAAGGAAAATGGCAGTTAAACAAGGCAGTGCTAATATTTCCCGAGTGCTAGGAAGAAGGAAAATGGCAGTTAAACAGAACGTCTTGGAGCTGATAGAGAATCCTCACTGACTGTATCAGCAATACATTTACTGCAAAGCTTCCTGCTAAAGGTAGCTGCTAGTTCCTAGTGGCGAATGGGCCGCGCGTCACGTCTCCAACACGTAACTTTCTGCGCCTTTTTCAAATGACTGCTCATGGGTGAGTGCGCTCCTGCTCTCTCGGGCACAGTGCTGAGTGAGTATTGGGTTGCTATGGAGAGGATGGCTTGTTACAGGTAGTGGCACAGTGCTGAGTGAGTATTGGGTTGCTATGGAGAGGATGGCTGGTTACAGGTAGTGGCACAGTGCTGAGTGAGTATTGGGTTGCTATGGAGAGGATGGCTGGTTACAGGTAGTGGCACAGTGCTGAGTGAGTATTGGGTTGCTATGGAGAGGATGGCTGGTTACAGGGAGTGGCACAGTGCTGAGTGAGTATTGGGTTGCTATGGAGAGGATGGCTGGTTACAGGTAGTGGCACAGTGCTGAGTGAGTATTGGGTTGCTATGGAGAGGATGGCTGGTTACAGGTAGTGGCACAGTGCTGAGTGAGTATTGGGTTGCTATGGAGAGGATGGCTGGTTACAGGTAGTGGCACAGTGCTGAGTGAGTATTGGGTTGCTATGGAGAGGATGGCTGGTTACAGGTAGTGGCACAGTGCTGAGTGAGTATTGGGTTGCTATGGAGAGGATGGCTTGTTACAGGTAGTGGCACAGTGCTGAGTGAGTATTGGGTTGCTATGGAGAGGATGGCTGGTTACAGGTAGTGGCACAGTGCTGAGTGAGTATTGGGTTGCTATGGAGAGGATGGCTGGTTACAGGTAGTGGCACAGTGCTGAGTGAGTATTGGGTTGCTATGGAGAGGATGGCTGGTTACAGGTAGTGGCACAGTGCTGAGTGAGTATTGGGTTGCTATGGAGAGGATGGCTGGTTACAGGTAGTGGCACAGTGCTGAGTGAGTATTGGGTTGCTATGGAGAGGATGGCTGGTTACAGGTAGTGGCACAGCGCTGAGTGAGTATTGGGTTGCTATGGAGAGGATGGCTGGTTACAGGTAGTGGCACAGTGCTGAGTGAGTATTGGGTTGCTATGGAGAGGATGGCTGGTTACAGGTAGTGGCACAGTGCTGAGTGAGTATTGGGTTGCTATGGAGAGGATGGCTGGTTACAGGGAGTGGCACAGTGCTGAGTGAGTATTGGGTTGCTATGGAGAGGAGGGCTGGTTACAGGTAGTGGCACAGTGCTGAGTGAGTATTGGGTTGCTATGGAGAGGATGGCTGGTTACAGGTAGTGGCACAGTGCTGAGTGAGTATTGGGTTGCTATGGAGAGGATGATTTGTTACAGGTAGTGGCACAGCGCTGAGTGAGTATTGGGTTGCTATGGAGAGGATGGCTGGTTACAGGTAGTGGCACAGTGCTGAGTGAGTATTGGGTTGCTATGGAGAGGATGGCTGGTTACAGGTAGTGGCACAGTGCTGAGTGAGTATTGGGTTGCTATGGAGAGGATGGCTGGTTACAGGGAGTGGCACAGTGCTGAGTGAGTATTGGGTTGCTATGGAGAGGATGGCTGGTTACAGGGAGTGGCACAGTGCTGAGTGAGTATTGGGTTGCTATGGAGAGGATGGCTGGTTACAGGGAGTGGCACAGCGCTGAGTGAGTATTGGGTTGCTATGGAGAGGATGGCTGGTTACAGGGAGTGGCACAGCGCTGAGTGAGTATTGGGTTGCTATGGAGAGGATGGCTGGTTACAGGGAGTGGCACAGTGCAGGAGTTTATCAGTTGTTGCCTGAATACTGGGGCACTTGCTGGTCTCAGTAAGGTGTGTGCCCTTAATATTAGGGGGTGTTGGAGCCTGCTTATATGTGGGGTGCTTGTATTTTTGGGGTTAAGGGTGCTGATGAGTTTTGGGGTGTGAATTTTTATTTTTGTTTAACCCTTTAAGTGCCAGCCGAATTCGTCATTTCGGTTCCCCCCAGTGCCAGACGTTTTTTAAGCATTTTGTACTCATTCACTTTAACAATGTTTTTTGGTAGGAAAACCTCCACGAAACTAGGGAAATTATATATCGTTTTTTTCGTCACTAATTGGGCTTCGACATACATACCAAATTTTATAACTTTTCTGGAGATATGATGTGTATTTTGGGTGAAATATGTAAAAAAAAAATAAAATTATGAAAAATTTCTGTATATTTTGAGGTTTTTTTCCATAGAAAAGTTAATTTTACTCACTTTTTTTTATTGTTTGTAAAAGCCCTGATACTCCCAATTCCAACGATACCAAATATGTGGTGGTACCCCACAGTTCCTGTCCAGAAGTAACCCCCAAACTAAGGCAATACTTAGTACAATATCACACCAGAACAAAGCAGAAAAGCGCTTGTAACAGTTAATGCAGCATAACTTATATGTAAATCTAAAATATCCCCTCATGTTTGGTATCTTTAGAAACTACAGACCTTCAGGTTTCTAGGTGCAATGTAGTTTTCACTCAAAAGCCAAATACCTTTTGTCAGTGCATTGTGAAATTTGGAACTTTTTATGACATTTTTTTTTTTTTTCTAAAACGTAAACTTGGACGCATGATCAAATGTGGATTTGACAAAAAAAAATCTCATAAAAATTTTCTAGCAAAGGCATATTTGAAAGACAAACTTCTCCTGAATAAAATGATGCCCCATATGTATGGGTGCACATAAAGACATGGGCACCAAACACTCCAAAGCAGGGGCAATGCACAAGGGCAATTACAGCTAAAAATGTGGGGGCTGCGCTCTATGTGCACTTCCTGCAGTTTTTCAGTGTTAACCCCCCCTACCTGTGAAATAACCCCCACAAACTATATATTTCTGAAAAGTGCACACCTTCAGCTATTCAGAGACGCCACTCTCCTCTTTCTACATGGAAAATTGTGGCCGCAGTCCCTTGCAGAAGTTAGCGCTTTGGTCAGAAATCAAGGAAAAACCAGATACAAACCTAGATTTCTCCCCAAAATCTCCATGGCAACTACCAAAAACTTACTAACCATCAATCTGCAAGTTCCCCTGAATAAAACGATACCCCATATGTATGGGTGCACATAAAGACGTGGCCACCAAATGCCCCCAAACAGGGGCAATGCATAAGGGCAATTTCAGTTGAAATTTTGGGGGCTGCGCTCTATGTGCACTACCTGCAGTTTTTCAGTGTTAACCCCCCCTACCTGTGAAATAACCCCCACAAACTATATATTTCTGAAAAGTGCACACCTTCAGCTATTCAGAGACACCACTCTTCTCTTTCTACATGGAAAATTGTGGCCGCAGTCCCTTGCAGAAGTCAGCGCTTTGGTCAGAAATCAAGGAAAAACCAGATAAAAAACCTAGATTTCTCCCCAAAATCTCCATGGCAACTACCAAAAACTTACTAACCATCAATCTGCAAGTTCCCCTGAATAAAACGATACCCCATATGTATGGGTGCACATAAAGACGTGGCCACCAAATGCCCCAAAACAGGGGGCAATGCATAAGGGCAATTTCAGTTGAAATTTTGGGGGCTGCGCTCTATGTGCACTACCTGCAGTTTTTCAGTGTTAACCCCCCCTACCTGTGAGATAACCCCCACAATCTATATATTTACGAAATGTGCACACCTTCAGCTATTCAGAGACACCACTCTTCTCTTTCTACATGGAAAATTGTGGCCGCAGTCCCTTGCAGAAGTTAGCGCTTTGGTCAGAAATCAAGGAAAAACTAGATACAAACCTAGATTTCTCCCCAAAATCTCCATGGCAACTACCAAAAACTTACTAACCATCAATCTGCAAGTTCCCCTGAATAAAACGATACCCCATATGTATGGGTGCACATAAAGACGTGGCCACCAAATGCCCCCAAACAGGGGCAATGCATAAGGGGGGGCTGTGCTCTATCTGCAGTTATTTAGTCTAAACACCCCCATACCTGTGAAATAACCCCCGCAAACTATATATTTCTGAAAAGTGCACACCTTCAGCTATTCAGAGACGCCACTCTCCTCTTTCTACATGGAAAATTGTGGCCGCAGTCCCTTGCAGAAGTTAGCGCTTTGGTCAGAAATCAAGGAAAAACCAGATACAAACCTAGATTTCTCCCCAAAATCTCCATGGCAACTACCAAAAACTTACTAACCATCAATCTGCAAGTTCCCCTGAATAAAACGATACCCCATATGTATGGGTGCACATAAAGACGTGGCCACCAAATGCCCCAAACAGGGGCAATGCATAAGGGCAATTTCAGTTGAAATTTTGGGGGCTGCGCTCTATGTGCACTACCTGCAGTTTTTCAGTGTTAACCCCCCCTACCTGTGAGATAACCCCCACAATCTATATATTTACGAAAAGTGCACACCTTCAGCTATTCAGAGACGCCACTCTTCTCTTTCTACATGGAAAATTGTGGCCGCAGTCCCTTGCAGAAGTCAGCGCTTTGGTCAGAAATCAAGGAAAAACCAGATACAACCCTAGATTTTTGGTCAGAAATCAAGGAAAAACCAGATAAAAACCTAGATTTCTCCCCAAAATCTCCATGGCAACTACCAAAAACTTACTAAACCTCAATTTGCAAGTTCCCCTGAATAAAACGATACCCCATATGTATGGGTGCACATAAAGACGTGGCCACCAAATGCCCCCAAACAGGGGCAATGCATAAGGGGGGGCTGTGCTCTATCTGCAGTTATTTAGTCTAAACACCCCCATACCTGTGAAATAACCCCCGCAAACTATATATTTCTGAAAAGTGCACACCTTCAGCTATTCAGAGACGCCACTCTCCTCTTTCTACATGGAAAATTGTGGCCGCAGTCCCTTGCAGAAGTTAGCGCTTTGGTCAGAAATCAAGGAAAAACCAGATACAAACCTAGATTTCTCCCCAAAATCTCCATGGCAACTACCAAAAACTTACTAACCATCAATCTGCAAGTTCCCCTGAATAAAACGATACCCCATATGTATGGGTGCACATAAAGACGTGGCCACCAAATGCCCCCAAACAGGGGCAATGCATAAGGGCAATTTCAGTTGAAATTTTGGGGGCTGCGCTCTATGTGCACTACCTGCAGTTTTTCAGTGTTAACCCCCCCTACCTGTGAGATAACCCCCACAATCTATATATTTACGAAAAGTGCACACCTTCAGCTATTCAGAGACGCCACTCTTCTCTTTCTACATGGAAAATTGTGGCCGCAGTCCCTTGCAGAAGTCAGCGCTTTGGTCAGAAATCAAGGAAAAACCAGATACAAACCTAGATTTCTCCCCAAAATCTCCATGGCAACTACCAAAAACTTACTAACCATCAATCTGCAAGTTCCCCTGAATAAAACGATACCCCATATGTATGGGTGCACATAAAGACGTGGCCACCAAATGCCCCCAAACAGGGGCAATGCATAAGGGCAATTTCAGTTGAAATTTTGGGGGCTGCGCTCTATGTGCACTACCTGCAGTTTTTCAGTGTTAACCCCCCCTACCTGTGAGATAACCCCCACAATCTATATATTTACGAAAAGTGCACACCTTCAGCTATTCAGAGACGCCACTCTTCTCTTTCTACATGGAAAATTGTGGCCGTAGTCCCTTGCAGAAGTCAGCGCTTTGGTCAGAAATCAAGGAAAAACCAGATACAAACCTAGATTTTGGTCAGAAATCAAGGAAAAACCAGATAAAAAACCTAGATTTCTCCCCAAAATCTCCATGGCAACTACCAAAAACTTACTAAACCTCAATTTGCAAGTTCCCCTGAATAAAACGATACCCCATATGTATGGGTGCACATAAAGACGTGGCCACCAAATGCCCCCAAACAGGGGCAATGCATAAGGGCAATTTCAGTTGAAATTTTGGGGGCTGCGCTCTATGTGCACTACCTGCAGTTTTTCAGTGTTAACCCCCCCTACCTGTGAGATAACCCCCACAATCTATATATTTACGAAAAGTGCACACCTTCAGCTATTCAGAGACGCCACTCTTCTCTTTCTACATGGAAAATTGTGGCCGCAGTCCCTTGCAGAAGTCAGCGCTTTGGTCAGAAATCAAGGAAAAACCAGATAAAAAAACCTAGATTTCTCCCCAAAATCTCCATGGCAACTACCAAAAACTTACTAACCATCAATCTGCAAGTTCCCCTGAATAAAACGATACCTATGTCTGGTTGCACATAAGTACATGGCCGCCAAACCTGAAAATGCATAATATTGGGGCTGCACTCTATGCACCCCTTTTTTTTTGCCTGCACCCGAATGAATGGGATACGCTCGGGTGCAGGCACATGTAGCCGATATACGCATGAAAACGCGTGAGAATGCAAAGTCTCGCGTTTTCATGCGTATATCGGCTACACGTGCCTGCACCCGAGCGTATCCCATTCATTCGGGTGCAGGAACAAGTAGCAGGCGTAGGGCTGAATTTTCGGCAAGCGTTTTTCCACTTGCTGAAAAAATCAGCCCTACGCCTCGTGTGGCATCAGCCTAACCCTTGGCAATAGAAACTACCAGAACAATCTTAGCACCTCTGGACCTTTCTAGAACAACTGAAATCAAATGGAATAAAACCACTAAAAGCAATCAAAGAACAATAGTTGCAATGAAATCGGTAAGAGCCCTGGATCCACCAATGTCACTGCAAAAGCAACCTTTTTGGGGCACTAAACACACAATAAAGAACAATGCAAAGATAAAACACCGTAAAATCCAATAAAACCACCTAAACCAACAGAAGAACAATAATTGCAATGAAATCGGTGGTCAGAGCCCTGGATCCACCAACGTCACTGCAAATTCAGCACCAAATAGCAATAAAAAAAGTTACAGTGCAATAGAATAATTCAAAAACAGAAATCAATTATGAAAATGCCAAAAAAACACTAAAATGCAACCAAATAAATCAGATAATTATAGAGCAGATCAGAAATAAAGTTTTAGTAAAAAAAAAGACTGCCAAAGAAAGCAAAGACAGAAAGAAAAGAAAAGAAAGAAAGAAAAAAAAAAAAAAAAAAAAAAAAAAAGTGTAAGTGTAAGTGTGTGTGTAAGTGTCTGTGTGTGCTTGGGAAAGTTGTAAATAAGTGTGTATGTGTACAAAAGTGTAATAATGACAAAGATAGAAGAAAAAATGCAAAAAAAAAAAAAAAAAATTTTTTTAGACAGTTGAGATAGAAATAAGCAAAATAAACAGTGGTAGAGAGTTGTAGTTCAGCTTACCCAAGGCAGGCAGACGATCAGGGGCGATCAGGGGCGATCAATCCAGCAGGAAGGCAGCAGGGGAGCTCCATCTTGTCCCAAGTGCGCAGCAGGAGTGAGGGAGCCGACAGTAGGCGGCGCTATTTAAAGGGACAGCAGTGGACACGTCATCAACGCGTGTCCACTGCTGTCATTGGCTGGCGACGCGATCGGTGCGGCTGGGGGACCCGGATCGGTAAGTATGTCTTCATTGCTCGTTGCCTAGGGGGATCTGAGGGGTTTACAAGCGCTGCGCTGCTTTAAAAGCGAGCGCAGCGCTTGTAAACCCGACAGTGCCATTGGACGTAGATTCTACGTCCCATGGCACTTTGGTCCCTTGGTACCTGGGACGTAGAATCTACGTCCCTTGGCACTTAAAGGGTTAAGGGTGGTTATTTATATTTTTTCCCGGTTATGTTGACACGCTGCACAATTTTGAGTTATGGGGTGTGCTTATGTTTTTGGTGTGTTAGATAATTTTGGGGGATGTTTTTTTTGTGGGGGGATGTTTTTGTGTGCTTAGACCCGGGATGACATAACGAACGCGTGACGCTAAGCGACTATGTCAGCGACGTAAGGCCTGGGGAGCGTCTCTAACGCGCAACGTTTGGCTCCTGTTTGGCGCATTCTTCAAATTCTATTCGTACATTTAGAGCCGAGTCGGCATCTTCTTCGCTTGGCTCTATACACAGAACCCATGTGAGTCCGGCTCTTAGTGCTTATTGGTGCCTGGGGAACGCTTTACTGAACGCACTAAGTGCTTTTGGCTCTTTTGAGTTGAAATGATTCCCATTTGAAGGGATAGAATAAAATCTGTATTCACTTTTCCTTGTGGGATCTATTTAACAACGTTACTGCAAAGTGACCCCACTGCTACTATAGGCACCATCTCTCCCTACTATACCTGCTATCCCACAGCCCCAGTCCCTTCCCAGAGGCTATTATCCCCCCACTGCTACTATAGGCACCATCTCTCCCTACTATACCTGCTATCCCACAGCCCCAGTCCCTTCCCAGAGGCTATTATCCCCCCACTGCTACTATAGGCACCATCTCTCCCTACTATACCTGCTATCCCACAGCCCCAGTCCCTTCCAAGAGGCTATTATCCCACTGCTACTATAGGCACCATCTCTCCCTACTATACCTGCTATCCCACAGCCCCAGTCCCTTCCCAGAGGCTATTATCCCCCCACTGCTACTATAGGCACCATCTCTCCCTACTATACCTGCTATCCCACAGCCCCAGTCCCTTCCCAGAGGCTATTATCCCCCCACTGCTACTATAGGCACCATCTCTCCCTACTATACCTGCTATTCCCACAGCCCAGTCCCTTCCCAGAGGCTATTATCCCCCCACTGCTACTATAGGCACCATCTCTCCCTACTATACCTGCTATCCACAGCCCCAGTCCCTTCCCAGAGGCTATTATCCCCCCACTGCTACTATAGGCACCATCTCTCCCTACCTATACTGCTATCCCACAGCCCAGTCCCTTCCCAGAGGCTATTAATCCCCCACTGATACTATAGGCACCATCTCTCCTACTAATACCTGCTATCCCACAGCCCCAGTCCCTTCCCAGAGGCTATTATCCCCCCACTGCTACTATAGGCACCATCTCTGCCCTACTATAACCTGCTATCCCACAGCCCCAGTCCCTTCCCCAGAGGCTATTATCCCCCCCACTGCTACTATAGGCACATCCTCTCCCTACTATACCTGCTATCCCACAGCCCCAGTCCTTCCCAAGAGGCTATTATCCCACTGCTACTATAGGCCCAATCTCTCCTACTATACCTGCTATCCACAGCCCCAGTCCTTCCAGAGGCTTTATTATCCCCCACTGCTACTATAGGGCACCATCTCTCCCTACTATAACCTGCTATCCACAGCCCCAGTCCTTCCAGAGGCTATTATCCCCACTGCTTACTATAGGCACCATCCTCCCTACTATATCCTGCTATCCACAGCCCAGTCCTTCCCAGAGGCTATTATCCCCACTGCTACTATAGGCACATCTTCTCCTACTATACCTGCTATCACAGCCCCAGTCCCTTCCCAGAGGCTATTATCCCCACTGCTACTATAGGCACCATCTCTCCCTACTATACCTGCTATCCCACAGCCCCAGTCCCTTCCCAGAGGCTATTAATCCCACTGCTATACTATAGGCACCATCTCTTCCCTACTATACCTGCTATCCCACAGCCCCAGTCCCTTCCCAGAGGCTATTATCCCCCCACTGCTACTATAGGCACCATCTCTCTACTATACCTGCTATCCCACAGCCCAGTCCTTCCAGAGGCTATTATCCCCACTGCTATAGGCACCATCTCTCCCTACTATACCTGCTATCCACAGCCCCAGTCCCTTCCCAGAGGCTATTATCCCCCCACTGCTACTATAGGCACCATCTCTCCCTACTATACCTGCTATCCCACAGCCCCCAGTCCCTTCCAGAGGCTATTATCCCCACTGCTACTATAGGCACCATCTCTCCCTACGTATACCTGCTATCCCACAGCCCAGTCCTTCCCAGAGGCTATTATCCCCACTGCTACTATAGGCACATCTCTCCCTACTATAACCTGCTATCCCCACAGCCCCAGTCCCTTCCCAGAGGCTATTATCCCCACTGCTACTATAGCACCATCTCTCCCTACTATACCTGCTATCCCACAGCCCCAGTCCCCTTCCCAGAGGCTATTATCCCCCCACTGCTACTATAGGCACCATCTCTCCCTACTATACCTGCTATCCCACAGCCCCAGTCCCTTCCCAGAGGCTATTATCCCCACTGCTACTATAGGCACCATCTCTCCTACTATACCTGCTATCCCAAGCCAGTCCCTTCCCAGAGGCTATTATCCCCCACTGCTACTATAGGCACCATCTCTCCTTACTATACCTGCTATCCCACAGCCCCATCCCTTCCCAGAGGCTATTATCCCCACTGCTACTATAGGCACCATCTCTCCCTACTATACCTGCTATCCACAGCCCCAGTCCCTTCCCAGAGGCTATTATCCCACTGCTACTATAGGCACCATCTCTCCCTACTATACCTGCTATCCCACAGCCCCATCCCTTCCCAGAGGCTATTATCCCCCACTGCTACTATAGGCACCATCTCTCCTACTATACCTGCTATCCCACAGCCCCAGTCCCTTCCCAGAGGCTATTATCCCCCACTGCTACTATAGGCACCATCTCTCCTACTATACCTGCTATCCACAGCCCCAGTCCCTTCCCAGAGGCTATTATCCCACTGCTACTATAGGCACCATCTCTCCCTACTATACCTGCTATCCCACAGCCCAGTCCCTTCCCAGAGGCTATTATCCCACTGCTACTATAGGCACCATCTCTCCCTACTATCTGCTATCCACAGCCCCAGTCCTTCCGCAGAGGCTATTATCCCCCACTGCTACTATAGGCACCATCCTCTCCTACTATACCTGCTATCCCACAGCCCCAGCCCTTCCCAGAGGCTATTATCCCACTGTTACTATAGGCACCATCTCTCCCTACTATCACCTGCTATCCCACAGCCCCAGTCCCTTCCCAGAGGCTATTATCCCCACTGCTACTATAGGCACCATCTCTCCCTACTATACCTGCTATCCCACAGCCCAGTCCCTTCCCAGAGGCTATTATCCCCCACTGCTACTATAGGCACCATCTCTCCCTACTATACCTGCTATCCCACAGCCTCCTTCCCTTCCCAGAGGCTATTATCCCACTGCTACTATAGGCACCATCTCTCCCTACTATACCTGCTATCCCACAGCCCCAGTCCCTTCCCAGAGGCTATTATCCCCTCCACTGCTACTATAGGCACCATCTCTCCCTACTATACTGCTATCCCACAGCCCCAGTCCCTTCCCAGAGGCTATTATCCCCCCGCTGTTACTATAGGCACCATCTCTCCCTACTATACCTGCTATCCCACAGCCCCAGTCCCTTCCCAGAGGCTATTATCCCCCACTGCTACTATAGGCACCATCTCTCCCTACTATACCTGCTATCCCACAGCCCCAGTCCCTTCCCAGAGGCTATTATCCCCCCGCTGTACTATAGGCCACCATCTCTCCCTACTATACCTGCTATCCCACAGCCCCAGTCCCTTTCCCAGAGGCTATTATCCCCCCACTGCTACTATAGGCACCATCTCTCCCTACTATACCTGCTATCCCACAGCCCCAGTCCCTTCCCAGAGGCTATTATCCCCCACTGTTACTATAGGGCACCATCTCTCCCTACTATACCTGCTATCCCACAGCCCCAGTCCCTTCCCCAGAGGCTATTATCACCCCACTGCTACTATAGGCACCATCTCTCCCTACTATACCTGCTATCCCACAGCCCCAGTCCTTCCCAGAGGCTATTATCCCCCACTGCTACTATAGGCACCATCTCTCCCTACTATACCTGCTATCCCACAGCCCCAGTCCCTTCCCAGAGGCTATTATCCCACTGCTACTATAGGCACCATCTCTCCCTACTATACCTGCTATCCCACAGCCCAGTCCCTTCCCAGAGGCTATTATCCCCACTGCTACTATAGGCACCATCTCTCCCTACTATACCTGCTATCCCACAGCCCCAGTCCCTTCCCAGAGGCTATTATCCCCCACTGCTACTATAGGCACCATCTCTCCCTACTATACCTGCTATCCCACAGCCCCAGTCCCTTCCAGAGGCTATTATCCCACTGCTACTATAGGCACCATCTCTCCCTACTATACCTGCTATCCCACAGCCCAGTCCCTTCCCAGAGGCTATTATCCCCCACTGCTACTATAGGCACCATCTCTCCCTACTATACCTGCTATCCCACAGCCCCAGTCCCTTCCCAGAGGCTATTATCCCACTGCTACTATAGGCACCATCTCTCCCTACTATACCTGCTATCCCACAGCCCAGTCCTTCCCAGAGGCTATTATCCCACTGCTACTATAGGCACCATCTCTCCCATACTATACCTGCTATCCCACAGCCCATCCATTCCCAGAGGCTATTATCCCCCTGCTACTATAGGCAATCCATCTTTCCTACTATATCGCATCCCAGAGGCTATTATCCCACTGCTACTATAGGCCCATCTCTCCCTACTATACCTGCTATCCCACAGCCCCAGTCCTCCCAGAGGCTATTATCCCACTGCTACTATAGGCACCATCTCTCCCTACTATACCTGCTATCCCACAGCCCAGTCCCTTCCCAGAGGCTATTATCCCCCACTGCTACTATAGGCACCATCTCTCCCTACTATACCTGCTATCCCACAGCCCCATCCCTTCCAGAGGCTATTATCCCACTGCTCTATAAGGGCACCATTCTCCCTACTAAATACGCTGCTATCCCACAGCCCAAGTCTTCCAGAAGGCCTATTATCCTCACTGCTACTGATAGGCACCATCTCTCCCTACTATACCTGTTATCCACAGCCCCAGTCCCTTCCCAGAGGCTATTATCCCCCCCACTGCTACTAATAGGCACCATCTCTCCTACTATACCTGCTATCCCACAGCCCCAGTCCCTTCCCAGAGGCTATTATCCCCCCACTGCTACTAATAGGCACCATCTCTCCTACATATACCTGCTATCCCACTAGCCCCAGTCCCTTCCCAGAGGCTATTTATCCCCACTGCTACTATAGGCACCATCTCTCCCTAACTATACCTGCTATCCCACAGCCCCAGTCCCTTCCCAGAGGCTATTATCCCCCACTGCTACTATAGCACCATCTCTCCTACTATACCTGCTATCCCACAGCCCCAGTCCCTTCCCAGAGGCTATTATCCCCCCACTGCTACTAATAGGCACCATCTTCTCCCTACTATACCTGCTATCCCACAGCCCCAGTCCCTTCCCAGAGGCTATTATCCCCCCACTGCTACTATAGGCACCATCTCTCCCTACTATACCTGCTATCCCACAGCCCCAGTCCCTTCCCAGAGGCTATTATCCCCCCCACTGCTACTATAGGCACCATCTCTCCCTACTATACCTGCTATCCCACAGCCCCAGTCCCTTCCCAGAGGCTATTATCCCCCACTGCTACTATAGGCACCATCTCTCCCTACTATACCTGCTATCCCACAGCCCCAGTCCCTTCCCAGAGGCTATTATCCCCCCACTGCTACTATAGGCACCATCTCTCCTACTATACCTGCTATCCCACAGCCCCAGTCCCTTCCCAGAGGCTATTATCCCCCCACTGCTACTATAGGCACCATCTCTCCCTACTATACCTGCTATCCCACAGCCCCAGTCCCTTCCCAGAGGCTATTATCCCCCACTGCTACTATAGGCACCATCTCTCCCTACTATACCTGCTATCCCACAGCCCCAGTCCCTTCCCAGAGGCTATTATCCCCCCACTGCTACTATAGGCACCATCTCTCCCTACTATACCTGCTATCCCACAGCCCCAGTCCCTTCCCAGAGGCTATTATCCCCCCACTGCTACTATAGGCACCATCTCTCCCTACTATACCTGCTATCCCACAGCCCAGTCCCTTCCCAGAGGCTATTTATCCCCCCACTGCTACTATAGGCACCATCTCTCCCTACTATACCTGCTATCCCACAGCCCCAGTCCCTTCCCAGAGGCTATTATCCCCCCACTGCTTACTATAGGCACCATCTCTCCCTACTATACCTGCTATCCCACAGCCCCCAGTCCCTTCCCAGAGGCTATTATCCCCCCACTGCTACTATAGGCACCATCTCTCCCTACTATACCTGCTATCCCACAGCCCCAGTCCCTTCCCAGAGGCTATTATCCCCCACTGCTACTATAGGCACAATCTCTCCCTACTATACCTGCTATCCCACAGCCCCAAGTCCCTTCCCAGAGGCTATTATCCCCCCACTGCTACTATACGGCACCATCTCTCCCTACTATACCTGCTATCCCACAGCCCCAGTCCCTTCCCAGAGGCTATTATCCCCACTGCTACTATAGGCACCATCTCTCCTACTATACCTGCTATCCCACAGCCCCAGTCCCTTCCCAGAGGCTATTATCCCCCACTGCTACTATAGGCACCATCTCTCCCTACTATACCTGCTATCCCACAGCCCCAGTCCCTTCCCAGAGGCTATTATCCCCCACTGCTACTATAGGCACCATCTCTCCCTACTATACCTGCTATCCCACAGCCCCAGTCCCTTCCCAGAGGCTATTATCCCCCACTGCTACTATAGGCACCATCTCTCCCTACTATACCTGCTATCCCACAGCCCCAGTCCCTTCCCAGAGGCTATTATCCCCCCACTGCTACTATAGGCACCATCTCTCCCTACTATACCTGCTATCCCACAGCCCCAGTCCCTTCCCAGAGGCTATTATCCCCCCCACTGCTACTATAGGCACCATCTCTCCCTACTATACCTGCTATCCCACAGCCCCAGTCCCTTCCCAGAGGCTATTATCCCCCCACTGCTACTATAGGCACCATCTCTCCCTACTATACCTGCTATCCCACAGCCCCAGTCCCTTCCCAGAGGCTATTATCCCCCCCACTGCTACTATAGGCACCATCTCTCCCTACTATACCTGCTATCCCACAGCCCCAGTCCCTTCCCAGAGGCTATTATCCCACTGCTACTATAGGCACCATCTCTCCCTACTATACCTGCTATCCCAGCCCCAGTCCCTTCCCAGAGGCTATTATCCCCCCACTGCTACTATAGGCACCATCTCTCCCTACTATACCTGCTATCCCACAGCCCCAGTCCCTTCCCAGAGGCTATTATCCCCCCACTGCTACTATAGGCACCATCTCTCCCTACTATACCTGCTATCCCACAGCCCCAGTCCCTTCCCAGAGGCTATTATCCCACTGCTACTATAGGCACCATCTCTCCCTACTATACCTGCTATCCCACAGCCCCAGTCCCTTCCCAGAGGCTATTATCCCCACTGCTACTATAGGCACCATCTCTCCTACTATACCTGCTATCCCACAGCCCCAGTCCCTTCCCAGAGGCTATTATCCCACTGCTACTATAGGCACCATCTCTCCCTACTATACCTGCTATCCCACAGCCCCAGTCCCTTCCCAGAGGCTATTATCCCCCACTGCTACTATAGGCACCATCTCTCCTTACTATACCTGCTATCCCACAGCCCCATCCCTTCCCAGAGGCTATTATCCCCACTGCTACTATAGGCACCATCTCTCCCTACTATACCTGCTATCCCACAGCCCAGTCCCTTCCCAGAGGCTATTATCCCCCACTGCTACTATAGGCACCATCTCTCCCTACTATACCTGCTATCCCACAGCCCCAGTCCCTTCCCAGAGGCTATTATCCCCCCACTGCTACTATAGGCACCATCTCTCCCTACTATACCTGCTATCCCACAGCCCCAGTCCCTTCCCAGAGGCTATTATCCCCCACTGCTACTATAGGCACCATCTCTCCCTACTATACCTGCTATCCCACAGCCCCAGTCCCTTCCCAGAGGCTATTATCCCCCCACTGCTACTATAGGCACCATCTCTCCCTACTATACCTGCTATCCCACAGCCCCAGTCCCTTCCCAGAGGCTATTATCCCCCCACTGCTACTATAGGCACCATCTCTCCCTACTATACCTGCTATCCCACAGCCCCAGTCCCTTCCCAGAGGCTATTATCCCCCCACTGCTACTATAGGCACCATCTCTCCCTACTATACCTGCTATCCCACAGCCCCAGTCCCTTCCCAGAGGCTATTATCCCCCCACTGCTACTATAGGCACCATCTCTCCCTACTATACCTGCTATCCCACAGCCCCAGTCCCTTCCCAGAGGCTATTATCCCCCACTGCTACTATAGGCACCATCTCTCCCTACTATACCTGCTATCCCACAGCCCAGTCCCTTCCCAGAGGCTATTATCCCCCACTGCTACTATAGGCACCATCTCTCCCTACTATACCTGCTATCCCACAGCCCCAGTCCCTTCCCAGAGGCTATTATCCCCCCACTGCTACTATAGGCACCATCTCTCCCTACTATACCTGCTATCCCACAGCCCCAGTCCCTTCCCAGAGGCTATTATCCCCCCACTGCTACTATAGGCACCATCTCTCCCTACTATACCTGCTATCCCACAGCCCCAGTCCCTTCCCAGAGGCTATTATCCCCCCACTGCTACTATAGGCACCATCTCTCCCTACTATACCTGCTATCCCACAGCCCCAGTCCCTTCCCAGAGGCTATTATCCCCCACTGCTACTATAGGCACCATCTCTCCCTACTATACCTGCTATCCCACAGCCCCAGTCCCTTCCCAGAGGCTATTATCCCCCACTGCTACTATAGGCACCATCTCTCCCTACTATACCTGCTATCCCACAGCCCCAGTCCCTTCCCAGAGGCTATTATCCCCACTGCTACTATAGGCACCATCTCTCCCTACTATACCTGCCTATCCCACAGCCCCAGTCCCTTCCCAGAGGCTATTATCCCCCCACTGCTACTATAGGCACCATCTCTCCCTACTATACCTGCTATCCCACAGCCCCAGTCCCTTCCCAGAGGCTATTATCCCCCACTGCTACTATAGGCACCATCTCTCCCTACTATACCTGCTATCCCACAGCCCCAGTCCCTTCCCAGAGGCTATTATCCCCACTGCTACTATAGGCACCATCTCTCCCTACTATACCTGCTATCCCACAGCCCCAGTCCCTTCCCAGAGGCTATTATCCCCCACTGCTACTATAGGCACCATCTCTCCCTACTATACCTGCTATCCCACAGCCCCAGTCCCTTCCCAGAGGCTATTATCCCCCACTGCTACTATAGGCACCATCTCTCCCTACTATACCTGCTATCCCACAGCCCCAGTCCCTTCCCAGAGGCTATTATCCCCCACTGCTACTATAGGCACCATCTCTCCCTACTATACCTGCTATCCCACAGCCCCAGTCCCTTCCCAGAGGCTATTATCCCCCACTGCTACTATAGGCACCATCTCTCCCTACTATACCTGCTATCCCACAGCCCCAGTCCCTTCCCAGAGGCTATTATCCCCCACTGCTACTATAGGCACCATCTCTCCCTACTATACCTGCTATCCCACAGCCCCAGTCCCTTCCCAGAGGCTATTATCCCCCACTGCTACTATAGGCACCATCTCTCCCTACTATACCTGCTATCCCACAGCCCCAGTCCCTTCCCAGAGGCTATTATCCCCCACTGCTACTATAGGCACCATCTCTCCCTACTATACCTGCTATCCCACAGCCCCAGTCCCTTCCCAGAGGCTATTATCCCCCACTGCTACTATAGGCACCATCTCTCCCTACTATACCTGCTATCCCACAGCCCCAGTCCCTTCCCAGAGGCTATTATCCCCCACTGCTACTATAGGCACCATCTCTCCCTACTATACCTGCTATCCCACAGCCCCAGTCCCTTCCCAGAGGCTATTATCCCCCCACTGCTACTATAGGCACCATCTCTCCCTACTATACCTGCTATCCCACAGCCCCAGTCCCTTCCCAGAGGCTATTATCCCACTGCTACTATAGGCACCATCTCTCCCTACTATACCTGCTATCCCACAGCCCCAGTCCCTTCCCAGAGGCTATTATCCCCCACTGCTACTATAGGCACCATCTCTCCCTACTATACCTGCTATCCCACAGCCCCAGTCCCTTCCCAGAGGCTATTATCCCCCACTGCTACTATAGGCACCATCTCTCCCTACTATACCTGCTATCCCACAGCCCCAGTCCCTTCCCAGAGGCTATTATCCCCCACTGCTACTATAGGCACCATCTCTCCCTACTATACCTGCTATCCCACAGCCCCAGTCCCTTCCCAGAGGCTATTATCCCCCACTGCTACTATAGGCACCATCTCTCCCTACTATACCTGCTATCCCACAGCCCCAGTCCCTTCCCAGAGGCTATTATCCCCCACTGCTACTATAGGCACCATCTCTCCCTACTATACCTGCTATCCCACAGCCCCAGTCCCTTCCCAGAGGCTATTATCCCCCACTGCTACTATAGGCACCATCTCTCCCTACTATACCTGCTATCCCACAGCCCCAGTCCCTTCCCAGAGGCTATTATCCCCCCACTGCTACTATAGGCACCATCTCTCCCTACTATACCTGCTATCCCACAGCCCCAGTCCCTTCCCAGAGGCTATTATCCCCCCACTGCTACTATAGGCACCATCTCTCCCTACTATACCTGCTATCCCACAGCCCCAGTCCCTTCCCAGAGGCTATTATCCCCCACTGCTACTATAGGCACCATCTCTCCCTACTATACCTGCTATCCCACAGCCCCAGTCCCTTCCCAGAGGCTATTATCCCCCCACTGCTACTATAGGCACCATCTCTCCCTACTATACCTGCTATCCCACAGCCCCAGTCCCTTCCCAGAGGCTATTATCCCCCACTGCTACTATAGGCACCATCTCTCCCTACTATACCTGCTATCCCACAGCCCCAGTCCCTTCCCAGAGGCTATTATCCCCCCACTGCTACTATAGGCACCATCTCTCCCTACTATACCTGCTATCCCACAGCCCCAGTCCCTTCCCAGAGGCTATTATCCCCCACTGCTACTATAGGCACCATCTCTCCCTACTATACCTGCTATCCCACAGCCCCAGTCCCTTCCCAGAGGCTATTATCCCCCACTGCTACTATAGGCACCATCTCTCCCTACTATACCTGCTATCCCACAGCCCCAGTCCCTTCCCAGAGGCTATTATCCCCCACTGCTACTATAGGCACCATCTCTCCCTACTATACCTGCTATCCCACAGCCCCAGTCCCTTCCCAGAGGCTATTATCCCCCACTGCTACTATAGGCACCATCTCTCCCTACTATACCTGCTATCCCACAGCCCCAGTCCCTTCCCAGAGGCTATTATCCCCCCACTGCTACTATAGGCACCATCTCTCCCTACTATACCTGCTATCCCACAGCCCCAGTCCCTTCCCAGAGGCTATTATCCCCCCACTGCTACTATAGGCACCATCTCTCCCTACTATACCTGCTATCCCACAGCCCCAGTCCCTTCCCAGAGGCTATTATCCCCCCACTGCTACTATAGGCACCATCTCTCCCTACTATACCTGCTATCCCACAGCCCCAGTCCCTTCCCAGAGGCTATTATCCCCCCACTGCTACTATAGGCACCATCTCTCCCTACTATACCTGCTATCCCACAGCCCCAGTCCCTTCCCAGAGGCTATTATCCCCCCACTGCTACTATAGGCACCATCTCTCCCTACTATACCTGCTATCCCACAGCCCCAGTCCCTTCCCAGAGGCTATTATCCCCCCACTGCTACTATAGGCACCATCTCTCCCTACTATACCTGCTATCCCACAGCCCCAGTCCCTTCCCAGAGGCTATTATCCCCCCACTGCTACTATAGGCACCATCTCTCCCTACTATACCTGCTATCCCACAGCCCCAGTCCCTTCCCAGAGGCTATTATCCCCCCACTGCTACTATAGGCACCATCTCTCCCTACTATACCTGCTATCCCACAGCCCCAGTCCCTTCCCAGAGGCTATTATCCCCCCACTGCTACTATAGGCACCATCTCTCCCTACTATACCTGCTATCCCACAGCCCCAGTCCCTTCCCAGAGGCTATTATCCCCCCACTGCTACTATAGGCACCATCTCTCCCTACTATACCTGCTATCCCACAGCCCCAGTCCCTTCCCAGAGGCTATTATCCCCCCACTGCTACTATAGGCACCATCTCTCCCTACTATACCTGCTATCCCACAGCCCCAGTCCCTTCCCAGAGGCTATTATCCCCCCACTGCTACTATAGGCACCATCTCTCCCTACTATACCTGCTATCCCACAGCCCCAGTCCCTTCCCAGAGGCTATTATCCCCCCACTGCTACTATAGGCACCATCTCTCCCTACTATACCTGCTATCCCACAGCCCCAGTCCCTTCCCAGAGGCTATTATCCCCCACTGCTACTATAGGCACCATCTCTCCCTACTATACCTGCTATCCCACAGCCCCAGTCCCTTCCCAGAGGCTATTATCCCCCCACTGCTACTATAGGCACCATCTCTCCCTACTATACCTGCTATCCCACAGCCCCAGTCCCTTCCCAGAGGCTATTATCCCCCACTGCTACTATAGGCACCATCTCTCCCTACTATACCTGCTATCCCACAGCCCCAGTCCCTTCCCAGAGGCTATTATCCCCCCACTGCTACTATAGGCACCATCTCTCCCTACTATACCTGCTATCCCACAGCCCCAGTCCCTTCCCAGAGGCTATTATCCCCCACTGCTACTATAGGCACCATCTCTCCCTACTATACCTGCTATCCCACAGCCCCAGTCCCTTCCCAGAGGCTATTATCCCCCCACTGCTACTATAGGCACCATCTCTCCCTACTATACCTGCTATCCCACAGCCCCAGTCCCTTCCCAGAGGCTATTATCCCCCACTGCTACTATAGGCACCATCTCTCCCTACTATACCTGCTATCCCACAGCCCCAGTCCCTTCCCAGAGGCTATTATCCCCCCACTGCTACTATAGGCACCATCTCTCCCTACTATACCTGCTATCCCACAGCCCCAGTCCCTTCCCAGAGGCTATTATCCCCCACTGCTACTATAGGCACCATCTCTCCCTACTATACCTGCTATCCCACAGCCCCAGTCCCTTCCCAGAGGCTATTATCCCCCCACTGCTACTATAGGCACCATCTCTCCCTACTATACCTGCTATCCCACAGCCCCAGTCCCTTCCCAGAGGCTATTATCCCCCCACTGCTACTATAGGCACCATCTCTCCCTACTATACCTGCTATCCCACAGCCCCAGTCCCTTCCCAGAGGCTATTATCCCCCCACTGCTACTATAGGCACCATCTCTCCCTACTATACCTGCTATCCCACAGCCCCAGTCCCTTCCCAGAGGCTATTATCCCCCCACTGCTACTATAGGCACCATCTCTCCCTACTATACCTGCTATCCCACAGCCCCAGTCCCTTCCCAGAGGCTATTATCCCCCCACTGCTACTATAGGCACCATCTCTCCCTACTATACCTGCTATCCCACAGCCCCAGTCCCTTCCCAGAGGCTATTATCCCCCCACTGCTACTATAGGCACCATCTCTCCCTACTATACCTGCTATCCCACAGCCCCAGTCCCTTCCCAGAGGCTATTATCCCCCCACTGCTACTATAGGCACCATCTCTCCCTACTATACCTGCTATCCCACAGCCCCAGTCCCTTCCCAGAGGCTATTATCCCCCCACTGCTACTATAGGCACCATCTCTCCCTACTATACCTGCTATCCCACAGCCCCAGTCCCTTCCCAGAGGCTATTATCCCCCACTGCTACTATAGGCACCATCTCTCCCTACTATACCTGCTATCCCACAGCCCCAGTCCCTTCCCAGAGGCTATTATCCCCCACTGCTACTATAGGCACCATCTCTCCCTACTATACCTGCTATCCCACAGCCCCAGTCCCTTCCCAGAGGCTATTATCCCCCACTGCTACTATAGGCACCATCTCTCCCTACTATACCTGCTATCCCACAGCCCCAGTCCCTTCCCAGAGGCTATTATCCCCCCACTGCTACTATAGGCACCATCTCTCCCTACTATACCTGCTATCCCACAGCCCCAGTCCCTTCCCAGAGGCTATTATCCCCCCACTGCTACTATAGGCACCATCTCTCCCTACTATACCTGCTATCCCACAGCCCCAGTCCCTTCCCAGAGGCTATTATCCCCCCACTGCTACTATAGGCACCATCTCTCCCTACTATACCTGCTATCCCACAGCCCCAGTCCCTTCCCAGAGGCTATTATCCCCCACTGCTACTATAGGCACCATCTCTCCCTACTATACCTGCTATCCCACAGCCCCAGTCCCTTCCCAGAGGCTATTATCCCCCACTGCTACTATAGGCACCATCTCTCCCTACTATACCTGCTATCCCACAGCCCCAGTCCCTTCCCAGAGGCTATTATCCCCCACTGCTACTATAGGCACCATCTCTCCCTACTATACCTGCTATCCCACAGCCCCAGTCCCTTCCCAGAGGCTATTATCCCCCCACTGCTACTATAGGCACCATCTCTCCCTACTATACCTGCTATCCCACAGCCCCAGTCCCTTCCCAGAGGCTATTATCCCCCCACTGCTACTATAGGCACCATCTCTCCCTACTATACCTGCTATCCCACAGCCCCAGTCCCTTCCCAGAGGCTATTATCCCCCCACTGCTACTATAGGCACCATCTCTCCCTACTATACCTGCTATCCCACAGCCCCAGTCCCTTCCCAGAGGCTATTATCCCCCCACTGCTACTATAGGCACCATCTCTCCCTACTATACCTGCTATCCCACAGCCCCAGTCCCTTCCCAGAGGCTATTATCCCCCCACTGCTACTATAGGCACCATCTCTCCCTACTATACCTGCTATCCCACAGCCCCAGTCCCTTCCCAGAGGCTATTATCCCCCACTGCTACTATAGGCACCATCTCTCCCTACTATACCTGCTATCCCACAGCCCCAGTCCCTTCCCAGAGGCTATTATCCCCCACTGCTACTATAGGCACCATCTCTCCCTACTATACCTGCTATCCCACAGCCCCAGTCCCTTCCCAGAGGCTATTATCCCCCCACTGCTACTATAGGCACCATCTCTCCCTACTATACCTGCTATCCCACAGCCCCAGTCCCTTCCCAGAGGCTATTATCCCCCCACTGCTACTATAGGCACCATCTCTCCCTACTATACCTGCTATCCCACAGCCCCAGTCCCTTCCCAGAGGCTATTATCCCCCACTGCTACTATAGGCACCATCTCTCCCTACTATACCTGCTATCCCACAGCCCCAGTCCCTTCCCAGAGGCTATTATCCCCCACTGCTACTATAGGCACCATCTCTCCCTACTATACCTGCTATCCCACAGCCCCAGTCCCTTCCCAGAGGCTATTATCCCCCCACTGCTACTATAGGCACCATCTCTCCCTACTATACCTGCTATCCCACAGCCCCAGTCCCTTCCCAGAGGCTATTATCCCCCCACTGCTACTATAGGCACCATCTCTCCCTACTATACCTGCTATCCCACAGCCCCAGTCCCTTCCCAGAGGCTATTATCCCCCCACTGCTACTATAGGCACCATCTCTCCCTACTATACCTGCTATCCCACAGCCCCAGTCCCTTCCCAGAGGCTATTATCCCCCCACTGCTACTATAGGCACCATCTCTCCCTACTATACCTGCTATCCCACAGCCCCAGTCCCTTCCCAGAGGCTATTATCCCCCCACTGCTACTATAGGCACCATCTCTCCCTACTATACCTGCTATCCCACAGCCCCAGTCCCTTCCCAGAGGCTATTATCCCCCCACTGCTACTATAGGCACCATCTCTCCCTACTATACCTGCTATCCCACAGCCCCAGTCCCTTCCCAGAGGCTATTATCCCCCCACTGCTACTATAGGCACCATCTCTCCCTACTATACCTGCTATCCCACAGCCCCAGTCCCTTCCCAGAGGCTATTATCCCCCCACTGCTACTATAGGCACCATCTCTCCCTACTATACCTGCTATCCCACAGCCCCAGTCCCTTCCCAGAGGCTATTATCCCCCCACTGCTACTATAGGCACCATCTCTCCCTACTATACCTGCTATCCCACAGCCCCAGTCCCTTCCCAGAGGCTATTATCCCCCCACTGCTACTATAGGCACCATCTCTCCCTACTATACCTGCTATCCCACAGCCCCAGTCCCTTCCCAGAGGCTATTATCCCCCACTGCTACTATAGGCACCATCTCTCCCTACTATACCTGCTATCCCACAGCCCCAGTCCCTTCCCAGAGGCTATTATCCCCCACTGCTACTATAGGCACCATCTCTCCCTACTATACCTGCTATCCCACAGCCCCAGTCCCTTCCCAGAGGCTATTATCCCCCACTGCTACTATAGGCACCATCTCTCCCTACTATACCTGCTATCCCACAGCCCCAGTCCCTTCCCAGAGGCTATTATCCCCCCACTGCTACTATAGGCACCATCTCTCCCTACTATACCTGCTATCCCACAGCCCCAGTCCCTTCCCAGAGGCTATTATCCCCACTGCTACTATAGGCACCATCTCTCCCTACTATACCTGCTATCCCACAGCCCCAGTCCCTTCCCAGAGGCTATTATCCCCCCACTGTTACTATAGGCACCATCTCTCCCTACTATACCTGCTATCCCACAGCCCCAGTCCCTTCCCAGAGGCTATTATCCCCCACTGCTACTATAGGCACCATCTCTCCCTACTATACCTGCTATCCCACAGCCCCAGTCCCTTCCCAGAGGCTATTATCCCCCCACTGCTACTATAGGCACCATCTCTCCCTACTATACCTGCTATCCCACAGCCCCAGTCCCTTCCCAGAGGCTATTATCCCCCCACTGTTACTATAGGCACCATCTCTCCCTACTATACCTGCTATCCCACAGCCCCAGTCCCTTCCCAGAGGCTATTATCCCCCCACTGCTACTATAGGCACCATCTCTCCCTACTATACCTGCTATCCCACAGCCCCAGTCCCTTCCCAGAGGCTATTATCCCCCACTGCTACTATAGGCACCATCTCTCCCTACTATACCTGCTATCCCACAGCCCCAGTCCCTTCCCAGAGGCTATTATCCCCCCACTGCTACTATAGGCACCATCTCTCCCTACTATACCTGCTATCCCACAGCCCCAGTCCCTTCCCAGAGGCTATTATCCCCCACTGCTACTATAGGCACCATCTCTCCCTACTATACCTGCTATCCCACAGCCCCAGTCCCTTCCCAGAGGCTATTATCCCCCCACTGCTACTATAGGCACCATCTCTCCCTACTATACCTGCTATCCCACAGCCCCAGTCCCTTCCCAGAGGCTATTATCCCCCCACTGCTACTATAGGCACCATCTCTCCCTACTATACCTGCTATCCCACAGCCCCAGTCCCTTCCCAGAGGCTATTATCCCCCACTGTTACTATAGGCACCATCTCTCCCTACTATACCTGCTATCCCACAGCCACAGTCCCTTCCCAGAGGCTATTATCCCCCCACTGCTACTATAGGCACCATCTCTCCCTACTATACCTGCTATCCCACAGCCCCAGTCCCTTCCCAGAGGCTATTATCCCCCCCACTTTTACTATAGGCACCATCTCTCCCTACTATACCTGCTATCCCACAGCCCCAGTCCCTTCCCAGAGGCTATTATCCCCCCACTGCTACTATAGGCACCATCTCTCCCTACTATACCTACTATCCCACAGCCCCAGTCCCTTCCCAGAGGCTATTATCCCCCCCACTGCTACTATAGGCACCATCTCTCCCTACTATACCTGCTATCCCACAGCCCCAGTCCCTTCCCAGAGGCTATTATCCCCCCACTGCTACTATAGGCACCATCTCTCCCTACTATACCTGCTATCCCACAGCCCCAGTCCCTTCCCAGAGGCTATTATCCCCCCACTGCTACTATAGGCACCATCTCTCCCTACTATACCTGCTATCCCACAGCCCCAGTCCCTTCCCAGAGGCTATTATCCCTCCACTGCTACTATAGGCACCATCTCTCCCTACTATACCTGTTATCCCACAGCCCCAGTCCCTTCCCAGAGGCTATTATCCCTCCACTGCTACTATAGGCACCATCTCTCCCTACTATACCTGCTATCCCACAGCCCCAGTCCCTTCCCAGAGGCTATTATCCCCCCGCTGTTACTATAGGCACCATCTCTCCCTACTATACCTGCTATCCCACAGCCCCAGTCCCTTCCCAGAGGCTATTATCCCCCACTGCTACTATAGGCACCATCTCTCCCTACTATACCTGCTATCCCACAGCCCCAGTCCCTTCCCAGAGGCTATTATCCCCCCGCTGTTACTATAGGCACCATCTCTCCCTACTATACCTGCTATCCCACAGCCCCAGTCCCTTCCCAGAGGCTATTATCCCTCCACTGCTACTATAGGCACCATCTCTCCCTACTATACCTGTTATCCCACAGCCCCAGTCCCTTCCCAGAGGCTATTATCCCTCCACTGCTACTATAGGCACCATCTCTCCCTACTATACCTGCTATCCCACAGCCCCAGTCCCTTCCCAGAGGCTATTATCCCCCCGCTGTTACTATAGGCACCATCTCTCCCTACTATACCTGCTATCCCACAGCCCCAGTCCCTTCCCAGAGGCTATTATCCCCCACTGCTACTATAGGCACCATCTCTCCCTACTATACCTGCTATCCCACAGCCCCAGTCCCTTCCCAGAGGCTATTATCCCCCCGCTGTTACTATAGGCACCATCTCTCCCTACTATACCTGCTATCCCACAGCCCCAGTCCCTTCCCAGAGGCTATTATCCCCCCACTGCTACTATAGGCACCATCTCTCCCTACTATACCTGCTATCCCACAGCCCCAGTCCCTTCCCAGAGGCTATTATCCCCCCACTGCTACTATAGGCACCATCTCTCCCTACTATACCTGCTATCCCACAGCCCCAGTCCCTTCCCAGAGGCTATTATCCCCCCGCTGTTACTATAGGCACCATCTCTCCCTACTATACCTGCTATCCCACAGCCCCAGTCCCTTCCCAGAGGCTATTATCCCCCACTGCTACTATAGGCACCATCTCTCCCTACTATACCTGCTATCCCACAGCCCCAGTCCCTTCCCAGAGGCTATTATCACCCCACTGTTACTATAGGCACCATCTCTCCCTACTATACCTGCTATCCCACAGCCCCAGTCCCTTCCCAGAGGCTATTATCCCCCCACTGTTACTATAGGCACCATCTCTCCCTACTATACCTGCTATCCCACAGCCCCAGTCCCTTCCCAGAGGCTATTATCCCCCCACTGCTACTATAGGCACCATCTCTCCCTACTATACCTGCTATCCCACAGCCCCAGTCCCTTCCCAGAGGCTATTATCCCCCACTGCTACTATAGGCACCATCTCTCCCTACTATACCTGCTATCCCACAGCCCCAGTCCCTTCCCAGAGGCTATTATCACCCCACTGTTACTATAGGCACCATCTCTCCCTACTATACCTGCTATCCCACAGCCCCAGTCCCTTCCCAGAGGCTATTATCCCCCCACTGTTACTATAGGCACCATCTCTCCCTACTATACCTGCTATCCCACAGCCCCAGTCCCTTCCCAGAGGCTATTATCCCCCCACTGCTACTATAGGCACCATCTCTCCCTACTATACCTGCTATCCCACAGCCCCAGTCCCTTCCCAGAGGCTATTATCCCCCACTGCTACTATAGGCACCATCTCTCCCTACTATACCTGCTATCCCACAGCCCCAGTCCCTTCCCAGAGGCTATTATCCCCCCCACTGCTACTATAGGCACCATCTCTCCCTACTATACCTGCTATCCCACAGCCCCAGTCCCTTCCCAGAGGCTATTATCCCCCACTGCTACTATAGGCACCATCTCTCCCTACTATACCTGCTATCCCACAGCCCCAGTCCCTTCCCAGAGGCTATTATCCCCCCACTGCTACTATAGGCACCATCTCTCCCTACTATACCTGCTATCCCACAGCCCCAGTCCCTTCCCAGAGGCTATTATCCCCCCACTACTACTATAGGCACCATCTCTCCCTACTATACCTGCTATCCCACAGCCCCAGTCCCTTCCCAGAGGCTATTATCCCCCCACTACTACTATAGGCACCATCTCTCCCTACTATACCTGCTATCCCACAGCTACACTCCCTTCCCATAGTCCACTGCTTCTTATGGGCTCTGGACCCAATCTGCACCAGGGCGGCGCTGGTTTCTAGATGCCTAACCTGACCCTGATTGCTCTCTGTTACCTGTTGCCATAGGAGGAGCACAGACTGTTCCAGCTGGAGGAGGGGATAGAAGCCTTGGAAGCTGCGATTGAATATAAGAACAAATACATATAAAACAGGCAGAAGGTTCTGATAGACTCCTCTCGGATTCTCACCCAAAGTGAAGCCAACATCATTAAAAACTTCAGCTCTCTGTCGCCTTCAGAAACCAGATCCATCCCTGTCCGATACTTCAACAAGGTTTGTTGTTTTTATGAAGGAGTGTAAATGTTTTGGTATTCCATATTTCCTATACAGAAGTAATGTCCCACCTATAGCCCTGTAGCATTACTGCTCCCAGAATGCCTCTGGCATTGAGTAGTGATTAAATGACACACAGTGTGGGGTCTGTGTAAGGAGGGTAATAAGCAGCCGCTGTGGGTTTAGGTTGTTTACCTTCCTTTACATACAGTACCTAGTAGTGGGAAGCCTGCCATTGTAAACCATTCTAGCTTGGGGGCAGTTTGTGTTTCTTCTACCCTATCAGTACGTAGCCTGGGAGCTGGAGAAGGAGCTGTTGTTTTATAAGAAAACCAGCCGGGAGCTGAAAGAGAAGCTAAAAGAGCTGCTTGGAGAACCCAAAGTGGCGGTTTTGAAAAGTATGTATTTTTGTATAGCTGTGCCTGCAGGGCCGCCATCAGGGGGGCACAGGGGGTACGATCGTCCCGGGCCCACGCTTTAAAGGGGGCCCGGCCACGCTAGAGTTTCCTTAGCTCGGGCCCCCTTTCCTCAAGCCCGGGCCCTGTCTTTAGTTTTATCCTCCTCTATGTGCCGCGGCTCTCTGCCGCATCTTTGCTTTTATAAGGTTGCGCCCGTGCGTACTGACGTCACACATACGGGGCGCAACCTTATAAAAGCACGGAAGTAGCAGAGAGCCGCGGCACATAGAGGAGGACATCGCCGGAGCTGGGTGCCAGGAAATGTAAGGTGCTTGGGGACCCTGGGGGTAAGCTGAAGGTTACTTGGGGGCCCTGGGGGTAAGCTGAAGGATACTTGGGGGCCCTGGGAGTAGTGCTGGGCGGTATGACCAAAAATTTATATCACGGTATTTTTCAAAATTATATCGGTATCACGGTATTTGACGGTATTTTTTTTTCCCCATGCATGATTAGGTGACCACCCCAAACCCCCCCGCCACCCCAAACACCCCCCCATCCGCACCCCCCCACCACCCCAAACACCCCCCCATCCACACCCCCCTCACCCCGCCACCCCAAACACCCCCCCATCCGCATATTACCTATATTATAATTGTGAGGGATTAAGCTTTTAAACAAAAACTTAAAAGGCTTATTTCCAAACACAATGTGCAAATTTGGACAAAAATTGCCAGAGTTTTTTCCCACAGAGCAGAGTTTTAGCTTAATTGCGGGCAGATGCTAAGTTACTGAAACAGACTATGCACCAACATGGACACAAATTGCTATCTGTTTCAGTACATTGTGCTAAGGCTGCAGTACATGGGTTCTCCCCTCTGCATTTGTGTTTGGATGGCATAACTTCTAATGTGTGGCATTAATAATGACATTAGAATTCAACTCACTTGGTGCAAGTCACTTGTGGTTAATGATGCAATTCGCTATGGGCTGAAATTTTCTCAGGTTCAGGCTGTTAATAGTCGCAGGGTTCCCTTGCATCAGTAAATGTACTTGACCACAGTAAGCTGAAGTGGCACACTGGCACAAAGTATGAACCCAAATACCTTACTGTGCGCGCTGACGTCGCGTGTGCACCCGGAAGTATTCGGAAAAATTGCCAGGTAGCGCGCACACCGGTATGGGGGTATGTAAAAAATTGATATCGTTTTTTCAAAAAAAACCGGTGTTCGGTTTTTACCGGTATACCGCCCAGCACTACCTGGGAGTAAGCTGAAGGATACTTGGGGGCCCTGGGGGTAAGCTGAAGGATACTTGGGGGCCCTGGGGGTAAGCTGAAGGATACTTGGGGGCCCTGGGAGTAAGCTGAAGGATACTTGGGGGCCCTGGGAGTAAGCTGAAGGATACTTGGGGGCCCTGGGAGTAAGCTGAAGGATACTTGGGGGCCCTGGGGGTAAGCTGAAGGATACTTGGGGGCCCTGGGGGTAAGCTGAAGGATACTTGGGGGGCCCTGGGGGTAAGCTGAAGGATACTTGGGGGGCCCTGGGGGTAAGCTGAAGGATACTTGGGGGCCCTGGGGGTAAGCTGAAGGATACTTGGGGGGCCCTGGGGGTAAGCTGAAGGATACTTGGGGGGCCCTGGGGGTAAGCTGAAGGATATTTGGGGGCCCTGGGGGTAAGCTGAAGGATACTTGGGGGCCCTGGGGGTAAACTGAAGGATACTTGGGGGCCCTGGGGGTAAGCTGAAGGATACTTGGGGGCCCTGGGGGTAAGCTGGAGGATACTTGGGGGCCCTGGGGGTAAGCTGGAGGATACTTGGGGGCCCTGGGGGTAAACTGAAGGATACTTGGGGGCCCTGGGGGTAAGCTGAAGGATGCTGGGGGAAGCCGGAGGATGCTGGGGTGGCCCTGGGGGAAGCAGCAGGATGCTTTGAGGGGCCCTGGGGGAAGCAGGAGGATGCTGGGGGTGCCCTGGGGGAAGCAGGAGGATCCTGGGGGGGGCCTGGGGGGAGCCGGAGGATGCTGGGGGTGCCCTGGGGGAAGCCGGAGGATGCTTGGGGGGGAGCAGGAGGATGCTTTGAGGGGCCTGGAGGGAAGCCGGAGGATGCTTGGGGGGGGAGCAGGAGGATGCTTTGAGGGGCCTGGAGGGAAGCAGGAGGATGCTTGGGTGGCCTTGGAAGAAACAGGAGGACGCTGGGGGGAGCCGAAGGATGCGGAAGGAAGCAGCAGAGGGCAGGCCATAGTATGAGTAATTTGGGGGGAGCACCAATGTTTTAGGGGGCCCTGGGATGGCCAGCATTGATTTAGGGGGTACCTGCCCTGGCACCAATGCAAAACGTAACCCCTGGCCACCAATGTTTTAGGGGGGCCCTGGCTACCAATGTATGTATGTCCTTTGTATTGATGGGAGGGGTCACTGGGGGAGGGGCCATTGGGAGTGTGGGAGGAGGGGGGCCCAGAAAATCTTGTTATGAGGGGCCCCGTGATTTCTGATGGCGGCCCTGCCCGGGGCTACACAGCGGGGTATTTATATAAACTATAGTAGGGTTTCTGTAGCAAACACCCCAGCTGTACCGGTGCAGGAATGGCTGCCCCCGGGGCTACACAGCGGGGTATTTATATAAACTATAGTAGGGTTTCTGTAGCAAACACCCCAGCTGTACCAGTGCAGGAATGGCTGCCCCCGGGGCTACACAGCGGGGTATTTATATAAACTATAGTAGGGTTTCTGTAGCAAACACCCCAGCTGTACCAGTGCAGGAATGGCTGCCCCCGGGGCTACACAGCGGGGTATTTATATAAACTATAGTAGGGTTTCTGTAGCAAACACCCCAGCTGTACCAGTGCAGGAATGGCTGCCCCTGGGGCTACACAGCGGGGTATTTATATAAACTATAGTAGGGTTTCTGTAGCAAACACCCCAGCTGTACCAGTGCAGGAACGGCTGCCCCCGGGGCTACACAGCGGGGTATTTATATAAACTATAGTAGGGTTTCTGTAGCAAACACCCCAGCTGTACCAGTGCAGGAATGGCTGCCCCCGGGGCTACACAGCGGGGTATTTATATAAACTATAGTAGGGTTTCTGTAGCAAACACCCCAGCTGTACCAGTGCAGGAACGGCTGCCCCCGGGGCTACACAGCGGGGTATTTATATAAACTATAGTAGGATTTCTGTAGCAAACACCCCAGCTGTACCGGTGCAGGAATGGCTGCCCCCGGGGCTACACAGCGGGGGTATTTATATAAACTATAGTAGGGTTTCTGTAGCAAACACCCCAGCTGTACCGGTGCAGGAACGGCTGCCCCCGGGGCTACACAGCGGGGTATTTATATAAACTATAGTAGGGTTTCTGTAGCAAACACCCCAGCTGTACCGGTGCAGGAATGGCTGCCCCCGGGGCTACACAGCGGGGTATTTATATAAACTATAGTAGGGTTTCTGTAGCAAACACCCCAGCTGTACCGGTGCAGGAATGGCTGCCCCCGGGGCTACACAGCGGGGTATTTATATAAACTATAGTAGGGTTTCTGTAGCAAACACCCCAGCTGTACCAGTGCAGGAATGGCTGCCCCCGGGGCTACACAGCGGGGTATTTATATAAACTATAGTAGGGTTTCTGTAGCAAACACCCCAGCTGTACCGGTGCAGGAACGGCTGCCCCCGGGGCTACACAGCGGGGTATTTATATAAACTATAGTAGGGTTTCTGTAGCAAACACCCCAGCTGTACCAGTGCAGGAATGGCTGCCCCCGGGGCTACACAGCGGGGTATTTATATAAACTATAGTTGGGTTTCTGTAGCAAACACACACACAGGTTTTACCAGTGCAGGAACGGCTGCCCCCGGGGCTACACAGCGGGGTATTTATATAAACTATAGTAGGGTTTCTGTAGCAAACACCCCAGCTGTACCAGTGCAGGAACGGCTGCCCCCGGGGCTACACAGCGGGGTATTTATATAAACTATAGTAGGGTTTCTGTAGCAAACACCCCAGCTGTACCGGTGCAGGAACGGCTGCCCCCGGGGCTACACAGCGGGGTATTTATATAAACTATAGTAGGGTTTCTGTAGCAAACACCCCAGCTGTACCAGTGCAGGAATGGCTGCCCCCGGGGCTACACAGCGGGGTATTTATATAAACTATAGTAGGGTTTCTGTAGCAAACATCCCAGCTGTACCGGTGCAGGAACGGCTGCCCCCGGGGCTACACAGCGGGGTATTTATATAAACTATAGTAGGGTTTCTGTAGCAAACACCCCAGCTGTACCAGTGCAGGAATGGCTGCCCCCGGGGCTACACAGCGGGGTATTTATATAAACTATAGTAGGGTTTCTGTAGCAAACACACACACAGGTTTTACCAGTGCAGGGAAGCAGTACATTATGTTTTAATTATTTCAAAGCTATTTTATTTTTTGGTGTTACTGTTCCTTTAAACAAGTTTAAAATCAAATCTGGCTGGAAATGCTGCATTTACCTACAGAACATTAATAATCCAGTAATAAAGCCTGACACATAACTTGTTGCCTTTGTTTAGCCCGACCTCCCTGTTTATTTATTTTGGGGGTTACTGTATATAGAAGTATCGACTCCACAAAAGAAGCAATAAGGGACCTACTCTGCCCACTAAATGCTTTATTGTGTTTTTATCTCAAGCTCCCTGTTTACCATCCATTGGTCCCCACCACATCGATATGGAGGCTGCTCCATGTATTTATTTCTAGGGATTCAGTCGGAAATGGAACGGAACCCTAATTTGCATATGCACATTAGGCCATGGAGGGGTTAAAGAGAACCATGTTCCTCCGCTTCCGTTTTTATGTAACAAAAAGTCTTGTGACTTTAAGGATTCGGATTGGCCAGACATGTAGATTCAGCCAAATCCTGCTGAAAAAGTTTAATCCTGGGTTTGGTACATTCCTATTTATTTCTCTTCCTGTAAAAAAGTCATTGTTAAAGGTCCAATAACAGTAAAAATGGGCCGATAATAGCTGGTTATAATCGGGTGTATGGGGGCCCCCCAGACAGGCCTGCCCGACCGATAGCTGGCTCATTGTGGCTGATTGGGCAGGTTTAAAATGCAGTGGGGAAATGTGGTTGGATAAATCCAGAGCTCGGTGGCTGCAAGGGGGTAAAGGGGAGCGGACCTGATAGGGATCCCCTTTTATGAGCGTCACCTATAGACTAAAAATGCAAGGCAATGGTCCCAGCAAAGATATAGGAATATAAAAAGCTGAGGAGGGAAGGGAGAACAGTTTGACAGGTTTTATTTTGACAAATGAGGTTGAATTTGATGGATATGTGTCTGTTTTCAACCTCAACCACTATTTTACTGTGTATATGAAATAAATATATGGGCACCATGCATGTGACGGCACAGTCACCCTGCTATAGTTCCAGGGGTACCCAGGGCACAAATAAACACTCACCCCAAATCCCCCCCTAACTGGCCTTCAGGCTGGGCCCCCTTAGCCCATAACAAGGTTACAGATATATAGAAACATTGGGGTAACAGTCACCCCGCTATAGTTCCAGGGGTACCCAGGGCACAAATAAGCACTCACCCAAATCCCCCCCTAACTGGCCTTCAGGCTGGGCCCCCTTAGCCCATAACAAGGTTACAGATATATAGAAACATTGGGGTAACAGTCACCCCGCTATAGTTCCAGGGGTACCCAGGGCACAAATAAGCACTCACCCCAAATCCCCCCCTAACTGGCCTTCAGGCTGGGCCCCCTTAGCCCATAACAAGGTTACAGATATATAGAAACATTGGGGTAACAGTCACCCCGCTATAGTTCCAGGGGTACCCAGGGCACAAATAAGCACTCACCCCAAATCCCCCCTAACTGGCCTTCAGGCTGGGCCCCCTTAGCCCATAACAAGGTTACAGATATATAGAAACATTGGGGTAACAGTCACCCCGCTATAGTTCCAGGGGTACCCAGGGCACAAATAAGCACTCACCCCAAATCCCCCCCTAACTGGCCTTCAGGCTGGGCCCCCTTAGCCCATAACAAGGTTACAGATATATAGAAACATTGGGGTAACAGTCACCCCGCTATAGTTCCAGGGGTACCCAGGGCACAAATAAGCACTCACCCCAAATCCCCCCCTAACTGGCCTTCAGGCTGGGCCCCCTTAGCCCATAACAAGGTTACAGATATATAGAAACATTGGGGTAACAGTCACCCCGCTATAGTTCCAGGGGTACCCAGGGCACAAATAAGCACTCACCCCAAATCCCCCCTAACTGGCCTTCAGGCTGGGCCCCCTTAGCCCATAACAAGGTTACAGATATATAGAAACATTGGGGTAACAGTCACCCCGCTATAGTTCCAGGGGTACCCAGGGCACAAATAAGCACTCACCCCAAATCCCCCCCTAACTGGCCTTCAGGCTGGGCCCCCTTAGCCCATAACAAGGTTACAGATATATAGAAACATTGGGGTAACAGTCACCCCGCTATAGTTCCAGGGGTACCCAGGGCACAAATAAGCACTCACCCCAAATCCCCCCCTAACTGGCCTTCAGGCTGGGCCCCCTTAGCCCATAACAAGGTTACAGATATATAGAAACATTGGGGTAACAGTCACCCCGCTATAGTTCCAGGGGTACCCAGGGCACAAATAAGCACTCACCCCAAATCCCCCTAACTGGCCTTCAGGCTGGGCCCCCTTAGCCCATAACAAGGTTACAGATATATAGAAACATTGGGGGTAACAGTCACCCCGCTATAGTTCCAGGGGTACCCAGGGCACAAATAAGCACTCACCCCAAATCCCCCCTAACTGGCCTTCAGGCTGGGCCCCCTTAGCCCATAACAAGGTTACAGATATATAGAAACATTGGGGTAACAGTCACCTCGCTATAGTTCCAGGGGTACCCAGGGCACAAATAAGCACTCACCCCAAATCCCCCCCTAACTGGCCTTCAGGCTGGGCCCCCTTAGCCCATAACAAGGTTACAGATATATAGAAACATTGGGGTAACAGTCACCCCGCTATAGTTCCAGGGGTGCCCAGGGCACAAATAAGCACTCACCCCAAATCCCCCCTAACTGGCCTTCAGGCTGGGCCCCCTTAGCCCATAACAAGTTACAGATATATAGAAACATTGGGGTAACAGTCACCCCGCTATAGTTCCAGGGGTACCCAGGGCACAAATAAGCCCCCAAATCCCCCCCTAACTGGCCTTCAGGCTGGGCCCCCTTAGCCCATAACAAGGTTACAGATATATAGAAACATTGGGGTAACAGTCACCCCGCTATAGTTCCAGGGGTACCCAGGGCACAAATAAGCACTCACCCCAAATCCCCCCCTAACTGGCCTTCAGGCTGGGCCCCCTTAGCCCATAACAAGGTTACAGATATATAGAAACATTGGGGTAACAGTCACCCTGTTCCAGGGGTACCCAGGGCACAAATAAGCACCCCAAATCCCCCCCTAACTGGCCTTCAGGCTGGGCCCCCTTAGCCCATAACAAGGTTACAGATATATAGAAACATTGGGGTAACAGTCACCCTGCTATAGTTCCAGGGGTACCCAGGGCACAAATAAGCACTCACCCCAAATCCCCCCCTAACTGGCCTTCAGGCTGGGCCCCCTTAGCCCATAACAAGGTTACAGATATATAGAAACATTGGGGTAACAGTCACCCCGCTATAGTTCCAGGGGTACCCAGGGCACAGACACTCACCCCAAATCCCCCCCTAACTGGCCTTCAGGCTGGGCCCCCTTAGCCCATAACAAGGTTACAGATATATAGAAACATTGGGGTAACAGTCACCCCGCTATAGTTCCAGGGGTACCCAGGGCACAAATAAGCACTCACCCCAAATCCCCCCCTAACTGGCCTTCAGGCTGGCCCCCTTAGCCCATAACAAGGTTACAGATATATAGAAACATTGGGGTAACAGTCACCCTGTTCCAGGGGTACCCAGAGCACAAATAAGCACTCTCCCCAAATTTGCTCAGTATCAAATCCCAGTGGGGGTGATAGTGTCTAATTGGTGAATAAAGAACTAATATTTGGCCCATTCCCGATGGTGCCCCCCGTGCAGAGCAGAAATGTCTCCAAATACCAGAAGCTTCTAAAAGCCAAATTCAGAGACTTTTATTCTGGACTTTTATCAGTGTCTTTTGAGCCCCCGGCACTTGCATTTGGGGTGTATCTATGGGGCCCCCCAGAACATTTTTCCCCAGGCCCCCACACCCCTAGTGCTGACATTGTGGGTGACCCAAAAGGTGAGCAAAACTGCAGGGCACCGGCAATAAGAAAGAATTCAAAGGTGGGTTGTGGGTCCCCAACAGAGGAAGCGGGTTCAGGTACCCCCATAGCCACGGGGTCTGATTCCTTTGCCAACTGTGGGGGAGGAATATCCTAGTGGATAATTCTATCCTTGTAAAGCAAAGCTGTATATAGGCAACTAGGAAATAGCCTGATTGTTTAAAAACACTAGATCCTATGTAGCCCATTTATAGCATGTCATAATGCATAACCCACTAGAAAATAAATAAAATTCTCTTTATAAAATATACTAGATCATAGTGGCTAACAGTATGAAATAAGAACAAAATTATATTAACTGAAAGAGAGGAAACATTGACAATTTGATATTTACAATTTCTTCATACAGGTATAGGACCCATTATCCAGAATGCTCGGGAACAAGGGTATTCCGGATAAGGGGTGTTTCCTTAATTTGGATCTTCGTACCTTAAATATACTAAAAAATCAATAAAACATTAATTAAACCCAATAGGATTGTTTTGCATCCAATAAGGATTAATTATATCTTAGTTGGGATCAAGTACAGGTACTGTTTTATTATTACAGAGAAAAGGGAATCATTTAACCATTAAATAAACCCAATAGGGCTGTTCTGCCCCCAATAAGGGGTAATTATATCTTAGTTGGGATCAAGTACAGGTACTGTTTTATTATTACAGAGAAAAGGGAATCATTTAACCATTAAATAAACCCAATAGGGCTGTTCTGCCCCCAATAAGGGGTAATTATATCTTAGTTGGGATCAAGTACAGGTACTGTTTTATTATTACAGAGAAAAGGGAATCATTTAACCATTAAATAAACCCAATAGGGCTGTTCTGCCCCAATAAGGGGTAATTATATCTTAGTTGGGATCAAGTACAGGTACTGTTTTATTTTTACATAGAAAAAGAAAATCAGTTTTAAAATTCTGAATTATTTGATTACAATGGAGTCTATGGGAGACGGGCATGCCATAATTCGGAGCTTTCTGGATAACGGGTTTCCAGATAAGGGGTCCGATACCTGTACTGTTGAATTTACGAGTGGAAATAAAATGTTTATTTATTCTCTATATTTATTACTTTATTCTATGATTTTGCATACTCTAACTAGCTATATGAAGGGGCTAGTTGAAATACTTTATTAATTTTTAAGCAGGATAAAATTGCAGCCTCTATTAGGATTATGATTGAAATGAGCTGAATTACACCATCCAGTCATTAGAACCGACAACAATTGGATGGATCCTGCATGCCCGGTACTTTATCATTCCTGTGATGAATATATAGAATATATATAGTTCAGCTATAAATAAAAAGTCTGTTTCCTTATGTGTAAAGGTACAGAGTTCCAACTGGGAACCAGATATATCTCACCTTATTATCTAGTTCCTATTACTGTTCCTTTTCCCACTAGTTGTTAGTCCTACTGTACTGACACATCTATTTCCCTGGGAACTAGACCCACCCCCTCACTACAGGTCATCAGCAGGCGCCCTCTCTGGCACTTCCTGGTCAGGGCGCACTCTGATGACATCACAGGAGCACATGGTGCTACAGGGAGACAGGGAGCAGAAGCTGGGGGAAGGGGAATCCGAGCTGAGAAAGCGCGATGGCGGTCACAGGAGCGGGGAGCATCAGGCAGAGGAAGGAGTGCTGAAAGCCTGGAATCTTAGCCCAGAAGAGCTCATGGTGAGAAATCCCTGTCCGGTTAGGGCTCAGTGAGAAAAGGGGGGGGGGGGCTGGGCTTAAATGCTTGCTTGTGGCGTTTCTGGTTAGGCCAGTGGGGATTAACCCTTTCCTATTATGCTGCACCCTGCTCCTACCCACCCTGGCACCCTGCTCCTAACCACCCTGGCACCCTGCTCCTACCCACCCTGGCACCCTGCTCATACCCACCCTGGCACCCTGCTCATACCCACCCTGGCACCCTGCTCATACCCACCCTGGCACCCTACTCCTACCCACCCTGGCACCCTGCTCCTAACCACCCTGGCACCCTGCTCCTACCCACCCTGGCACCCTGCTCATACCCACCCTGGCACCCTGCTCATACCCACCCTGGCACCCTGCTCATACCCACCCTGGCACCCTGCTCCTCCTACCCACCCTGGCACCCTGCTCATACCCACCCTGGCACCCTGCTCCTACCCACCCTGGCACCCTGCTCATACCCACCCTGGCACCCTGCTCATACCCACCCTGGCACCCTGCTCCTCCTACCCACCCTGGCACCCTGCTCCTACCCACCCTGGCACCCTGCTCATACCCACCCTGGCACCCTGCTCATACCCACCCTGGCACCCTGCTCCTCCTACCCACCCTGGCACCCTGCTCCTCCTACCCACCCTGGCACCCTGCTCCTCCTACCCACCCTGGCACCCTGCTCCTACCCACCCTGGCACCCTGCTCATACCCACCCTGGCACCCTGCTCATACCCACCCTGGCACCCTGCTCATACCCACCCTGGCACCCTGCTCCTCCTACCCACCCTGGCACCCTGCTCATACCCACCCTGGCACCCTGCTCCTACCCACCCTGGCACCCTGCTCATACCCACCCTGGCACCCTGCTCATACCCACCCTGGCACCCTGCTCATACCCACCCTGGCACCCTGCTCCTCCTACCCACCCTGGCACCCTGCTCCTCCTACCCACCCTGGCACCCTGCTCCTCCTACCCACCCTGGCACCCTGCTCCTACCCACCCTGGCACCCTGCTCCTACCCACCCTGGCACCCTGCTCCTAACCACCCTGGCACCCTGCTCATACCCACCCTGGCACCCTGCTCATACCCACCCTGGCACCCTGCTCCTCCTACCCACCCTGGCACCCTGCTCCTCCTACCCACCCTGGCACCCTGCTCCTCCTACCCACCCTGGCACCCTGCTCCTCCTACCCACCCTGGCACCCTGCTCCTCCTACCCACCCTGGCACCCTGCTCCTACCCACCCTGGCACCCTACTCCTACCCACCCTGGCACCCTGCTCCTACCCACCCTGGCACCCTACTCCTACCCACCCTGGCACACTGCTCATACCCACCCTGGCACCCTGCTCATACCCACCCTGGCACCCTACTCCTACCCACCCTGGCACACTGCTCATACCCACCCTGGCACCCTGCTCCTACCCACCCTGGCACCCTGCTCCTACCCACCCTGGCACCCTGCTCCTACCCACCCTGGCACCCTGCTCCTCCTACCCACCCTGGCACCCTGCTCCTACCCACCCTGGCACCCTGCTCCTACCCACCCTGGCACCCTGCTCCTACCCACCCTGGCACCCTGCTCCTACCCACCCTGGCACCCTGCTCCTCCTACCCACCCTGGCACCCTGCTCCTACCCACCCTGGCACCCTGCTCATACCCACCCTGGCACCCTGCTCCTACCCACCCTGGCACCCTGCTCCTACCCACCCTGGCACCCTGCTCCTACCCACCCTGGCACCCTGCTCCTCCTACCCACCCTGGCACCCTGCTCCTCCTACCCACCCTGGCACCCTGCTCCTACCCACACTGGCACCCTGCTCCTCCTACCCACCCTGGCACCCTGCTCCTCCTACCCACCCTGGCACCCTGCTCCTCCTACCCACCCTGGCACCCTGCTCCTCCTACCCACCCTGGCACCCTGCTCCTACCCACCCTGGCACCCTGCCTCCTACCCACCCTGGCACCCTGCTCCTACCCACCCTGGCACCCTGCTCCTACCCACCCTGGCACCCTGCTCCTACCCACCCTGGCACCCTGCTCACACCCACCCTGGCACCCTGCTCACACCCAGCCTGGCACACTGCTCCTACCCACCCTGGCACCCTGCTCACACCCACCCTGGCACCCTGCTCACACCCACCCTGGCACCCTGCTCACACCCACCCTGGCACCCTGCTCACACCCAGCCTGGCACCCTGCTCACACCCACCCTGGCACCCTGCTCACACCCACCCTGGCACCCTGCTCACACCCAGCCTGGCACACTGCTCCTACCCACCCTGGCACCCTGCTCATACCAAATCCCTCCAAAAACAGTCACGTACACTTGAGCGCCGCTGGCACAAATTCAGGTCAGAATCAGATTTCTGCAGCTACAAATCTGCTCTCCTACAACACCACCCTCTGCCAAGCTAAACAAACCTACTTCCCTGCACTTATTAACCCCCTCTCTAACCAACCTGCCCAACTCTTCTCTCCCTTTAACTCTCTGCTGCCCCCTCCCCGTGTGCCTCAGTCACAGCTCAAGCTATTGCAGAGCCCCATAGTGACATTGCACAACTTAATCCCCATAACCATTCCCCTCCCTCCCTACCTGCCCCCCAGTCTCTTCTTGGCTCCTTCTCCCCAGTGACTGAAGTCTCAAAACTGTCAGCTCCCTTACTACCTGCCCGCTTGATCCCATTCCTACCAAACTTCTACGCAATGCCAACCCCTGTCTTATCAAAGCCTTAACTCATCTATTCAATCTCTCGCTCTCTACTGGAATCTTTCCCTCCCAACTGAAACATGCACTTGTAACCCCTATTCTGCACTTGTAACCCCTATTCTGCACTTGTAACCCCTATTCTGCACTGGTAACCCCTATTCTGCACTGGTAACCCCTATTCTGCACTGGTAACCCCTATTCTGCACTGGTAACCCCTATTCTGCACTGGTAACCCCTATTCTGCACTGGTAACCCCTATTCTGAAAACCCCTCCCTTGATCCCACCAATCCTACTAACCTCTGAGAATGTTTATTCCCCACCCGTCTCTATAATAGGAAACCCCTCTGTCTGCAGTTTAGATTATGAATCAGTGTCTGTCCCTTTCACTTGTCTCCTTGTCTGTCTCATTTGTATCTGTAGCAGTCTCCCCAGGGGTCCCACAGCCGTGTCTGTTTGGGGGGGTAGTTAGATTCCTAATTAATGTTATTTGCTCTCCTCAGATACATTCCCATAAATATATAGATAAGTTTGTTCTTTATACTGTATATAGGAATGATGTGGCTAAACAGAGTAAGAGGCGGAGCAACCACAGCAGATTTAAAGGGGACCTGTCACTCTAAGAAATAATTCCAAATTCTATTCTATCATGTTAGTTGGGTAAAATAAACTTTATAAATTGTTTAAAATGTGTTCCCTGCAGTCTTGGAATTTACAATTGCAGCCGGCAGGAAGGCGCCATTTTGTGGAAACTGTTATTAAGGCACGTTTTGCATTACCCCATAATCTTGTGGCAGAATGGGGGATCTGATTCCCAGGCACAGGCTACACAATTATAGGCCATACGGAGAGAGATGAGGCATGATGGGATGCTTTATAATGAATTATTTAATTTACTTATTATCAGGGGCTGATAGAGAGGGGCGGCTGTGGGACTGGGGGTTAATCCCGCTGCAGGGGCTGATAGAGAGGGGCGGCTGTGGGACTGGGGGTTAATCCCGCTGCAGGGGCTGATAGAGAGGGGCGGCTGTGGGACTGGGGGTTAATCCCGCTGCAGGGGCCGATAGAGAGGGGCGGCTGTGGGACTGGGGGTTAATCCCGCTGCAGGGACTGATAGAGAGGGGCGGCTGTGGGACTGGGGGTTAATCCCGCTGCAGGGGCCGATAGAGAGGGGCGGCTGTGGGACTGGGGGTTAATCCCGCTGCAGGGGCTGATAGAGAGGGGCGGCTGTGGGACTGGGGGTTAATCCCGCTGCAGGGCCGATAGAGAGGGGCGGCTGTGGGACTGGGGGTTAATCCCGCTGCAGGGACTGATAGAGAGGGGCAGCTGTGGGACTGGGGGTTAATCCCACTGCAGGGGCTGATAGAGAGGGGCGGCTGTGGGACTGGGGGTTAATCCCGCTGCAGGGGCTGATAGAGAGAGGCGGCTGTGGGACTGGGGGTTAATCCCGCTGCAGGGGCTGATAGAGAGGGGCGGCTGTGGGACTGGGGGTTAATCCCGCTGCAGGGGCTGATAGAGAGGGGCGGCTGTGGGACTGGGGGTTAATCCCGCTGCAGGGGCCGATAGAGAGGGGCGGCTGTGGGACTGGGGGTTAATCCCGCTGCAGGGACTGATAGAGAGGGGCGGCTGTGGGACTGGGGGTTAATCCCACTGCAGGGGCTGATAGAGAGGGGCGGCTGTGGGACTGGGGGTTAATCCCGCTGCAGGGGCTGATAGAGAGAGGCGGCTGTGGGACTGGGGGTTAATCCCGCTGCAGGGGCTGATAGAGAGGGGCGGCTGTGGGACTGGGGGTTAATCCCGCTGCAGGGGCCGATAGAGAGGGGCGGCTGTGGGACTGGGGGTTAATCCCACTGCAGGGGCTGATAGAGAGGGGCGGCTGTGGACTGGGGGTTAATCCCGCTGCAGGGGCTGATAGAGAGGGGCGGCTGTGGGACTGGGGGTTAATCCCACTGCAGGGGCTGATAGAGAGGGGCGGCTGTGGGACTGGGGGTTAATCCCGCTGCAGGGGCTGATAGAGAGGGGCGGCTGTGGGACTGGGGGTTAATCCCGCTGCAGGGGCCGATAGAGAGGGGCGGCTGTGGGACTGGGGGTTAATCCCGCTGCAGGGGCTGATAGAGAGGGGCGGCTGTGGGACTGGGGGTTAATCCCGCTGCAGGGGCTGATAGAGAGGGGCGGCTGTGGGACTGGGGGTTAATCCCGCTGCAGGGGCTGATAGAGAGGGGCGGCTGTGGGACTGGGGGTTAATCCTGCTGCTACATACCCCTAGTTGCGGCCCAGACTGGGGCAGTTACAGTACATTTGGGGAAGCTTAATACAAAATCCAGGTATGATATAAAATTAGGTGAGAGGGATCCAGGGCTGTTCCAGGAATCTCCCTATTTACTGTATGGGAATAATCACTGCTCCCCCCACAGCCGTTGCCTCTATCTTGGGTCTGAACCATTTTTATTCATGGAACCCAATGCTCAGTACCGCCACCCAGGGGTGCGCACAGAATCCTGCACTTGGGCCCCCAAATAGCAGCAGCTGAACCCACTTACTGTTGATACCAAACATGAGGGGGGTCTCCTGTCCCAGCCCCCCAGAAACTATCCCCCTAACTGGTGGGTATAGGCAGTCCCTGTTTGGTACCATTGGGAAGCATGGGGCCCCCCCATAACCAATATGTGATTTATGGGGATGTGACCCCTAAAGCAAATCCATATTTTCTCATAGCTGCGCCCCCTGCTGTTCTTAGGGCCACAATTGCCTCTCTTTATCAACAGATCAAAGACCCCAACTTCCTGCCCCAACGGGCTGGTCCCACATTGTCTGATTAATTTGTCACCTTCCCGCAGCCCCTGGTTGCATATTTAATTAAGGGTCTCTGCCGGATCCCCAGATCAGATGTTGATAGAGAGTATTGGGTTAATTAGGGGTGTCTGGTGGATACAACGTAAAATGCTGCCAGGTTTAACAATTTACCCTGCCAGGGCAATACTGCTGCCATGACACCTCCCCCTTCAAGACTGGGCAAGGTATAAGGCCCCACAGGCTGATAATAACCTTGCCACTACCAGTAGGAATTAATCCATTGTACCAGTCTGGGTCATTATCAAAATCCATCGCTACTGAACATGGGGGATCTTTATCCACATGACCGCTGGCACTGGAGAGGAAGAATATATACGGACACTGTTCACCCCTTTATTGTTTTTACCCTCCCTGCAAGGGGTGCCAGTGTGGGTACTAGGCCACAAACTGTAACTGCCTCCCGTAGGCACCTGGCCTCCTGCCCCCACCTGGTTCCCTTCTGTCCCTGCAGTTACCTGAGTGCATGTGGGGCCCTCCTGCCGGTCCCTAGTCCCCCATTCCCTGGGCCTGAACTCGGACACTGTTTGGCAGCCTTCCACCCAGTCTATGCCCACTTGGTCTGCACTGACCTGCCCAGTCCCAGACTGGCATAAACTACTGGGTTCTACCCACATACCCTGCCCCTCTGGGCACACCCTCTGGTTAGTAGCTGCCTTAGGGGCAACCAGTACCATCAGCAATCCTTCCTGACTCTGACTACCTGCCCCCCTCCCAGCACTGGTTCTGGCACTGGAGCTATACCTGGCTCCCAGCTACCATCCTTGCCCCCAGTGTGAGTGGCACTACCTACTGGGACCCTACTCTGAGTCCTACCCACCTGTCCCCCACACTCCTGCACTGACTCCTGAGATTGGCCAATCCACTGACCCCCACTCAACACCTCAGGCAGTTTGGGTACAGGATCACGGATCCCACGTTGTTTAACCCTCACTGCAGGTAACCTACCTGTCTGCACCAGGGAGACCCCTAGGGGAAACCTCTCCCCCTCACCCCCACTTTGGGACACTGCTGGTTCAGGCACTGTCTGACACTCTCTCCTGTCTCCCAGCCCCCCCTCCCAGCTATCTCTTTGTACCTTACTGGGGGCAGTTGCTGATTGAGGTGAGTGGTTACACCCCAGCACAGCTGGACCTAGTGAGACCCGGTCATTGGGCACAAAAGCAGAGAGCATATTCCCCAAATCATTGCCCAACAATACATCGACAGGAATCTCATTGGACACCCCCACTTCCCTTAGACCTCTCCCCACACCCCAATCCAAGTAAACCTTGGCCACAGGCACCTTTGGGTGGCCCCCACCCACCCCCTTTACAGACAAAGTCTTCCCAGGAATAATGTCCCCAGTGTTGATGATCTCTGGATGCACCAGGGAAGAATTAGCCCCCGAGCTCTTTAGTTCCCGAGTTACTTTGCCCCCCCACAATCACCGATTGCATATGGTGAGATAGAGTCTCTGTTATAGCAAACATTACCCCAGGCTGTACAGGGGGGCTTGGCTCCTTCTGTTCTGGGCAGGCGACCCCCACATGGCCCACCTGGGTGCAGGGAAACATCTGCGGGAAGCTCCAGGGTCTGTGTTGGCACTAGCTCCCCCACACAAAGGGCTCTCACCGGACTGGGCATGAGGTGCTGTCCCCCCTGTGTGATGCTCCTTCCTGCTTGGTGATCCCTGTAGGGAAAGTCCCTTCCTGTACGGCAATCTGTTAGAACTATATGTGTCTGCGTTCTGCGCTGTTAACCCTGGCAGCATTTGGCTTTGGGCCCACAAGAGACCGTTAATTAATTAAATATACAACAAGGGGCTGTGGGAAGGAGACACTTATCTGGGTTAGCAGACAATTCGGAGCCGGGGCAGTTGGGGCAATTGGTTTCTTTGGTCTGTTGATAAAGAGAGGCAATTGTGGCCCTAAGAACAGCAGGGGGCACAGCTATGAGAAAATATGGATTATAGAAAGGGATCCATATCTCCTTTGCTTTAGGGGTCACATCCCCATAAATCACATATTGGTTATGGGGGGGCCCCATGCTTCCCAATGGTACCAAACAGGGACTGCCTATACCCACCAGTTAGGGGGATAGTTTCTGGGGGGCTGGGACAGGAGACCCCCCTCATGTTTGGTATCATTCTGATCCCCCACATATGGGTTAAAACAAGCCCCTATTGTCATAATAATATTCGGTACCGGCAAGTGCCAATATTATATGGCAGAAACTGGCCTGAGAATTGCAGCCTCTACAGGGGGTCCCAAGGGGCAAGTTCCTGGCCACTCCCCCCTCATGCATATGGTACTGAGGGAGGGGCCCAGCGGGGGATAAAAGGGCAACAGACCCAGTGACTAGAGCTCATGGCTATAACTCTTTGCCTCAGGGGGAAACAAAGGAAATTCCTAACTGGGTAACGTACATAGGGTTTCTCTGTTTTATTCCCTTTTATTTACTGTTTGCAATGTAATGTGTGTGTCTCTTTTTGTAATATCTGTGTAACTGCTAATTAACTAGTTGGCTGCTGGCAGGAGAGTGTGTAATTAACCCTTTGGCTGCTAGAGTGCTGGGGGAATGAGTGGAAGCTAACCCTAACTACAGTGAGAGAGAGTGAGGGGTACATGTGTGTATTGGGGAATAGTACCTGTTGTAGGGAGCAGGGAGATATTCACATTAGGTTTCTATCGCCTGTTAATGATAGATGGGGGCAGGGAAGAGTTATTTGGGGTGGGGGTGTGTTTGGGGGTGTCTGACGTTAGTCTAACCTGTGTGTAAGGGGACTGAGTGTAACCCCTTGTCTCCCAGTCCCGGTGTCACGTGTGCCTGAGAGTGGCGTGTTCCTGACACTTACATATAGAGATAATGATGCTTTGTAGAGTGTAAGCTCTTTTGGGCAGGGCTCTCTTCACCTCCTGTATCGGTTACTGATTGCTTTATATGTTACTCCTTGTAGAGTGTAAGCTCTTTTGGGCAGGGCTCTCTTCACCTCCTGTATCGGTTACTGATTGCTTTATATGTTACTCTGTATGACCAATGTATGAAACCCACTTATTGTACAGCACTGTGGGATATGTTGGTGCTTTATAAATAAATATTAATAATAATAATGATGCCCTAATACACAGGGAGCAGGAGCAGTGCAGCCTGGGAAATGTTTTATCTGTGATTGTTCTGATTTTGTTTTCTATTAAGTTGGAGTTAGAAAAGCCCCCCAGCTGTAGTGAGGCTGCCACTCACTCACCCCCAGTCTGGCTGGTCCTACATTCACTCACCCACCCCCGGTCTGGCCAGTCCTACACTCACTCACCCCCAGTCTGGCTGGTCCTACCCTCACTAACCCCCAGTCCGGCTGGTCTTACACTCACTCTCCTCCGGTCTGGCCTGTCCTACACTCACTCACCCCCGGTCTGGCCTGTCCTACCCTCACTCACCTCCAGTCTGGCTGGTCTTACACTCACTCTCCTCTGGCTGGCTGGTCCTACACTCACTCACCTCTGGTCTGGCCAGTGGAGTCAGTGTAGTACTGACCAGACTGGGGGGTATGTGTAGGACCAGCCAAACTGGGGGGTGGTGAGTGAGGGTAGGACCGGCTTAAATATATTGCAATATAGGGACACACAATCCCTGTTTTGCTTAAAGACAAAGGCATTGCTTGGCAGCTTAATGCACAGAATAGGTTAATGCCCTATTGAAAATGGGGGAGTGCAGAGGGGCTCTTGTTGTGTCTATATGTATTTTGTGGTCACAGCCTCATTGCTCCCTGTCTAATGGTTTAAAATTTAGACAAAAAATGGTGTCTGAACATGGTGAGAAAAGATGTGAAAACTTGCTGGCTGCATCTCTATACTGATAAACCCACAATCGATTTTGTAATGTCGGTAACACTTAAAATTTGGCCTCTGTTTCCTTTTTATAGTGAACTGCTTCAAGGATAAGGGGAGAAAGATCTCTGAAACACCATTACAGATGAAACAAGAGAACCCCCAGAGTGGAGCGGCCAGTGGTCTCCCCTATACACAGGATTTAGCCAAAGATCAGTCCCACCCAGAGAGCCAGATGGTGAGTGAAGGAGAGAAACCATATCGCTGCACTGAGTGTGGGGAGAAATGTAATACTAATCTCCTTCTGTCTTCTCAACAGTTGATCCACAAGAGCATTAATACAGACTCACTGGAGAATTTGGGTACAGATTCCGAGGAGAAGAATTTCTCTCAAATTAATAGTTTTGCCGTAAACCAAAAAGGCTTGAAACCCTTCCCTTGTACTGAATCTGCTAAAGATCCCTCACACCAGCAACTCCTCACAGGGGAGAAACCATTCACTTGCTCAGAGTGTGGGAAAGAATTTTTTGATAGGTCCAGCCTTTATAGACACCAGAAAATCCACACAGGGGAGAAACATTTCTCTTGTAAAGTATGTGGAAAACACTTTTCTCATAGGTCCAGCCTTTATAGACACCAGAAAATCCACACAGGGGAGAAACCTTTCTCTTGCACAGAATGTGGGAAAGAATTCTTTCGAAAAAGCAACCTTCACTTACACCTGAGAATCCACACTGGGGAGAAACCCTTCTCTTGTACAGAATGTGGGAAAGAATTTTCTGATAGGTCCCACCTTAACTCACACCTGAAAATCCACACAGGGGAGAAACCTTACTTTTGTACAGAATGTGGGAAAGAATTTTCTGATAGGTCCAACTTTAACTCACACCAGAAAAAACACACAGAGGACAAACCTTTCTATTGTACAGAATGTGGGAAAGAATTTTCTGATAGGTCCAGCCTTCACAGACACCTGATAATCCACACAGGGGAGAAACCTTTCTCTTGTACAGAATGTGGGAAAGACTTTTCTGATAGGTCCAGCCTTCGCTCACACCTGAAAATCCACACAGGCGAGAAACCTTTCTCTTGTACAGAATGTGGGAAAGAATTCTCTCGGCAAAGCCACCTTGACAGACACCAGAAAAACCACACAGGCGAGAAACCTTTCTCTTGTACAGAATGTGGGAAAGAATTTTCTGATAGGTCCAGCCTTCACAGACACCTGAAAATCCACACAGGGGAGAAACCTTTCTCTTGTACAGAATGTGGGAAAGAATTCTCTAGAAAAAGCAACCTTCACACACACCAGAAAATCCACACAGGAGAGAAACCTTTCTCTTGTACAGAATGTGGGAAAGAATTTTCTTATAGCTACAGTCTTCACTCACACCAGAAAATCCATACAGGGGAGAAACCTTTCTCTTGTACAGAATGTGGGAAAGAATTTTCTTATAGCTACAGTCTTCACTCACACCAGAAAACCCATACAGGGGAGAAACCTTTCTCTTGTACAGAATGTGGGAAAGAATTTTATCATAGCTACAGCCTTCACTCACACCAGAAAATCCACACAGGGGAGAAACCTTTCTATTGTACAGAATGTGGGAAAGAATTTTTTGATAGGTCCAGCCTTCACTCACACCAGAAAATCCACACAGGGGAGAAACCTTTCTATTGTACAGAATGTGGGAAAGAATTTTCTGATAGGTCCCACCTTCACAGACACCTGAAAATCCACACAGGGGTGAAACCTTTCTCTTGTACAGAATGTGGGAAAGAATTCTCTCAAAAAAGCAACCTTCACTCACATCAGAAAATCCACACAGGGGAGAAACCTTTCTCTTGTACAGAGTGTGGGAAAGAATTTTCTCATAGGTCCAGCCTTCGCTCACACCTGAGAATCCACACAGGGGAGAAACCTTTCTCTTGCACAGAATGTGGCAAAGAATTCTCTCAAAAAAGCCACCTTCACTCACACCTGAGAATCCACACCGGGAGAAACCTTTCCCTTGTACAGAATGTGGGAAAGAATTTCCTATAGGTCCAGCCTTCACTCACACCTGAGAATCCACACAGGAGAGAAACCATTTTCTTGCACAGAATGTGGGAAACAATACACTTTGTACAGCTTTTGGTTACACCCAAAACAGAAAAGAATCTTTCTACTTTCAGCTGATCGCAGAATGGGGGAAAGACCGAGGAAGAACAAATGAGAAGAGAGTGATGTGAATTTTTATCATATTAGGTTCTTCAATTACATGTAAAATTAAAGTCTGTTCATTACTAGTTGTTTTTGTTTGCTGAATTGAACCCATATGTGATGTGAAAAACAATCAAACTATCTCTTTCCTGTAATTTATACATTTCTTTGGTAATATCCCAAGATTTTATATCTAATCTAATATGGGAGATTGTCTTCTTCTTCCAAGAAAGAAAAATGAAATTCCTCTCAGATTTTGTGAAACATTCCATGTTACATTGGCAAAGCAGTGGGGAAACCTGGTAATGAAGGAGATTCTGTTTAAATAAAGTTTTCTGAGTTTCATTGCATCTCTATGTATTAAATTTTTTCTAGTGATGGGTGCAAAAATTCGTCAGCCATGGATTTATACGTTTTGGTGGATTATTTAACGAATTGGACAACAAAATTCTTTTTTGATGCGAGAGACACAATTCTTTTGATGAGAAACAATTCTTTTTGATGAGCGAGACAATTCTTTTTTGACGCAGGACAATTCTTTTGAATTAACCAGGAATGGATTTTCGCAAATTTCCTCGTTTCATCATTGGCCGCCCCATTTTCTGACTTAGCTGCCCCATTACTCCAGTCAGTGCCGGATAATTAAAGTCCCCCATAATAACAACTTGACCCAGTTGTGAAGCCTCCTCCATTTGCAACAATAGCTGGGCCTCATCCCCCTCATCTATACGGGGGGTTTATAGCATACACCAATGATCATTTTCTTTGTGACCTTCAGCCCTACTGAAATTTCTACCCAAAGGGATTCTACATTGTCCCTGGTAATTTCTTTAGCGCATGGCTTTAAATCTGATTTTACATAGACAAACCCCTCCCCTTTTTGATCTCCCTTTTTAAGGGTGTAACCATTTAAATCAGGGCTGTGGAGTCGGAGTCGAGCTGTCGGAGGCAATCTTGGGTATCGGGAGTCGGAGTCGGCAAAAAATGAACCGAGTCCTACTAAATTTAAATGGGAATAAAAAAAATAAAAATAAAGCAAGTTTAAATGTCCCAATTCACAAACAGTCATAATTAATTACTTCTCTGCTATAAGAATAAAGCCCAATGCACGCAGTGCATAAACCAACTTGTTGAGTGACCATGAAGCTTTTCATTGACTGTATGCTTCACTCAATGGGATGTAACGCACAGTTAAGGTGCAGCAGCTCCAAAAATAAAAATAACAATAACCTTTTTGTTTCATTGTGTTTGTCTTTTGCTTTAATTGGGCAATATAGTAGAGTGTTGGCTTCCTAGCCAGTAGTTCTGTGGTTAAATGACATGTATGTCTCCTCCCTTTCCTTCAATGAATGTATAAAATACATTAGCATATGAAGTCGGAGTCGGATGTATCAGAAACTGAGGAGTCGGAGTCAGAGAATTTATCTACCAAATTCACAGCCCAGTCACATGTTTCATCCCACCAGGTCTCAGTGATACCAATTAAATCTAATTTACCTGACAAGCCCCGTGCATTAGCCAGCATGCAGTGGGGGGGCGGCGCTACTTCTCCCTCTTACAGTAGGTACACTGGAGCCTTGGTTTTTATACTTTGGGTTCAAGCCCACACTGCAGTACCACTCCCTCTCCTGTGGTTCCATAGATACTTATTTGAAAGTGTAGCTTGTCCTTTAGTCATGCACCCCTACCTCCTGCTCTATGTCCCCCCAGTTTGATTACCACTTCACCAGAGCCAAAAATAAAATGGAAAACAGCGCTTAGTGATGTCACATGGAAGTCACATGATTCAGTGAAACTGCCTAATCTAAGGAATAACATGTCCTGTAATGTGAATTTAGCCTCACTAGTGCCTCAAGTGCTATAGTGTTCATTCAGGTCCATTGATGCACTGGGCTGGCACCTAATGTACATTGGCTCATTCACCTAAAGACTTTGCTCAACACTTTAATTAGGAAACATATGAGTTGATGACCACTAAAGGACAACAAAAGGGAATATAATCGCTAACCTTGGATCAGGGGCCAACATTTCTCTTGAGAACACACGGTTCCAGGGTACTATTTGCTGATCTCCACCATATTCTGTCTGTCCCCTCGGGCACCTGAAAGTAAAGTAGAAGTTCTAATGGAGCACATGGGCCCTAGGCCAAGGTTGGAGACTATATGCATGGGGAGGGGCCTATAAAACAGTTGCCCCCCAGTGAATAACACTCGCCTTATCCTAATGGAACCCTGTATTTATCCCCACATGTAACATGGACCAATAGCGTCTCTCCTGTCAGACCTGAGTGCACTCTTATAATGGTCCAATATAAATCACCGGTGGGATGGCATACGCCACGCAGCGATTTGTCGAAATCAGCGAAGTTGCCTTGAGAGGAAACTCAATGGCCACATTTGCCATCCCACCGGCGATTTACATTCTAGCCGGTGAGATGGCATTTCGGGGAGATTAGTAGCCCGCAACAAGGAAGATTTGTCGCGTGGCGACTAATCTCCATGTCTGTCACAGCCCTTAAGCTCCTCTTCTCCAAGGTAAACAGACCCAACTTGGCCAGCCTTTCCCCATAACTGAGACTTTCCATACCCTTTACCAGCTTAGTTGCCCTTCTCTGGACCCTCTCTAACTCAATAATGTCCCATTTGAGCACTGGAGACCAAAACTGAACAGCATATTCTAGATGGGGCCTTACCAGCGCTCTGTAAAGGGGAAGAATAACCCCCTCCTCCCGTGAATCTATACCCCTTTTAATACAGCTCAAAACCTTGTTTGCCCTTGCAGCTGCTGCCTGGCATTGCTTGCTACAGCCAAGTTTATTATCTACAAGGACTCCAAGCTCCTTCTCCATTATGGATTTGCCTAGTGCAGTCCCATTAAGGGTATAAGTGGGGGCATATTTTTACATCCCAGGTGCATGACCTTACATTTATCCACATTAAATCTCATCTGCCACTTAGCCGCCCAGATTGCCAGTTGGCCAAGATCCTGCTGCAGGGATGTCACATCCTGGATAGAATTGACTGGTCTGCAGAGTTTTGTGCCATCTGCAAACACTGATACATTACTCATAATACCCTCCCCTAAGTCATTTATGAACAAGTTAAACAAAAGTGGCCCCAGTACAGAACCCTGAGGGACCCCACTGAGAACCTTATTCCAAGTAGAGAATGTGCCATTAACAACCCCCCTCTGTACCCGATCCTGTAGCCAGTTTTCTATCCATGTGCAAATGACTTCACTAAGACCAATAGACCTTAGCTTAGAAAGCAGTCATTTGTGAGTGGATAGATAGGTCAGTGTGGGTCTGTATGTGAGTGGATAGATAGGTCAGTATGGGTCTGTATGTGAGTGGATAGGTCAGTGTGGGTCTGTATGTGAGTGGATAGGTCAGTGTGGGTCTGTATGTGAGTGAATGGGTCAGTGTGGGTCTGTATGTGAGTGGATAGGTCAGTGTGGGTCTGTATGTGAGTGGATAGGTCAGTATGGGTCTGTATGTGAGTGGATAGGTCAGTGTGGGTCTGTATGTGAGTGGATAGGTCAGTGTGGGTCTGTATGTGAGTGGATAGATAGGTCAGTGTGGGTCTGTATGTGAGTGGATAGATAGGTCAGTGTGGGTCTGTATGTGAGTGGATAGGTCAGTGTGGGTCTGTATGTGAGTGGATAGGTCAGTGTGGGTCTGTATGTGAGTGGATAGATAGGTCAGTGTGGGTCTGTATGTGAGTGGATAGGTCAGTATGGGTCTGTATGTGAGTAGATAGATAGGTCAGTGTGGGTCTGTATGTGAGTGGATAGGTCAGTGTGGGTCTGTATGTGAGTGGATAGGTCAGTGTGGGTCTGTATGTGAGTGGATAGGTCAGTGTGGGTCTGTATGTGAGTGGATAGATAGGTCAGTGTGGGTCTGTATGTGAGTGGATAGATAGGTCAGTGTGGGTCTGTATGTGAGTGGATAGATAGGTCAGTGTGGGTCTGTATGTGAGTGGATAGATAGGTCAGTGTGGGTCTGTATGTGAGTGGATAGGTCAGTATGGGTCTGTATGTGAGTGGATAGATAGGTCAGTGTGGGTCTGTATGTGAGTGGATAGGTCAGTATGGTCTGTATGTGAGTGGATAGGTCAGTGTGGGTCTGTATGTGAGTGGATAGGTCAGTGTGGGTCTGTATGTGAGTGGATAGGTCAGTGTGGGTCTCTATGTGAGTGGATAGGTCAGTGTGGGTCTGTATGTGAGTGGATAGGTCAGTGTGGGTCTGTATGTGAGTGGATAGGTCAGTGTGGGTCTGTATGGGAGTGGATAGGTCAGTGTGGGTCTGTATGTGAGTGGATAGGTCAGTGTGTGTCTGTATGTGAGTGGATAGGTCAGTGTGGGTCTGTATGTGAGTGGATAGGTCAGTGTGGGTCTGTATGTGAGTGGATAGGTCAGTGTGGGTCTGTATGTGAGTGGATAGGTCAGTGTGGGTCTGTATGTGAGTGGATAGGTCAGTGTGGATCTGTATGTGAGTGGATAGGTCAGTGTGGGTCTGTATGTGAGTGGATAGGTCAGTATGGGTCTGTATGTGAGTGGATAGGTCAGTATGGGTCTGTATGTGAGTGGATAGGTCAGTGTGGGTCTGTATGTGAGTGGATAGATAGGTCAGTGTGGGTCTGTATGTGAGTGGATAGATAGGTCAGTATGGGTCTGTATGTGAGTGGATAGATAGGTCAGTGTGGGTCTGTATGTGAGTGGATAGGTCAGTGTGGGTCTGTATGTGAGTGGATAGGTCAGTGTGGGTCTGTATGTGAGTGGATAGGTCAGTGTGGGTCTGTATGTGAGTGGATAGGTCAGTGTGGGTCTGTATGTGAGTGGATAGATAGATCAGTGTGGGTCTGTATGTGAGTGGATAGGTCAGTGTGGGTCTGTATGTGAGTGGATAGGTCAGTGTGGGTCTGTATGTGAGTGGATAGATAGGTCAGTGTAGGTCTGTATGTGAGTGGATAGATAGATCAGTGTGGGTCTGTATGTGAGTGGATAGGTCAGTGTGGATCTGTATGTGCCCCTGTCCAGTGTGCGTCAATTCCTTACATTAACCCTTTCTCTACTAGAGCGCTTGGCATCTCTCATCGCCAGTGTAAAGGTGGCCATACACGCACCGATATTATCGTACGAAACCTCGTTTCGTACGTTAATCGGTGCGTGTATGGCATGTCAGCGAGCCGACCGATATCGCAGGAAGCTGCTGATATCGGTCGACTCGCCGATCGGCCAGGTTAGAAAATTTTGATCGGGCGCCATAGAAGGCGCCTGACCAAAATTCTCCCTTCAGAGCTGAATCGGCAGAAGGAGGTAGAAATCCTATTGTTTCTACCTCCTTACCTGCCGATTCAGCCCTGAATGGTGTGTGGCGGATCTGACGATGTTTCGTGCGACCGACGGTCGTACGAAACATCGTGAGATCGCCACGTGTATGGCCAGCTTAAGAAGTATGAGAGTGGTGGCAGCAAGTTGTGTATGAGTTTGTGGGTGTTGGTTGGTCTTTGGGGTGCTGTGCCGTTAGTCTGACCTGTGCACCAGGGGCCCGCTAGATAGCCATGCCTAAAGTCACGTGCATCTGAAGTGGCGTAATCATGACAGCACCTCTTTTAAAAATAAGATGGAGTGCTCATCATCTGGGGGGGCACACTAGCACTCTCATGACTGTTACCCAACTTGACCATGTTTTTCCCAGCATGCTGTGGATTTTAGTGGGATGCACATACTCCCGTGTAAGAACCTGAATGCACTTCCCATTTCTATTATCCAAGTGGATATTCTGTTTATGGCAGTTCTGTGTGGGACAATAGTCCGGGTGGGGCCCTTTGTCTCCCTAGTGACTGGGCCTCTCCATACCTGATACATATGGAATTACCCCCCTTGGTTAGGGGAGGAGACAGGGGATTACTAGGGGAGATGCAGGAAAAGGTGATGTACCATGTTAGCCAGTCAAAATGTTTACAGGGTAACCCTTTTGAAATAAAAATAACAAAAGTAGTATAAAGGTGATACCTTATTGGCTAACTCAGATACCCATAGCTTCCGGAACATTCCAGTTCCCATTTCAAGCTGATTGCAATGAAGCTGTGCTGCTCTCTGATATATACACAGCATTCAGCTCATGGATCAAATAACCAGAAAAAAGGAATATCTGTGTGGAAGGTGGTAACAAAGTCATATATACGGGGGCCTGCAAGGGACAAACAGATATGGGACAGGATAATGTGGATCAAAGTGACTGGATATAAATGAGGGTAAGTTACTGAGGGGGAAGTGAATGGAATTCCTTGTGAGTAACTGCCCCAGTGCCCCTACAGATGTGGGTATTCCTGGCTGGGTGGGGGCAGTTCCTAATCTATATAACTGCCCCAGTGCCCCTACAGATGTGGGTATTCCTGGCTGGGTGCCGGCAGTTCCTAATCTATATAACTGCCCCAGTGCCCCTACAGATGTGGGTATTTCTGGCTGGGTGCCGGCAGTTCCTAATCTATATAACTGCCCCAGTGCCCCTACAGATGTGGGTATTCCTGGCTGGGTGCCGGCAGTTCCTAATCTGTATAACTGCCCCAGTGCCCCTACAGATGTGGGTATTCCTGGCTGGGTGGCGGCAGTTCCTAATCTATATAACTGCCCCAGTGCCCCTACAGATGTGGGTATTCCTGGCTGGGTGCCGGCAGTTCCTAATCTATATAACTGCCCCAGTGCCCCTACAGATGTGGGTATTCCTGGCTGGGTGGCGGCAGTTCCTAATCTATATAACTGCCCCAGTGCCCCTACAGATGTGGGTATTCCTGGCTGGGTGCCGGCAGTTCCTAATCTGTATAACTGCCCCAGTGCCCCTACAGATGTGGGTATTCCTGGCTGGGTGGCGGCAGTTCCTAATCTATATAACTGCCCCAGTGCCCCTACAGATGTGGGTATTCCTGGCTGGGTGGGGGCAGTTCCTAATCTATATAACTGCCCCAGTGCCCCTACAGATGTGGGTATTCCTGGCTGGGTGGGGGCAGTTCCTAATCTATATAACTGCCCCAGTGCCCCCTACAGATGTGGGTATTCCTGGCTGGGTGCCGGCAGTTCCTAATCTATATATCTGCCCCAGTGCCCCTACAGATGTGGGTATTCCTGGCTGGGTGCCGGCAGTTCCTAATCTATATAACTGCCCCAGTGCCCCTACAGATGTGGGTATTCCTGGCTGGGTGGGGGCAGTTCCTAATCTATATAACTGCCCCAGTGCCCCTACAGATGTGGGTATTCCTGGCTGGGTGCCGGCAGTTCCTAATCTATATAACTGGCCATAAATCCCAGGCCCAGGTTCAGTCCCTTCTCCAGAGAGTTGAAAGTTCTCATTAGTTTGTACTCCCAGACCTTCCTCTCATTCTCTGGTTTAAAGTTTCCCTTATAGGGGAAGGAAAGGCTAATAAAGAGTTAATCCCAAGCTGCAGGCATACCCTCAGTTCGCTCAATAGCGCCTTTAAGTCTCCCCCTATTTCACCCGTTCAGATGGTCAGAAGCCAAACAGGAAAAAAAAAGTTCCCATAATGCCTCGCTCCTGCACCCCATTGTGCTTTCCAATGGTCTTAGGCAACCGCTGTGAAAGGGTCGTTCCACTCCCAAAGGGGTCCCGACCCACAGGTTCAGAACCGCTGATCTGTAGGGACATTGGGGCAGTTAATCCCATGGAATTCCATTCACTCCCCACTCAGTAACTTACCCTCATTTATATCCTGCACTTTGATCCACATTATCCTGTACCTGTTTGTCCCTTGCAGGCCCCCGTATATATATGTTACCAACTTCCACACAGATATTCCTTTTTTCCGGTTATTTAATCCATGAGCTGAATGTATGTAAGTGTAGCCATTCAGCTAACATGGCTATTAAATAACTGTACAAAGTATATTCTGGGTATAATCATATTGCTGGGACAGTTAATTGCTGCAGACTTTGCTGGGCTTGCAGTTTCCCTCCCACAGGAAGGAGGAAGATTCTCGCCACCAATGGGAGAGCAGCTTTCAGAGTGAGGAGTTTGTAGCCAATGAGAGAGAGACTTACTCTGGAGAGCTGTGAGGGGGAGGGTGGGAAGGAGAGGAAGGCAGGGGTGGATCCCAGGGAGAGCACAGAGCTGGGCTGGATGTGAGGGGGGATCCTTTCTCCACAGGGACAGTGACTGCTCTCTGAAGGGGGGGTTACACACACTCTATATGGCGACGGCTGCTTCCGCCTGGGGAAACTGTAAGTTGTAAGTGCCTTGTGGGTTACCGATACTGATCTATATGGGCTCTAACTGCCGGCCCGGCTGCTTATACCAACACAGGGTTCAGGGAACGTGACTTTAATGGGATTCGATCAGTCTGTTTGTATAGGTCTGTTATTGTCAGTTCCACTTTGTTTGCCTTTGCAGCCCGCGTTGGATATTGCATTGCTCATGTAACTGGGTGTTCAGTCGCTATAACATATCGCTGGGAGAGAGATCATTCAATTCATCTTTATTACTGGGTCTCCGGATCCAATAAAAGTGCTTAGTATTATCCTGCTGGTTTATGTGTATCACTGGGGGTTGTGGGTGTCACCAGAGGTGGGTGAGAGCAGCACCCATATAACATGGCTACACCCACGGGTGCGCTACATATATATATATATCAGAGAGCAGCACCCATATAACATGGCTACACCCACGGGTGCGCTACATATATATATATATATCAGAGAGCAGCACCCATATAACATGGCTACACCCACGGGTGTGCTACATATATATATCAGAGAGCAGCACCCATATAACATGGCTACACCCACGGGTGCGCTACATATATATATATATATCAGAGAGCAGCACCCATATAACATGGCTACACCCACGGGTGCGCTACATATATATATATATATCAGAGAGCAGCACCCATATAACATGGCTACACCCACGGGTGTGCTACATATATATATCAGAGAGCAGCACCCATATAACATGGCTACACCCACGGGTGCGCTATATATATATATATATATATATATATATATATATCAGAGAGCAGCACAGCTTCATTGTAATCAGCTTGAAATGGGAACTGGAATGTTCCGGAAGCTATGGGTATCTGAGTTAGCCAATAAGGTATCACCTTTATACCACTTCTGTTATTTTTATTTCAAAAGTGACTGGCTAACACGGTACATCACCTTTTCCTGTATGTGTATATGTATATAAAAATAATATAAATACAAAAGAAACACCCGGTGCTAAAGCTAACGTAACCCTATTCTGGCTAATATTTGCCAGTACCGGCTAGTAGGTATGAGCACGGGCACATGTGACTCCAACACACAGGCTGGGCCTTCGCAAAACGGAAGAATTCCACTTGTGAGGTGCTGCGGAACTACAACTCTCCACTGCCACAACGTGTATATAAGTAATTATGGACGCCAGAGGTTCTTTTGCAGTTAACTGGGTTTATTGATGGTACACAGCATATGCAGGGTTAATACTCGCAGCATTGAGGTAGAATAGCACAATATCAGATTTGCAGTTATATGATAGCAGGGTAGTACGACACCACATTGGAGGCAGATGTGGGGAGTAGTCAAGAGTCCCAAGGGTGTCTGCCTCATCTGGACTGGATCCCTACAGGAACAGTGGCTCAGGGGTTAATAACAGCCTGAATCCTATGTCTGACACTGCAGTCCCTACAGTAAGGCAGCAGAGCCTTGGGGGTACTAAACCCTCTAAGTTCTCCTATGTGGGAGCGTATAGCTGCTCATACTAAATAGCCCTGAACTAAGTCCCACTCCTAAAGCTGCTATAACAGAGTCTAACCTGCAAATGACTCATTCACGGGGTCCCTGATCCCCGACTTAGAATCACTAGGTGGATTGGCTTCCTCTAGGGCACAGACTTCTGGGCCTATTGGGTCCCAGGCTCAATGTGCAACCTGCTCTGGATGGTAGGAATGCCAAAGAGGAAGTGCCCGCCCCCTGCCAATCACTATATTACAGTGTGCAGGAAGTGGTCATCCTAACTAAGGGCCAATAAGTGCATAGTGACACATAACTAAAATGGCAACATTACATTCTGCTCAGATATCACAGTGTAGGGCTAAAGCTATAGGGAGCTTAATTCCTATGGGTCCCTACACTAATAATGTTCTGTACCTTAGCCCTGGGGGGGGGGGAGTGTAAGGGGCAGATACACTCACTGTGTTACATACAGAGAAGTTATTGGGCTGATGGGCACTAAAGTGAATAATATTCTGTACCTTAGCCCTGGGGGGGGGGGGTGTAAGGGGCAGATACACTCACTGTGTTTACATACAGAGAAGTTATTGGGCTGATGGGCACTAAAGTGAGTAATATTCTGTACCTTAGCCCTGGGGGGGGAGTGTAAGGGGCAGATACAGTCACTGTGTTACATACAGAGAAGTTATTGGGCTGATGGGCACTAAAGTGAATAATATTCTGTACCTTAGCCCTGGGGGGGGAGTGTAAGGGGCAGATACACTCACTGTGTTACATACAGAGAAGTTATTGGGCTGATGGGCACTAAAGTGAATAATATTCTGTACCTTAGCCCTGGGGGGGAGTGTAAGGGGCAGATACAGTCACTGTGTTACATACAGAGAAGTTATTGGGCTGATGGGCACTAAAGTGAATAATATTCTGTACCTTAGCCCTGGGGGGGGGGAGTGTAAGGGGCAGATACACTCACTGTGTTACATACAGAGAAGTTATTGGGCTGATGGGCACTAAAGTGAGTAATATTCTGTACCTTAGCCCTGGGGGGGGGAGTGTAAGGGGCAGATACAGTCACTGTGTTACATACAGAGAAGTTATTGGGGCTGATGGGCACTAAAGTGAGTAATATTCTGTACCTTAGCCCTGGGGGGGGGGGAGTGTAAGGGGCAGATACACTCACTGTGTTACATACAGAGAAGTTATTGGGCTGATGGGCACTAAAGTGAATAATATTCTGTACCTTAGCCCTGGGGGGGGGGGGGTGTAAGGGGCAGATACAGTCACTGTGTTACATACAGAGAAGTTATTGGGCTGATGGGCACTAAAGTGAGTAATATTCTGTACCTTAGCCCTGGGGGGGGGAGTGTAAGGGGCAGATACAGTCACTGTGTTACATACAGAGAAGTTATTGGGCTGATGGGCACTAAAGTGAGTAATATTCTGTACCTTAGCCCTGGGGGGGGGGGGGAGTGTAAGGGGCAGATACAGTCACTGTGTTACATACAGAGAAGTTATTGGGCTGATGGGCACTAAAGTGAGTAATATTCTGTACCTTAGCCCTGGGGGGGGGGGGAGTGTAAGGGGCAGATACACTCACTGTGTTACATACAGAGAAGTTATTGGGCTGATGGGCACTAAAGTGAATAATATTCTGTACCTTAGCCCTGGGGGGGGGTGTAAGGGGCAGATACAGTCACTGTGTTACATACAGAGAAGTTATTGGGCTGATGGGCCACTAAAGTGAGTAATATTCTGTACTTAGCCCTGGGGGGGGGAGTGTAAGGGGCAGATACAGTCACTGTGTTACATACAGAGAAGTTATTGGGCTGATGGGCACTAAAGTGAGTAATATTCTGTACCTTAGCCCTGGGGGGGGGGGGGGGGGGAGTGTAAGGGGCAGATACAGTCACTGTGTTACATACAGAGAAGTTATTGGGCTGATGGGCACTAAAGTGAGTAATATTCTGTACCTTAGCCCTGGGGGGGGGGGGGAGTGTAAGGGGCAGATACAGTCACTGTGTTACATACAGAGAAGTTATTGGGCTGATGGGCACTAAAGTGAGTAATATTCTGTACCTTAGCCCTGGGGGGGGAGTGTAAGGGGCAGATACACTCACTGTGTTACATACAGAGAAGTTATTGGGCTGATGGGCACTAAAGTGAATAATATTCTGTACCTTAGCCCTGGGGGGGGGGGGGTGTAAGGGGCAGATACAGTCACTGTGTTACATACAGAGAAGTTATTGGGCTGATGGGCACTAAAGTGAATAATATTCTGTACCTTAGCCCTGGGGGGGGGGGTGTAAGGGGCAGATACACTCACTGTGTTACATACAGAGAAGTTATTGGGCTGATGGGCACTAAAGTGAGTAATATTCTGTACCTTAGCCCTGGGGGGGGGAGTGTAAGGGGCAGATACAGTCACTGTGTTACATACAGAGAAGTTATTGGGCTGATGGGCACTAAAGTGAGTAATATTCTGTACCTTAGCCCTGGGGGGGGGGGGGAGTGTAAGGGGCAGATACACTCACTGTGTTACATACAGAGAAGTTATTGGGCTGATGGGCACTAAAGTGAATAATATTCTGTACCTTAGCCCTGGGGGGGGGGGGTGTAAGGGGCAGATACAGTCACTGTGTTACATACAGAGAAGTTATTGGGCTGATGGGCACTAAAGTGAGTAATATTCTGTACCTTAGCCCTGGGGGGGGAGTGTAAGGGGCAGATACAGTCACTGTGTTACATACAGAGAAGTTATTGGGCTGATGGGCACTAAAGTGAGTAATATTCTGTACCTTAGCCCTGGGGGGGGGGGGGGGGGGAGTGTAAGGGGCAGATACAGTCACTGTGTTACATACAGAGAAGTTATTGGGCTGATGGGCACTAAAGTGAGTAATATTCTGTACCTTAGCCCTGGGGGGGGGGGGGGAGTGTAAGGGGCAGATACACTCACTGTGTTACATACAGAGAAGTTATTGGGCTGATGGGCACTAAAGTGAATAATATTCTGTACCTTAGCCCTGGGGGGGGGGGTGTAAGGGGCAGATACAGTCACTGTGTTACATACAGAGAAGTTATTGGGCTGATGGGCACTAAAGTGAATAATATTCTGTACCTTAGCCCTGGGGGGGGGGGTGTAAGGGGCAGATACACTCACTGTGTTACATACAGAGAAGTTATTGGGCTGATGGGCACTAAAGTGAGTAATATTCTGTACCTTAGCCCTGGGGGGGGGAGTGTAAGGGGCAGATACACTCACTGTGTTACATACAGAGAAGTTATTGGGCTGATGGGCACTAAAGTGAGTAATATTCTGTACCTTAGCCCTGGGGGGGGGGGTGTAAGGGGCAGATACAGTCACTGTGTTACATACAGAGAAGTTATTGGGCTGATGGGCACTAAAGTGAGTAATATTCTGTACCTTAGCCCTGGGGGGGGGGGGGGGGAGTGTAAGGGGCAGATACACTCACTGTGTTACATACAGAGAAGTTATTGGGCTGATGGGCACTAAAGTGAATAATATTCTGTACCTTAGCCCTGGGGGGGGGGGGTGTAAGGGGCAGATACAGTCACTGTGTTACATACAGAGAAGTTATTGGGCTGATGGGCACTAAAGTGAATAATATTCTGTACCTTAGCCCTGGGGGGGGGGGGTGTAAGGGGCAGATACAGTCACTGTGTTACATACAGAGAAGTTATTGGGCTGATGGGCACTAAAGTGAATAATATTCTGTACCTTAGCCCTGGGGGGGAGTGTAAGGGGCAGATACACTCACTGTGTTACATACAGAGAAGTTATTGGGCTGATGGGCACTAAAGTGAGTAATATTCTGTACCTTAGCCCTGGGGGGGGGGAGTGTAAGGGGCAGATACACTCACTGTGTTACATACAGAGAAGTTATTGGGCTGATGGGCACTAAAGTGAGTAATATTCTGTACCTTAGCCCTGGGGGGGGAGTGTAAGGGGCAGATACAGTCACTGTGTTACATACAGAGAAGTTATTGGGCTGATGGGCACTAAAGTGAGTAATATTCTGTACCTTAGCCCTGGGGGGGGGAGTGTAAGGGGCAGATACAGTCACTGTGTTACATACAGAGAAGTTATTGGGCTGATGGGCACTAAAGTGAGTAATATTCTGTACCTTAGCCCTGGGGGGGGGGGGGAGTGTAAGGGGCAGATACACTCACTGTGTTACATACAGAGAAGTTATTGGGCTGATGGGCACTAAAGTGAATAATATTCTGTACCTTAGCCCTGGGGGGGGGGGTGTAAGGGGCAGATACAGTCACTGTGTTACATACAGAGAAGTTATTGGGCTGATGGGCACTAAAGTGAGTAATATTCTGTACCTTAGCCCTGGGGGGGGGAGTGTAAGGGGCAGATACAGTCACTGTGTTACATACAGAGAAGTTATTGGGCTGATGGGCACTAAAGTGAGTAATATTCTGTACCTTAGCCCTGGGGGGGGGGGGGAGTGTAAGGGGCAGATACAGTCACTGTGTTACATACAGAGAAGTTATTGGGCTGATGGGCACTAAAGTGAGTAATATTCTGTACCTTAGCCCTGGGGGGGGGGGGGGAGTGTAAGGGGCAGATACAGTCACTGTGTTACATACAGAGAAGTTATTGGGCTGATGGGCACTAAAGTGAGTAATATTCTGTACCTTAGCCCTGGGGGGGGGGTGTAAGGGGCAGATACAGTCACTGTGTTACATACAGAGAAGTTATTGGGCTGATGGGCACTAAAGTGAGTAATATTCTGTACCTTAGCCCTGGGGGGGGGGGGGGAGTGTAAGGGGCAGATACACTCACTGTGTTACATACAGAGAAGTTATTGGGCTGATGGGCACTAAAGTGAATAATATTCTGTACCTTAGCCCTGGGGGGGGTGTAAGGGGCAGATACAGTCACTGTGTTACATACAGAGAAGTTATTGGGCTGATGGGCACTAAAGTGAATAATATTCTGTACCTTAGCCCTGGGGGGGGGGGGTGTAAGGGGCAGATACACTCACTGTGTTACATACAGAGAAGTTATTGGGCTGATGGGCACTAAAGTGAGTAATATTCTGTACCTTAGCCCTGGGGGGGGGGGGGGGTGTAAGGGGCAGATACACTCACTGTGTTACATACAGAGAAGTTATTGGGCTGATGGGCACTAAAGTGAATAATATTCTGTACCTTAGCCCTGGGGGGGGGGAGTGTAAGGGGCAGATACACTCACTGTGTTACATACAGAGAAGTTATTGGGCTGATGGGCACTAAAGTGAGTAATATTCTGTACCTTAGCCCTGGGGGGGGGGTGTAAGGGGCAGATACAGTCACTGTGTTACATACAGAGAAGTTATTGGGCTGATGGGCACTAAAGTGAATAATATTCTGTACCTTAGCCCTGGGGGGGGGGGGGTGTAAGGGGCAGATACAGTCACTGTGTTACATACAGAGAAGTTATTGGGCTGATGGGCACTAAAGTGAATAATATTCTGTACCTTAGCCCTGGGGGGGGGGGGTGTAAGGGGCAGATACAGTCACTGTGTTACATACAGAGAAGTTATTGGGCTGATGGGCACTAAAGTGAATAATATTCTGTACCTTAGCCCTGGGGGGGAGTGTAAGGGGCAGATACACTCACTGTGTTACATACAGAGAAGTTATTGGGCTGATGGGCACTAAAGTGAGTAATATTCTGTACCTTAGCCCTGGGGGGGGGGGAGTGTAAGGGGCAGATACACTCACTGTGTTACATACAGAGAAGTTATTGGGCTGATGGGCACTAAAGTGAGTAATATTCTGTACCTTAGCCCTGGGGGGGGGAGTGTAAGGGGCAGATACAGTCACTGTGTTACATACAGAGAAGTTATTGGGCTGATGGGCACTAAAGTGAGTAATATTCTGTACCTTAGCCCTGGGGGGGGGGGGGGAGTGTAAGGGGCAGATACAGTCACTGTGTTACATACAGAGAAGTTATTGGGCTGATGGGCACTAAAGTGAATAATATTCTGTACCTTAGCCCTGGGGGGGGGGGGTGTAAGGGGCAGATACAGTCACTGTGTTACATACAGAGAAGTTATTGGGCTGATGGGCACTAAAGTGAGTAATATTCTGTACCTTAGCCCTGGGGGGGGAGTGTAAGGGGCAGATACAGTCACTGTGTTACATACAGAGAAGTTATTGGGCTGATGGGCACTAAAGTGAGTAATATTCTGTACCTTAGCCCTGGGGGGGGGGGGGGGAGTGTAAGGGGCAGATACAGTCACTGTGTTACATACAGAGAAGTTATTGGGCTGATGGGCACTAAAGTGAGTAATATTCTGTACCTTAGCCCTGGGGGGGGGGTGTAAGGGGCAGATACAGTCACTGTGTTACATACAGAGAAGTTATTGGGCTGATGGGCACTAAAGTGAGTAATATTCTGTACCTTAGCCCTGGGGGGGGGGGGAGTGTAAGGGGCAGATACACTCACTGTGTTACATACAGAGAAGTTATTGGGCTGATGGGCACTAAAGTGAATAATATTCTGTACCTTAGCCCTGGGGGGGGGTGTAAGGGGCAGATACAGTCACTGTGTTACATACAGAGAAGTTATTGGGCTGATGGGCACTAAAGTGAATAATATTCTGTACCTTAGCCCTGGGGGGGGGGGGTGTAAGGGGCAGATACACTCACTGTGTTACATACAGAGAAGTTATTGGGCTGATGGGCACTAAAGTGAGTAATATTCTGTACCTTAGCCCTGGGGGGGGGGAGTGTAAGGGGCAGATACACTCACTGTGTTACATACAGAGAAGTTATTGGGCTGATGGGCACTAAAGTGAGTAATATTCTGTACCTTAGCCCTGGGGGGGGTGTAAGGGGCAGATACAGTCACTGTGTTACATACAGAGAAGTTATTGGGCTGATGGGCACTAAAGTGAATAATATTCTGTACCTTAGCCCTGGGGGGGGGTGTAAGGGGCAGATACAGTCACTGTGTTACATACAGAGAAGTTATTGGGCTGATGGGCACTAAAGTGAATAATATTCTGTACCTTAGCCCTGGGGGGGGGGGGTGTAAGGGGCAGATACAGTCACTGTGTTACATACAGAGAAGTTATTGGGCTGATGGGCACTAAAGTGAATAATATTCTGTACCTTAGCCCCTGGGGGGGGGGGGGTGTAAGGGGCAGATACAGTCACTGTGTTACATACAGAGAAGTTATTGGGCTGATGGGCACTAAAGTGAATAATATTCTGTACCTTAGCCCTGGGGGGGGGGGGGAGTGTAAGGGGCAGATACAGTCACTGTGTTACATACAGAGAAGTTATTGGGCTGATGGGCACTAAAGTGAATAATATTCTGTACCTTAGCCCTGGGGGGGGGGGGGGGGTGTAAGGGGCAGATACAGTCACTGTGTTACATACAGAGAAGTTATTGGGCTGATGGGCACTAAAGTGAATAATATTCTGTACCTTAGCCCTGGGGGGGGGGGGGTGTAAGGGGCAGATACAGTCACTGTGTTACATACAGAGAAGTTATTGGGCTGATGGGCACTAAAGTGAATAATATTCTGTACCTTAGCCCTGGGGGGGGGGGGGTGTAAGGGGAAGATACACTCACTGTGTTACATACAGAGAAGTTATTGGGCTGATGGGCACTAAAGTGAATAATATTCTGTACCTTAGCCCTGGGGGGGGGGGGTGTAAGGGGCAGATACACTCACTGTGTTACATACAGAGAAGCCTTTACAAGCATGTGCAGTAGTTGGGCAAAAGATGGAGAGCTACTGGGGGCATCTTCAGGGGCATGGGGCTTTATTTCTATAGAGCTTTGGGGGCTTTGGGCTGGTACAGGGGCTCAGAACTCACAGCTAAACATTTCTAGCCATAGTCTTGTTTAGGCTTTAGTGCCCCTTTAGGGATATTCATGGCTTTGGTGTATTATAATCACTTACCTGAGACCCTGGGGCCAGCGCCACTGTTATTGCTGAAAACTGCAAAACCTTTTTGCAAATTTTTGCACGGGGGCTCATTTACCAACGCAGCGCTATAATAGTCAAAATGTTTGCCCTGCGCATAAGCATATTTAAGAGTATAGCGCAAACACGGTCACGTAAAGTTCCATGCGCTAGTGTTGCCGCAAACTGCTGCGCCGTACAAACATGCACATATGATGTCGCAAAACTTGTCATAAATGATGTGCATAGATGGCGCCGGCTAATGCTCTAATAAGCCCACATTCTCCCTAACTTACCCACCCAGTCAGTTGGTGTTTATATGGAAACAAGATATGAGAGGCTCCATCACATTAACAAGGGAAACTGCCTTTATAGATAAGAGCAAAGTTAAAAAAAAGGGTAAATGTTATTAAAACATTGTAAACAAATGAACAATTATATTTTTCTAATAATGCTAATCAACATATCATAAATTAACATTAACATGGTTTTATTAATGACATAAATTAGTTTATTGTTGCGCAAATCTGCGAATATACTAGCGCAAATGTTGAAGAACGCGCAGTCAGAAATACGCCACAAATGAACAGGTGTAAAGATTTCAATGCAGCCGTGCCTGCGCAAATCTGCCCCTATAGACGCGCAAATAGCACATATATAGGCGCAAAGGGCGCACTCTCGCAAAAATTGGGCACTTAAAACACGCCCCTAGCCACACCCCCAAAAAACATGTCATTGTTTGCAACATTATTGCCCAGTATTTGCGACATGCGCATAAAAATAAATGAACCGACGTAATGTAATGCATATACAATTGCACGTGCCCACAAAATGGCGCATAATCATAATTGCGTCGGTTTGTGTGCTGCGATGCATTGATAAATGAGCCCCACGGTGAGAACCTTGTGACACCCCGACATTCTCAGTATGCAAGTGGGGAGCACAGGGGAGTGGGGGGTTGGTTCTGTACTGATTCTGTGAAGCTACAAATTTATTGTTATTATAACTGTTTATATTTCTCTTTCCGTTAAGGTCTCCTATTCTTCTCTTATTCTTCTTCCTGTCTCACATTCATACTTCTGCCTTGTTGCTATGGTAAATTGGACCCTAGTAACCGAAAATCTGCTACATTTCCAAATTAGAGAGCAGATGAACAAAAATCTAAATGATTCTAAAAACACAAAATTAATTATTTAAGACCAGTTGCTAACTGCTTTGCAGTATTAATGCCTATGGCACATTAAAGGTTAATGGACTGATGAACTGCCCCATAAAAAGCACCAGAATAGTCAATTTCACAGGGGGAAAAAAAACCAGGAAGAGACTTTGCTAAAAGGGGCGGAACTGAAAGATACCAGTGCCCCCACCCACAACAGCCCCAGATAGAAATCAGATGCAAAGAGCCAGGTAGAAAACCTGCAGTCCTGCTGCTGCCTGTAACTCCTCCTACTGTGTCCTGCATTACCCCTCCCCCACACTCACATCCCCAGCCTGGGCTACTAGGTAAGTGCCTCTCCCTCCTCCTCCTCCTCCCTGCACTGTCTGTGGGACTGGGGGTTAATCCTGCTGCAGGGGCTGTCTTTCCAGAACAGTATTCCCCTGGCATGTACAGAGTTAAACCTGGCAGCATTTGGCTTTGGGCCCACAAGAGACAGTTAATTAATTAAATATACAACAAGGGGCTGTGGGAAGGTGACACTTATCTGGATTAGCAGACAATTTGGAGCCGGGGCAGTTGGGGGGAAGTTGGGGCAATTGGTTTTTTGATCTGTTGATAAAGAGAGGCAATTGTAGACCTAGAACAGCAGGGGGCGCAGCTATGAGAAAATATGGATTATAGAAAGGGATCCATATCTCCTTTGCTTTAGGGGTCACATCCTCATAAATCACATATTATCTTGGTGTTGCTAGACTACAGCTCCCAGCATGCCTCACCCTTCATTATATGTTACATTATTCTGGGAAATGATGTTCAGCTAAGTTTAGTTGGGCAGTGCAGTGTAGCAGGGTTTGTATCCCCTTTAATACACCACAGCAGCCCTCTACACTGCCTTCATGCCTTGTCCAAACATGATTATTCAGTGGGACATATATTAAAGAAAAGATACTGGGAATAAAACAATCTGGAAGAGCAATTTATTCAGCACATTGTGTACAAAGGATTTCTGCCCGGTCCATATCTTTTTTCATTTATTTATATAACTTTCCTCTCAGTCCGGGTGCCATTGCTCCTCATTCCCATTCACTGTGAGAATAATAATTACATCTCTTCCAGTTAATACAGGGAAAAAACATTTTATGTTGTGTTTTACTGGTAAGTCTTTGCACTCTAGCACCATCTAGAGGCAGGATTTAACACTCAAAAAATGGTGCCTTAACATGGTGAGAAAAGATGTGAAAACTTGCTGGCTGCATCTCTATACTGATAAACCCACAATCGATTTTGTAATCTCGGTAACACTTAAAGTTTGGCCTCTGTTTCCTTTTTATAGTGAACTGCTTCAAGGATAAGGGGAGAAAGATCTCTGAAACACCATTACAGATGAAACAAGAGAACCCCCAGAGTGGAGCGGCCAGTGCTCTCCCCTATACACAGGATTTAGCCAAAGATCAGTGCCACCCAGAGAGCCAGATGGTGAGTGAAGGAGAGAAACCATATCGCTGCACTGAGTGTGGGGAGAAATGTAATACTAATCTCCTTCTGTCTTCTCAACAGTTCATCCACAAGAGCATTAATACAGACTCACTGGAGAATTTGGGTACAGATTCCGAGGAGAAGAATTTCTTTCAAAATAATAGTTTTGCCGTAAACCAAAAAGGCTTTAAACCCTTCCCTTGTACTGAATCTGCTAAAGATCCCTCACATCAGCAACTTTTCACAGGGGAGAAACCATTCACTTGTACAGAATGTGGGAAAGAATTTTCTCATAGGTCGAGCCATCACAGACACCTGAAAATTCATACAGGGAAGAAACCATTCTCTTGTACAGAATGTGGGAAAGAATTCTCTCGAAAAAGCAACCTTCACTCACACCAGAAAATCCACACAGGGTTGAAACCTTTCTCTTGTACAGAATGTGGGAAAGAATTTTCTGATAGGTCCAACCTTAACTCACACCTGAAAATCCACACAGGGGAGAAACCTTTCTCTTGTACAGATTGTGGGAAAGAATTTTCTGATAGGTCTAACCTTAACTCACACCAGAAAATCCACACAGGGTTGAAACCTTTCTCTTGTACAGAATGTGGGAAAGAATTCACTCGAAAAAGCGAACTTGACACACACCTGAAAATCCACACAGGGGAGAAACCTTTCTCATGTACAGAATGTGGGAAAGAATTTTCTGATAGGTCCAACCTTCGCTCACATCTGATAATCCACACAGGGGAGAAAGCTTTCTCTTGTACAGAATGTGGGAAAGAATTTGCTCATAAAAGACACCTTAACAGACACCAGAAAATCCACACAGGGGAGAAACCTTTCTCTTGTACAGAATGTGGGAAAGAATTTGCTCATAAAAGCCACCTTCACAGACACCATAGAATCCACACAGGGGAGAAACCATTCACGATAAGGCAAAACATTTTCTCAGAACAATGCAATGGAGGCAAATTTGAATGATTAAAGCTGAATGTATAAATGTATGTATTCCTTGTCCCTACGCTGCTGCCATCACCAAATGCAAATAACTATCAAGCCCAGTAGTTAGTTGAGTATTGGGCACCTTTATTTTTATGATAAAATAATTCTTCATGGCTTGTATAGCAAACTGAGGCGTTAGGGCCAAATTTAGCTTCATTTTCTGAGCTTCCAACATTTATCACATGAAACATGTCTTTGGGCAAGAACATAGAAAATTAAAAATGTTCTCAATTTTGTGCTTTACAATTAGGACATAAATATTGAACCAACGAGTGGGGGGTTTATATATATAATTGTTTATATTCTAGATGTAAAAGAGTCTCTCCAGCTCTCACCAGTAACACATTTATTGAGATGCCCCAGCGACTGTTGGAATACTTTAGGCGTTATGTATAAATATATAGAGCAGTTTTCAGCTGATCGCAGAATGGGGGAAAGACCGAGGAAGAACAAATGAGAAGAGAGTGACGTGAATTTTTATCATATTAGGTTCTTCAATTACATGTAAAATTAAAGTCTGTTCATTACTCAGTGTTTTTGTTTGCTGAATTGAACCCATATGTGATGTGAAAAATGATCAAACTATCACTTTCCTGTAATTTATACATTTCTTTGGTAATATCCCAAGATTTTATATCTAATCTAATATGGGAGATTGTCTTCTTCTTCCAAGAAGGAAACATGAAATTCCTCTCAGATTTTGTGAAACATTCCATGTTAAATTGGCAAAGCAGTGGGGAAACCTGGTAATGAATGAGATTCTGTTTAAATAAAGTTTTCTCAGTTTCATCGTATCTCTATGTATTACATTTTTACTAGTATATGTGCAGTGGTGTTGGTGGAAGCGCATACTGCACATATACTTTGAGGCTCATCTAATGGGGAGCTGACATCAGGAGGAAGCAGCATTTCATCCAGATTGATTTCTACCACATCGAAGATTTACACACACGGATTTCTCATCAAGAAGCGCTGGGTTTAGGAGTGTTCATTCACTCCACAAATACTAGACATTTTTACTAGTGATGGGTGAAAAAATTTGGCAGGCATGGATTTGCGGCGAATTTCCATGTTTTGCCATTAGCGGATTTTTTAACGAAATGGACGACGAAATTCTTTTGATGAGAGACAATTCTTTTTTTACATGGGACAATTCTTTTGAATACACCAGGCATGGATTCTCACGAATTTCTGCTCTTTGCCATTGGTGGATTTTTTCGTGACATTGACGACAAAATTTGCCACGGAAAAATTTGTTGTCCATCCGATAATTGTTGTGAGCATCAATTGAATCGTCGTGCATCAAAAGAGAATTGTCCTTTGCGCCAAAAAGAATTTTCTCATCAAAAGAATTTTTTGACACACATTTTCCCCGTTTCGTGAATCTTTGGAAAGATTTTGTGAATTTTTTGGTGAATCGAAACAGGACAAATTCGCTCATCACTTTTTACGTTTTAAAGTCGATCTTTCCATTTTTTGTGAAGGGAACAGACAATATATTCCCCTGACTCTAATAAAGATTCCAGATTGCCAAGACTGGTTCATTTCTTCTTTTTCGGAAATCTGTTCCATTAAAAATGTGACATTTGATCCAAAATTCAATTTTTAAAAGTTAAGCAAATTGAGACACCTAAACATTTTGGACTTTTCAGTCAGGATTAAAAAATCTTTATTTTTCTATTTTGCCAAATAATCTTAGTTACAATTTTCTCAAATTTTATATAATTTTTCAACAGAAGAGGATGTTTTAAAATCAGGTAAGAATTCAGGGACAATTTATCCACATCTTACATAACAAATTGGTATAGATTTAATGAAGCGAGAAAAATTCAAGAAATGCAGCCTTGATAAATCCTATGAGAGTATTATTCCTAAATAATTCAAAATATCAGTATGGAATTGAATTTTGGGTTCTAAAAGCCGCCCCCCTAGAAATAGGATAAAAAACTGAACTGAAAATAATATTAATTGGAATATATCATTCTTGTTATCTAATCAGTTGTTCAAAAGAAATGTTAAAAAAGAGGACAAAGAAAATAAAGTTATAAAATGTCTAAAACATATGTACGGCCTCCTAGGCCCATTGAAGTGGGAGAGATTTCAACAACTATACTTGGCACCCCCGGGGGAAATGTTCCGGTTCCACCAAGTGTTACACTATCTGAAATCAAAACATAAAGAACCTAACACCCCACCATCTTCATATTTGGAAACTATATGTATAACATATCCTTATTCAAGAGGAGTTCTTTCAAGACTCTACCAAATATTACTAGAGGCATACTCCCCAAACAACTTACCCTATATAAAAGCTTGGGAGGGCGACCTGGGTCACCCACTAGATGAGGAGACCTGGACAAAGGTATGGGACGCTACGGCCCACAGTTCAGTTAACACATCCCTGCTGGAAGCAGACTATAAGGTCCTGTTAAAGGAACAGTAACACCAAAAATTGAAAGAGCTTTAAAGTAATTAAAATATAACATACTGTTGCCCTGCACTGGTAAAACCGGTGTGTTTTCTACAGTAACACTACTATAGTTTATATAAATACCCCGCTGTGTAGCCCCGGGGGCAGCCATTCCTGCACTGGTACAGCTGGGGTGTTTGCTACAGAAACCCTACTATAGTTTATATAAATACCCCGCTGTGTAGCCCCGGGGGCAGCCATTCCTGCACTGGTACAGCTGGGGTGTTTGCTACAGAAACCCTACTATAGTTTATATAAATACCCCGCTGTGTAGCCCCCGGGGGCAGCCGTTCCTGCACCGGTACAGCTGGGGTGTTTGCTACAGAAACCCTACTATAGTTTATATAAATACCCCGCTGTGTAGCCCCGGGGGCAGCCATTCCTGCACTGGTACAGCTGGGGTGTTTGCTACAGAAACCCTACTATAGTTTATATAAATACCCCGCTGTGTAGCCCCGGGGGCAGCCATTCCTGCACTGGTACAGCTGGGGTGTTTGCTACAGAAACCTTACTATAGTTTATATAAATACCCCGCTGTGTAGCCCCGGGGGCAGCCATTCCTGCACTGGTACAGCTGGGGTGTTTGCTACAGAAACCCTACTATAGTTTATATAAATACCCCGCTGTGTAGCCCCGGGGGCAGCCATTCCTGCACTGGTACAGCTGGGGTGTTTGCTACAGAAACCCTACTATAGTTTATATAAATACCCCGCTGTGTAGCCCCGGGGGCAGCCATTCCTGCACTGGTACAGCTGGGGTGTTTGCTACAGAAACCCTACTATAGTTTATATAAATACCCCGCTGTGTAGCCCCGGGGGCAGCCATTCCTGCACTGGTACAGCTGGGGTGTTTGCTACAGAAACCCTACTATAGTTTATATAAATACCCCGCTGTGTAGCCCCGGGGGCAGCCATTCCTACACTGGTACAGCTGGGGTGTTTGCTACAGAAACCCTACTATAGTTTATATAAATACCCCGCTGTGTAGCCCCGGGGGCAGCCATTCCTGCACTGGTACAGCTGGGGTGTTTGCTACAGAAACCCTACTATAGTTTATATAAATACCCCGCTGTGTAGCCCCGGGGGCAGCCATTCCTGCACCGGTACAGCTGGGGTGTTTGCTACAGAAACCCTACTATAGTTTATATAAATACCCCGCTGTGTAGCCCCGGGGGCAGCCATTCCTGCACTGGTAAAACCGGTGTGTTTTCTACAGTAACACTACTATAGTTTATATAAATACCCCGCTGTGTAGCCCCGGGGGCAGCCATTCCTACACTGGTACAGCTGGGGTGTTTGCTACAGAAACCCTACTATAGTTTATATAAATACCCCGCTGTGTAGCCCCGGGGGCAGCCATTCCTGCACCGGTACAGCTGGGGTGTTTGCTACAGAAACCCTACTATAGTTTATATAAATACCCCGCTGTGTAGCCCCGGGGGCAGCCATTCCTGCACTGGTACAGCTGGGGTGTTTGCTACAGAAACCCTACTATAGTTTATATAAATACCCCGCTGTGTAGCCCCGGGGGCAGCCGTTCCTGCACCGGTACAGCTGGGGTGTTTGCTACAGAAACCCTACTATAGTTTATATAAATACCCCGCTGTGTAGCCCCGGGGGCAGCCATTCCTGCACTGGTACAGCTGGGGTGTTTGCTACAGAAACCCTACTATAGTTTATATAAATACCCCGCTGTGTAGCCCCGGGGGCAGCCATTCCTGCACTGGTACAGCTGGGGTGTTTGCTACAGAAACCCTACTATAGTTTATATAAATACCCCGCTGTGTAGCCCCGGGGGCAGCCATTCCTGCACTGGTACAGCTGGGGTGTTTGCTACAGAAACCCTACTATAGTTTATATAAATACCCCGCTGTGTAGCCCCGGGGGCAGCCATTCCTGCACTGGTACAGCTGGGGTGTTTGCTACAGAAACCCTACTATAGTTTATATAAATACCCCGCTGTGTAGCCCCGGGGGCAGCCATTCCTGCACCGGTACAGCTGGGGTGTTTGCTACAGAAACCCTACTATAGTTTATATAAATACCCCGCTGTGTAGCCCCGGGGGCAGCCATTCCTGCACTGGTAAAACCGGTGTGTTTTCTACAGTAACACTACTATAGTTTATATAAATACCCCGCTGTGTAGCCCCGGGGGCAGCCATTCCTACACTGGTACAGCTGGGGTGTTTGCTACAGAAACCCTACTATAGTTTATATAAATACCCCGCTGTGTAGCCCCGGGGGCAGCCATTCCTGCACCGGTACAGCTGGGGTGTTTGCTACAGAAACCCTACTATAGTTTATATAAATACCCCGCTGTGTAGCCCCGGGGGCAGCCATTCCTGCACTGGTACAGCTGGGGTGTTTGCTACAGAAACCCTACTATAGTTTATATAAATACCCCGCTGTGTAGCCCCGGGGGCAGCCGTTCCTGCACCGGTACAGCTGGGGTGTTTGCTACAGAAACCCTACTATAGTTTATATAAATACCCCGCTGTGTAGCCCCGGGGGCAGCCATTCCTGCACTGGTACAGCTGGGGTGTTTGCTACAGAAACCCTACTATAGTTTATATAAATACCCCGCTGTGTAGCCCCGGGGGCAGCCATTCCTGCACCGGTACAGCTGGGGTGTTTGCTACAGAAACCCTACTATAGTTTATATAAATACCCCGCTGTGTAGCCCCGGGGGCAGCCATTCAAGCTTGAAAAAAGGAGAAAAGGCACAGGTTACATAGCAGATAACAGATAAGTTCTGTAGAATACAATAGTGTTTTATCTGTTATCTGCTATGTGCCTGTGCCTTTTCTCCTTTGAATGGCTGCCCCCGGGGCTACACAGCGGGGTATTTATATAAACTATAGTAGGGTTTCTGTAGCAAACACCCCAGCTGTACCAGTGCAGGAATGGCTGCCCCCGGGGCTACACAGCGGGGTATTTATATAAACTATAGTAGGGTTTCTGTAGCAAACACCCCAGCTGTACCAGTGCAGGAATGGCTGCCCCCGGGGCTACACAGCGGGGTATTTATATAAACTATAGTAGGGTTACTGTAGCAAACACCCCAGCTGTACCAGTGCAGGAATGGCTGCCCCCGGGGCTACACAGCGGGGTATTTATATAAACTATAGTAGGGTTACTGTAGCAAACACCCCAGCTGTACCAGTGCAGGAATGGCTGCCCCCGGAGCTACACAGCGGGGTATTTATATAAACTATAGTAGGGTTTCTGTAGCAAACACCCCAGCTGTACCGGTGCAGGAATGGCTGCCCCCGGGGCTACACAGCGGGGTATTTATATAAACTATAGTAGGGTTTCTGTAGCAAACACCCCAGCTGTACCAGTGCAGGAATGGCTGCCCCCGGGGCTACACAGCGGGGTATTTATATAAACTATAGTAGGGTTTCTGTAGCAAACACCCCAGCTGTACCAGTGCAGGAATGGCTGCCCCCGGGGCTACACAGCGGGGTATTTATATAAACTATAGTAGGGTTTCTGTAGCAAACACCCCAGCTGTACCAGTGCAGGAATGGCTGCCCCCGGGGCTACACAGCGGGGTATTTATATAAACTATAGTAGGGTTTCTGTAGCAAACACCCCAGCTGTACCAGTGCAGGAATGGCTGCCCCCGGGGCTACACAGCGGGGTATTTATATAAACTATAGTAGGGTTTCTGTAGCAAACACCCCAGCTGTACCGGTGCAGGAATGGCTGCCCCCGGGGCTACACAGCGGGGTATTTATATAAACTATAGTAGGGTTTCTGTAGCAAACACCCCAGCTGTACCAGTGCAGGAATGGTTGCCCCCGGGGCTACACAGCGGGGTATTTATATAAACTATAGTAGGGTTTCTGTAGCTAACACCCCAGCTGTACCGGTGCAGGAATGGCTGCCCCCATGGTTACACAGTGGGGTATTTATATAAACTATAGTAGCCTTCTGAAGCAAATACACAACTTTTACCAGTGCAGAGCAACAGTACATGATATTTTAATTACTTTTATACACTTTCATTTTATGGTATTACTGTTCCTTTAAAATGGTACCTGGTCCCCACAAGATTACACAAGATAAATACTTCTTATAGTCCCCTATGTTTCAGAGGTTGTGGAGGGGAGGGCACGGCTTATCATCTCTGGTGGCAATGTTCTAGAGTCCAACGCTTCTGGAGCAGAGTTTATGAGTTAATCTTCTCAGTAACTGAGATAAATCTACGTAAATCACCAGAACAAGCCTTGATAGGAACCAGAATCCCAAATATAAACAGATATACAAGAATTCTTATCACTCTTTTTTTTTTAGCAGCTAAGCTGACCATTGCTAAATCGTGGAAATCCCCACTTCTGCCAATACAACAATTTAAACATAAAATAAACTGGATACTAGTGAATGAGAAACTTACAAGTATCCTCAACGATAATCAAACACAATTTAAAAAAATATGGGAACCATGGCGAAACTATATAGCACCATCCAGTGGGAACCGTGCCCTCCTCTCCAACTGACTAAGGGAAATGAAGATAAAGTATATCCAAAAAGGAAGAACTAACTCCCGAAACATGAGAGTAAATTTAACCATTTTTACCAATTAACAATCTAGGGAAAACTTATTATGACCAAGACTACATCTGAAAATAAACTGTTATGATAGGAACGGCTTGTGTTAATGAACCAGGGAAATAAATTCATTAAGGTTGTAAATGTGCTAAACTCTAACAAGTTATGAGTTGTGATATATTTTTGGCATATCTTTAAGAAATTTGTTTTAATGCTAAGGAAGATTTCTATGGACACAAATATAGAACTGTAAAAGGAACGGAACGTAATATCTGCTACACTGCATGTTAAAAAGTAACAAAGGACAGGTCAGGAACCTCAGAAAGGAAAGATTCCAGCCTTCCAGTAAATATCTTATTGACAAAAAGACGCAAGACATAAAGGACGGTTACTAAAACATAAGAATATTTTGCGAAAACATGTTGCGACATAATCTTTCAGTATATTGCATCTTTGTATACATTGTTTTTTTGAAATCTTGAATAAAAGTTTATTAAAAAGGACAATCTTGTTTAGAACCTTATAAAATATTTCTGATTGTTCTCCTTCTGCAATTGCTCTTGTTTTTGGAGTAGAATAGAGAAATAAAATGGCCATAAAGTCCAAATTTAGGACAGAATTGAAGAGATAATCCTAAAATACATTACCAAAAGCTTTTTAGCCCCCAATCTAATTAAAGGAGAACTAAAGTCTGAAATTGAAAATCAGTAGAAATGCTGTATTTTGATACTGAACATAAATATAAACATTATGAACTTACGGCACAAGCCCAGGGATTGAGAAGCCTAATTAAAGTAATGATTTATGCTTTCAAAGTTGTCCACAGGGGGCTGCCATCTTGTTACTTTGTTAGACCATCTTTTTAAGATTTAGGGCTTGCACATGCTCAGTGGGCTCTGGGCTGCTTTTGGGAGGCGGAGCTTAGGGAACATAGTAAATTATCAAAACAGCACATCAGGTAATATCTGCCATAGAAGCTGATTAATAATAAGAACCATAATATGCAGCCTGCACTGGTTCCTGTGTTGCCCTGTAATGTAATGTGGGGTTTAGAGTTTTTTCTATTGTTTAATAAAACATTTCCCAGCTCCCCAGAGCCAGTGGCTGCATTAATATGCAGAATAATCCCCCAATGAGAATCCCAGCTGATGTGAGTAAATCCGGCTCCCTGTTCTCTGTTCCTGCAATTGGAGTTGGGAGCAATAAGCACAGTTTCCCACAGTTTCTATTATACACATTATATTACAGGATATCAATACAAACAAGCTTTAGCTCAGTATTTAGACTAATTTACAACAGACCCCAAATATTCCCATATCTCCATCCCGCAAAATATCAGTTCAGAAGATAATTGGGGCTTTTTCTAACCAAAAAATGAGAATTTCGCTTACCTCTTATTGTAAATTCCATTTCTTCTAGTCCCGACATGCCAGTACGCATGGGCAGTATTGCCCCTCCCAGCCAGGAGGTAGGACCTATACCAAAGCCAATCAAAATTAGCCCTTACCTATAAGACCATGTGACTTCCTCCTCGCCACTGTTATACATTTGCCAAGCAATACAAGAACCAAATAATTGTGATGGGAAACCCCGTACTGACATGTCGGGATTGAAGAAATGGAATTTACGATAAGAGGTATTCTCATTTTCTTCTTCGTCCCTTCCATGTCAGTACGCATGGGATCTACCAAGCCCCGCCCCTATACAATAAGGGGTGGGAATAATAATTTCAACAGATGCTAAAAACAAAAAATCAAGCATCACAAGAAAACATAACCATTCCCTGCTACAAGGGTCAGAGATCAGCAAAAGATAATCCAAGCACAGATCTGATGCAACGTCCAAGTGAAACTGACCAATAGGGAAAGGGCCCACTAGCCATCAAACCCCACTATGGCGCAAACAAGCTAGGGACTCAAGCCTGTAACAGAGCATGACAGGCTGGAACCCAACTTCCTACACTCACTGTAGCTACCGACTTTGAGAGGCTACTGAACCAGCAATGTAGGGCCAGATTCAGGAACTGTACAACCTGCAGATGGAAGATCAGCTAACCAGTCTACCATGACTGGAATCAACTGGAAATCATGCGTGGAACGACTGGTGCACAGCCAACCCACTCAATGCCCCAGGTAGCCACCCTGCATGAAAGTCAGAGAAGAGCCATTTACCATACATGCCAACAACCAGTGGACAAACCAAACACCCCACAAGCAAAGCACTGGTGGACATGCCAGCTGCCATCCCTGCATTCAAAACACCAGAGTGAGAGACAGCTAGCACACAAGCAATAGCACATAAGTTAGCACTGTGCTTGCAATACTTGACTCAAGAAGACTTCAAACCTGCAACCACTGATGCACTGTTCAGTTACTGCAACTGCAAAGACACCTGTCCCCAAACTGCCCATTGCTAGTAAGGAGTGGAATACAAGGTGAAAAACAAGCACCCACACACACCAAGAAAAGCAGCCAAGGGCCACAGCAAGACTGGCAGCCACATACACCGACTACAGCCACCTGCGCCAAGGACCACAACAAAACTGCCAGTCTCATGTACAATTGCCAGCATCCCTATGAGACAAAATTCCAGGGCCAGTCTCCCTGAGAGCCAAAGGACAGAAAACAAAGCCAGAGGCCAAGCGAACCAAAGGCCATAACTAGGGCTAGTGGCCAAGTGAACCAAGGCTAAAACCGGGGTCAAGTAATCCAAAAACCAGAACCAGGACCAAAGGCCAAAATTGTAGTCAATCTCCAAGCGAACCAAAGGCCAGAGCCAATAGCCAAGCAAGTCAAAGGCCAAAACCGGGCCAACAGTCAAGCAAGCCAAAGGCCAAAATCAGTGGCCAAGCGAGCCAAAGGTCAAAACGGAGCCAAGAGCCAAAGCCAGAGTCAATGGCCAAGCAAGCCAACAGCCAAAACCAACAGACAAGCAAGTCAAAGGCCAAAATCAGAGCCCACTGCAGACCAAGCCAAAAGGACAGAACCAGGAAAAATGATCAAGCAAACCAAAAGTCAAAGCCAGCGGCCAAGTGAGCTAAAGGCCAGAGTGGAGGTAGCAGCCAAGTGAGCTAAAGGCCAGAACCAGGGCCAGCGACCAAGCAATGAAAGGCCAAGGCCAACAGGCACACAAGGCAAAGTCCATGACAAGGACCAGCAGCCAAGCAAGCCAAGGCTATTGCAAAAAGTCTGCTGCCAGGGGTCAGAGGCAGTAGCGAAGCGAGCTAAAGGCCATAACCAGGAACTGCAGCCAAGTAAGGCAAAGGCCATAAACAGAACCAATGGCCAAGCAAGCCAAAAACCATAACCAGGGACAGGGTCAACAGGCACACAAAGCAAAGCCTGTAACAAGGAACAGCAGCCACACAAGCCAAGAGACATAGCAAAAAAATGGCTAAAAGGAGCCGAGACCAGCCAATGTTGGCTCCTATCATCTCCCAGAAATGCCAACCTACCGGCTAGAATGTAAATCGCCCGTGGGAAGGCATATGCAGCAGAAGTTGCCTTGAGAGAAAACTTCCACGATTTCGGGAAATCGCGGCACCGCGTATGCCATCCCACCGGCGATTTACATTCTAGCTGGTGGGATGGCATATCGGGGAGATTAGTCACATGGAGACTATACTCTCTGCCTGCAACAGCCTTTAGATACCAAACATTAAATACACAGAGCCTAGAGCATATAAGCACCTTACAAGATAATATTGGCTCATTAGTAAAATGCAGACTTCAGTCAGAACCCTGGAGAAAGGTTGGTTATTAGGTGCAGACTCCCTGTGAGAAAGGAAGGAGATACCATACTGCTACAGCAGTGCAACTCCCAGGCAGTCTTGGAAGCACCTGGTGTAATGAGCACCCATACCTGCACCCACACCTGCACCCACACCTGCACCTACACCTGCACCCACACCTGCACCCACACCTGCACCCACACTTGCACCTACACCTGCACCCACACCTGAACCTACACCTGCACCCACACCTGCACCCACACCTGAACCTACACCTGCACCCACACCTGCACCCACACTTGCACCTACACCTGCACCCACACCTGAACCTACACCTGCACCCACACCTGCACCCACACCTGAACCTACACCTGCACCCACACCTGCTGTGTCTGCACAGAGGACTCAGGCTTACAGTAAAAACACTAAAGATGTTGTAAGCTTATAGTAAATTAGCCCTTCTATTACCACAAGCTACACCGAATTTTACCCAGGATGAGACTATATCCTTCAGGGGTGAGCCCTCGCTTTGTATGGAGGCCGGGTAGATAGGTGTTGTATTTCTCAATAAATGGGTGCCAGTGGTTCTTAAACTTGAAACCATGAACTGTTTATTTACACAGCCACTTAGTAGTAATTACAGCACAGAATAGGTAGGTAGTAGCATCTCACAGAATAGGCAGTACTTACAAGGAATAGTCACAATAATCCTTTAGCTGCAGGGCACAATGGGTTAACTCCCAGCTTTCAGGTATATGCTTCCAGTGGAACCTGGGTGATCACTATCTAACCCTAGGTCTGTACACTGTTACCCTACTCTGGGCAATATTATACCCGGCTTATAATGCCTCTACAATCCTGGTTGGAGCGAATGCTGCTCACTAAATAGCCCTGCCTGTCTATCACACCCAGTGTGATCTATAACAGGAGCTGCCTATTCTTTCTAAAGCTACCTATTCAGAGTAGAGCTCTCCTCTCATGGAGAGAGCTCCACAAAATGGCCTCTTGCCTCATGGCTGCTCAGCCTTTTATATCCACAGTGCCACCTTATGGCCAAAGTGTGGAAATGCACAAGGGGTCATGCTATGACCCAGGAACAAGGGACTTACTTCCCATTACATTAAGGACCCTTATAGCTGTCTAGAGAACTAGGGGACCACAGAGTTAGGAAAAGGCATAATTTACCAGTTCCCTACATTCTCCCCCTGGTGAAAGTCTTCCGTCCCGGCAAGCACATATCAGCACATATACAAAACACAGTACATCCGCTTCAGTAACCCCTCCATAGGGCTACCAGGGTACAATGGTTTCTGAAATAGAAAAACAGCACAAAATACAGTATCACCTAACTGCAACCTTGAGCAGTACTTATATATACTTACATACCTCAGGTACTTTAAATGTAAACTTTTGCATTATTAGCATTGAAAGACATTTCTCTTTATTATAACATCTTCTTGGGTAGTGGTCCTCCACACCCTAAACAATGGCTCAGCTGCAAATAAGGCACAGATTAAAGTCATCTTGCACTTCACATAACATAATACTTCAATTACGGATATATATATATAACCGCTTCATGGGTAGTGGTCCTACACTCACCCTGGACAATAGCATAGCTGCGAAAGGAAAGTGTAAGTTAAACACATGCATTGCAGCTACTTTAAATTCCAGTCTCTGGGAACTTTTCTCCCACAGGAGTCCATAGCAAAAAGAATCAACCTCCCTTGAGATATCAGACATAGGACTGTTGTCCCAAATAAAGAAACCATCCCACAATGTACAGTCACACCATGTGGAGAAACTGGGCTTTGGTATCCTCATAGGAAATATAATACTTTGGGTAAGGCATGTCCACCCACTGGTCATCTCCTATGTAGGTCTCCATATAAAAGTACTTAGGGGAACTGAGTACTTTTCGGCATTCACAGCTCTTTACGGCATTCTTGAGAATGTTGTATCCATACCATCACTCTCGCTTAACAGACCTAATGTAGGCCCAGTCCTGCTTGCGCCTCACCTCATCTGGGTTTGTGAGGCAACTTGGGTGCATTTTCTCCTTGCGCAGGATCTCCTGAATCACCCAATCTTCCAGCAAGGCATCTACCTTCTCGTAGACCCACAAAGGTGCGTAGGGCATGAAATAGCCCCATGCCCGGTGCACTTGGAAATTAATGACCCTCGGGATCCTGGATACAGACACGAACACAGTGGGGTCTGCCTGTCCGGGAAGGACCCAAAAATCTTTCTCCTCATCTTTAGTGATGATAGGAGGAGCCACAAAACTAGCTTTATTCATACCTTTTTCATACTCCTCCCAGCTGGGAGCAGTATCCTGAAGAGATTCTTCAGCCACCTTAGGGATATTAGCAATAAGCCCCTTTCCACTCTCCAGGGGCGATTCTCCCCATTCAAACCGGAACATCCCCGGTCCACAGCAATGCTCCCCGGGGTCACTGGCAGTATCACAGGGCATCACGTCACATCCTAATGGCCTCACGGGCTCACTAACCATGGTATGCTGACAAGCACAGCGCAATTGCAACATGTTTTCAGGTGAAGTCCCTCTGTCACTTTCAATAAACGAGGAGGTGGATTGTTCCCCAACAGTCACTGGTGCCAAAGGTGTATCCCTGCATTTAGGAGCTACAGGCAACACACGCTCCAGTTTGCCAAAGAAAAACCTGCTCCAATCACTATCAGAGGACACGGCAGGCACAGTCTTTGGGGAAACCACATCCGAAACTACAGGGGCAGAATATATAGTCACAGTCATTCCCCTAATGTCACTCACCGTTACCTTGCGGTCCAAGATGACCCCTCCTAGGGCAACTTCAGGGCTAGACAAGTCCTCTCTGGGTACTGCCACTCCAAAGCCTTTCTCCAGAGCATCCAGCTCACTTACATCCGCCACCGCAGTCAACAGAGGAGGGTGATTGGCATCCATCTGTGCTCCTTGGGTGCTCCCTGCATTACTCTGGCAGGAGCCTGAAACACTTTCAGATGTATAGGCCGCATCCTCCGATGTATCACTTGTTAATGGATCCTCTGGCATTGAGAGTCCTGCATCAGAACTTCCTTCCGACATCGCGGTCACATGAAAAGGAGACATAAATAAGTCCGGGCCCACACATTCATCATCGAACCCATGACCCTTTTTAGCTGGTAGGGCCTCCTTGGGTTCTGGTTTAACTTGGGCAGAACTCGGGCCGGCACACACATCACTCTGGGGAGTTAAGGGTGCTTCTAGTACAGAGGCCGCAGTTGCTGGCACCTCTGGGATACACACCTCCCCGCTCTCTATGGGGCCGCTGACGCACTTTACCTGCTCTGAGGTTGTCGCTCCCCCTGGTGGAACTCGTTCGCTTCCCTGGTAGGGCTCCGTCCACAGTCGTGCCCCGCAATAGGGACATATGCCGCCGAGATCCTCCAAGGCCTCGGGTACCTCCCTTTCGCACATACCGCAGAAAGGTACCATGTGCCCACTTGCTTTAACACCAAAAGTTCCTCTCCAAACATACCGACTCTCCGGGTCTATCGAGGTATGCAATTCTTTTGGGGGAACCACAGATATCGCCATCTCATCTCTGAATGCAATCTGTTTTTGCTCACACATGACACTCTCCAGCGTGCTCGCTACTGCCTGTAAAATGGCCGCCGTGAGGTCACCCATATCTAGACTTCTCACACCAATTCTTGCCTTAGCACTCTGAGTTGGCGCCAAATACTGTAACGCAGGCTCAGTTTGTAGGACTACCTTTTCAGGCTTTGCCTCTTCCGCCTGCGGTGGTAGTTTTCGCGCCAAATGTGGCAGCGCGGGCTCAGTATTGAGAGACGCACTTCCGGGGTCATCTACCTCCGGCTGCCTAATTGGATTTTGCACCAAACACTTCGGTGCAGATTCAATATTTAGCACAGGGTTTTCAAACACCTCTGACACGCTGTGCAACTTGTCCTCCCCCTCAACTGTGGACACGGCAATAGTAGTGGCAACATTTTCTCCCTCACTCTCGGGTACTTGCATGGCCACAGAAACAGTCTCTTTTACCGCTTTCACCTCAGTTTCAGCTTGCAGTTTCTCAGTGCACAACTTGTCATGCTGAACTGTAAGTACGTTGTACACTGACACTGGTAATTCACTACCCGCTCCATCACTTGGGAAACACGGGGTTTGTACTTTTGGGGAGTCCATTGCGGACACCTCCGGAACAGTCACTGGCTCAGTATTTACTTTAGCAATTTTATTTTTCTCTTTAGCCTCTGCTTCTATTTGTGAAATATGCACCATGCCCACATTGGTGAAAACCATCCCTGCTGCCTTGAGTCTCTCTAAGGTACCTGCATTCTCCTTCTCTAGGTTGTTCATCACATGTTCAGGAGCTGCATACAAATTTCCATATATCAAGGGGTACCCACAGGGATCCATGCCAATGGGGTGAACTGAATATGGCCCTGAATAATCATAAATCTCAACAGCCTCACTATAGAGTAATGTTGAGTGTCCATCTTTTTCAGAGGCTCTCCAAGCACACAGCTGAAAGCCATCCAGTTTAGGATACCAGGATAATGCCTGAGTTATTCTGCTCAGATCGTCCTCTTTAGGCACAAAGTCTATGGCAAATGCCTTCTTGGGGTTAATCCCCATTTCTTTAGCCCATTGAGCCACTTCTCTGGGCCCTATGCGACCCATTTTGGCACTTTGTCACTCTGCTTTAGTGCTTCTGATGTGCCAAATATATTTAACGCATATATACTGTTAAGAGACGCAGCATGCAGGACCAAGAACCACAGAAGTTCCTGCCAGCATCTCTCTCACAACACAATACCTGGTACAGGCCCCACGTTGGGCGCCAAATGTAAGCTTATAGTAAATTAGCCCTTCTATTACCACAAGCTACACCGAATTTTACCCAGGATGAGACTGTATCCTTCAGGGGTGAGCCCTCGCTTTGTATGGAGGCCAGGTAGATATGTGTTGTATTTCTCAATAAATGGGCGCCAGTGGTTCTTAAACTTGAAACCATGAACTGTTTATTTACACAGATTACAGCACAGAATAGGTAGGTAGTAGCAACTCACAGAATAGGCAGTACTTACAAGGAATAGTCACAATAATCCTTTAGCTGCAGGGCACAATGGGTTAACTCCCAGCTTTCAGGTATATGCTTCCAGTGGAACCTGGGTGATCACTATCTAACCCTAGGTCTGTACCCTGTACCCTACTCTGGGCAGTATTATACCTGGCTTATAATGCCTCTACAATCCTGGTTGGAGCAAATGCGGCTCACTAAATAGCCCTGCCTGTCTATCACACCTAGTGTGATCTATAACAGGAACTGCCTATTCTTTCTAAAGCTACCTATTCAGAGTAGAGCTCTCCTCTCATGGAGAGAGCTCCACAAAATGGCCTCTTGCCTCATGGCTGCTCAGCCTTTTATATCCACAGTGCCACCTTATGGCCAAACTGTGAAAATGCACAAGGGGTCATGCTATGACCCAGGAACAAGGAACTTACTTCACATTACATTAAGGACCCTTATAGCTGTCTAGAGAACTAGGGGACCACAGAGTGGGAAAAGGCATAATTTACCAGTTCCCTACAATGTTAAACATCAATAGCAAAGTGCCCTAAAGAAGCACTTACACCTTACCCAATAGCAGTGAGTGTCAGCAGGATGGGACCTCCCACAGGAAGCCAGACAGCCTTCAGCTGAGGGACATAATTAGCTCGTTAGTATGCAGGCTTCCCAGCGCATTTCAAATACACAGTGGTCACAGACTTCACAACATCTTAATTACAATTAAAAGCATAATAATACATACAAATAACACAATTACCTTACCAGCTCCACCCACTTTTTACTTTTCCACACCCCTTTAGCATCAATTTCACCTTTCCCCCGAACTTCCATACAATAATATACATACAGTCTGCTCAGAACTAAATTCCCAGCCTGCCTCACAGGTAACTCGTCTTTTTTAAAAACTAAAAAAATCCTACTTTCCCATAATACCTGCTTAACGAGAAAATAATCCATAATAATTTACTCTGGACTTTCCCCAAACTCGTTAACTCAAAAGCTTTTACCATAAATGTGTCAGGGGCAGGCACTGGTGCTAACATTTCCCAAGTGCTAACATTTCCCGAGTGCTAGGAAGGAAAATGGCAGTTAAACAAGGCAGTGCTAATGTTTCCCAAGTGCTAGGAAGGAAAATGGCAGTTAAACAAGGCAGTGCTAATATTTCCCAAGTGCTAGGAAGGAAAATGGCAGTTAAACAAGGCAGTGCTAACATTTCCCGAGTGCTAGGAAGGAAAATGGCAGTTAAACAAGGTAGTGCTAATGTTTCCCGAGTGCTAGGAAGGAAAATGGCAGTTAAACAAGGTAGTGCTAATGTTTCCCGAGTGCTAGGAAGGAAAATGGCAGTTAAACAAGGTAGTGCTAATATTTCCCAAGTGCTAGGAAGGAAAATGGCAGTTAAACAAGGTAGTGCTAATGTTTCCCAAGTGCTAGGAAGGAAAATGGCAGTTAAACAAGGCAGTGCTAATATTTCCCGAGTGCTAGGAAGGAAAATGGCAGTTAAACAAGGTAGTGCTAATGTTTCCCAAGTGCTAGGAAGGAAAATGGCAGTTAAACAAGGCAGTTGGACAAGGCTCAGAATAATCTCCAATCAATACAGAACAACATGAAATCACAAGAAAACAACTCTGTTCCTGTTAGTTTGTTATTTCCTATCCCATAATGTTTATCCTGCCCTCCTCCTCTTCCCACTTTCATGTTTCCTAAACATCTCCAGCCGCTTCCTCCATCCAGTCAGAAAGGTACAGAAATCTCTGCCTCTCTCCTTCCCTCTCAGCACATGGAGTCATTAGAGTGCTAGCTCCATAGCTCCAGTTAACTCTTTCTCCTCACATAAACAAAAACATACAAATCCCACTCTCACCTTGCATTCCTCTCCTTCCTGTTACTCGCTGCCGGTGACATTTCCCCCAACCCTGGCCCTTACCCCATCCCTGTTCTGTTAGGGACACATTCCCCAAACCCACCCTGTACCCCTATAAAGTACAGACCCCTCACCCCTATACCCAAACCCACCCTGTACCCCTATAAAGTATAGACCCCTCACCCCTATACCCAAACCCACCCTGTACCCCTCTAAAGTACAGACCCCTCACCCCTATACCCAAACCCACCCTGTACCCCTCTAAAGTACAGACCCCTCACCCCTATACCCAAACCCACCCTGTACCCCTCTAAACTACAGACCCCTCACCCCTATACCCAAACCCACCTTGTACCCCTCTAAACTACAGACCCCTCACCCCTATACCCAAACCCACCCTGTACCCCTATAAAGAATAGACCCCTCACCCCTATACCCAAACCCACCCTGTACCCCTCTAAAGTATAGACCCCTCACCCCTATACCCAAACCCACCCTGTACCCCTATAAAGAATAGACCCCTCACCCCTATACCCAAACCCACCCTGTACCCCTATAAAGAATAGACCCCTCACCCCTATACCCAAACCCACCCTGTACCCCTCTAAACTACAGACCCCTCACCCCTATACCCAAAGCCTCTGGTCAAGTACCCTGTGCCCTCTGGGATTCCCACTCTGTCTGCAACAAACTCACCTCCATCCATGAACTTTTCATCACTAAATCCCTTAAAGTGGACCTGTCACCCAGACATAAAAAGCTGTATAATAAAATTCATTTGAAATTAAACATGTAAGCCAAAGTCAGTTTTTTATTAACACATCTATACCCATTATATAAGCATTTAAAAGTCCCAGTTGTCAATTATATATTGCCTGACCTGCCTCTATGCCTTAGGCATAGGGGTGGGGCAAACAGTTATCTAGGGACCCATAGGGTTAAATGCCCTATGGAGTGATATCCCTACCTCTTCACACAGATCCCTTGTTACTGGGCAGAAGCCTTTGTAACAGTTTATAGTTATGCTTATCCTTTATTGGCCCATATAGTTGTCCACACCCCTTGCAGCCTCAAATAGTGTCTAGCAAGGAGGTGTGGCCTCCTCTTTGGCTGCCTGTCTGCTTCCCAACAACAGCTCCACTGAGCCTGGAGACAGAGTAGGCCCCAGTACAGCCATATCACCCCAAATACTACAATCTCATCTGAGCGTAAGTCGGGGACAGGGCCCCGTGAATGAGGCAAAGGCAGAATAGCAGCTCATGTAATAGCCCCTCTAGGAGGAGTGAGTTCAGTCAGATCTATATAGCAAGGGCAGCTTAGCCCCAACCAGAAGCATAGAAGAAGGTACCCCCTTCATATGGAAACGTTGCCTCAGTCTAGGGCCATGGACTAGTGATAGGATACAGGCAGGATAACCCCTGATCTCTGCTCAGCCGTAGGATCCCCAAAGGTTAGAGGTTATCAACCTGAAGAGGGAACAGCCATTCTAACTATCTCCCAAGGTGGTGCAAGCTGACAGGTACTTTACCCTGCCCAGACTCTCCCCAGAGGTGGGACTAACCGGTGGTACCCTCCTTTGCTATCCTATGTGAGTGGGTCTGCTATATCTGCATGTTTCTGTGAGTATTACCCACCCCTGTGCTGTAACATTACATCTGTCTTGGACAATAAAGATCCATCAGTTATTGCAAGAGCTGGCGTCCTATTCCTTTAATATATTGTAATACCCTGGGGTCCCAGCCCCAACTGCCACTCACTCTATATAAGGTCCCAGTCCCAACTGCCACTCACTCTACATAATACCCTGGGGTCCCAGTCCCAACTGCCACTCACTCTATATAATACCCTGGGGTCCCAACTGCCCCTCACTCTATATAATACCCTGGGGTCCCAATCCCAACTGCCACTCACTCTATATAATACCCTGGGGTCCCAGTCCCAACTGCCACTCACTCTACATAATACCCTGGGGTCCCAGTCCCAACTGCCACTCACTCTATATAATACCCTGGGGTCCCAACTGCCCCTCACTCTATATAATACCCTGGGGTCCCAATCCCAACTGCCACTCACTCTATATAATACCCTGGGGTCCCAATCCCAACTGCCACTCACTCTATATAATACCCTGGGGTCCCAATCCCAACTGCCACTCACTCTTTATAATACCCTGGGGTCCCAATCCCAACTGCCACTCACTCTATATAATACTCTGGGGTCCCAGTCCCAACTGCCCCTCACTCTATATAATACCCTGGGGTCCCATTCCCAACTGCCCCTCACTCTATATAATACCCTGGGGTCCCAACTGCCCCTCACTCTATATAATACCCTGGGGTGCCAGTCCCAACTGCCACTCACTCTCTATAATACCCTGGGGTCCCAACTGCCACTCACTCTCTATAATACCCTGGGGTCCCAACTGCCACTCACTCTCTATAATACCCTGGGGTCCCAACTGCCACTCACTCTCTATAATACCCTGGGGTCCCAACTGCCACTCACTCTCTATAATACCCTGGGGTCCCAACTGCCACTCACTCTATATAATACCCTGGGGTGCCAGTCCCAACTGCCCCTCACTCTATATAATACCCTGGGGTACCAGCTGCCACTCACACTAATACATATAACAATGCTTTCAGTTTGTGGATTGCTGAGCTCTTGCAGAATCGGTTCTGACTTGGTTCTGATGCACATAAGCTCTGGGCTCCCTGGGGAGTTCATGGCCCAAGGAGAATGTTTATTCCCCACCCGTCTCTACAGTAGGAAACCCCTCTGTCTGCAGTTTAGATTATAAATCAGTGTCTGTCCCTTTCACTTGTCTCCTTGTCTGTCTCATTTGTATCTGTAGCAGTCTCCCCAGGGGTCCCACAGTCGTGTCTGTTTGGGGGGGAGTTAGATATTCCTAATTAATGTTATTTGCTCTCCTCAGATACATTCCCATAAATATATAGATATGTTCGTTCTTTATACTGTATATAGGAAATTATGTTGCTAAATCCTGCTAACAGAGTAAGGGGCGGAGCAACCACAGCAGATTTAAAGGGGACCTGTCACCCTAAGAAATAATTCCAAATTCTATTCTATCATGTTAGTTGAGCAAAATAAACTTTACTTCCACTGTATAAATTGTTGAAAATTTGTTCCCTGCAGTCTTGGAATTGACAATCACAGCCGGCAGGAAGGCGCCATTTTGTGGAAACTGTTATTAAGGCACGTTTTGCATTACCCCATAACCTTGTGGCAGAATGGGGGATCTGATTCCCAGGCACAGGCTACACAATTATAGGCCATACGGAGAGAGATGAGGCATGATGGGATGCCCCGCCCCTATGAGATGAGGCATAGGGGCGGGGCAGGCAATATATGATTGACAGCTAAGATTTTCAAGTACATTTATAATGGGTATTAATGATTTCATAAAAATAAACAATTTGGGGTTCATGTTTAATTTGCAAATTACTTTTATTATTTTATATCTGGGTGACCGGCCCCTTTAACCCTCACTGCCCGTATCCAGCCTGCAAGTAAAAATGGCGTCTGCTTGTCAGGGCACTGACCCCTGCAGCTAAAAAAAAGCGACAGTGAGAATTAAAATTTTTTTCTTATTCTTTAGTTTGTCTTTTTCTGATCTTCCATTTCAAAAAAGGAAAAAGTATTGTTGGAAAAGTGTTTTTGGAACCCTCAGTGTGTATATAGTGAATATAGTACCCCCTGTTGTGCAGGGGCTGATAGAGAGGGGCGGCTGTGGGACTGGGGGTTAATCCCGCTGCAGGGGCTGATAGAGAGGGGCGGCTGTGGGACTGGGGGTTAATCCCGCTGCAGGGGCTGATAGAGAGGGGCGGCTGTGGGACTGGGGGTTAATCCCGCTGCAGGGGCTGATAGAGAGGGGCGGCTGTGGGACTGGGGTTAATCCCGCTGCAGGGGCTGATAGAGAGGGGCGGCTGTGGGACTGGGGGTTAATCCCGCTGCAGGGGCTGATAGAGAGGGGCGGCTGTGGGACTGGGGGTTAATCCCGCTGCAGGGGCTGATAGAGAGGGGCGGCTGTGGGACTGGGGTTAATCCCGCTGCAGGGGCTGATAGAGAGGGGCGGCTGTGGGACTGGGGGTTAATCCCGCTGCAGGGGCTGATAGAGAGGGGCGGCTGTGGGACTGGGGGTTAATCCCGCTGCAGGGGCTGATAGAGAGGGGCGGCTGTGGGACTGGGGGTTAATCCCGCTGCAGGGGCCGATAGAGAGGGGCGGCTGTGGGACTGGGGGTTAATCCCGCTGCAGGGGCTGATAGAGAGGGGCGGCTGTGGGACTGGGGGTTAATCCCGCTGCAGGGGCTGATAGAGAGGGGCGGCTGTGGGACTGGGGGTTAATCCCGCTGCAGGGGCTGATAGAGAGGGGCGGCTGTGGGACTGGGGGTTAATCCCGCTGCAGGGGCCGATAGAGAGGGGCGGCTGTGGGACTGGGGGTTAATCCCGCCCTTAATAAATTAAATATACAACAAGGGGCTGTGGGAAGGTGACACTTATCTGGGTTAGCAGACAATGCGGAGCCGGGGCAGTTGGGGCAATTGGTTTCTTTGGTCTGTTGATAAAGAGAGGCAATTGTGGCCCTAAGAACAGCAGGGGGCGCAGCTATGAGAAAATATGGATTATAGAAAGGGATCCATATCTCCTTTGCTTTAGGGGTCACATCCCCATAAATCACATATTGGTTATGGGGGGGCCCCAGGCTTCCCAATGGTACCAAACAGGGACTGCCTATACCCACCAGTTAGGGGGATAGTTTCTGGGGGGCTGGGACAGGAGACCCCCCTCATGTTTGGTATCATTCTGATCCCCCACATATGGGTTAAAACAAGCCCCTATTCTCAAGTGCCAGTATTATATGGCAGAAACTGGCCTGAGAATTGCAGCCTCTACAGGGGGTCCCAAGGGGCAAGTTCCTGGCCACTCCCCCCTCATGCATATGGTACTGAGGGAGGGGCCCAGCGGGGGATAAAAGGGCAACAGACCCAGTGACTAGAGCTCATGGCTATAACTCTTTGCCTCAGGGGGAAACAAAGGAAATTCCTAACTGGGTAACGTACATAGGGTTTCTCTGTTTTATTCTCTTTTTGTAATATCTGTGTAACTGCCCTGTTTGCCCCTGTAATATTAAATAGAAATGTAATAAGTTGTGCCTTTTGGCTCTAAGACTCACGAGCTTGTATAGCGCTTGGGCCTAAAATGCATTAACTGCTTGTCTGTGGGTAGAGGGAAAGGTGTCTGTGTAACTGCTAATTAACTAGTTGGCTGCTGGCAGGAGAGTGTGTAATTAACCCTTTGGCTGCTAGAGTGCTGGGGGAATGAGTGGAAGCTAACCCTAACTACAGTGAGAGAGAGTGAGGGGTACATGTGTGTATTGGGGAATAGTACCTGTTGTAGGGAGCAGGGAGATATTCACATTAGGTTTCTATCGCCTGTTAATGATAGATGGGGGCAGGGAATAGTTATTTGGGGTGGGGGGGTGTTTGGGGGTGTCTGACGTTAGTCTAACCTGTGTGTAAGGGGACTGAGTGTAACCCCTTGTCTCCCAGTCCCGGTGTCACGTGTGCCTGAGAGTGGCGTGTTCCTGACACTTACATATAGAGATAATGATGGCATTTTCCCGTCATTATATGGCACAGGAATCAGACATGGGGATAAAGGGACAGACTTGTTCAGTGCTGGGAAACTGTGCTTATTGCTCCCAACTCCAATTGCAGGAACAGAGAACAGGGAGCCGGATTTACTCACATCAGCTGGGATTCTCATTGGGGGATTCTTTTGCATTTTATATGACATCATTACCTTTATATGTAAGATACCAGCAAGATGCCTGACACACATTCTCATTGGTCAGTTCTTTTTGCATTCATAATGAAGTTTTTGTAGACAACAAGAAGAGCCCCTCTGCACCCCCCATTATCAGTATATATAGGGCATTAACCCATTCTGTGCATTAAGCTGCCAAGCAATACCTCCCCTTTAGGCAACAGGGATAGTGTGTCCATATATTGCAATATACTTCAATCTGGTATAATAAAGTGGCTGGGTTAGTTGTAGGTGGGGGATATGTTTCTCCCAGGGTGTTGCATAGTGGGTACCCTGGAACATGGAATAATTAATCACAACCCCAGCCCTATAATACAGACCTGAGCAGTAAGGGAATGGCTGCAGCTGACAGCCCTTTAAATAGACTCCAGTGTGGGGAGGGGGAGGAGCTCTCTTCCCTAATACACAGGGAGCAGGAGCGGTGCATCCTGGGAAATGTATTGATTATCTGTCATTGTTCTGATTTTGTTTTTGTTAAGTTGGAGTTGGAAAAGCCCCCCCAGCTGTAGTGAGGCTGCCACTCACTCACCCCCGGTCTGGCCTGTCCTACACTCACTCACCCACCCCCGGTCTGGCCTGTCCTACACTCACTCACCCACCCCCGGTCTGGCCTGTCCTACCCTCACTCACCTCCTGTCTGGCCAGTCCTACACTCACTCACCCCCGGTCTGGCCTGTCCTACACTCCCTCACCCCCGGTCTGGCCTGTCCTACCCTCACTCACCTCCTGTCCTGCCTGTCCTACACTCCCTCACCCCCGGTCTGGCCAGTCCTACACTCACTCACCCCCGGTCTGGCCAGTCCTACACTCACTCACCCCCGGTCTGGCCTGTCCTACACTCACTCACCCCCGGTCTGGCCTGTCCTACACTCACTCACCCCCGGTCTGGCCGGTCCTACACTCCCTCACCCCTGGTCTGGCCAGTCCTACACTGACCCACCCCCGGTCTGGCCTGTCCTACACTCCCTCACCCCTGGTCTGGCCAGTCCTACACTGACCCACCCCCGGTCTGGCCTGTCCTACACTCACTCACCCCCGGTCTGGCCTGTCCTACACTCACTCACCCCCGGTCTGGCCGGTCCTACACTCACTCACCCCCGGTCTGGCCGGTCCTACACTCACTCACCCCTGGTCTGGCCATTCATTCAGTCCTACCCTCACTGCGCCTCACTGAGGGTAGCACCGGCCAGGCCAGAGGTTAGGGAGCAGACGGACCAGACCAGGGGTGAGTGAGGTTAGGACTGGCTAGACAGGGGGTGAGTGATTGTCAGACTGGCCATACTGGGAGTGAGTGTAGTACTGACCAGACTGGAGGTGTGTGTAGGACCGGCCAAACTGGGGGGGGGGTGAGTGAGGGTAGGACAGCTTAAATATATTGCAATATAGGGACACAATCCCTGTTTTGCTTAAAGGCAAGGACATTGCTTGGCAGCTTAATGCACAGAATGGGTTAATGCCCTATTGAAAATGGGGGAGTGCAGAGGGGTTCTTGTTGTGTCTATATATATATATATATATATATATATATATATATATATATATATATATATATATATATATATATATATATATATATATATATATATATATTTTGTGGTCACAGCCTCATTGCTCCCTGCCTAATGGTTTAAAATTCAGTGGTTGAGCACAACTTCTCCTTTAATGAAGTTTTCCAACAACTTCTATTTCAAAACTAGGGGGCGCTGTGGGACAGCATTATAGTTGGGTTTATATCACCTTTAAGAATAAAATCTTGGTGTTGCTAGACTACAGCTCCCAGCATGCCTCACCCTTCATTGTATGTTACATTATTCTGGGAAATGTTGTTCAGCAACAACTGAGTAAAGTTTAGTTGGGCAGTGCTGTTTAACAGGGTTTGTTTCCCCTTTAATACACCACAGCAGCCCTCTACACTGCCTTCATGCCTTGTCCAAACATGATAATTCAGTGGGACATATATTAAAGAAAAGATACCGGGAATAAAACAATCTGGAAGAGCAATTTATTCAGCAAGCTGTGTACAGAAGATTTCTGCCCGGTCCTTATCTCTTTTCATTTATTTATATAACTTTCCTGTCAGTCCGGGTGCCATTGCTCCTCATTCCCAGTCACTGTGAGAATAATAATTACATCTCTTCCAGTTAATACAGGAAAAAACATTTTATGTTGTGTTTTGCTGGTAAGTCTTTGCACTCTAGCACCTACTAGAGGCAGGATTTAACACTCAAAAAATGGTGTCTGAACATGGTGAGAAAAGATGTGAAAACTTGCTGGCTGCATCTCTATACTGATAAACCCAAAATCGATTTTGTAATGTCGGTAACACTTAAAGTTTGGCCTCTGTTTCCTTTTTATAGTGAACTGCTTCAAGGATAAGGGGAGAAAGATCTCTGAAACACCATTACAGATGCAACAAGAGAACCCCCAGAGTGGAGCGGCCAGTGGTCTCCCCTATACACAGGATTTAGCTAAAGATCAGTCCCACCCAGAGAACCAGATGGTGAGTGAAGGAGAGAAACCATATCACTGCACTGAGTGTGGGGAGAAATGTAATACTAATCTCCTTCTGTCTTCTCAACAGTTGATCCACAAGAGCATTAATACAGACTCACTGGAGAATTTGGGTACAGATTCCGAGGAGAAGAATTTCTCTCAAAATAATAATTTTGCCTTAAACCAAAAAGGCTTGAAACCCTTCCCTTGTACTGAATCTGCTAAAGATCTCTCACATCAGCAACTCCCCACAGTGGAGAAACCATTCACTTGTACAGAATGTGGGAAAGAATTTTCTGATAGGTCCAGCCTAAACAGACACCTGAAAATCCACACAGGGGAGAAACCATTTTCTTGTACAGAATGTGGGAAAGAATTCTCTCGAGAAAGCCACCTTTACAGACACCAGAAACTCCACACAGGGGAGAAACCTTTCTCTTGTACAGAATGTGGGAAAGAATTCTCTCAAAAAAGCAGCCTTCACTCACACCAGAAAATCCACACAGGGGAGAAAATTTTCTCATGTACAGAATGTGGGAAAGAATTCTCTCAAGAAAGCCACCTTCACAGACACCATAAAATCCACACAGGGGAGAAACCTTTCTCTTGTACAGAATGTGGGAAAGAATTCGCTCAAGAAAGCAACCTTCACAGACACCATAAAATCCACACAGGGGAAAAACATTTCTCTTGCACAGAATGTGGGAAAGAATTCTCTCGAAAAAGCCACCTTCACTCACACCAGAAAATCCACACAGGGGAGAAATCTTTCTCTTGTACAGAATGTGGGAAAGAATTTTCTCATGGGTCCAGCCTTCACTCACACCTGAAAATCCACACAGGGGAGAAACCTTTCTCTTGTACAGAATGTGGGAAAGAATTCTCTCGAAAACGCTACCTTCACTTACACCAGAAAATCCACACAGGGGAGAAACCTTTCTCTTGTACAGAATGTGGGAAAGAATTCTCTCGAAAACGCTACCTTCACTCACACCAGAAAATCCACACAGGGGAGAAACCTTTCTCTTGTACAGAATGTGGGAAAGAATTTTCTGATAGGTCCAGCCTTCACAGACACCAGAAAATCCACACAGGGGAGAAACCTTTCTCTTGTACAGAATGTGGGAAAGAATTTTCTCATAGGTGCAGCCTTCATTTACACCAGAAAATCCACACAGGGGAGAAACCTTTCTCTTGTACAGAATGTGGGAAAGAATTTTCTGATAGTTCCAGCCTTCACAGACACCAGAAAATCCACACAGGGGAGAAACCATTCTCTTGTACAGAATGTGGGAAAGAATTTTCTCATAGGTCCAACCTTCACTTACACCAGAAAATCCACACAGGGGAGAAACCTTTCTCTTGCACAGAATGTGGGAAAGAATTCTCTCGAAAACGCTACCTTCACTCACACCAGAAAATCCACACAGGGGAGAAACCTTTTTCTTGTACAGAATGTGGGAAAGTATTTTCTCATAGGTCCAGCCTTCACAGACACCTGAAAATCCACAAGGGGAGAAACCATTCTCTTGTACAGAATGTGGGAAAGTATTTTCTCATAGGTCCAGCCTTCACAGACACCTGAAAATCCACACAGGGGAGAAACCATTTACTTGCACAGAATGTGGGAAACTATACACTTGCAAGAGCAGCTTTTGGTTACACCCAAAACACAAAAGAATCTTTCTACTTACAGAATCTTTTTACTTATACAGAATGTGGCATTTTACTTTCCATTATATTTTATTAAATATAGAAGGAATGTGCTTTAAGAAGTTTTAAAAAATCAGCAGCTAGGCTGACCTGATAGGGAACTGAAGCTTGTGTGACTGCAGGGCTGTGATTGGCTCTCCCCCTCCTACTGTGCTTCTGGCAGGGACCGTTAGGACACGCCCACCCCTCATTTTAAACACAGACAGGGACCATAGCAGCTCTATGGGGAGCTCTAATAAAGGGGATGTTTTTAAAGGATATTAACATTTTAGCCCAGTTTGAAACCAGCACCAAATATTATTCATTATTATTATTATTACAAGACTGGGGGGAGTCTCACTTACTGTATATGTCTACTTTAACTAACACCATAGAATCCACACAGGGGAGAAACCATTCACAATAAGGCAGAACATTTTCTCAGAACAATGCAATGGAGGCAAATTTGAATGATTAAAGCTGAATGTATAAATGTATGTATTCCTTGTCCCTACGCTGCTGCCATCACCCAATGCAAATAACTATCAAGCCCAGTAGTTAGTTGAGTATTGGGCACCTTCATTTTTATGATAAAATAATTCTTCATGGCTTGTATAGCAAACTGAGGCGTTAGGGCCAAATTTAGCTTCATTTTCTGAGCTTCCAACATTTATCACATGAAACATGTCTTTGGGCAAGAACATAGAAAATTAAAAATGTTCTCAATTTTGTGCTTTACAATTAGGACATAAATATTGAACCAACGAGTGGGGGGGTTATATATATAATTGTTTATATTCTAGATGTAAAAGAGTCTCTCCAGCTCTCACCAGTAACACATTTATTGAGATGCCCCAGCGACTGTTGGAATACTTTAGACGTTATGTATAAATATATAGAGCAGTTTTCAGCTGATCGCAGAATGGGGGAAAGACCGAGGAAGAACAAATGAGAAGAGAGTGACGTGAATTTTTATCATATTAGGTTCTTCAATTACATGTAAAATTAAAGTCTGTTCATTACTAGATGTTTTTGTTTGCTGAATTGAACCCATATGTGATGTGAAAAACGATCAAACTATCTCTTTCCTGTAATTTATACATTTCTTTGGTAATATCCCAAGATTTTATATCTAATCTAATATGGGAGATTGTCTTCTTCTTCCAAGAAGGAAAGGTCAGTGTGGGTCTGTATGTGAGTGGATAGGTCAGTATGGGTCTGTATGTGAGTGGATAGGTCAGTGTGGGTCTGTATGTGAGTGGATAGATAGGTCAGTGTGGGTCTGTATGTAAGTGGATAGGTCAGTGTCGGTCTGTATGTGAGTGGATAGATAGGTCAGTGTGGGTCTGTATGTGAGTGGATAGATAGGTCAGTATGGGTCTGTATGTGAGTGGATAGGTCAGTGTGGGTCTGTATGTGAGTGGATAGGTCAGTATGGGTCTGTATGTGAGTGGATAGATAGGTCAGTATGGGTCTGTATGTGAGTGGATAGATAGGTCAGTATGGGTCTGTATGTGAGTGGATAGGTCAGTGTGGGTCTGTATGTGAGTGGATAGGTCAGTATGGGTCTGTATGTGAGTGGATAGGTCAGTGTGGGTCTGTATGTGAGTGGATAGGTCAGTGTGGGTCTGTATGTGAGTGGATAGGTCAGTGTGGTCTGTATGTGAGTGGATAGGTCAGTGTGGGTCTGTATGTGAGTGGATAGGTCAGTGTGGGTCTGTATGTGAGTGGATAGGTCAGTGTGGGTCTGTATGTGAGTGGATAGATAGGTCAGTATGGGTCTGTATGTGAGTGGATAGGTCACTGTGGGTCTGTATGTGGGTGGATAGGTCAGTGGGGGTCTGTATGTGGGTGGATAGGTCAGTGTGGGTCTGTATGTGAGTGGATAGGTCAGTGTGGGTCTGTATGTGAGTGGATAGGTCAGTGTTGGTCTGTATGTGAGTGGATAGGACAGTGTGGGTCTGTATGTGAGTGGATAGATTGGTCAGTGTGGGTCTGTATGTGAGTGGATAGATTGGTCAGTGTGGGTCTGTATGTGAGTGGATAGGTCAGTGTGGGTCTGTATGTGAGTGGATAGATAGGTCAGTGTGGGTCTGTATGTGAGTGGATAGATAGGTCAGTGTGGGTCTGTATGGGAGTGGATAGGTCAGTGTGGGTCTGTATGTGAGTGGATAGGTCAGTGTGGGTCTGTATGGGAGTGGATAGGTCAGTGTGGGTCTGTATGGGAGTGGATAGGTCAGTGTGGGTCTGTATGTGAGTGGATAGATAGGTCAGTGTGGGTCTGTATGTGAGTGGATAGATAGGTCAGTGTGGGTCTGTATGGGAGTGGATAGGTCAGTGTGGGTCTGTATGTGAGTGGATAGGTCAGTGTGGGTCTGTATGGGAGTGGATAGGTCAGTGTGGGTCTGTATGGGAGTGGATAGGTCAGTGTGGGTCTGTATGGGAGTGGATAGGTCAGTGTGGGTCTGTATGGGAGTGGATAGGTCAGTGTGGGTCTGTATGGGAGTGGATAGGTCAGTGTGGGTCTGTATGGGAGTGGATAGATAGGTCAGTGTGGGTCTGTATGTGAGTGGATAGATAGGTCAGTATGGGTCTGTATGTGAGTGGATAGGTCAGTGTGGGTCTGTATGTGAGTGGATAGGTCAGTGTGGGTCTGTATGTGAGTGGATAGGTCAGTATGGGTCTGTATGGGAGTGGATAGGTCAGTGTGGGTCTGTATGGGAGTGGATAGGTCAGTATGGGTCTGTATGTGAGTGGGTAGATAGGTCAGTGTGGGTCTGTATGTGAGTGGATAGGTCAGTGTGGGTCTGTATGTGAGTGGATAGATAGGTCAGTGTGGGTCTGTATGTGAGTGGATAGGTCAGTGTGGGTCTGTATGTGAGTGGATAGATAGGTCAGTGTGGGTCTGTATGTGAGTGGATAGGTCAGTGTGGGTCTGTATGTGAGTGGATAGGTCAGTGTGGGTCTGTATGTGAGTGGATAGGTCAGTATGGGTCTGTATGTGAGAGGATAGATAGGTCAGTATGGGTCTGTATGTGAGTGGATAGATAGGTCAGTGTGGGTCTGTATGTGAGGGGATAGATGGGTCAGTGTGGGTCTGTATGTGAGTGGATAGATAGGTCAGTGTGGGTCTGTATGTGAGTGGATAGATAGGTCAGTGTGGGTCTGTATGTGAGTGGATAGGTCAGTGTGGGTCTGTATGTGAGTGGATAGATAGGTCAGTGTGGGTCTGTATGTGAGGGGATAGGTCAGTGTGGGTCTGTATGTGAGTGGATAGATAGGTCAGTGTGGGTCTGTATGTGAGGGGATAGATAGGTCAGTGTGGGTCTGTATGTGAGGGGATAGATGGGTCAGTGTGGGTCTGTATGTGAGTGGATAGATAGGTCAGTGTGGGTCTGTATGTGAGTGGATAGATAGGTCAGTGTGGGTCTGTATGTGAGTGGATAGATTGGTCAGTGTGGGTCTGTATGTGAGTGGATAGATAGGTCAGTGTGGGTCTGTATGTGAGTGGATAGATGGGTCAGTGTGGGTCTGTATGTGAGGGGATAGATGGGTCAGTGTGGGTCTGTATGTGAGTGGATAGATGGGTCAGTGTGGGTCTGTATGTGAGGGGATAGATGGGTCAGTGTGGGTCTGTATGTGAGTGGATAGATAGGTCAGTGTGGGTCTGTATGTGAGTGGATAGATAGGTCAGTGTGGGTCTGTATGTGAGTGGATAGATTGGTCAGTGTGGGTCTGTATGTGAGTGGATAGATTGGTCAGTGTGGGTCTGTATGTGAGTGGATAGATAGGTCAGTGTGGGTCTGTATGTGAGTGGATAGGTCAGTGTGGGTCTGTATGTGAGTGGATAGGTCAGTGTGGGTCTGTATGTGAGTGGATAGGTCAGTGTGGGTCTGTATGTGAGTGGATAGATAGGTCAGTGTGGGTCGGTACATGAGTGGATAGATAGGTCAGTGTGGGTCTGTACGTGAGTGGATAGATAGGTCAGTGTGGGTTTATGGGTGCTGGGTTTAATTGGAAGGGTTGAACTTGATGGTCTTTTTTCAACCCTATGTAACTATGTATGTAACAGATACAGATAATTAAATTAGCATGGGCCCAAATGTACTATTGCAGGCTGTCGGGGGTCTGTGTATTGTGGGGCAATAGTCCGGGTGGGGCCCTTTGTCTCCCTAGTGACTGGGTCTCTCAATGTCTGATACATATGGAATTACCCCCCTTGGTTAGGGGAGGAGACAGGGGATTACTAGGTGAGACAAATAGACCAATAAGATGCTAAGACAGATGAGGGGTAACTGGGAAGTGGAATATAACGTTGGGGCAGAATCTCAGTACTGAGGGGGCAGAGAGAAGAAATAGAGAATGGGCCCAGAGTGACCCGGTGTCCTGGGATTGGTAACTATTCTCACATTCCTTGCCATATATTGTATATAATTTATGCTGTGGGGGAAGTGGGGGTAACAATGGGTTCCTATGGGCAGTCTGTGCAGAGGAATAACCCCATATAGACCCCTGGGCAGGGGCGGGTAACAGTACTCAGTATCACTGCATACTCGGTGCCTTATTGCCGGACAACTTGCCATTACAGGGCTATTACATAAAGTGACATTACCCCCCCAAGTATTGGTGGGAGAGAGACTGGTCCATTTTGGGCCCCATGCCATGTGGGGGAGGGGATGCCCGGCTCTAATCCCCGGCTGATAAGGGCCATGCCATGTGGGGGAGGGGATGCCCGGCTCTAATCCCCGGCTGATAAGGGCCATGCCATGTGGGGGAGGGGATGCCCGGCTCTAATCCCCGGCTGATAAGGGCCATGCCATGTGGGGGAGGGGATGCCCGGCTCTAATCCCCGGCTGAGAAGGGCCATGCCATGTGGGGGAGGGATGCCCGGCTCTAATCCCCGGCTGATAAGGGCCATGCCATGTGGGGGAGGGGATGCCCGGCTCTAATCCCCGGCTGATAAGGGCCATGCCATGTGGGGGAGGGGATGCCCGGCTCTAATCCCCGGCTGATAAGGGCCATGCCATGTGGGGGAGGGGATGCCCGGCTCTAATCCCCGGCTGATAAGGGCCATGCCATGTGGGGGAGGGGATGCCCGGCTCTAATCCCCGCTGATAAGGGCCATGCCATGTGGGGGAGGGGATGCCCGGCTCTAATCCCCGGCTGATAAGGGCCATGCCATGTGGGGGAGGGGATGCCCGGCTCTAATCCCCGGCTGATAAGCGCCATGCCATGTGGGGGAGGGGATGCCCGGCTCTAATCCCCGGCTGATAATGGCCATGCCATGTGGGGGAGGGGATGCCCGGCTCTAATCCCCCGCTGATAAGGGCCATGCCATGTGGGGGAGGGGATGCCCGGCTCTAATCCCCGGCTGATAAGGGCCATGCCATGTGGGGGAGGGGATGCCCGGCTCTAATCCCCCGCTGATAAGGGCCATGCCATGTGGGGGAGGGGATGCCCGGCTCTAATCCCTGGCTGATAAGAGCCATGCCATGTGGGGGAGGGGATGCCCGGCTCTAATCCCTGGCTGATAAGAGCCATGCCGTGTGGGCAGAGCTGGGCTGTATGTAAGTGTAGCCATTCAGCTAACATGGCTATTAAATAACTGTACAAAGTATATTCTGGGTATAATCATATTGCTGGGACTTGTAATTCTATTACTCTTCAGCACTGAAACAGTTAATTGCTGCAGACTTTGCTGGGCTTGCAGTTTCCCTCCCACAGGAAGGAGGAAGATTCTCGCCACCAATGGGAGAGCAGCTTTCAGAGTGAGGAGTTTGTAGCCAATGAGAGAGAGACTTACTCTGGAGAGCTGTGAGGGGGAGGGTGGGAAGGAGAGGAAGGCAGGGGTGGATCCCAGGGAGAGCACAGAGCTGGGCTGGATGTGAGGGGGGATCCTTTCTCCACAGGGACAGTGACTGCTCTCTGAAGGGGGGGTTACACTCTATATGGCGACGGCTGCTTCCGCCTGGGGAAACTGTAACCAACTACTTTATCACTGCAGTGTGAAGGCAGCTGTGATTGGCTGATAGTGGATCCAGTTGATTTCTAGGCTTTACCCTCTGCCTATATTGCAGCCCCTGCAGGATCCCAGGCCCAGTTCCAGTGATTCCTGTGGGTTCTGACTTTCACATAATCAGGCATTGCAGGGCCCTATACACCCAGTTACAGTGAGGGCTAGAGACAGGGCCGTTATATCTGCCTATAATCTGATCTGGGCTCTCCCTCCTCCTCCCCCCTAGTCTGTGGGACTGGGGGTTAATCCCGCTGCAGGGGCTGATAGAGAGGGGCGGCTGTGGGACTGGGGGTTAATCCCGCTGCAGGGGCCGATAGAGAGGGGCGTCTGTGGGACTGGGGGTTAATCCCGCTGCAGGGGCTGATAGAGAGGGGCGGCTGTGGGACTGGGGGTTAATCCCGCTGCAGGGGCTGATAGAGAGGGGCGGCTGTGGGACTGGGGGTTAATCCCGCTGCAGGGGCTGATAGAGAGGGGCGGCTGTGGGACTGGGGGTTAATCCCGCTGCAGGGGCTGATAGAGAGGGGCGGCTGTGGGACTGGGGGTTAATCCCGCTGCAGGGGCTGATAGAGAGGGGCGGCTGTGGGACTGGGGGTTAATCCCGCTGCAGGGGCTGATAGAGAGGGGCGGCTGTGGGACTGGGGGTTAATCCCGCTGCAGGGGCTGATAGAGAGGGGCGGCTGTGGGACTGGGGGTTAATCCCGCTGCAGGGGCTGATAGAGAGGGGCGGCTGTGGGACTGGGGGTTAATCCCGCTGCAGGGGCCGATAGAGAGGGGCGGCTGTGGGACTGGGGGTTAATCCCGCTGCAGGGGCTGATAGAGAGGGGCGGCTGTGGGACTGGGGTTAATCCTGCTGCAGGGGCTGATAGAGAGGGGCGGCTGTGGGACTGGGGGTTAATCCCGCTGCAGGGGCTGATAGAGAGGGGCGGCTGTGGGACTGGGGGTTAATCCCGCTGCAGGGGCTGATAGAGAGGGGCGGCTGTGGGACTGGGGGTTAATCCCGCTGCAGGGGCTGATAGAGAGGGGCGGCTGTGGGACTGGGGGTTAATCCCGCTGCAGGGGCTGATAGAGAGGGGCGGCTGTGGGACTGGGGGTTAATCCCGCTGCAGGGGCTGATAGAGAGGGGCGGCTGTGGGACTGGGGGTTAATCCCGCTGCAGGGGCTGATAGAGAGGGGCGGCTGTGGGACTGGGGGTTAATCCTGCTGCTACATACCCCTAGTTGCGGCCCAGACTGGGGCAGTTACAGTACATTTGGGGAAGGTTAATACAAAATCCAGGTATGATATAAAATTAGGTGAGAGAGATCCAGGGCTGTTCCAGGAATCTCCCTATTTACTGTATGGGAATAATCACTGCTCCCCCCACAGCCGTTGCCTCCATCTTGGGTCTGAACCATTTTTATTCATGGAACCCAATGCTCAGTACCGCCACCCAGGGGTGCGCACAGAATCCTGCACTTGGGCCCCCAAATAGCAGCAGCTGAACCCACTTACTGCTTATTCCCCTGAGTAAAACCCTCCCTATTTGTCTTTCCAGAACAGTATTCCCCTGGCATGTACAGAGTTAAACCTGGCAGCATTTGGCTTTGGGCCCACAAGAGACAATTCGGAGCCGGGGCAGTTGGGGGAAAGTTGGGGCAATTGGTTTTTTGATCTGTTGATAAAGAGAGGCAATTGTGGCCCTAAGAACAGCAGGGGGCACAGCTATGAGAAAATATGGATTATAGAAAGGGATCCATATCTCCTTTGCTTTAGGGGTCACATCCCCATAAATCACATATTGGTTATGGGGGGCCCCATGCTTCCCAATGGTACCAAACAGGGACTGCCAATACCCACCAGTTAGGGGGATAGTTTCTGGGGGGCTGGGACAGGAGACCCCCCTCATGTTTGGTATCATTCTGATCCCCCACATATGGGTTAAAACAAGCCCCTATTCTCATAATAATATTGGGTACCGGCAAGTGCCAGTATTATATGGCAGAAACTGGCCTGAGAATTGCAGCCTCTACAGGGGGTCCCAAGGGGCAAGTTCCTGGCCACTCCCCCCTCATGCATATGGTACTGAGGGAGGGGCCCAGCGGGGGATAAAAGGGCAACAGACCCAGTGACTAGAGCTCATGGCTATAACTCTTTGCCTCAGGGGGAAACAAAGGAAATTCCTAACTGGGTAACGTACATAGGGTTTCTCTGTTTTATTCCCTTTTATTTACTGTTTGCAATGTAATGTGTGTGTCTCTTTTTGTAATATCTGTGTAACTGCTAATTAACTAGTTGGCTGCTGGCAGGAGAGTGTGTAATTAACCCTTTGGCTGCTAGAGTGCTGGGGGAATGAGTGGAAGCTAACCCTAACTACAGTGAGAGAGAGTGAGGGGTACATGTGTGTATTGGGGAATAGTACCTGTTGTAGGGAGCAGGGAGATATTCACATTAGGTTTCTATCGCCTGTTAATGATAGATGGGGGCAGGGAATAGTTATTTGGGGTGGGGGGGTGTTTGGGGGTGTCTGACGTTAGTCTAACCTGTGTGTAAGGGGACTGAGTGTAACCCCTTGTCTCCCAGTCCCGGTGTCACATGTGCCTGAGAGTGGCGTGTTCCTGACACTTACATATAGAGATAATGATGGCATTTTCCCGTCATTATATGGCACAGGAATCAGACATGGGGATAAAGGGACAGACTTGTTCAGTGCTGGGAAACTGTGCTTATTGCTCCCAACTCCAATTGCAGGAACAGAGAACAGGGAGCCGGATTTACTCACATCAGCTGGGATTCTCATTGGAGGATTTCTTGCATTTTATATGACATCATTACCTTTATATGTAAGATACCAGCAAGATGCCTCACATACATTCTCATTGGTCAGTTCTTTTTGCATTTATAATGAAGTTTTTTGTAGACAACAACAAGAGCCCCTCTGCACCCCCCATTATCAGTATATATAGGGCATTAACCCATTCTGTGCATTAAGCTGCCAAGCAATACCTCCGCTTTAGACAACAGGGATAGTGTGTCCATATATTGCAATATACAGATGGAGCGCTGGGCATCCCATAATGTGTCTGGATAAAACTAGTTGTGATATCACAAGATAACTATCTTAGTTAACCAAAACTTCAATGAAAAGGTCACCACTAGATGCCGCTAGTGAGCTTAGTCACTCAGTGCCCATTGTAAAACCCAAGACTGGAATTCTTTTGATCTTCGTTAGTGTCACATTTGGCTTCTATGCTAACGAAGTGTTAGCTTTGGAGACTAGAACAATGTACAGACAGTCACAGGTTATATAAATGTGCAGAAGTGTAATGATCTATTCATATGGATGCAGCCTTTGAATTACTGGTGAAAGTTAAAAGCTATAGAGAAACACCAGTATGTGTTCTCTGATTCCTCATATTGTGTATATATAAATATCAGTATGCAGCGTTATATATATTAAAATAAACCCCATCATGTGCTCTTGTAGCTCAGTGAGTAAGGGAAGAGGTACAATGGGGTGTATGGATGTATTTGTTTATATAGTACCAACATTGCCTGCAGGGCTTTACAAGGTGTGAACACAAACAGGGGAATAGTTCTAATAAGTAGAGAGGTTGCAAGTTCAAACCCTTATACTTGTTTTATTTCTTAGATCACAATAGGGCTGATTCACTAAAGTGCGTTAAAACGAGCGCTATTTATAGCATGCGTTAAAAATGTTATCGCGTCTCATTTTCCGCGTCGATTCACTAAAAGGATATTTGCGTTAATTTAGATGCAATGCTGTTTGCGTTATTTAAGGCGCAAAGACTATTTTCGTGCGGTATTTGACACAACACATGCTAATTAATGCAGCGCGCACAAATTGTCACTGCGCACGAAAAACGCACGCCATATTAGCCATACACGCCATTACTTTTGTAAAACTACTGTTCTGAAAATGCCCATTTCCCTGCAAACTGGGGCCAATACAGACTGAATAAATCCCACTGCAGAGTCCATATTGTGTTCCCAAAAGCTCATTAACTGTACTTTTCTATAATTACCGCCTGACAGGGTCGGACTGGGCCACCGGGGCCCACCAGGGAAAATCCAGACCCGACCCTTGCCGGTGCTCCCCCCCCCGAACGCTCCTCCCCTGACACGTCAAATGTATGCGCTCGGGGGAGGGCGTTAGGTGGGGGGTTAGGGGGCCCCTACGGGGAGGGTGGTGGAGGATGCGTCCGGCTGAGTGCACCTGCAGGGCCCCTGGGACAGGAGCCCCGGTGGACCCTTCACACCCCAGTCCGACCCTGCCGCCTGCCCCAAGTAGGTGTTAATTTTCGCACAGACTAATGCGACATTTAGCGCGTCTAAGTGTTTGTGAATCATGCGTTAGTATTATTTCTGCAATCTAATTAATGCAATGCGGTAAAATTAACGCATTCTGTTGCATGCTATTTAACACACGCGATATGTGACTTAACGCATGCGATAATACGTTAGCGTTTTTTGCGCATCAATTTTAACACAAAAAAGCATGCGATAAGCAGTATTGCACCTTAGTGAATCAACCCTAATATTGTTTATTACGCTACTGCTAGATCTCTATATATATTATTTGCTGTGCAGGAGTAACTGACACTACAGCTCCTTGCACCTTAATAAATGTTATTGTCAGGCACAATATTTGTGGCTAAACCCTGTATATGTATATCAGTTTCTTAAACTTGTGTGACAGTCTTGCGCTGAACTACAACTCTCAGAAACTTGATCATCAGTAATGCTCAGTGGGGATTTCTGAACATTACCGTATATACTTGAGTATAAGCCGATCGGAATATAAGCCGAGGTGCCTAATTTTACCTAAGAAAACTGGAAAAACTTATTGACTCGAGTATAAGCCTAGGGTGGGAAATGCAGCAGCTACTGCTAAGTTTTAATAATCAAAATAAATACCAATAAAATGACATTAATTGAGGCATCAGTGGGGTATATGTTTTTCAATATTTATTTCAAAGAAAAACAGTAAACTAGCTCTGTAAGTGGAGAAGAGGGTCAACAAAAACAATATTAGTACTACCCCACGCTCATTGCACATTGGCAAACTGGCAGCAGACCCAGTCCCGGAGGAGATGTAAGGGGAAATAATCATTACTAGTGGGAGCCTAGGCCAGGGCACTGGGGGGTCTGGTTGCAGGTAGCCTCATTTGCACACAAAGGAGAGAGGGTGCTAGTCTAGAGGGACCCATGGCACCCGACTCAAGTATAAGCCGAGGGTGACTTTTTCAGCACATTTTGGGTGCTGAAAAACTAGGCTTATACTCGAGTATATACAGTATTTCTCATTTCACTTTCTCTGTGTATTCAGTATGTGTGTTATAACCCTTAGAAGGCCCGGACTGGCAATCTGTGGATTCTGGCAAATGATAAAGGGGCTGCTGAGAATGCTGGGACTTGTGGTCCCAGCTGAATCAGATTGTCAGGGTAGTCAGTTTGCTAAACAGAAGTGATAATCAAATTTACAATTGAATGGTGGAACAGAAAGACAGTTCCTTCCCAGCACCCGCACTGTAATTAGACTCCATGTCTGTTCTACCAGATGCAATTAACCCTTTCACTGCCAGCAGTTTTGGACAAAGCGGAACTTCTACTGCCAGACAGTTTTTGAACATTTTGCACTGTTTCACTTTAGGGGCCTTTCCTCGGGGGGGACTTTTAGTTTACCCAGGAAAACAATATATTATAGTGGAATTTCTGTGTAATTCCAATTCTGTAACAAGATATAGGCTTCAAAATGTCTAAAAAATAAAAAAAAAATCATGTTTTCCATAATATAAACACATACACCAGAAACAGAAATTATTTTATGCATGAAAATACACCTGATTTGGAAAGTCCCATGTCTCCTGAACATGCCAATACCAAATATTTATAGTTTTATGGAGATTTCCCACGTGTATAGGTCACAAACTCCCAGCAGTACACTACCAAATTCCCAAAGCACTGCTCCAGAAAGCTGCATACTTTAGATTTCAAGGCCAAAACTCCCACTAACAGAAGGTTTATCCCAGAAAATTGTACATTTTTAGAAAGAAAAGATTCTGGGGAATCCAGAATAGGCACAACTGTCTGTCTGCTCCAAACTATCAAGTCGCAATGCTTTCCTAAAGTTATTGGTTTTTATCAAAATTTGTGAAATTTTTAAAAAATTGCTTCAAAGCTTCCAGTCTATAGTATCTTATCTCCTACAGGTCATAAAGTAACCAGATAAAACCCCCTAAATTTGAACGCCAGGGGTCCCCTGAACAGTTTGATGCCCAATATGTATAGGTTTAGCTAAGTATGTGGCATGTAGGGGCCCCAATGGGAACCCCCATATGTACTGTCATTTCTGTCATTTCAGCTCCTGCAAAATCAACATTTACATCATTATATGTGGGATAATGCTACAAAAAGTACATTCCCCTGAGAAAGTCATATATTTTTGGAAAGAGCTCTATTTGCTTTTACCAGGGGGTAATCTTAATCACTCTTAGCACTTCCCACATTCCAGAAACATACAGATAAGGCAGCAGTGTCAAAGTGGACCCCCTACTGTGCATGTTCCCTTTCCAGGCACCACCTGCTGTCTGAAAACAGAATAACAGCCTAAGAAGATTTTTTTTTCTCCTGATACAGCAGGGAGATGGCACGAGATAACACAACAGGATAGCCTGTGTTATCTTGTATCTAGTTAAGTTTTGGGAAAACCTCCGCTTCATCTGTAGTTATTTGGGGTGGGGGTGTGTTTGGGGGTGTCTGACGTTAGTCTAACCTGTGTGTAAGGGGACTGAGTGTAACCCCTTGTCTCCCAGTCCCGGTGTCACGTGCGCCTGAGAGTGGCGTGTTCCTGACACTTACATATAGAGATAATGATGGCATTTTTCCGGGGGTGAGTGAGTGTAAGACCAGCCAGACTGGGGGTGAGTGAGTGTAGGACTGGCCAGACCGGGGGTGAGTGTAAGACTGGCCAGACCAGGAGTTAGTGTAGTACTGACCTGGCTGGGGGTGTGTGTAGGACCAGCCAAACTGGGGGGGTGAGTGAGGGTAGGACCAGCTTAAATATATTGCAATATAGGGACACACAACCCCTGTTTTGCTTAAAGGGGAGGCATTGCTTGGCAGCTTAATGCACAGAATGGGTTAACGCCCTATTGAAAATGGGTGAGTGCAGAGGGGCTCTTGTTGTGTCTATATATATATTTTGTGGTCACAGCCTCATTGCTCCCCTGCCTAATGGATTAAAATTTAGTGATTGAGTACAACTTTCCCTTTAATGAAGTTTATGGTTCGCAGAATTCTCATTGGTAACTTTTCTTGCATCTATAATTACATTTTCCAACAACTTCTATTGCAAAACTAGGGGGCGCTGTAGGGCAGCATTATAGTTGGGTTTCCGACACCTTTAAGAATAAAATCTTGGTGTTGCTGGACTACAGATCCCAGCATGCTTCACCCTTCATTATTTGTTACATTATTCTGGGAAATGTTGTTCAGCAACAACTGAGTAAAGTTTGGTTGGGCAGTGCTATAATAAATAAAACAAACTGGAAGAGCAATTTATTCAGCACATTGTGTACAGAGGATTTCTGCCCGGTCCATCTCTTTTCATTTATTTATATAACTTTCCTCTCAGTCCGGGTGCCATTGCTCCTCATTCCCATTCACTGTGAGAATAATAATTATGTCTCTTCCAGTTAATACAGGGAAGAAACATTTTCTGTTGTGTTTTGCTGGTAAGTCTTTGCACTCTAGCACCATCTAGAGGCAGGATTTAACACTCAAAAAATGGTGTCTGAACATGGTGAGAAAAGATGTGAAAACTTGCTGGCTGCATCTCTATACTGATAAACCCACAATCGATTTTGTAATGTCGGTAACACTTAAAGTTTGGCCTCTGTTTCCTTTTTATAGTGAACTGCTTCAAGGATAAGGGGAGAAAGATCTCTGAAACACCATTACAGATGAAACAAGAGAACCCCCAGAGTGGAGCGGCCAGTGGTCTCCCCTATACACAGGATTTAGCCAAAGATCAGTCCCACCCAGAGAACCAGATGGTGAGTGAAGGAGAGAAACCATATCACTGCACTGAGTGTGGGGAGAAATGTAATACTAATCTCCTTCTGTCTTCTCAGCAGTTGATCCACAAGAGCATTAATACAGACTCACTGGAGAATTTGGGTACAGATTCCGAGGAGAAGAATTTCTCTCAAAATAATAGTTTTGCCGTAAACGAAAAAGGCTTGAAACCCTTCCCTTGTACTGAATCTGCTAAAGATCCCTCACACCAGCAACTCCTCACAGGGGATAAACCATTCACTTGTACAGAATGTGGGAAAGAATTCTCTCAAAAAAGCCACCTTCACTCACACCAGAAAATCCACACAGGGGAAAAACCTTTCTCTTGTACAGAATGTGGGAAAGAATTTTCTCATAGGTCCAGCCTTCACTCACACCAGAAAGTCCACACAGGGGAGAAACCTTTCTCTTGTACAGAATGTGGAAAAGAATTTTCTGATAGTTCCAGCCTTCACAGACACCAGAAAATCCACACAGGGGAGAAACCTTTCCAATGTACAGAATGTGGGAAAAAAATTTCTGATAGGTCCAGCTTTCATAGACACCTGAAAATCCACACAGGGGAGAAACCTTTCTCCTGTACAGAATGTGGGAAAGAGTTTTCTGATAGTTCCAACCTTCACTCACACCATAAAATCCACACAGGCGAGAAACCTTTCTCTTGTACAGAATGTGGGAAAGAATTTGCTTATAAAAGCCGCCTTCACTCACACCAGAAAATTCACACGGGGGAGAAATCTTTCTCTTGTACAGAATGTGGGAAAGAATTTTTTGATAGGTCCAGCCTTAACTCACACCTGAGAATCCACACAGGGGAGAAACCATTCTCTTGTACAGAATGCGGGAAAGAATTCTCTCAAAAAAGCAGCCTTCACTCACACCAGAAAATCCACACAGGGGAGAAACCTTTCTCTTGTACAGAATGTGGGAAAGAATTCTCTCGAGAAAGCCACCTTCACAGACACCAGAAAATCCACACAGGGGAGAAACCTTTCTCTTGTACAGAATGTGGGAAAAAATTCTCTCTTGAAAACCAACTTCATTCACACCAGAAAATCCACACAGGGGAGAAACCTTTCTCTTGTACAGAATGTGGGAAAATTTTTTCTCATAGGTCCAACCTTCACTCACACCAGAGAGTCCACACAGGGGAGAAACCATTCTCTTGTACAGAATGCGGGAAAGAATTCTCTCAAAAAAGCAGCCTTCACTCACACCTGAAAATCCACACAGGCGAGAAACCTTTCTCTTGCACAGAATGTGGGAAAGAATTCTCTCGAAAAAACTACCTTCACTCACACCAGAAAATCCACACAGGGGAGAAACCTTTCTCTTGTACAGAATGTGGGAAAGAATTTTCTGATAGGTCCAGCCTTAACTCACACCTAAAAATCCACACAGGGGAGAAACCTTTCTCTTGTACAGAATGTGGGAAAGAATTTGCTCATAAAAGCCACCTTCACTCACACCTGAAAATCCACACGGGGAGAAACCTTTCTCTTGTACAGAATGTGGGAAAGAATTTTCTATAGGTTCAACTTTCACTCACACCAGAAATCCACACAGGAAAGAAACCATTTACTTGCACAGAATGTGGGAAACAATACACTTGCAAGAGCAGCTTTTGGTTACACCCAAAACAGAAAAGAATCTTTCTACTTACAGAATCTTTTTACTTATACAGAATGTGGCAAACATTTTACTTTCCATTATATTTTATTAAATATAGAATGAATGTGCTTTAAAAAGTTTAAAAAAATCAGCAGCTAGGCTGACCTGAAAGGGAACTGAAGCCTGTCTGTGCTTGTGTGACTTCAGGGCTGTGATTGGCTCTCCCCTTCCTACTGTGCTTCTGGCAGGGACCATTAGGACACGCCCACCCCTCATTTTAAACACAGACAGGGACCATAGCAGCTCTATGGGGAGCTCTAATAAAGGGGATGTTTTTAAAGGAAATTAACATTTTAGCCCAGTTTGAAACCAGCACCAAATGTATAAATATATAGAGCAGTTTTCAGCTGATCGCAGAATGGGGGAAAGACCGAGGAAGAACAAATGAGAAGAGAGTGACGTGAATTTTTATCATATTAGGTTCTTCAATTACATGTAAAATTAAAGTCTGTTCATTACTAGATGTTTTTGTTTGCTGAATTGAACCCATATGTGATGGTAAAAAACGATCAAACTATCTCTTTCCTGCAATTTATACATTTCTTTGGTAATATCCCAAGATTTTATATCTAATCTAATATGGGAGATTGTCTTCTTCTTCCAAGAAAGAAAAATGAAATTCCTCTCAGATTTTGTGAAACATTCCATGTTAAATTGGCAAAGCAGTGGGGAAACCTGGTAATGAAGGAGATTCTGTTTCAATAAAGTTTTCTGAGTTTCATCGTATCTCTATGCATTACATTTTTACTAGTGATGGGCGAGAAAATTTGGCAGGCATGGATTTGTGGCGAATTTCCATGTTTTACCATTGGCGGATTTTTTAACAAAATGGATGACAAAATTCTTTTGATGAGAGACAATTCTTTTTGACGAGCGTGTAAGAAATCAGCCATCATAAAAATGACTTTATAGGTATTTAATATTCTAGGCTAAAGTGTAACATCACTGACCAAGAGACAGATGAATAAGGCCTGTTTGGGCAGGGCCATAGTCACTGATAACAACTGGAGTCTCTTAGATCAAAAGAGTTGTTTAACCCTTTCCCTGCCAAAGACGTAGCTCCTACGTGCTGTCATAAAAAGATGTTGAACTAATTTGCCCAAGCCAGAATACTCAAACTGTGATTCTGACTGCAGATATCACTGGGAAAAAAAACCCATAGTTATTTTAGCAATTTTATTGCATTTCATATTGTTCTTTGTTACTTGTCTTGCACATGGACATTTTGTCTGCTATATTTCAATTTGGCTTCCTCTGTACCCCACATAGTTTGGTAAATCTATGCATATTGGGCATCAAACTGTTCAGTAGACCCCTGGCATTCATATTTAGGGTGTTTTATGTTGGTACATTATGAAATGGGGGGGTACATAAAGGGGCAAAATGCAAGCTTTGTAACAATTTTCAGAAACATTATAAAAACCATTCTGTTTAGCATAGCTTTGTAGTTTGGTAGTTTGCAGTAGAAAGATGTATTTACCCATTTTTGTTTTGTCAGAATGTGTACTTTCAGAAAATGTATAGTTTTCTATGGTGTCCGTACTGTTAGGGGGTCTTATGGCACATAATACACATACTGGGTGCAAAAACTGCAGGAGCCGGAGCGTCATTCGTGAAAATTCATATGCACTATTTTCATTTGGCTGCCCCTGTACCCCACGTAGTTTGGTAAATCTATGAATATAGGGCATCAAACTGTTCAGTAGACCCCTGGTGTTCCTAGTTGGGGTGATTTTCCTCTGTATGCAAGAAATTGTGTGAGTTAAATGCGGCAAATTGCAACATTTTTAGTAGATTTTCTGAAATGTCATAGAAACCACTAGCTTTAGGAAAGCTTTGCAGATTGGTACTTTGGTGTAGAAAGAACTCTTTACCCATGTTGGATTTGTCTGAACGTGTACTTTCCAAAAATATATGGTTTTCAGGAATAACCCTACATTTCTGCAGTCTCTATCCCACATAAAACTGCCATGTGTTTATGAATTAGGTAAAGGTAAGCCATGAAATTAGTGGCACAAGGTATATTTTGGGGCCTCTAAGTGCCATGTGCTTTGATAAATCTATGTACAGTGGGCATCAAACTGTTCAGTAGCCCCCTGGGGTTCATATTTAGGGTGTTTTATCTTGGTACCTGATCACCTATAGAAAATAAGATGCTGCATATTGGAAGTTTTGAGGTGATTTTTGGAAATGTAATAAAATCGGCAAACTTAGGAAAGCTTTGCGGCTTGGTACTTTGGAGTAGAAAGACATGGGTACCCATTTTAGATTTTGGGGAATGTGTACTTTCCAAAAATATATGACTTTCTGGGGTGAATGTACTTTTTACTAACTTTATCCCACACAAAATGATGTAAATGTGTTGATTTTGCAGAAGCTTAAATGACAGAAATGACAGTACATATGGGGGTATGTTCACATTAGGGCCCCTACATGCCACATACTTAGGTAAACCTAAACATATTGGGCATCATACTGTTCAGTGGGCCCCTGGCGTTCAGGGTGTTTTATCTTGGTACCTCATGATACATGGGAAATAAGATACTGTAAACTGGAAGCTTTGAGAGGATTTTTTGGAAATATTATCAAAATTGCCAACTTTAAGAAAGCTTTGCGACTTGGTACTTTGGAGTAGAAAGACATGGGTACCCATTTTAGATTCGGGGTAATGTGTACTTTCCAAAAATATATGGCTTTCTGGGTCAGCATACTTTTTTTGTAGTTTTGCTCCACACAAAATGATGCAAATGTGTTGATTTTGCAGAAGCTGAAATGACAGAAATGGCAGATCATATGGTATCTGTTCACATTGGGGCTCCTACATGCCACATACTTAGATAAACCTATACATATTGGGCATCAAACTGTTCAGTGGACCCCTGGTGTTCAAATTTAGGGTGTTTTATCTTGGTACCTAATGCTATGTGGGAGATAAGATGCTGCAAAGTGGAAGCTTTGAGGGGATTTTTGGAATTGTCATCAATATTGCTAACTTTCAAAATGCTTTGCGGCTTGGTACTTCAGAGTAGAAAGACACAGGTACCCATTTTAGATTCGGGGGAATGTATACTTTCCAAAAATATATGGCTTTCTGGGGTGAGCGTACTTTTTTGCAGCTTTATCCCACACAAAAGGATGTAAATGTGTTGATTTTGCAGAAGCTGGAATGACAGAAATGATAGATCATGTGGGGGTATGTTCACATTGGGGCCCCTACATGCCACATTCTTAGGTAAACCTATACATATTGGGCATCAAAGTGTTCAGTGGACCCCTGGCGTTCATATTTAGGGTGTTTTTATCTGGTTACTTTATGACCTGTAGGAGATAAGATACTATAGACTGGAAGCTTTGAAGCAATTTTTAAGAAATTTCACAAATTTTGATAAAAACCAATAAAAACTTTAGGAAAGCATTGCGACTTGATAGTTTGGAGTAGCAGGCAGTTCTATCTATTCTGGATTCCACAGAATCTGTTCTTTCTAAAAATGTATAATTTTCTGGGATAAACCTTCTGTTAGTGGAATTTGTGGCCTTGAAATCTAAAGTATGCAGCTTTCTGAAGCAGTGCTTTGGGAATTTGGTAGGGTACTGCCGGGAGTTTTTGACCTATGTCAGTAAGAAATCTCCATAAAACTATATATATTTGGTATTGGCATGTTCAGGAGACATGGGACTTTCCAAATCAGTTGTATTTTTGTGCATAAAATAATTTTTGTTTCTGGTGTATGTGTTTATATAAGGGAAAATATTTTTGTTTTAATTTTTTAGACATTTAGAAGCCTATATCTTGTTACAGAATTGGAATTACACAACAATTCCACCATATTTTGAAGCTTAGGTTGTCCTGAAAAAAATGATATATAGTTTTCCTGGGTAAACTAAAAGTCCTCCCTAGGAAAAGCCCCTAAAGTGAAACAGTGCAAAATGTTCATAAACTATCTGGCAGTAGAAGTTCCACTTTGTTGGCTGGCAGTGAAAGGGTTAATATAAACCATGGACTCTGGGGAAATAGCCAGAAGCATCAGGGCAGTCAGGCTAAACAGTTGACCCTAAGGCGGTGGAGATGTGACATAACTATGATATCATCATAATGTGTAAACGAAGGCTGACTATATATTATGCAAAGAGCTGGTCATAAAATTGTACTTTATGTATTGGATTTCTACTGTCTGTAATATTTTGATTGTAGTCTTTGACAGATATTATTTGTTGTTTGACGACTGTAAATGTCGTTAGTGCTTATAGTCTAGGTTTGTGTTGCTGGTTGTTTTGGGTTATTTACGGTTTATAATCTGTGATGATTATTTTTGTATGAAATTGTTTTTACGCTTTTATCTTTTGTAAGGGTGTGTAATATTTTTCATTCTTTTCATGAATTGTGTTAGTGTGTTTTGATTTGTGCATGAACTATATTTTAATGAGTACAGTGATTTGATTGTCTTTCTTTGCCAAACCTCCCTTTTTAGAACCTGGTTATATTATTAGAGGCTAATATTAATATTTCATATAAATGTTAATATTGTCACTAATAATTATAATCCTACATATTTGGTGAGATTCCAGGCAGGAGGGGCAATGGCGTTGGTAGAAAGATATCTCAATAACTGTACTACTGTGCATCAAATCAAGTTGTAAGGTTTTAAGTTTTTTAGGTTTTAAGTGTTGTTACTAGTTCAGTCACAATGGAAGGTTTGTTGAAAAAGATTGCTAAGGTAAAAAACACTGAAGCCATTGTGAAAGTAACGCAGGGGTCTACAGATCCATGGCTGCAGGCACAAGAATATGTCAATCAGGCTATAACTGATAAGAAACTAAACAAATCTAGAAGTAAATATGCCCTTATTTTTGCTGCCCGTTGCATAGCGGAACAGCACAAAAATATAATGGGGCAGAAAGATGTTTAGAAGAGAAAGTAAACCATTTAAATTCCCTTGTAGAATCTTTTAGAATTTCAGCCCAAAATGCTGCTGCTATTGGTGTTGGCAATCAGCAAACTTTGGCTGAAAATAAAGAGTTGCGTAAAGAGAATGAATGGCTTATTGAAAGGCTGAAGGATGCAGAGGGGCAATTAGATCTCTGGCTGTATCTTCCAGCAGGGCAAAGGCTGATCATTCTCAATGTGAGGCTCAAATAAACCAGTTAAAAGTACAGTTAGGCAAGCAGAGTGCTGTGGTTGTTGCAGTTAATGTGCCAAGGTGGGAGGTGCCTGACTTTGAAGCTGAACGTGTGTATGTGAATGAATTAGAGATTGATGATGCGCACGAGTGTTGTGAGGAAGAGGTTAAAATGGCTCCAATCTCTACTGAGAGGCAGGTAGGTGCCATGGGATTCACTGTGTCTGAGACAACTGTTTCTAAACCTTTATCTAGTACAGGTATCGGACCCCTTATCCGGAAACCCATTATCCAGAAAGCTCTGAATTACGGAATGCCCATCTCCCATAGACTCCATTTTAATCCAATAATCCAGAATTTTAAAACTGATTTCCTTTTTCTATGTAGAAATAAAACAGAATCTTGTAATTGATCCCAACTAAGATATAATTACCCCTTATTGGGGCAGAACAGCCCTATTGGGTTTATTTCATGGTTAAATGATTCCCTTTTCTCTGTAATAATAAAACAGTACCTGTACTTGATCCCAACTAAGATATAATTACCCCTTATTGGGGCAGAACAGCCCTATTGGGTTTATTTAATGGTTAAATGATTCCCTTTTCTCTGTAATAATAAAACAGTACCTGTACTTGATCCCAACTAAGATATAATTACCCCTTATTGGGGCAGAACAGCCCTATTGGGTTTATTTCATGGTTAAATGATTCCCTTTTCTCTGTAATAATAAAACAGTACCTGTACTTGATCCCAACTAAGATATAATTACCCCTTATTGGGGCAGAACAGCCCTATTGGGTTTATTTCATGGTTAAATGATTCCCTTTTCTCTGTAATAATAAAACAGTACCTGTACTTGATCCCAACTAAGATATAATTACCCCTTATTGGGGGCAGAACAGCCCTATTGGGTTTATTTAATGGTTAAATGATTCCCTTTTCTCTGTAATAATAAAACAGTACCTGTACTTGATCCCAACTAAGATATAATTACCCCTTATTGGGGGCAGAACAGCCCTATTGGGTTTATTTCATGGTTAAATGATTCCCTTTTCTCTGTAATAATAAAACAGTACCTGTACTTGATCCCAACTAAGATATAATTACCCCTTATTGGGGGCAGAACAGCCCTATTGGGTTTATTTAATGGTTAAATGATTCCCTTTTCTCTGTAATAATAAAACAGTACCTGTACTTGATCCCAACTAAGATATAATTACCCCTTATTGGGGGCAGAACAGCCCTATTGGGTTTATTTCATGGTTAAATGATTCCCTTTTCTCTGTAATAATAAAACAGTACCTGTACTTGATCCCAACTAAGATATAATTAATCCTTATTGGATTCAAAACAATCCTACTGGGTTTAATTAATGTTTTATTGATTTTTTAGTAGACTTAAGGTATTGAGATCCAAATTACGGAAAGACCCCTTATCCGGAATACCCTTGGTCCCGAGCATTCTGGATAATGGGTCCTATACCTGTACTGAGGTACAAGCCTTTAGCAGGGAACTAGGGCCCATAGAGCTTGGTGATGATCCTGGGGAGGTAATGATAGGGATTGAACAGTTTGAAAAAGTGCATAGGAATTTAAATGCTAACACTGATGTGTTTGATATCATTGTCGCTTGTTTAAACAATGGCCTCAGGCACAGCTTGCCTTCTTTAGTGTTCTTACAACCCAGAAGCAAGCAATCTTTAGTGGATGAATTGGTAAAAGCATTAGGGATTGAAGAATATGATCACCATGTTGCTTTTGGGAACTGTACTCAGAAAAGGGGAGAGTCAGTACAAGGGTTTTCTGATAGGCTGTTTCACTTATATAAATTATCCCTGCCAAATGGAGCCCAAAGCAGTCAAAGTGATGATTTATATAAACGTGCGTTAATCAACAGGGCTGCCAGTGATATCCGGAGATTAGTTGGCTTATCAGTGTCTACCCAAAACTCCAGGATTCATTATTAAGTCTGAATTAAGAGATTTAATACGTCCCACAAAGACTTTTATATAATGAATTTTGTTTGAATCATTCTAATATTAATAAACCCCCACTTTAATGTTCCTCTCTCGATGTATACTGTTAATGAATTTATAGTAACTGCCTATTGATGGGATTTTCCAGCTAAAGCATTCATTTAATTATATCACTATTAATTGGTAGATCGATTTGAATGATGTGTGGTAATAGCCAAACGATATGAACTCACTCTTATCTCTACTGAATGATTGGTGTTAATAAGCGAGACATCTGGTTTTAACCCAATTTTTTTATTCTTATATTTTTTATTCTCCTATTATGGAGATGAATTCTTTTTTGGGTTTTTTGGGAAATAAATTGATTTCTATTGATTTGAACATTCACGAGTTTTAATTTACTGAGAGCGCCAACTCATTGAAGTGAATAATTAAGGGGCAAAATAAGTCTAATAGGGGTAGAGTTGCAGTTGTAGAAGGACCTAACACAGTATTAAGGAGTGCCAGTGTTAAGCCCTCAAATATATCCAAAGGACCCTTTGTCAATGGAGAAGCCTTTAAATGTTTTTCATGTGGACAGATGGGTCATACCCGACAATATTGTACATATGTTAACGCAAAAGCGCCTGAACCACCAGTTGCCCCTTCATACAGGGATTTAAGACAAGAAGTAGCAGAGATAAAGAGGGAGATGGAAAAAATGAGAGCAATACAAACTGCAAGTCATATTGTTGGTCCCAGTTCTTCTCAAAGTTTGAATTGCTCTGCAGTTTTCAGTCATTACTCTAATGCAGTGATCCCCAACCAGTGGCGCGGGGGCAACATGTTTCTCACCAACCCCTTGGATGTTGCTCTTAGTTATTTTTGAATTCCTGACTTGGGGGCAAGTTTTGGTTGAATTAAAACAAGACTTACTACCAAATAAAGCCTCCTGTAAGCTGATAGGGTGCATAGAGGCTGCCTAATAGCCAATCACAGCCCTTATTTGGCACCTCCATGAACTGTTATGGTGCTTGTGTTGCTCTCCAAGTCTTTCTAAATTTGACTGTGGCTCACGAGTAAAAAAGGTTGGGGATCCCTGCTCTAATGTTTCTGCATAGGAAAGCGTTGCCTCCATTTCTACTGTAGTGGAGTTCAGGAGAGATGGATACAATCGCCCTATTATCAGTGCTGCTGTGGAAGGAGGCCCACCCCCGCTGATTGATACTGGAGCCTCTATATCCATTTTACATACCAAACAACCACATAATCATTCATTGGCAACAGGCAAAACCTTAAGTTTAAAAGCATTTCAGGGGTCTAATGCTGTAGCCATAGAAGCCAAGAAAACAGGGTCTTGGGATTGCAAATGAACGTTTTGATTTAAATGCAATACTTAATGACTCTGCCTGATTCTGTCTCTATTCTAGGATTTCCTGGGGCAGCATGGAGTGGTAATTGACTACGCAAATGAAAAGATCTGGTTCCATGGTAAAGGAAAACATTGTATTATCTCTGACGTCCCTGCAGTATATGCCATAAAGAAGCCTGAAAGCTTTTCACTTCCGGAGCACAGTGATCCAAGGGTGTCACAGATAATACAAGAGTGTGAACATGTGTTTGCTAAACATAAGCACGAACTGGGGTAAAATGCGATTATTCCTGGAAGGGCCCATGAACCTCAAAAGCAGTACCCTCTTCCAAAAGACAGTGAGCCTTATATACAGCAAACGATTGAGGCTTTGTTTGAGCAGGGTGTATGGAGAGAATGTGAATCAGTAACGAATTCTCCTATATATCCCATACAGAAACCAGATGGCTCATGGAGACTTTGCCTGGATTATCGTAAATTGAATTCTGTCACACCTGTTCATAGTAACATAGTAACATAGTAAGTTGGGTTGAAAAAAGACATACGTCCATCACGTTCAACCATAATGCCTATATATAACCTGCCTAACTACTAGTTGATCCAGAGGAAGGCAAAAAACCCCATCTGAAGCCTCTCTAATTTGCTGCAGAGGGGAAAAAATTCCTTCCTGACTCCAAGATGGCAATCGGACCAGTCCCTGGATCATGACTCTGCAGTAGGTGGTTCGAGAACATATTTTTGCCGCTTTATAGGTCCCTGGTAAGGCCTCACCTTGAGTATGCAGTGCAGTTTTGGGCTCCAGTCCTTAAGAAGGATATTAATGAGCTGGAGAGAGTGTAGAGACTGCAACTAAACTGGTTAAGGGGATGGAAGATTTAAGCTATGAGGTTAGACTGTCGAGGTTGGGGTTGTTTTCTCTGGAAAAGAGGCGCTTGCGAGGGGACATGATTACTCTGTACAAGTACATTAGAGGGGATTATAGGCAGTTGGGGGATGTTCTTTTTTCCTATAAAAACAATCAGCGCACCAGAGGTCACCCCTATAGATTAGAGGAACAGAGCTTCCATTTGAAGCAGCGTAGGTGGTTTTTCACGGTGAGGGCAGTGAGGGGGTTGGGGAATGCCCTTCCTAGTGATGTGGTAATGGCAGACTCTGTTAATGCCTTTAAGAGGGGCCTGGATGAGTTTTTGAACAAGCAGAATATCCAAGGCTATTGTGATACTAATATCTACAGTTAGTATTACTGGTTGTATATATATAGTTTATGTATGTGAGTGTATAGATTGGTTAGTATAGGTTGTGTGCTGGGTTTACTCGGATGGGTTGAACTTGATGGACAATGGTCTTTTTTCAACCCTATGTAACTATGTAACTATGTAGGGAAGGGCTGGATATCAGCTGAGGAATTAACATCTTCCTCATTGTCCTGCATAAGAACTCCAAACTGATTCTCAGAATGTTCAATTCCATCTGTGAACTTTATGTTTTTGGGAGATGGGTAACCGTCTGCCTCAGCTTCATTTTTGAAGACACCGTTTCCATGTCTGACAGCTCAGAATCTGAACTCAAATTCCACTCAAAGCAGGAGATTCCTCTGCCATAACTCCATCACTGCCAGATTCTCCTTCCATCACCAGAGCATCAGGGGACAAAACAGAGGAAGAAGGTTCCGCACTTCCAATCGATTACTCCACAACATCTGCTTCCACGACCACCGAAGGACAGCAACTGCACCAACAATGGCAGCAGGCTCCTGAGATACCGTAGGGTCAGGCACAACCTCCTCCACCACCACCACCGAAGCCGGAGGAGAACGGACATACGGTCTTTGGGCCACTACCTCACTAAAGTAGTGGCGGTTTTTCTGTGGGCAGTCCTTGCACAAATGACCTTCCATTGCACAGATGTCACATTTCCTTGGCTTTGGACAGCACCCCGAGGAGATCAATCAAAACTTTTCAAGGAGGCTAAAAGAACACCTCGGAATTCTGAGCTTTGGACAGCAGCCCACCTCATGGCCCCCCTCGCCACAATTCTTGCAATGTGGGGCATTAGGACAGTCATCTTTAGTATGTCCCAAATGCAAACAAGATCTGCAGTAAAACAGCTGCCCTGGGTACAACAAAAACCCTCTATTGCCTCCCAAAGAAAAGTTCACAGGAGGATGTTTGACTCCACCAATTCCATCTGGGTCAGGCTGCAATTGGACCCAAAACTTTAACTTACTGTTAAAGTAGTCAAACTGATGATATTGCTTAACTCCACCTCTCACAGATGAACAGTACCTCCTCAGGATGCTAAAATCTCATCAACATCCATGAATGGATTGAAGAGATGAACCACCACCGGCCTTTCCTCCATCTGAAAACTTGGAACCATCAGGAGACCTTCCATCTCCGGAGCTTTCAGCAGCATTTTCCCTTTTCCCTGCTCTTTGAAGAAGGGGATGTCATAAATCCCCTGGAAATCTTGCAGGCAATAGATCTGCATACGGTCCATGCAAACCAGCTTGTACAGTAAGGTCTCAACCACCAATTCCAGATTCACCCGTCTCCTCTGCGCTGGCTCTACCAGGATACAGTGCTATGAAGACATGTCTCAAACGCCGCCATCTCACACAGTCTTGATCTCAACCAAAAAAAGCTGAGAAACAAACAATGTTCAAATCATCACCTGTGAGACCTACCTGAAGGCATGGGCTCCGATGCTCATGTGCCCAAGGCTTTCGCCAATGAACAGCAGTGCGGGCAGATCCACCTTTGCCAAAGCTAGGGTGAGACCCACCAAGTCTTGGCCTGGGATGAAGTACAGAGAACAATGACACCTATACATGGTGCCCAAATCAAATGGCTATGATACTGCCACTGCACAAAGCTCTATATTAATTCAGGCTATTAGTTATAACACAACCAAAACCTTGGCCAAAGCTGCGCAGCCTGGGGGTCCCATACATACTGGGGGTGCCATACAGACTGGGGGTGCCATACAGACTGGGGGTGCCATACAGACTGGGGGTCCCATACAGACTGGGGGTGCCATACACAGCCTGGGGGTGCCATACACAGCCTGGGGGTGCCATACACAGCCTGGGGGTGCCATACAGCCTGGGGGTGCCATACAGACTGGGGGTGCCATACAGACTGGGGGTCCCATACAGACTGGGGGTGCCATACACAGCCTGGGGGTGCCATACAGACTGGGGGTGCCATACAGACTGGGGGTGCCATACAGCCTGGGGGTGCCATACAGACTGGGGGTGCCATACAGCCTGGGGGTGCCATACAGCCTGGGGGTGCCATACAGACTGGGGGTGCCATACAGACTGGGGGTGCCATACAGACTGGGGGTGCCATACAGACTGGGGGTGCCATACACAGCCTGTTTATAATAGTGAGACACAAACTCTGAGCTCAGTGTCAGTCACTTTGCATCCTGGGAAGGAACATAGTGTTTGTGCAGAGGTTCCCCTGTACATGTTGTTCTGCCTATACACCTACTGGCACAGTTTGGCCTCTCCCCGTGTGTAATGCACACACACCCCCATGCAACTGCTTCATAATAAAGCTGTCAGGAGGAGTTGGTCTGATGGTTTATGTTCACAGAATAAAAGTCATTAACACTTTGTATATTGGACATGGAGGTGATCACATGGTACATATGCAAATCAGGGAATTTTTTTTTTTTGTGCAGAGGAAGATTTTGTCACAGTTTGTTTCCCCATATAATAACCAGTCTGTGCACTAATTCCCATTGATTATGTTTTGGGCACAGTAAATTGTGTTTTTTTGTTTATTTGTCCCCTATGTGGGAGGGGCATATGGTGTTTTCACTCTATGGTGTATAAGTGATAGAATCAAACTGTTTTATGTTTAATTAAAGGAGAAGGAAAGGCTAATAATGAGTTAATCCCAAGCTGCAGGCATACCTTCACTTGTCTCAATAGTGCTTTCAAGTCTCCCCATATTTCTCCCGTTTAGATGATCAGAAGCCAAACAGGAAGAAAAAATGCTGAGGTGTGTAAAGAAAGTTCCCATAATGCCTCACTCCTGCACAGACACCCAGACCAAGTGAACATGCTCAGTTAGTAGGATTATGAGTCAGCTTCCTGCTGATTGGCTCAGATCCACATTCCTAAGGGGGGGTTAGAGAGGAGAGAGCTGAAAGCATAGTAACATAGTAACATAGTAACATAGTAAGTTGGGTTGAAAAAAGACATACGTCCATCAAGTTCAACCATAATGCCTATATATAACCTGCCTAACTACTAGTTGATCCAGAGGAAGGCAAAAAACCCCATCTGAAACCTCTCTAATTTGCCTCAGAGGGGAAAAAATTCCTTCCTGACTCCAAGATGGCAATCGGACCAGTCCCTGTATCAACTTGTACTAAGAGCTATCTCCCATAACCGTGTATTCCCTCACTTGTACTGAGAGCTATCTCCCATAACCCTGTATTCCCTCACTTGTACTGAGAGCTATCCCCCCTACCCCTGTATTCCCTCACTTGTACTGAGAGCTATCTCCCCTACCCCTGTATTCCCTCACTTGTACTGAGAGCTATCTCCCATAACCCTGTATTCCCTCACTTGTACTGAGAGCTATCCCCCATACCCCTGTATTCCCTCACTTGTACTGAGAGCTATCTCCCATAACCGTGTATTCCCTCACTTGTACTGAGAGCTATCTCCCATAACCCTGTATTCCCTCACTTGTACTGAGAGCTATCCCCCCTACCCCTGTATTCCCTCACTTGTACTGAGAGCTATCTCCCATACCCCTGTATTCCCTCACTTGTACTGAGAGCTATCTCCCATAACCCTGTATTCCCTCACTTGTACTGAGAGCTATCCCCCCTACCCCTGTATTCCCTCACTTGTACTGAGAGATATCTCCCCTACCCCTGTATTCCCTCACTTGTACTGAGAGCTATCTCCCCTACCCCTGTATTCCCTCACTTGTACTGAGAGCTATCTCCCCTACCCCTGTATTCCCTCACTTGTACTGAGAGCTATCCCCCCTACCCCTGTATTCCCTCACTTGTACTGAGAGCTATCCCCCATACCCCTGTATTCCCTCACTTGTACTGAGAGCTATCCCCCATACCCCTGTATTCCCTCACTTGTACTGAGAGCTATCCCCCTACCCCTGTATTCCCTCACTTGTACTGAGAGCTATCCCCCCTACCCCTGTATTCCCTCACTTGTACTGAGAGCTATCTCCCCTACCCCTGTATTCCCTCACTTGTACTGAGAGCTATCTCCCCTACCCCTGTATTCCCTCACTTGTACTGAGAGCTATCTCCCATACCCCTGTATTCCCTCACTTGTACTGAGAGCTATCCCCCCTACCCCTGTATTCCCTCACTTGTACTGAGAGCTATCTCCCATACCCCTGTATTCCCTCACTTGTACTGAGAGCTATCTCCCCTACCCCTGTATTCCCTCACTTGTACTGAGAGCTATCCCCCCTACCCCTGTATTCCCTCACTTGTACTGAGAGCTATCTCCCATACCCCTGTATTCCCTCACTTGTACTGAGAGCTATCTCCCCTACCCCTGTATTCCCTCACTTGTACTGAGAGCTATCTCCCCTACCCCTGTATTCCCTCACTTGTACTGAGAGCTATCTCCCCTACCCCTGTATTCCCTCACTTGTACTGAGAGCTATCCCCCATACCCCTGTATTCCCTCACTTGTACTGAGAGCTATCCCCCCTACCCCTGTATTCCCTCACTTGTACTGAGAGCTATCCCCCCTACCCCTGTATTCCCTCACTTGTACTGAGAGCTATCTCCCTACCCATGTATTCCCTCACTTGTACTGAGAGCTATCCCCCCTACCCCTGTATTCCCTCACTTGTACTGAGAGCTATCTCCCCTACCCCTGTATTCCCTCACTTGTACTGAGAGCTATCTCCCCTACCCCTGTATTCCCTCACTTGTACTGAGAGCTATCTCCCCTACCCCTGTATTCCCTCACTTGTACTAAGAGCTATCTCCCATAACCCTGTATTCCCTCACTTGCTAAGAATCCATCCAGCCCCTATATAAAGCTATATAATGTATCAGCCAGCACGACTGATTCGGGGAGGGGGGACCCCAGAACCTCACAGCTCTCACTGTAAAAAATCCTTTCCGAATATTTAAATGGAACCTCCCTTCTTCTAAACGTAGTGGGTGCCCTCGTGCCCGTTGGAAGGACCTACTGGTAAATAAAACATTAGAGAGGTTATTATATGATCCCCTTATATATTTATACATAGTTATCATGTCACCTCTTAAGCGCCTCTTCTCCAGTGTAAACAGACCCAACTGGGCCAGCCTTTCCCCATAACTGAGACTTTCCATACCCTTTACCAGCTTAGTTGCCCTTCTCTGGACCCTCTCTAACTCAATAATGTCCCGTTTGAGCACTGGAGACCAAAACTGAACAGCATATTCTAGATGGGGCCTTACCAGCGCTCTGTAAAGGGGAAGAATAACCCCCTCCTCCCGTGAATCTATACCCCTTTTAATACAGCTCAGAACCTTGTTTGCCCTTGCAGCTGCTGCCTGGCATTGCTTGCTACAGCCAAGTTTATTATCTACAAGGACTCCAAGGTCCTTCTCCATTATGGATTTGCCTAGTGCAGTCCCATTAAGGTTATACGGGGCTTGCATATTTTTACATCCCAGGTGCATGACCTTACATTTATCCACATTAAATCTCATCTGCCACTTAGCTGCCCAGATTGCCAGTTGGTCAAGATCCTGCTGCAGGGATGTCACATCCTGGATAGAATTGACTGGTCTGCAGAGTTTTGTGTCATCTGCAAACACTGATACATTACCCATAATACCCTCCCCTAAGTCATTTATGAACAAATTAAACAAAAGTGGACCCAGTACAGAACCCTGAGGGACCCCACTGAGGACCTTACTCCAAGTAGAGAATGTGCCATTAACAACCCCCCTCTGTACCCGATCCTGTAGCCAGTTTTCTATCCATGTGCAAACGGCTTCACTAAGACCAATAGCCCTTAGCTTAGAAAGCAGTCGTTTGTGGGGAACGGTATCAAATGCTTTGGCAAAATCCAAATAGATTATATCTACTGCCCCCCCACTGTCCAGCTTCTTACTTACCTCATCATAAAAAGCAATTAAATTGGTCTGACATGACCTGTCCTTCATAAAGCCATGCTGATTCCTACCCATAATGCCATTCTCCACTACATAATTTTGAATGTGACCCCTTAACAAGCCTTCAAATAACTTGCCCACCACGGATGTCAAACTTACAGGCCTATAATTGCCAGGCTGAGATCTTACTCCCTGTATAAATATGGGAATGACATTCGCCTTCTTCCAATCACTAGGTACCATACCTGATGAAAGAGAGTCTGAGAATATCAGAAACAAGGGCCACTGCAATTCTGCCCCTAGCTCTCTCAGTACCCGAGGGGGTATTCCATCTGGCCCAGGTGCCTTGTTTACATTTATCGTGTGTAACCCTTTAAGCACCATATCCTGTGCCAACCACTGTGTAGATGGAGCTGAGGCAACAGTGCAGCTATTGGGTGGGACTTGGCCCACTGGCTCCCCCTACTGTATACACAGAAGAAAAGAACTGGTTAAGCACATCTGCCTTTTCTGTACCCGCTGTAACCATATTGTTATTATAACTCAATGGGGCCACACCCTCAACCTGCATCTTTTTACTATTAATATACTTAAAAAACTTTTTGGGGTTAGTCTTGGCCTCGGCCGCGATGCGCTCCTCATTTTCTATCTTTGCCTTCCGGATTGCTGTTTTATACACTTGTTATAGTGTTTATATTCATTAAACGCAGCTACTGTCCCCTCTGACTTATATTTCTTAAAAGCTTTCCTTTTTTTCCCTATTAACTTCTTTAAAGCTGCATGTCTCTGGCACAGGAATTACAGACACAAGAAATCTTTTTACAGAGGACTCAGTGCAGCGTTTCTGTTTTTATATCCCCTGGGTCTTTGGTCTCAAAGTCCTCATTTAGGGCTTGTAAAATGCCTTGTTATTAGAAAGACACAAACAAGAAGAGTCTTGGGAAGCTGTCTCAGTAACACACTCATATAAGAAGGCTGTGACACAACAAGAGATAGGAGAGGGCTCCAGGTAACACAGTAACTGCCCCTCCAGGTAACACAGTAACTGCCCCTCCAGGTAACACAGTAACTGCCCCTCCAGGTAACACAGTAACTGCCCCTCCAGGTAACACAGTAACTGCCCCTCCAGGTAACACAGTAACTGCCCCTCCAGGTAACACAGCACAACATATATATTAGATGTTTATGAATAAAGTGTATGACAACTTTGCAGCAATTTCTTTAAGAGGTAAAAGCTTTTCCTTATACAGTATATAGGGGATTTGTGCGTTATTGGAACACAGACTCACACATCTCTGCTGCCTAAATTTATAGCTTCCTGTGTTATGTGGAGTTGGCATTGTGGTCTAATGTTGCTTAAAGTGAAGGGGGGTAATTTGTTATACGTCGCCCAGCCTTGTCCCACTCTGCTATGCGCAAACAGGCTGAGCCAGATGAGATATGAGGAGACTCAGTAAAAACTGCCACCAGGAACTAGGATTGTGTCCTGCAACTCCCTGCAACTCCCTGCAACTGTGTCCTGTCATTGTCCCTCCCCTGCACTCACATCTCCAGCCTGGGCTACTGGGTAAGTGCTTTTCCCTCCTCCTCCTCCTCCTCCTCCTCCTCCCTGCACTGTCTGTGGGACTGGGGGTTAATCCCGCTGCAGGGGCCGATAGAGAGGGGCGGCTGTGGGACTGGGGGTTAATCCCGCTGCAGGGACTGATAGAGAGGGGCGGCTGTGGAACTGGGGGTTAATCCCGCTGCAGGGGCTGATAGAGAGGGGCGGCTGTGGGACTGGGGGTTAATCCCGCTGCAGGGGCTGATAGAGAGGGGCGGCTGTGGGACTGGGGGTTAATCCCGCTGCAGGGGCCGATAGAGAGGGGCGGCTGTGGGACTGGGGTTAATCCCGCTGCAGGGGCTGATAGAGAGGGGCGGCTGTGGGACTGGGGGTTAATCCCGCTGCAGGGGCTGATAGAGAGGGGCGGCTGTGGGACTGGGGGTTAATCCCGCTGCAGGGGCTGATAGAGAGGGGCGGCTGTGGGACTGGGGGTTAATCCCGCTGCAGGGGCTGATAGAGAGGGGCGGCTGTGGGACTGGGGGTTAATCCCGCTGCAGGGGCCGATAGAGAGGGGCGGCTGTGGGACTGGGGGTTAATCCCGCTGCAGGGGCTGATAGAGAGGGGCGGCTGTGGAACTGGGGGTTAATCCCGCTGCAGGGGCTGATAGAGAGGGGCGGCTGTGGGACTGGGGGTTAATCCCGCCGCAGGGGCTGATAGAGAGGGGCGGCTGTGGGACTGGGGGTTAATCCCGCCGCAGGGGCTGATAGAGAGGGGCGGCTGTGGGACTGGGGGTTAATCCCGCTGCAGGGGCTGATAGAGAGGGGCGGCTGTGGGACTGGGGGTTAATCCCGCTGCAGGGGCTGATAGAGAGGGGCGGCTGTGGGACTGGGGGTTAATCCCGCTGCAGGGGCCGATAGAGAGGGGGCGGCTGTGGGACTGGGGGTTAATCCCGCTGCAGGGGCTGATAGAGAGGGGCGGCTGTGGACTGGGGGTTAATCCCGCTGCAGGGGCCGATAGAGAAGGGGCGGCTGTGGGACTGGGGGTTAATCCCGCTGCAGGGGCTGATAGAGAGGGGCGGCTGTGGGACTGGGGGTTAATCCCGCTGCAGGGGCTGATAGAGAGGGGCGGCTGTGGGACTGGGGGTTAATCCCGCTGCAGGGGCTGATAGAGAGGGGCGGCTGTGGAACTGGGGGTTAATCCCGCTGCAGGGGCTGATAGAGAGGGGCGGCTGTGGGACTGGGGGTTAATCCCACCGCAGGGGCTGATAGAGAGGGGCGGCTGTGGGACTGGGGGTTAATCCCGCCGCAGGGGCTGATAGAGAGGGGCGGCTGTGGGACTGGGGGTTAATCCCGCTGCAGGGGCTGATAGAGAGGGGCGGCTGTGGGACTGGGGGTTAATCCCGCTGCAGGGGCTGATAGAGAGGGGCGGCTGTGGGACTGGGGGTTAATCCCGCTGCAGGGGCTGATAGAGAGGGGCGGCTGTGGGACTGGGGGTTAATCCCGCTGCAGGGGCTGATAGAGAGGGGCGGCTGTGGGACTGGGGGTTAATCCCGCTGCAGGGGCTGATAGAGAGGGGCGGCTGTGGGACTGGGGGTTAATCCCGCTGCAGGGGCCGATAGAGAGGGGCGGCTGTGGGACTGGGGGTTAATCCCGCTGCAGGGGCTGATAGAGAGGGGCGGCTGTGGGACTGGGGGTTAATCCCGCTGCAGGGGCTGATAGAGAGGGGCGGCTGTGGGACTGGGGTTAATCCCGCTGCAGGGGCTGATAGAGAGGGGCGGCTGTGGGACTGGGGGTTAATCCCGCTGCAGGGGCTGATAGAGAGGGGCGGCTGTGGGACTGGGGGTTAATCCCGCTGCAGGGGCTGATAGAGAGGGGCGGCTGTGGGACTGGGGGTTAATCCCGCTGCAGGGGCTGATAGAGAGGGGCGGCTGTGGGACTGGGGGTTAATCCCGCTGCAGGGGCCGATAGAGAGGGGCGGCTGTGGGACTGGGGGTTAATCCCGCTGCAGGGGCTGATAGAGAGGGGCGGCTGTGGGACTGGGGGTTAATCCCGCTGCAGGGGCTGATAGAGAGGGGCGGCTGTGGGACTGGGGGTTAATCCCGCTGCAGGGGCTGATAGAGAGGGGCGGCTGTGGGACTGGGGGTTAATCCCGCTGCAGGGGCCGATAGAGAGGGGCGGCTGTGGGACTGGGGGTTAATCCCGCTGCAGGGGCCGATAGAGAGGGGCGGCTGTGGGACTGGGGGTTAATCCCGCTGCAGGGGCCGATAGAGAGGGGCGGCTGTGGGACTGGGGGTTAATCCCGCTGCAGGGGCTGATAGAGAGGGGCGGCTGTGGGACTGGGGGTTAATCCCGCTGCAGGGGCTGATAGAGAGGGGCGGCTGTGGGACTGGGGGTTAATCCGCTGCAGGGGCTGATAGAGAGGGGCGGCTGTGGGACTGGGGGTTAATCCCGCTGCAGGGGCCGATAGAGAGGGGCGGCTGTGGGACTGGGGGTTAATCCCGCTGCAGGGGCTGATAGAGAGAGGCGGCTGTGGGACTGGGGGTTAATCCCGCTGCAGGGGCTGATAGAGAGGGGCGGCTGTGGGACTGGGGGTTAATCCCGCTGCAGGGGCTGATAGAGAGGGGCGGCTGTGGGACTGGGGGTTAATCCCGCTGCAGGGGCCCGATAGAGAGGGGGCGGCTGTGGGACTGGGGGTTAATCCCGCTGCAGGGGCTGATAGAGAGGGGCGGCTGTGGGACTGGGGGTTAATCCCGCTGCAGGGGCTGATAGAGAGGGGCGGCTGTGGGACTGGGGGTTAATCCCGCTGCAGGGGCTGATAGAGAGGGGCGGCTGTGGGACTGGGGGTTAATCCCGCTGCAGGGGCTGATAGAGAGGGGCGGCTGTGGGACTGGGGGTTAATCCCGCTGCAGGGGCTGATAGAGAGGGGCGGCTGTGGGACTGGGGTTAATCCCGCTGCAGGGGCTGATAGAGAGGGGCGGCTGTGGGACTGGGGGTTAATCCCGCTGCAGGGGCTGATAGAGAGGGGCGGCTGTGGGACTGGGGGTTAATCCCGCTGCAGGGGCTGATAGAGAGGGGCGGCTGTGGGACTGGGGGTTAATCCCGCTGCAGGGGCTGATAGAGAGGGGCGGCTGTGGGACTGGGGGTTAATCCCGCTGCAGGGGCCGATAGAGAGGGGCGGCTTTGGGACTGGGGGTGTATGGGGTGGGGACCTGTAGATTTGCCTCAGGTACTGATTTATTAGGATAAGGACACATAGACCCAGTGAGTAACAGCCTGTGTGCAGATTCTGTGTCAGGAGTGAATGGAATGTGGGGGAGGAGCTGACAGGATGAGGGGGAGGAGTGGAGAGCAGAGGGGGATTTCAGTTGACAGAGATGGGGCCTCACAGTGAGTTCATCAGATTCAGTCTCGGAGCTGCCGACTCTCCTCTCTCTCAGTTACACCGGGTAAGGGCAGCGCCACTTCTCTCATATTATCATTCATACAGTTTTTTATGGGGGTGTGTCTTTGTTTGGGGGGGTGGTAGAGAGGGGGGAGGGTCTGCTCTCTTTCCCCTGGGTAAGTGAATCCAATCTCCCCCCAGTACTTACCCAGGTACAGAGCTCTGATTCTCTGTACTTCCTGCTCCTGGGCTGCTCTCTTTCCCATGGTCAGGCAGGAACCTCCCCCTGGGTAAGTGAATCCAATCTCCCCCCAGTACTTACCCAGGTACAGAGCTCTGATTCTCTGTACTTCCTGCTCCTGGGCTGCTCTCTTTCCCATGGTCAGGCAGGAACCCCCCCTGGGTAAGTGAATCCAATCTCCCCCCAGTACTTACCCAGGTACAGAGCTCTGATTCTCTGTACTTCCTGCTCCTGGGCTGCTCTCTTTCCCATGGTCAGGCAGGAACCTCCCCCTGGGTAAGTGAATCCAATCTCCCCCCAGTACTTACCCAGGTACAGAGCTCTGATTCTCTGTACTTCCTGCTCCTGGGCGGCTCTCTTTCCCATGGTCAGGCAGGAACCTCCCCCTGGGTAAGTGAATCCAATCTCCCCCCAGTACTTACCCAGGTACAGAGCTCTGATTCTCTGTACTTCCTGCTCCTGGGCTGCTCTCTTTCCCATGGTCAGGCAGGAACCTCCCCCTGGGTAAGTGAACCCAATCTCCCCCCAGTACTTACCCAGGTACAGAGCTCTGATTCTCTGTACTTCCTGCTCCTGGGCTGCTCTCTTTCCCATGGTCAGACAGGAACCTCCCCCTGGGTAAGTGAATCCAATCTCCCCCCAGTACTTACCCAGGTACAGAGCTCTGATTCTCTGTACTTCCTGCTCCTGGGCTGCTCTCTTTCCATGGTCAGACAGGAACCTCCCCCGGGGTATCACATTCCCTGTAGTATTATTTTCTCTTCTTTTGGTCAGCTTTCCAAGATATGGCAGGAACCAATCATTTTCATCTTGAAATAAAGGGGTAGATTTGAACTGTTGGTCTGGGGCCCACCAATGGACCTCCTTGACTGATATTTGGCTGGAAACTGGCCAGATATAAATTGGGCAGGTTTAATCCTATTAGACGAGTGGGGCATTGGCACATTGATGTGTTCCTTATCTAATGATACAATTGTTAACCAAAAGGCCTCACCAAACAAGCAGATCTGACTGTGTATGGCCATCTTTGGTCAATTCATTTTTTAGGTGGGCATATCAGGGAGAGATCTGCTCAGTTAGTGACCTCAGGTAAATCTTATAGTGTATGGCCAGCTTTAGGGTGCCTTGTTGGCAAGTCCATGCTACCACTGTCCAATAGGAGCTAAGGAGAGGGAGTATCTAAAAAAAACACCTACAGTTTATATTTTAGGGAGGAGGGATCTTCTCTTCTGAATCTGATAAATAAGTTTTCATTGCAAGCTTGATTAACTCTTTTATCTTCCCATTTTAGATATTGGCCAAAGAAAGGAGGAAAAGCTTGGACCCAAAACCCTAGCATTGAAGTCCCAGTCAAAGTCCCTACGATGATTCTCTAATGCTTTGGAGAAAATCAAGAGCCATTAGAAGGTACTAGAATATCTCACACTTTGTTACAACTGCTTTAGTGCAATGAACATTCCAAATATCCATGAGGAACCTCAATTACATTTCCCAGCCTATGGGGAAACATTCTCGACAGTTAGTAATCGTAATACTTCACCAACATGTTACACCGAGCAGAAACCTTTCCCTTGCACAAAATGTGGCGTATGTTTCACGCTAAAAGAAGACTTTGAGAATCACCAGAGAATTCACACAGATGAAAACTGTCCCGAAAGTACAGAATGTGGGGAAAACTTCACCCGACGGGGTTCTCTTCTCTTCCACCAGAATATTCATATGAGAGTAAAGCCATTCATGTGTACAGAATGTGGGAAAAGCTTCTCCAAAAGAAGTCATTTTGTTTGCCACAGTAGAATTCACACCGGGGAAAGGCCCTTTTCTTGTGCTGATTGTGGGAAAACGTTTGTCGTAAAGGCTCACCTTACCAGGCATCAGGCGACTCACACAGGGGAGAAACCATTTGCTTGTTCGGAATGTGACAAAAGATTCTCTACAAAGGGGGACCTTTCTTCTCACTGGAGGGTCCACACAGGGGAGAAGCCTTTCAAATGTTCAGAATGTGGCAAATCCTTCTCTCACAAGAAAAACCTTGTTGTACACTTTCGAAGTCACACAGGGGAAAAACCTTTTCCATGTACAGAATGTGGGAAATGCTTCTCCCGCAAGAGAAACCTTGTTGTACACGTTCAGAACCACACAGGAGAGAAACCTTATACATGTACGGAATGTGGGAGAAGCTTTATTGCAATGAGCTCTTTAAAATGCCACCAGAAAACGCACAAAGGATTACAGGATTTCACATGTACGGAGTGTGGGGAAAGTTTCTCTTTAAAGGAAGACCTTGAAAATCACCTGAACCTTCACTTAGATGAAAAGCCTCAGGGATTTACAGAATCTGGAGAAAAAGTTATTCTAAAAGGTCTTTTTATCCACCACAATATCCATATGAGAGAAAAGCCGTTCCCGTGTACAATATGTGGGAAAAGCTTCTCCAAAAGAAGTAACTTTGATTGCCACAGTAGGATTCACACAGGGGAAAGGCCCTTCTCTTGTGCTGACTGTGGGAAAAGTTTTATGGTAAAGGCTCACCTTACCAGGCATCAGGCGACTCACACAGGGGAGAAACCATTTGCTTGTTCAGAATGTGACAAAAGATTCTCTACAAAAGGTGACTTTTCTTCTCACTGGAGGGTCCACACAGGAGAGAAACCTTTTGCGTGTACAGAGTGTGGAAAGTCCTTCTCTCACAAGAAAACCCTCATTGTACACATTCGAAGTCACACAGGGGAAAAACCTTTTACGTGTACAGAATGTGGGAAATGCTTTACTGCAATGAGCTCTCTGAAATACCACCAGAAAATTCATCAACGGTTGCAAAATTTCACGTGTACAGAATGTGGGGAAAGTTTTTCTCTAAGGGAGGAACTTGAAAATCACCAGATAATTCACAAAGATAATGAGCCTCATGTAAGTACAGAGTGTGGGGAAAATGTTCTAAAGGGTCTGCTCTTCCACCAAAATATCCATGTGAGAGTAAAGCCATTCATCTGTACAACATGTGGGAAAAGCTTCTCCAAAAGAAGTCATTTTGATCGCCACAGTAGAATTCACACAGGGGAAAGACCCTTTTCTTGTTCTCAATGTGGGAAAAGTTTTATGGTAAAGACTCACCTTACCAGGCATCAGGCAATTCACACAGGGGAGAAACCATTTGCTTGTCTGGAATGTGATAAAAGATTCTCTACAAAGGGGGACCTTTCTTCTCACCAAAGAGTTCACATCCCTTTTACATATACAGAATGTGGGGAAAGTTTCTCTCTAAAGGAAGACCTTGAAAATCACCAGATAATTCACACGGATCAAAAGCCTCATTTAAGTGCAGAATATGAGGAAGAAGTCACTCTTGAAGGTCATCTTCTCTTCCACCAAAATATTCACATGAGAGCCAAGCCCTTCACGTGTACACAATGTGGGAAAAGCTTCTCCAAAAGAAGTCATTTTGATTGCCACAGTAGGATTCACACAGGGGAAAGGCCCTTCTCTTGTGTTCATTGTGGGAAAAGTTTTATGGTAAAGGCTCACCTTACCAGGCATCAGGCAATTCACACAGGGAAGAAACCATTTGCTTGTTTGGAATGTGACAAAAGATTCTCCACAAAGGATGACCTTTCTTCTCATGGAAAAATTCACACAGGAGAGAGACCTTTTACATGTACAGAATGTGGGAAATCCTTCTCTCGCAAGAAAATCCTTATTGTACACGTGAGAAGTCACACTGGGGAAAAACCTTTTACATGCACAGAATGTGGGAAATGCTTTACTGCAATGAGCTCTCTAAAACAACACCATAAAATTCATACAGGATTGAGAGATTTCACGTGTACAGAATGTGGGAAAACTTTATCTTCAAAGAGCCACCTAAAACGACATCACATAATCCACACAGGGCTGAAACTTTTCACGTGTTCGGATTGCGGGAAAAAGTTCTCTGAGAAGAAGTGCCTCGAGCGACACTTGCGCGTTCACGCAAACATAAAACCTTATACGTGTGCGGAATGCGGGAAACGCTTTACTGCTACGAACAACCTGAGACGCCACCTGAAAGTTCATAGAGGAGTGAAAGAGTTCACATGTACAGAATGCGGAAAAAGCTTCTCTAGAAAGTGCCACCTCCATACGCATTACATAATGCACACCGGGGAGAAACCCTTCACGTGCACAGAATGTGGGAAAGACTTCTCTGAAAAGAAAAAACTCGTTCTACATTTCCGTCTTCACACGGGAGAGAAACCCTTTTCATGTACGGAATGTGGCAAAAGCTTCACGGCCAAGAGCTTTCTGAAATGCCACCAGAAAATTCACAGAGAAGTGAGAGAATTCACATGTACGGAGTGCGGGAAGGGTTTCTACAGAAAGACCCACCTACAGCTGCACCATTTAGTCCACACCGGGGAGAAACCATTCACATGCTCGGAATGTGGGAAACAACTCTCCCTGGAAAGCAACCTCCAAAGACACATGAAAAAACACAGAGAGGAGAAATCTTGAACACGTGCACGGAACAAAGGAACAAGTTCCGGATCTTTCTCACTGGGGAGGAACCTCTCATTTGCTCAGAGGGAGGCTGAAGCTTCTCCATAGCAGAACATTCATACAGGAGGCGGGATGCAGTCATTCATTTCCCTCCAGACTCAGTCTATAGTGAATACTGTACCCCCTGTTGTAAAATATGAGGATATTATAAATTACCGAGGAGGCAATCGAGGCTGAAGGCCGAGGGCTTTTATACAGGTCATGGAACTCCGAGGTGACTTCTAATATCCTCATATTTTACTATATTATAATATACAAGTTTCAGTGAGACATGTGACAGAAATGACATCACTAAGCTCCGATTATAACAGATGACATCACTAAGCTCTGTTTATAAGGATATAAGTTACAAGATATTCATGGCTCTTGTGTATTATAAATAAATAAACTATGGTTATGAACCAGTTTGGTACCCCTGGAACTATAGCGGGGTGACTGTTACCCCAATGTTTCTATATATCTGTAACCTTGTTATGGGCTAAGGGGGCCCAGCCTGAAGGCCAGTTAGGGGGGGATTTGGGGTGAGTGCTTATTTGTGCCCTGGGTACCCCTGGAACTATAGCGGGGTGACTGTTACCCCAATGTTTCTATATATCTGTAACCTTGTTATGGGCTAAGGGGGCCCAGCCTGAAGGCCAGTTAGGGGGGGATTTGGGGTGAGTGTTTATTTGTGCCCTGGGTACCCCTGGAACTATAGCGGGGTGACTGTTACCCCAATGTTTCTATATATCTGTAACCTTGTTATGGGCTAAGGGGGCCCAGCCTGAAGGCCAGTTAGGGGGGGGATTTGGGGTGAGTGCTTATTTGTGCCCTGGGTACCCCTGGAACTATAGCGGGGTGACTGTTACCCCAATGTTTCTATATATCTGTAACCTTGTTATGGGCTAAGGGGCCCAGCCTGAAGGCCAGTTAGGGGGGGATTTGGGGTGAGTGCTTATTTGTGCCCTGGGTACCCCTGGAACTATAGCGGGGTGACTGTTACCCCCAATGTTTCTATATATCTGTAACCTTGTTATGGGCTAAGGGGGCCCAGCCTGAAGGCCAGTTAGGGGGGGATTTGGGGTGAGTGCTTATTTGTGCCCTGGGTACCCCTGGAACTATAGCAGGGTGACTGTTAGGGCTTTACTGGTATCAGAACATTCATACTGGGAAAAAACAGTATTAACATCTGTGCCCCTATCCCATTCCCATCAGCCCCTGCCCCAGTGAGCTTACAATCTAAGGTCCCTATCCCATTCCCATCAGCCCCTGCCCCAGTGAGGTTACACACAAAGGTCCCTATCACATTCCCATCAGTCCCTGCCCCAGTGAGCTTACAATCTAAGGTCCCTATCCCATTCCCATCAGCCCCTGCCCCAGTGAGCTTACAATCTAAGGTCCCTATCCCATTCCCATCAGTCCCTGCCCCAGTGAGCTTACAATCTAAGGTCCCTATCCCATTCCCATCAGTCCCTGCCCCAGTGAGCTTACAATCTAAGGTCCCTATCCCATTCCCATCAGCTCCTGCTCCAGTGAGCTTACACACAAAGGTCCCTATCACATTCCCATCAGTCCCTGCCCCAGTGAGCTTACAATCTAAGGTCCCTATCCCATTCCCATCAGCCCCTGCCCCAGTGAGTTTACAATCTAAGGTCCCTATCCCATTCCCATCAGTCCCTGCCCCAGTGAGCTTACAATCTAAGGCCCCTATCACATTCCCATCAGTCCCTTCCCCAGTGAGCTTACAATCTAAGGTCCCTATCACATTCCCATCAGTCCCTGCCCCAGTGAGCTTACAATCTAAGGCCCCTATCACATTCCCATCAGTCCCTTCCCCAGTGAGCTTACAATCTAAGATCCCTATCCCATTCCCATCAGTCCCTGCCCCAGTGAGCTTACAATCTAAGGTCCCTATCCCATTCCCATCAGCCCCTGCCCCAGTGAGCTTACAATCTAAGGCCCCTATCCCATTCCCATCAGTCCCTGCCCCAGTGAGCTTACAATCTAAGGCCCCTATCACATTCCCATAAGTCCCTGCCCCAGTGAGCTTACAATCTAAGGTCCCTATCCCATTCCCATCAGCCCCTGTTCCAGTGAGCTTACACACAAAGGTCCCTATCACATTCCCATCAGTCCCTGCCCCAGTGAGCTTACAATCTAAGGTCCCTATCCCATTCCCATCAGTCCCTGCCCCAGTGAGCTTACAATCTAAGGTCCCTATCCCATTCCCATCAGTCCCTGCCCCAGTGAGCTTACAATCTAAGGTCCCTATCCCATTCCCATCAGTCCCTGCCCCAGTGAGCTTACAATCTAAGGTCCCTATCCCATTCCCATCAGTTCCTGCCCCAGTGAGCTTACAATCTAAGGTCCCTATCACATTCCCATCAGTCCCTGCCCCAGTGAGCTTACACACAAAGGTACCTATTACATTCACACGCACTAGGGTCAGTCTTGTCAGCAGCATACTGACCTGCCTGTATGTTTCTTTGGGGAGGTACCCAGAGAAAAGCCACCCAACTTTAAAAACGTCTGGATCTCACCCATGAAGCTCACACACAGCCCCAGTGAGATGGGGCTCTTCTACATCTTACATTCTTGACTATGATAACTTATAATAAATAAAAAATTTTTTGACTTATCTGACTTAAAGTGGTCAGATAAGAAACATCAGCGTGGGGTATCAGGTAAGTGAATACAATCACTGGGGGGCGTCTACCTTTTGGCACCCCCCAGTGACTCTTAACCTTCCTTCTACGAGAAGATGAGAATAGATCAATTCCACATGTCGTGTCCCTCTCCGATTCCCATAATTACAGTTCATTAACCCTGTATTGTTTCTGTGATTCCATTTTATTAGGAAACTCACCAGTCGAGGAGACAAAAGGGACATTCAGGGCAGAGGCAGCATTTTATTTCGTTCCATACGAAACAAGAACAAGATCAGAAGGGACCAGTTTTGTGAAAGCCAAGATGCTCAGAAGAACCTCAACCAAACCCGAACTCACACAACTAGAGGGGCAATAACCTGCTGTACATTGGGCAAAAGAACCAACCAGCACAAGCTCAAACAGGGGGTAAGACCTCTGCTCTAAGAAGACAATAGTAACAGGAGTCAAGGTCTCATGGAAATAAATCCAGTGATGACAACTGTTCTTCAGACAAATAATAACACAATGTCGGGTCCAACACCAGTCACTAGCGAGGTGCCCATAGAAAGCCCAAAGACAAACCAGCTCTCTAAAGGCCAAAGGCCAGGGAAGCCATTTGTTTGTGCCAAGTGTAAGAGACGATTCTCTCACAAAGGGAACCTTCTCATCCACCGGCAAATTCATACAAAGAAGAGGTCCGTCTGTCCCAAATGCGGGAAATGTTTCTCCGACAGAAGGATCCTTTTAGCTCACTGCTGGGCTCATACTGGGGGGAAACCATTCATTTGTACTGAATGTAATAAAGGTTTTTTGTGGAAACGAGACCTTCACGGGCATCAGCAGGTCCATCAAGAGGAGAAACCCTATGTTAATAACCTTTGTACTCAAACAGAAGGGGATCATTTCGACTCTAAGTGTGAAACGATCCACAAAGATAGGATTGAACTTGATGCTCATCTTCAGACTCGCACAGAGGAGAAGCCGTTTGCCTGTAACACATGTGGGAAGAGCTACAGAGATGAGAATGAACTCAAGGCCCACTCGCGGAGTCACTCAGGAGAGAGGCGTTTTGTTTGTAGTGAGTGCGGGAAAAGCTTTAAGGTCAAATAAAAGCTGGACGACCATCTTCGAACTCACACAGGAGAGAAACCATTCACTTGTTCTGAATGTGGGAAATGTTACAGGAGGAAATCAGACCTGGTTACTCACATGAAAGTTCATACCCACGTAAATTCCTTTATCTGCCCCGAGTGTGGCAAAAGCTACGCAAATAATACGAATTTAAAGATTCATCTTAACGTTCATACGGGAAATACTTTCCAGTGCACAGAGTGTGAGAAATCCTTCCCAACACAGAGCAACCTTCAAAGGCACCAACTGGGGAGAAACCATTTGCCTGTTCTGAGTGCGGGTCTGCCTTTTGGACTAATTCAAAACTTAAGCTTCACCTTATGGTTCACACTGGAGAGAAACCATTTGCCTGCAGTGAATGTGAGAAAACCTTCAGGACGAAGAGGGAGTGCGATATTCATAAACAGACGCACACGGGGGAGAAACCATTTCCCTGCACCGAGTGTGGGAAAAGCTACAGGGTGAAGACCAGTCTTGTTACTCATCTAAGGAGACACTCGGGAGAGAGGCCTTTTGTCTGCACAGAGTGTGGGAAATGTTACAGGGATAAGAAATGTTTTATTGCTCATATTCACAGTCACAAACTGTAAAACTTTCCCAAGTAAATGTTGGGTTGAACTGTCCTGTTAATGGCGGGTCCCAAATGGTTTGTGTCCATAACAGTAAGTGAAACCTCATTATCTGCCCCCTCAGCCCCACACAGTGCAGCTCCATCTGATCCCTGTGCCAGTAAGGAACCCAATGTACCAGCCAAGTTGCACAGCTCCTCCATGTCAGGGATCTGCCCGGCCAACTCTTCCCTCTCTGTCTCCCCCTTGTGGATCATATGAGACACAGCAGCCTCCTCCTCCATCCGGGTCTCTGGGTCCAACTTCTCTCTGCCTGGGGTCAGATCCTCACTGTCTCTTATCTGTCTGTCTGTCTCTCTCTCTACTGTCAGTACTTCAGCTCCCTTTTCTCTCTCTCTAATGATTCTCACCCAGGCACCCTCCCCCCATACCCAGAATGCAGCATGAAGGGGCTCAGTGAAGGAGGCAGTGAAGGTGTGTAAGCGCCTGATTGGCTCACTCAGCTCATAAAAGGACAGGCGTCCGGCCTCATCATCCAATGAGACACTGGAACAAATTTTGTCTGTAAGCTGTAATATTATTCAACCACCCTCAGCCTCATATAAAGGAATATTCCCAGGAATTGTTTGATGTAACCAATCACAAATATATATAATGTTTAAGCTTTCCGGACCATGTTCCAAATATGTGATAATATAGAGTAATAACAGTATAAGTTCAGATGCCCCAGAACACATAGCAGTATGAATGCAGAGGCAGTTTTAGGTTTATCGGCCGGGGGTTATTAAATGTTTGGGGCAACTCAAGGAGATCCAATGCAGTGCCATCCGTGGGTCAGGGGACCTGGGGGTAATGTAGGTGGGGCAGTTGTGCCTGGGGCAGGGATCAGCTGCAATGGGGCAGATTAATGGGGAATCAACAATAGCTTTAGTTTTATATTATTTTATATTTACTCCCCTCCATCTCTCTCTCTGTGTGTCTCTCTCTCTGTGTGTCTGTCTCTCTCAAATCAAATCAAATGAGCTTTATTGGCAGGACCAAATACATTTAGCATTGCCAAAGCAGGTATAGGGTGTAATGGGTGGGGTTAGGGGGTCAGTATATGGGAATGGGGGGTTTTAAGGGGTGGGGTTAGGGGGTCAGTATATGGGAATGGGGGGTTTTAAGGGGTGGGGTTAGGGGGTCAGTATATGGGAATGGGGGGTTTTAAGGGGTGGGGTTAGGGGGTCAGTATATGGGAATGGGGGGTTTAAGGGGTGGGGTTAGGGGGTCAGTATATGGGCACAGAGGAAAGTTCTGTCTCTCTCAGTCTATGACAGTCAGTTACATATTGTGCTGCCATTGTTACTGTCGGTGTCTCTTCTCCCAGTAGGATGCAGAGTTTTCTCTCTTCTTCTATAGAGGGGAAGTCTGGGATGTGATGGGAGAGTCTCTGGCAGTGGGTGTCTCTCAGGGCTGAGTATTTGGGTCTCTGGCAGTGGGTGTCTCTCAGTGCTGAGTATTTGGGTCTCTGGCAGTGGGTGTCTCTCAGTGCTGAGTATTTGGCTCTCTGGCAGTGGGTGTCTCTCAGGGCTGAGTATTTGGGTCTCTGGCAGTGGGTGTCTCTCAGTGCTGAGTATTTGGGTCTCTGGCAGTGGGTGTCTCTCAGGGCTGAGTATTTGGGTCTCTGGCAGTGGGTGTCTCTCAGTGCTGAGTATTTGGGTCTCTGGCAGTGGGTGTCTCTCAGTGCTGAGTATTTGGGTCTCTGGCAGTGGGTGTCTCTCAGTGCTGAGTATTTGGGTCTCTGGCAGTGGGTGTCTCTCAGTGCTGAGTATTTGGCTCTCTGGCAGTGGGTGTCTCTCAGGGCTGAGTATTTGGGTCTCTGGCAGTGGGTGTCTCTCAGTGCTGAGTATTTGGGTCTCTGGCAGTGGGTGTCTCTCAGTGCTGAGTAGTTGGCTCTCTGGCAGTGGGTGTCTCTCAGTGCTGAGTATTTGGGTCTCTGGCAGTGGGTGTCTCTCAGTGCTGAGTATTTGGGTCTCTGGCAGTGGGTGTCTCTCAGTGCTGAGTATTTGGGTCTCTGGCAGTGGGTGTCTCTCAGGGCTGAGTATTTGGGTCTCTGGCAGTGGGTGTCTCTCAGTGCTGAGTATTTGGGTCTCTGGCAGTGGGTGTCTCTCAGTGCTGAGTATTTGGGTCTCTGGCAGTGGGTGTCTCTCAGTGCTGAGTATTTGGGTCTCTGGCAGTGGGTGTCTCTCAGGGCTGAGTATTTGGGTGTCTGGCAGTGGGTGTCTCTCAGTGCTGAGTATTTGGGTCTCTGGCAGTGGGTGTCTCTCAGTGCTGAGTATTTGGGGTCTCTGGCAGTGGGTGTCTCTCAGTGCTGAGTATTTGGGTCTCTGGCAGTGGGTGTCTCTCAGTGCTGAGTATTTGGGTCTCTGGCAGTGGGTGTCTCTCAGTGCTGAGTATTTGGGTCTCTGGCAGTGGGTGTCTCTCAGGGCTGAGTATTTGGGTCTCTGGCAGTGGGTGTCTCTCAGGGCTGAGTATTTGGGTCTCTGGCAGTGGGTGTCTCTCAGTGCTGAGTATTTGGGTCTCTGGCAGTGGGTGTCTCTCAGTGCTGAGTATTTGGGTCTCTGGCAGTGGGTGTCTCTCAGTGCTGAGTATTTGGGTCTCTGGCAGTGGGTGTCTCTCAGTGCTGAGTAGTTGGGGCTCTGGCAGTGGGTGTCTCTCAGTGCTGAGTATTTGGCTCTCTGGCAGTGGGTGTCTCTCAGTGCTGAGTAGTTGGGGCTCTGGCAGTGGGTGTCTCTCAGTGCTGAGTATTTGGGTCTCTGGCAGTGGGTGTCTCTCAGTGCTGAGTATTTGGGTCTCTGGCAGTGGGTGTCTCTCAGTGCTGAGTATTTGGGTCTCTGGCAGTGGGTGTCTCTCAGGGCTGAGTATTTGGGTCTCTGGCAGTGGGTGTCTCTCAGGGCTGAGTATTTGGGGTCTCTGGCAGTGGGTGTCTCTCAGGGCTGAGTATTTGGGTCTCTGGCAGTGGGTGTCTCTCAGTGCTGAGTATTTGGGTCTCTGGCAGTGGGTGTCTCTCAGGGCTGAGTATTTGGGTCTCTGGCAGTGGGTGTCTCTCAGTGCTGAGTATTTGGGTCTCTGGCAGTGGGTGTCTCTCAGTGCTGAGTAGTTGGGGCTCTGGCAGTGGGTGTCTCTCAGGGCTGAGTATTTGGGTCTCTGGCAGTGGGTGTCTCTCAGTGCTGAGTATTTGGGTCTCTGGCAGTGGGTGTCTCTCAGTGCTGAGTATTTGGGTCTCTGGCAGTGGGTGTCTCTCAGTGCTGAGTATTTGGGTCTCTGGCAGTGGGTGTCTCTCAGTGCTGAGTATTTGGCTCTCTGGCAGTGGGTGTCTCTCAGTGCTGAGTATTTGGGTCTCTGGCAGTGGGTGTCTCTCAGTGCTGAGTATTTGGCTCTCTGGCAGTGGGTGTCTCTCAGGGCTGAGTATTTGGGTGTCTGGCAGTGGGTGTCTCTCAGGGCTGAGTATTTGGCTCTCTGGCAGTGGGTGTCTCTCAGGGCTGAGTATTTGGGTGTCTGGCAGTGGGTGTCTCTCAGTGCTGAGTATTTGGGTGTCTGGCAGTGGGTGTCTCTCAGTGCTGAGTATTTGGGTGTCTGGCAGTGGGTGTCTCTCAGGGCTGAGTAGTTGGCTCTCTGGCAGTGGGTGTCTCTCAGTGCTGAGTATTTGGGTCTCTGGCAGTGGGTGTCTCTCAGTGCTGAGTATTTGGGTCTCTGGCAGTGGGTGTCTCTCAGTGCTGAGTATTTGGGTCTCTGGCAGTGGGTGTCTCTCAGTGCTGAGTATTTGGGTCTCTGGCAGTGGGTGTCTCTCAGTGCTGAGTAGTTGGGGCTCTGGCAGTGGGTGTCTCTCAGTG